>NC_087450.1:14691036-15339888 GCF_036321535.1 Camelus dromedarius
ACATGTTTGCCAATACAACGTATAATTTATTATTTTAACAGTGGCATAAATTCTATAGTATGGGTATATGAGAAATTTTTTTCAGCCATTTATTGGTTAACCTTCAATTTATGGTTGGTTTTGATCTTTACAATCAACACTACAATAAACACCTGTATTACAATTATATACAGTGTAATTATGCTTTTACTTCTTCTGAAGGATACATATTTAAAAGTAGGATTTCTGATGAGATATATATGTAGTTTAATTTGATTTTGATTTTAATTTAATAGATTCATCTGATTACTTCTAAGAGCACTGATTTCCCTACATCTTTACCAACACTGAATTTTAAGTCTCTTAAAATTTTGCCAAGCTGATAGGCCAAATAGTTCGATGTTACTGATTTAATTTGCATCCTCTGGCTCTTCTGCTAGAGATGGTGAACGTCCTTATATATGCTTACTGACCATTTGCATTTCCACTTAAGAATAATTGCTAATATTAGAATCGGGAACTGGAATATGCATTATCTCATTTGATCCTCACAACAACTCTACCAAAGAGATAGCACCTGCTTCCCTCCACCCATTTTACAGATGAGAAAACCATTTCCAAGAGATTATGAAATTTACCCAAGGTCACACACCTGGCAAAGTGGTAGGGTGGGGATTTTAACAAGTTTGATTGTAGTGCTTCTGGGCTTAATCACTGCACAAATTACTTCTGCTGCCAGGAACATTTTCAAGCCATTCCCTCCGGTCTTACTCTTTACCTTCTAGAGAAGTCTGAACAACTTAGCTAAATTAGCAAATGCTTGAAGGCTCCCTTTGCAGAAGACACTATGGTAGACATCATTGGGTGGGTGATCTGAATCTTCTTGGGGAACCAAAATACACCATATGTAAGGAATATACATCAGTGTCTTTAGAAGGAATACGATTTAACGTCAGTAACTGTGGTGTGATCAGCAAATCTATCCAACGTCAAATAGACTGAGAAACAAATGACTACACACAATTCTGGAGCCCTACAGAACCGAATACCCTTCAAGGAATAGTGTAGGGAGTATTGCAAACAACTCTGAAATGAGGGTTAAAACTGATTTATTTTTGTAGAATACTGTAGAAAACAAATCACGTTCGAGATGATGCTATTTCTAAAGAAAAGCAGTTCTAACTTGAATGAACAAAAACTATCAAACAGACCCAACCCTCCCCGTTTATCCCCACTAACCCGCTTCTGCGTGTCGCAGGTGTGCTCACTGGCCCTGGTACTATCCACCTAGGTGGTGCTGAAGCAGGTGCTCACTCTCTGCTATCTGAAGCCATACCAGCGGAGCCACAGCACCCTTGGTCTCCCCCGGCCTCCAAAATCACGAGCTGTCAATCGACTTCTGCGTTAAAGACTTTCTAATCACTCTTAATATGCAAATCTAAACCCTGCCGTATCGCTCCGGGTGCCCCGCCAATAATCTTTCGACCGATCCCTCCTCTTGGCCACGATAAGCAGCTACGCCTTAGACCCATGCCAGTTGCCTTTTACAGGGTTAATATTTCATCCTACAAGATCTGTGTAAACATACGTGATACTTTACACCGTGTCATTCTTGAAACAAGCTTATGTATAATGGAAATACACACTCACAAGAAGGTGTAGCTCCTTAAATACATATTGGTTACTTTCCTTTTTCTCATGCACATTCCTAATCCAGTATGGCTCGCAGTCCACATTAGATGGAATTGCGCCTTCCCTCAGCCATTTCCCCTAAGCTTTGGAAAGATGTATTTCCTGAAATTAAAAACACTGGCTAGCGGTTTCCTGCCCTGCTTCCCGTCTCCTGTTCGCCTCTCGGTCTCCTCCCGCCTGGCTGGGGCTCGATCGGGGTGGTGTCCAGATTCCGAGGTCTCGCTGGTTGGCGTGTGCGGCTTAACTCCAGGACCTACCCTCTCCCCCCCAATCCTCTCCTCCGCCCGCCCCGCGCCGCTCTAGGAGGAGCCTAAATGTCCTCTTCCCCCGCTGAAGGGGATTGCGCTGCGTAAACAGGATTAACTCTCTCGCCCCCAGCAGCGCTGATCTGCCCGCGGCCTGAGGGCCGGAGCGAGCCCCCTGGTTCGCGGAGGGAGCGGCACGGAAACAGGGGGATGGGGCCGCTCGGGACCTCGGAGCTGTCTCTGGAGCGCACTTCCTCGCTGAGGGGGGCGGGGGCCTGCGGCCCTGGGAGCTGCTCCTCGGAAGCCGGGGCTGGCCGCGGCGACAGCGCGGGCTCCTAGCGGCAGCCTCCGCTCCGCCACCTCCCTCTCCCTCCCCGCTCTTCCTCTCCGCCCACCGCGCTCCAGCCGCTCGATCGCAGCCCGCGCCGTCCTCACCCCCCGGAGCCGCCGCGCCCGCCCGCGCTCAGTCATGGGGGACCTGCCGGGCCTCGTGCGCCTCTCCATCGCGCTGCGCATCCAGCCCAACGACGGCCCGGTCTTCTACAAGGTGGACGGGCAGCGCTTCGGCCAGAACCGCACCATCAAGCTGCTCACGGGGTCCTCCTACAAGGTGGAGGTGAAGATTAAGCCCACCACGCTGCAGGTCGAGTGAGTGCGGGCGCGCGCCGCCGCAGACCGGCCCCGCTTGGGGCACGCGGGGTGGGTCGAGGCCCCCGGGACAGCCGGAGCCTCTCTCGGGCGCCCCTTGCCTCGCGCTCAGCAGTCCTGGGCGGGGTAGGGGGATGAGGTCAGCTCCTTGCTCCCTTGGACCCCATTCAGCCTTACGCTTCTCTTTCCTCTTTTCTCTCTTCCCTCCACCCATCGCGGGGTGGGATGTTTAAATCAGCGACAGGAAACCAGGGAGTCGGGGGGCTTTTGCTTTAATTGTAAATTTTTCATCCTTTCTGTTCAGCCATCAGCATGGACCCCGGGAGGCCGGGGTAGGGCGAAGGGGAGAAGCTCGCCGCGGGCTTCACCTACCGCAGTCCCCGTCCTCCTCTCCCAAGTCCCGGCCTTTCGCCCTGTTCTGCCCACGAGGGTGAAGGAGGGAGAAAGGCTGAGGGATGAGGTGTAAAGGTGGAGTGGGGTGGTTACTGGGGCTCCCTGAGGGATGCTCCCCCCTTCTCCATCTGCCCCTAAAGTGGCTGGGACCCCTCGGCTGGAAGAGCAGCCACAAGACAGAAGGCAGCCTCCTCTGCTTGGGCCTAGTTTCACGGTTTCCCTTGCCTGGTGTTTTTCTTTTTCTCCTGTTCAGCCTGGTGATGGTGCCCGCGATTAGCAACATCTTTACAACAAAAGGATTTTTTTTTAATTTATTTATTGGTGGCAAGGATTATCTCTTCTCTGCTACCACGGTTTGATGCACCCAGCAGCCCTCTGGCTGGAAAGTCAGTGTGGAAGCGTGCAGTAGCTTATGGGGAAGTTTCCAGAGGTGGAGTCCTTTACCTCCCAGCTTCCACCTAAGCGTGGTGTGAGGTCTAGTGTGGAAAGAGGAAATAAACCACCATGTATTGTATCTACCATTTGCTGAGCTTGGGAGTTGCAATGGAGAAGGCTTTGAATCCACCAGACACCTTTTATAGCTTCTGCCCACCAGTAAGCATTAATCCAATGAATT
The DNA here is from genome assembly GCF_036321535.1 of Camelus dromedarius. Taxonomy (NCBI): domain Eukaryota; kingdom Metazoa; phylum Chordata; class Mammalia; order Artiodactyla; family Camelidae; genus Camelus; species Camelus dromedarius. Next base: position 14,694,610 of record NC_087450.1, read on the forward strand.
TGTGCTGGCCTTCTAGGTTCCAGGCCCAAGTTCAAGGACCTAGAACCAAACCTGGGCTGTTGCTGGTTCTCCTGGTCCATTTACTTGTCAGCATCTCTGACAGCTCCATGCACCTATTACCCACATATTTCCTAGTGTTCTGTGCAACTGGCTATGATCTAGGCTTCTTTCCTGGCAACCCCTTCTCCCAAGTCATCTGTTCTATTTTCTTTAGGGCAGTTCTCTATTTTTCAGGCTAATCTAAAAACAAATTTGTGTTCATGATATGACTTTTTTTTTTTCTTGTTATGCTTTAATTTTATCAAGGTTTTTCAATGCCTTAACCCAGTGGTTCTCCAACTTGAATGTATGTCAGAATCACCTAGAGGGCTTTAGTAAAACACAGATGGCTGAGACTCATCCTAGAGTTCCTGGTTTACTACAGTGAAGTTACTGCTAGTTTCTAGAGTGAAGTGTAAGAATTTGCTTTCTAGCAGGTTGGTAGGTGATACTGATTCTGCGGGTCCAAGGATGACACTTTAAGAACCACTACTCTAACACAAAGAAGTGATGCTAGTGAGAATTTTGGGCGTGTGGCTGGCTTGAGGAAGAGTATCTTGAATCATGGGACCCCTGATTGTTGGAACAGAAAAAAAATCATTAGAGAACTAGTTTAGTGTTTCTAAACCCTACCTGCACATTGGAATCTCCTAGGCAATCTTAAAATATATTTACCAGTGCCCAAACCACACCCCAGATCAACTGAATCCTAATCTCTGGGGTTTGAGATAGGCTGGGTGTAGTAAGTTTTTAACAGCGCCACAGATGAGAAACTGAAGAGGAAGACCACTGACAGAGTCCGACTCACCCTTGTACAAGTATTCTGGATGAGAAAACTGATGCCAGTCCAGAGAAATTGAATAGTTGGTCTAGGGTCACATGACTGCTTAGTTGGGAACTCAAGCCTCCTAAACTTTCAGAACTTTCTACCATACCACAGTGTTTCCTTCAGTCACACCCTATAGAGTTTCTGCCTAGGGTTGTGGTCCAGCCCAGGACAGGGTGCCTAAGCTAATTCCTACCATATATGATCAACTCGAGTCCATTGCAGGAATATTTCCATTGGTGGTGTGGTTGTCCCACTGGAGCTGAAGTCTAAAGAACCTGATGGGGACAGAATTGTATATACAGGCACATACGACACAGAAGGTGTGGCCCCAACCAAGAGTGGAGAACGGCAACCCATCCAGATCACCATGCCGGTAAGGACTGCTTGGGGGTGCTGGGATGTGGTACCAAGGCGAATGGAAACCATGGAAAAGAAGATAATCACTATCTCCCCTTAAGAAAAGTTCTAAAATGAAATATTGTGAAATTATGAAACATTATTTTAATTCATGGTTTTGTATTAGAATATGTTTGTTCATAATATCCCAGCACAATCAATTAACTGGGAGATTGAATTTCATCTAATTCCTTTTCCCATCTCTGGAGATAATTTATCTCTTTTGGTATATTAATGGAATAATTATATGACATACTTTGAAATACTAAACTTCATTTATTATGTAAAATAAATCCTACTTAATGTCATTAATCATTTTTAATATATTGCTACATGCAATATGCTAATATTTCATTAAGGGTTTTTAAATTTTCATTTTATTGATTTTTTATTTGCTTGATTTGTCTGCAAATATATAAGGATTTCCTATATATCAGGTACTGGGAGAAGAGTGGTAAACAAAATAAATATCCTTGGCTTCATGAGGCTTCTAAAGGAGGAAAACATACTGTATACATGAGTGTCAATAATAAAGTAAATAATTATTATTATATAAAATATACTGAAAAAGTAGTGGTGAGTGGAGCATATACCAGAAGTCTTATCCTAGTCCAAGATTTTGGGGATTGCTTTCTTAAGAAAGAACTAAAGAATACGTTGAGGGAAGAGGGACCACTAGAGGAAAGAGGAGCTACAAAGGTCAAGAGATGGGGGAGAGCATCACATGTTCCAATGAATTAGAGAAGCCCAATATGGCTGGAGTAGAGAGTGAGGCAGAGACTGGCTCAAGATTAAGCTGGAGAGGTAAGTAGAAGTTAGATGTTACAGTACCTTCCTCCCTTATTGGATTTATCCTATTGCCTCTAGGAATTCATTGAAGGTTTGTAAGTCAACCTTGATATGCAATTTACATACAAACTGCATGTAAATACATAAACGCACCAATTTAAAGTGTACAGTTACATAGCTTTTGACTACTGCATAATCACTACCCCAATAAAAACATAGAACATTTATGTCACCCAGAAAAATTACTGTTTGTAACGGATGCCCCAAATTCTAGCCCACTCTGAGCTTTTTGTCTCAGTGACTTAGTTTTAACTATTCTAGAGTTCCTTCACTTAGCGTAATGTCCTTGAGACTTGTCCATGTTGTTACCTGTATAAGTAGCTAAGTCTTTTGATCACTGAGTAGTATATACCATTGTATGGATATACTAGAGTTTAATTATCCCTTCAACAATAAATGAACATCTGGGAGGTTTTCAGCTTTTGGTGTTATGAATAAAGTTGCTATGAATATTTGAATAAGAGTCTTAATGTGAGTATGTTTTCGGGTCTCTTGAGTAAATACCTGAGAGGAGATTTGACAAGTCACATGGTAAGCATGTGTTTCACCACGTAAGAAATATCCAGACCGTTGTACTATTGCATATTTCTACCAGCAATGTATGAGAATTCTAGTTGCTTTCAATACTTACTAATATATCAATTTTTTTTTAATTTGGAAAAAAATTAATTTTTTAATTTTTAATTTTAATTAATTTTTTAATTTAATTTAATTTTAATTGGAAGAGCCAATATTATTTCATGATCTATATTGTGGTCTTTCAGTCAGATAGCCTAAATCTTCCAGTTGTGTTTATTCAAAGTGATTTTGGCTGTTCTTTGCACTGTTATGTAGATTTTAGAATGAGCTTGTGGATTTCTCCAAAAATTGGAATATTAAATGGTTTTGTGTTAAATGTATAGGTCAATTTGGAGAGATTTGACACTTTAATATTAAGTCTTTTGATACATGAATATGGTACATCTCCCTATTTAGGTCTTCTTCAATTTCTCTCTATAATGTATTATAGTGTGCCCTGTATAGGTTTTATACATATTTTGTTAAATTTATCACAAAGTATTTCATATTTGAATGCTACTATAAATGGTGGTTTTTATCACTAGTACATAGAAATAAAATTGATTTTTTTGTCCTATATTCATCTTGAAGCCTGAGGCCTTGGTAATCCCACTCATTAGTCCTAATAGGTTTTGGGTTTTTTTTTTTTATATATAGAATCCCTAAGATTTCCTACGTATAATATAATGTCATCTGCAAATAAAAATTTTTTCTTCTTCCTTTCCAATCCATATTCCTTTTATTTCTGTCCCCATGGCAATGGCTAGGACCTCCAGTTTGATGCTAAATAGAAATGATAAGAATGGACATCCTTGTCCCTCAGTCTTAGGGAGAAAGCATTCAGTTTTTCAACACTAACTGGCTGTAGGTTTTTTTCATAAATGCCTTTTATCACATTAAGGAAGTTCCCTTCTATCCCTAATTTACTGAGAGTTTACTGAGAGTTTTTAAGAAAAAACATGAATGTATCATAAAATGTTTTCAAATATTTTTTATTTATCTATTGAGAAGATCATATGATGTCTTCTTCATTCTGTAGTAGATTATATTGTTCTTTTGTGTTAAAACAGCTTTGAATTACTGGGATAAATGCCACTTGGTCATGGTATATTCTCTGTATATATGACTGGATTTGATTGATAAACATTTCATTGAGGATTTTACATCTGTTTTCCTAGGAATAATGGTCTGTGGTTTTCTTTTCTTGTAATGTCTTTGTCTAGTTTTGGTATCTGAATAATAATGCTAGCTGCATAAAGTGATTTGCAAAGTTGTTCACTCTTCTGTCTTCTGGAAGAGTTTGTATAGAATTAACATTATTCTTCTTTAATATTGGATAGAATTCACCAATAAAGGTATGCATTTTACTTTGTATAAAAGTTTTTAGTTACAAATTCAACTTCCTTGATTGATATTGGGCTATTCAGGTTTTATTTCTTGAGTTAATTTTTGTAATTTGTCTTTGATATCATTTATTTATTTCAATTAAACCGTCAAATTTGTTGGTACAAAATTGTTGGCAATAATCCTCCACCATCCTTTGCTGTCTTAGGATCTCTAATGGTGTCCACTCTTTCATTCTTTTTTTTTTTTCAATGTATAGTATTTTACTAAAGGTTTAAATGATGATATACATTATACAGAAGGAAATTGTAGGAGATGGAAGGTTAGCTCAGTGATAGAGTGTGTGTCTAGCATGCACGAGGTCCTGAGTTCAATTCCCAATATCTCTATTTAAAATAAATAAATAAATAAATAAATAAACCTAATTACCTCCCCACCAAGAAAAATTAAAAATAAATATTAAAAAAAAGAAGAAGGAAATTGTAATAGTTGTATTTTTTAAATATACTGTGCCACACAATGTAAGGAAAAAGTACCTAAGAAGTTAAATCTTTTATAGGAATCAACATTTCCTAAATTAGCTCTTAACCTAAGGTTGTATATTCTCTCTGGGTGATTATCTTCTTTTTTATTTCTTTCTTTCTTTTTATTGAAGTACAGTCAGTTAGAATGTGTCAATTTCTGGTGTACAGCACAATGTCCCAGCCATGCATATACATATATATATATTCATTTTCATGTACTTTTTCATTAAAGGTTATTACAAGATATTGAACATAGTTCCCTGTGCCATCAGTAGAAACTTGTCACTCTTTCATTCTTGATATTCATTATTTTTCTTTTCCCCCCAACTGATCTAGCTAGAGATTTATCAATTTTATTGACTTTTCAAAAACCTAGCTTTGTTTTCATATGCTTCACTGACCCATTTTTCTGTTTCATTGATTTCTGGTCCTATCTTAATTCTTTATTTTCTTAAGATATTTTAATTGAGGTTACACACACACACGCGCGCGCGCGCACGCGAGCACGAGTAAAATGTCCCCTTTGTATATGGCACAGTTCTGGTTTTCAATAGTTTGACTTTATGCACCCAAGTGTGCATTTCTTTGAATCGTTTCTGCTTGGGGCCCATTGAATTTCTTGAATCTATAACTTAATGTTCTTACTGAATTTGGGTTGTTTTTAACATTATTTTGTTTCAAATTTCTTTTCAACTTTATTCTCTCCTTCTCTTGTAGTACTGCAACATCACGCACATTGGACAGCTTGGTATTATCCCACAGGTCTTTATGGTCCTGTTCGATTTTCTTTTATGGTTCTTCAAATTAGATAATTTCTATTGAGATATACTCAAGCTCACTAATTTTTTCTTCACCATTTCCAGTCTACTCTTGTGCTTATTTTTTGAATTTTTTTCTATCATTGTATTTTTCAGCTCCAGGATTTTTATTTGTATTTTTTATAGCTTCCTCGAGATGTCCTTCCTCAATGCTCACTCACTGAGACCGTGTGTCCTTTACTTCTTCAAGCATATTTGTAAAGTCTGGTTTGAAATAGTTGTCTGATAAATTTCAGCATCTAGCCCTATTTAGAGTAAGTTACCACAGAATGACTTTTTTCCTGAATGTGGGTCACACTTTCCTGTTTTATTACATGTTTGATAATATTTGATTAGAAACTCAACATTGTAGATAACATAGTATTGATTCTAGTTTCTTTTAGTCTTATGAGGATTATTCTTTTTAAATTCTAGCATTCAGTAACATTCCTGGACTCAAACTACAAATCCTGTCTTTCCAACAGCTGATACCTTTGCTAATTTTTTTTCAACTTCCAATTTCTGCTTTTTAGCCTGGTCCCCTTATGCCAGTGGAGTTTAGGAGTCAGCCAAGAAATTGGACAATTTATACTGAGATTCTGTGATCCACCCACCCTGAGGTCCCTCTGTATTTCCAGCTGCTTTGCCAGTCCTGAGCCCTTTGCTTTGACAATTCAAGCCAGTAAGGCTCCAACTTCTTGGATTTGGGAATGTATTCAAGACAAAAAAAGAAGGAAAGAAAAGAAAAGGAAAAAGACAGTGAACTTACAAATCTTATTCAGCATAATTTTCTCTTTCAAGAATAGACTTTTCACTGATTTCTCTGCTTGAAAAAGCCTTCTCCCACCAGCCCATACATGCATTTAGCCAAGAATTATGGCAGAGTTATAGTCAGATTTGGGATCTCACCTCTTTTTTTGCAGCTCTCTTGCTTCCAGGATTTTTCCCCTAAATTGCCAGCTACTCTGCTGGCCCTGAACACTATCTTCTGCCACTTTTAGCAGATAAAGCTGCTGTTTTCTTCTGTCTGAACTTCCAGCAACTGGGGAGTACCTTGAGGCAAAAAAGCCACAAAGATAATTCTTATCTTTTGTAGTTGAGGCCTTTCAAGGGTAACAGTCTGGTTTCTGCCTTGCTTTTAGTTGCTTTTTAAAGGCTTCAAATAGTTTTTGTTTCTATTTTGTCAGATATTATAATTTTCTGCGTAAGTTTCACCCAGTGACTCCACTCCACCATTACCCACCCCACCCTCCCTTTTAGAGACATTTCAATGTAGGACTTCTGGTTTCTGGTACTGTGATAAGATTTGCATGTTGTTAAAATCAGTCTATTAACATTGTGCAGATTGGAAGGAGAGATGGGCAAAGGACAAATTAGAAGTCTTCACAATTTAAGATTTGTTGTTAAGGTTAATAACTTTAAGAAATGAATTGGGCACATTTTCATAGTTTGTGCTCTGAAACAATTTACCTAGCATAGGACTTAGCTGTTAACTCAAAAGTCGGACAGAATTTCCCCATAAAAGTCAGGATCCAAAATAAAGATATTTGGAGGGAGTATCTCCAATTTTCAACTTCGCCCATAACTTTCGCCTTTGGGGGTCTTTGAAGATTTTACTGAGTCCATTTCAGTTGTTTTTCTGAGGAAACCATCCATGGCTACAGAAACACATTTTAAAATGTATTTTCAGACTTCTAGGAAAATATCTGCAAATCACATATCCAACAAAGGGCTGGTGAATAAAAATAAATCTCTTTTATATCAAAGTGCCCTTCCATTCTAGTGTATCAAGAATAGCATATGTAATTAGAGTTGAAAGGAAATATTAACGCAGAACTGCAAGTACTAAAGTTATGAGAATTTTAATGAGTGCCCAGAGAGCCAATGAGCTAACTCATTCAAGTTGTTCATTCTTTCACTGAACTTGTGCAGAGCACTGGGTCAGGTGCAGAGATGGCCACCATAAATGAATGCACCCTCTCTTCTGAGTGCTCACAGAGCAGGAGACGAGACCTCCTCACCTTCTGCCTGGAGCCAGCATGGCCTTGAGGGGACCAGAGCCATAACTTCTTCTGGTCTTAGAAGGGTGGAGTCATACTTCTTTTGCTAGAGGTATAAACAGAACACTAGGGAGGGAGGTTAACTCAAACAATTTAGAAAGGGCTTGATTAAAGACTTCTTACTTGGATCTGTAGCGTGAGAACTTCTACATTATTTTGAATGGGGTTGAAGCATAGGTTCGGTTTCCTTTTGTTTTTTAATGTGAGAATGATTTAGACTTAGTCATGTAAAGAAAGATTTTATTATTCACCCTAAGTCTAGATTGCTAGCAGCCAGGCACCTGCTGAAAGGTTGGAGAGCCTTTAAGTTGCTAGATGCTTTGGGATTATATAGTAGGGAAAAGATTCTCTAGACTATAACTCACGAATCCTAAGTCTCAGCAGGACAGCCCAGATTCTTACGTATAATTTCCACTCTAGAAGAAGCAGACGACTGAGAGTTGATTGTTCCAACAGTGATCACAACTTTTTGTTTGAGTATTGTTTGTATCTTATCTGTAATAGCTGATTCTAAGGAAAACAGTTAAAATCAGAGAAGCTTTTTTGATCAAGTCAGCAGCTCTGATGCAAATTCAGATGTTCATCCTAGTGGTGAATGGTGATGCTTTCAGCCAGCCTTCATCGTTGCCCTGTGCCCCTTTTAAGTTACCAGTATTCCAAACTTAAGTTTTTAAAGGATAGGTGTGCCATACTCTCACAGACAACGTGGAAACCTTGACACATCCAGGTAAATGCAATCAATTAAGCAGCAAGTTCCTGGATTATTGAGTTCACATACCCCGTAAAGGGAAACATCAGTGGTGTGTGGGTGCCTGAGAAAGCACCAAGAATGTCAGAATCAGAACTGGAAGCTAGGAAGAGATCGGGACGCCTCCGACCTGTGTAATTAACTGAGATCCCAGGCAAACCTTAACTCAAAGCGCCTGTTTCTTCAAAGCAGCATAAGTGACTTTCACTATCTGATCACCAAGACCACTTCCAGCTCTAGCATGATATGAAGATTATAAACTTACCTTTAGGGTCAGGATACTACTTATTTGCTGAAGAAAGTCACATTGTCAAATACTGTCATTTAGGATCACACCAAATAAGACTGAAGGCCAACAAATCCATGTAGGAATCTTTTTTGGTTGGTCGCAGACACAGCGAGGAGGGTGGGAATGCACCCCAGCATCTCAAGAGATTTGCATAACTTTTTTTTTAACTGTGAAATAACCAAGTTCAGAATTGTGAGCAGACTTTTAAAGCACCAGTAACCCCTATATTTTGATTTGGTTCATTTTCAGATTACCCTCCACATATATATACATTTTACAATTGCAATCAGTTTTAATACATATTTTGTCCAAGTTTCTACATATTCATTGTTATAATTTTAATGGTAACATAAAACTCTATCATATCGTAATGATGTATCACTATCAAATATATCACAATGATAAGACTACTCTCCAGATATTAGATATGCTGGTTGTCCCATCAAAAAAAAAGTGCTGTAATGAATAATTTTGTGCATATATCTACCTCAATCTGCATAAAAATATTTGCTCAAAAGAACTGAATCTTTATGGCTATTCCCACTAGGGTCTTTTTTTTTTTTTTTAAGTTGTACATACCATTTTACTGTTACTAGTAATAAAGAAATTTACTGGCTTTGTTATAATTATGACTTCATTCAGAATTACCCTAAAGATAATACTTTTTAGTTTATTTTTCACTATCACAAGAATGAACATTTTCACATGTTAATTTTGTTTTGTCAGTACTTCTATTGGAAATTGTTATTTTTTTAAAAATCAGACTCCTCACAAAGATTAAAAAAAAAATCTGTCATATCTGTCATATTTCTCCCACTACAGCTATTTTATTTTCCATTGTGTAGGAACATAATTACATTTAAATTTTTCATTTTCTGCTATGATTTCTTCTTTTATAATGAAAACGGTAATTTTTCCATAGAGTTGACAGTCTGTTTTGATTTTCCTGTAATTTCGGATTTTATGTGACTTAACTTTCCTCTGATTCAAACTTGATTTGTATGTTTACACTGTACATCACTTTACAAAAGATTTAAGATGGCATTTAGCATTTTATGAGTCCCAGCAGTAGAGCCCGGGTTCTTAAATGTAATTTTCACTCTAGAAGAAGCAGGTGATTGAGAGTTGAGTGTTTCAGCAGTGATTACACAGTTTTTGGTTTGTACATTGGCCATGCATTTGTGTTTTATCTGCAATAGGCTGACTCTATGACAATTGAAGTTAGAATTATTATTCAGTGAAATTAGAAAAGGTTTCCTGATCAAGTCAGCAGCTCGAATTTTAAGTGAAAGTTTCATGCCAGTGATGAAAGTCTGACATATGATTTAAGACTATTTTATGACTTTTGTCAGGCTTAAGTATCATAAATTACAGGCATAACCACTTTCACCGGTCGGTCGTAAGGAAGGCTGGCAATGTCCAAGTATATCCGATTAATCAAGTAGTCGAATCCAGCGAGGGAAGCTGAATTAAAGATATACCAAAGCACCTTCTTATGCATGTAAAGTTGCCTCAAAGTAGCTTTTCAGATTTTTTAGATCATTGGATAAATCATGCTGAGATAATTGGCTGTTTGGGGGAAAACATCACTGTTGTTCTTTCCTGATACCATACTTCAAAAAATATTCCAGATGGCTCATGGGATTATCCATAAAAAGTCAACTTTAAAAAAAATTAAAAATGAAAAGAATTAATCTAAACCTAAAAGAAATGGAAATAACCCAGAGGTAAAAATGAAAAACTTTGATTACATACAATGTAAAATTCCTGTTAAACACTGCAAACAAAGTTAAATTTCCCTTAAAAGCCACTTTAAATTAAAAGGCAAATGACAATGGATGAAAAACTAATTTGCAACGTAGATTGTTACGCTATGTTGCCTCGATTTGCCACTGCCCCTACAGACCCTGCTGGTGCCTTAGTACCTGTCCCCAGCCCTTTACCGCCCACTGAAGCCAAACTCAGGAAATAGTCAAATGCCATCTGATTTAGATTAATGGAAGTAATTTCTTTATTCAGATACTCCCAGAGCCCCTGGTACAGGGAGTTAATAAGCGATACCCAGCTCTAAAAGCTCTCCACTCCCACTTCAAAGAGCAGTGCTGACTTGTATTTTAATGTGACTAAGTCTCCACTCTGTCCCTCCAAGGAGAGAGCCCGGGTAGAGATTCTGTCTGAATCATGGTATTTATCCTGACATTCCCATTGTTGATCCTCTTCTGTGAGAGAGGGTGGGAGTTTGGAGCAATAAGGCAGGGAGGTGCATAAGCTTGTTGTGTGACTGTGTGTGCGGAGAGAGGTAGACTTACACATGACTCCCAAATATAAAAGGCTTCCCTCATGTCATTTCTTTCTAGTCACTTGGGAAGATCTTTAACTTAAGGCTGCAAACTTGCTAAATTTCATGATCAGCTTCTCCAAGAAAAGCTCAGAAATCCTTAAAAATAGCTGTAACGTCTGCGTCAGGAGAGATGGTGTTTATCCCAGTTTGCATTCTTGTGGCGAAATAAAATCCTTTTCCAATGAAAAAACAAAAGAATTCTTAGAAACTGGTAAGAAAAAGATAACTATAGGGTGTGGGAAATAGAAAAATAAGCAAAAAACATAGAAGCAATTCACAGAAGAAATGTAAATGATCAATAAGTATATAAAATGGTTTAATTTCACTATTAGTAAAAAATATATACACAGATAATGAAATGCCAATTTCACCTACGAAATTGGTGAAATAATAAAAAATAGTTTTAATCATTCAGTGCTAGTATATTTCTTTATGAAACATGGTGATTTTTATACATTGATTTTGGATCCTGCAAACTTGTTAAATTCACTCGTTAATCCTAGTAGCTTTTTGTTAGATTGCTTAGTATTTTCTGCCAACAGTTGTTCACCTGTGAATAGAAAGTTTTTATTCCCTTTTTTCCCCTCTTGCCTTAAGGTACTGGTGGGGACCTCTAATACGATGCTGAACAAAAATAGTAAGAGCTTCTATCCTTGTGTTATTTCAACCTTATAGAGGAAGGACTCAGTCTCTTACCATTGATGGTGATGTTAGCAATAGGTCCGTTATTGGTGCCCCTTAATCAATTTGAAGAACCTTCCCTCTATTCCTAGTTTGCTAAGAGTTTTTATTGTGGATGGAAATTGAATTGCCAAATGCTTTCTGCATCTATGGATATAACTGTATGGTGTTTTAACTTTATTTTGTTAATATGGCGAATTACATGGATTTTCAAATATTAAACCATCCTTGAGTTCTAAGGATAAACCTCTCTTGGTCCCAATGTAATATCCTTATTATGTATTGCTGGATTTGACTTAACTAATATATCAAGCAAATAAAATTAAAAGCAAATTTTATGCATAAATCCGTGAGGAATTTTTGTCTGTAATTTTCCTTTACTCATAGTATCTTTGTCAGGTTTTGGTATTAAGGTAACAATGGCTTCACAAAATGAATTGAGAAGTGTTCCCTCCTCTGTTACATAGAATTGGTATTTTTTCCCTTAAATATATGAATTTATCAGTGAAGCCACTAGGGCCTGAAATTTTCCTTTCTGGGAAGATTTTTTAACTACAAATTTGATGTCTTTGGTAGTCAGAGGTCTAGTGATAGCTTGTGTCTTTTAAAGAATGTGTCCATTTCTTTAAATGTATTGGTTGTTCTTAACCTGAGAATCCCACATTGTTCCTAATATAGAATCTATAGTGATGGCATCTCTCTCATTCCTGATACTGGTCATTTGTTTTCTTTTTCCTGCACAGTTTTGCCGGGATTTATCAATTATAAAGACTTTTTAAAAAAGAACAGAGTTTAGTTTCATCGATTCTTCTTTATGGTTTTTCTTTCTTCTATTTCCTTGATTTCTGCTCTTTATTGCCTTTCTTCTTCTTACAACTAGGCTGGCTAGAATGAAAAGGACTGGGAACGCCAACTTTTGGAAAGGGTGTAGGACAACTGAGACTCTCATATTGCTGGTATGAGTGTAAAATGGTGCAATCATTTGGGAAAAATTTGAGTTTCTTATAAAGTTAAGCATACTTTGTAAGACCCAGAACTTTTAGTCCTATCTATTCAGCTAAGAGAAATGGAAAACATATATTTACTAGTAAAGCTTCAAGCAGTACAGGAATAGAGGGGCTTGGAACCCAACAGGAACTGGTAAGTCACACCACACTAAAAGTCACAGATGCCTATTTACACTGCAAATTCGTTTACTAATGAAGTAACATCATGTTTCTATCAATATAATAAGCTTGTTCTGTGCTCCTAAGTTGATGGATTTCTTATTCTCGGTGAATTTCATGTCTCCAGTGGTGTTAGGTGGCAGGGGGAGTGGACAGAAGGGCTCTGGGGATTCTAAACCCTCTGATTGTAAGACCACCACAGAAATTGTTTAAAACCAGCTCTTCTGACTCCTCATTTGTTGCTGAGGACAACAGATGAGTCTCCTATCCTTGCAATCTGAGAGGTTCTCTTTCACATTGGCTGTGAAGTAAAAGATGTCCCAAGGCTTGCAACTTGGAAGAACACTAAGACAAATGAAATGTCCAGCTGTCTAGTAGAGTGTCAGTTTCAGAATTCAATAGACGAGGTGGCTTACACACAGATATTTATTTCTCCCAGTTCTGGACGCTGGATGTCCAAGTTCAAGGTGCCAGCAGACCTGGTGTCTGGTGCGAGCATTCTTCCTAATTCACAGACAGCTGCTTTCTTGCTGTGTTCCAACATGAAGGAAAGAGAGAGACAGAGAGATAGAGACAGAAAGAGAGCGATCATCGTTCTCCTGTGACTATTTTCACAAGGGCACTAATCCCATTCCTGTGGGTTCCACCCTCATGCTTTAATTACTTCTGGAAGGCCCCACTTCCAAATGCCATCACATTGGGGCTTTAGGCTTCAACATATGAATTTGGGGGAGATACAAATATTCAGTCCATAGTACTATACGAAAACATTCTACGCATGACAGTCCATATATGTTCTCACTCTGGGAGAAAAAGGAAGAACCATTCAGCAACTCTTAGCTCATTTGCTTAAAAAAACAGTTTAGTACATTGATTCTAGTTTCTAGATAGGAATTAGGAAACCTGGGTTCCTGCCCTGCCCCTATTATTAGCTGGACACACAGTCCAGACCTAGAGTGAGTCACTTAACCTCTCTGAATCTCAGTTCTCACATCCATAAAATGGAGATGTTAAAACCAGTCACAAGACCAATATGGAATGACACGTGTGGAAGTAATTGTATTTTTTAAAAAAAGAGAGTTTTAAATGCACAGAATTATACTATGTATAATTGCATCACCCAAGGAGCCTGCCTGGGTAAATTTCCCTTCGAAGGCACAGATGGGTTGGGAGGGAGGAGAGAGCTGTGTGTTGCTTCTGTTCTTCAAAGGAAATGCCAGCTTTGGAGACCCCATCTGTTCTCAGCCAGAGCAGAAGAATTCCTGAGCTAGGTAGTGAGATGCCCAGGAAATAGAGCTCCAGAAGAAAGAATCGGAAGAAGGCTAATAGGAAGCTGAAACAACTAAAGTGTGGGAGAGAGGAAAATATATGCCTAACTCGCAGCAGTTAATTAACTATAGCATGACCTTGGGTCCAACATTAATAAAAGAGAAACAAAGTAAAAGCACTTAGATGTCCCATGTCTTAACTGTGACTTGCCGTCACAGACCTGATTTTGCTCTCCTGTGTTCCTGAGAACTCTCAGATTGAAGCTTCCTTAGTTTTAAGGTTATTCAAATGTAAGTGCAGTGCCTTAAGGGTTCAGGGTTTGGGGTTTTTTTGTTTTGTTTTTTTTTTCCTTGCCTGTGGTCAAAATCATCTTTGTATGTTTGTTTGTTTGTTTGTTTGTTTTGATGACCAACTTGATTTATATCTATTTCAAAAAAGGCCTCAGCATTGTTTCTCCCACTTACCCAGCCTGGTTTCAAGCTACTCCCTCCAAAGATTAGCCGGTGTTTGTAGAATATTTCTATAACTTTATTTAATTCAGTTGCACTTAAAATGTACAATGTCTTGTGCTAATCAAAAATAATAAGAAGTCATCTTGGTGATTTGTAAAATGAGATTTCAGTTTATTCTTACCACCCTTACCCTACTGTAAACAAAGTTGTAATATTTTCATTAGCATATGTGTATCCTTAATAGAATTTATAAAATCCCTAGGATTTGAGGGGTATATATGTTAAGATTTCAGGGATGACAAATCCATTTCACCATCGAAATATTCTTTCTGATGATAAAAGTAAATGTTTATTGCAGAAAATCTAAGTAGAAAAGATAAGAGAGCGTTCCATTTCTTTACTTAGAGATCTATTGTTAATTTTTTTCATTTTCTTTTCTCTATACATCTTATTTTGTATATTTGAGCACATAATGTATATAAATATTTTAATCCATCTTTTTCTTGTTAACATTGTCCTAATCATTTTCTCTCATCAAAATTCCTGAAACTCCTGTTTAATGGTTATATAAACCCTAAATTCCTGTTGAATGGTTATATAAATTCATTATACAGATAAGCCGCCATTTGCATAATAATTTCATCAAGTTGGATGCTAACATTGTTTCCAGTATTTAGAAATGTTTGCTAAGTTGATAAGTAAATAATATCTCTATAAATTTTTATTTCTTTAATTACTAATAATATTACATTTGAATATTTTTCCAGATGTTAGCCATTTTTTTTAATGAATTGTGTTCCAGTTTTATCCAAATATCCTTAGTAGTTCTTATTAATTAATTCATATAACATTTTATGCTAAGGATATTAACCATTTGGTCATACTTGTAAATACTTAACAGTTTGGCTTAACATTTTTTTCTGGCTATAAAAGTAAAATTAGATTATTAAATTTTGAAAATACAAGTAAGTACACAGAAGAAAATAAAAACTTATTCCATCAGCATTAACATGTATAATTTTAATGGAATTAATACTAGATATTCTTGTTGGTACTCTGCTCAGTTCAGGTAACAATATAGAACAGTAGAAAATGTTTATTAAATATTTACATTTAGAATTGCTACATACTATTTTATTGTGTAGATATGCCATAATTAATTAATGTCATAAAGGTGGAAATTTAGTGTTCAATTTTTCACTACTTCAAACACTATGTAGTTCTTAAAATAAACTTTAAGTGAAATGGCTTGACACAATTATATTTATACCTTTAACTTGATACAAATCCTCCTTCCAAAAGGCTGTATAATTCAGTGTCCACTGGCAGTGTTTAGAATATCTGTTTCCTTGTAACTCATTAAAAATCAATATTTCCCCAGTACCTCCTCTAAAAATAAACAAATAAACTTAATCATACCTTTCCCTGCCAAAAAAAATATCAATATTTCTATTTTTTAATCAACTTTGTGTTATAATAAATGACCCATTTAAGCACACTGATCAATGAGTTTTGACAAACATATACATACACTCTTGTAACCACAACCCCAATCAAGATGTACAATGTTTCACCCTAAAAAGCTCCCTTTTGCACATTTTCATCAATCATCAATGCCCTCCTCCCACCCCAGGCTCTAGGTAACCACAGATGTCTCCTGTCAACATAGATTATATTCTATCACTATAAATTATACATATACATAATTATATATATATATATGACTTTTGTGTAAATGGAGTCATCTGGGGTCTGGATTCTTCTGCTCAACATGTTTTTGAGATCCATCCTTTTGCTGCCCGAATCAGTATGCTCTGCTTTATTGTTGAGTAAAAAGCTATCCTATAGATAGACAAAAATGTGTCTACCCCCAGGTGGAAGATGAAATTTTGGGTTGATTCCAGTCTGGGGCTTTTGTGAATAAAGCTGTGTGTACATGTACATGTCTTTAAGCCATGACTCTAAAAAGAGATGCTTCGTTTTCTTACCTGGGAGAAGATTTGTGGACTCCAGGTATGTCACCCAGTGTTTCAAGTCAAGCAGATTTCCCAAAGGAAAGCCAGACCTTGTCTGGGGATCAGATTAGCAGGATGAGGCAATGGTGCAGGATATAATTTTGAGAGCATCTTGGAAAGCTCTCTGGGAAGCACCTGATTGCCCTTCTGCAGCCGCCACAAGCATAAGGCTCCTATTGCTCACTGCCCTTCCCCTGCCGCCACGTCTTCTGGCGCCTGACAAGTCTAAGAACCCTGCTAAGTCAGTCCCTGGCCCCTCCCATGACAGGGGAGGGTCAGAGGAGAAAAATAATGACAGGCATCATGCTGTTTGATGCCAGATCCCCTAAATAGCTCCCGGAGGCGGGAGCAGGGTCAGGCTACCCCGCCGGCCGCTTGAGCCCCTGCCCAGTGGCCTCTAGGGTATTCTGTGCCCTCTTCTCGGCTACATGAGAACTGCATGCTCATGGCTCTGGAGAATTCTGTGCAGTGTTTGCAGGGCCTACCTGCTGGAAGTAGAATGCATACTTCTTGAGAGCAAGATCATGCCTTATACAAACTTTTCTATGGAAAAGGCACAGAGTAGGCACTCAAATATGGTTTTGGATAATGTGTAATTGGAGCCTGAGACATGGGCATGCATTCCTGGCTTTACAAGTACTCGATACTGCTTGAAAGTTAAAGTAAGGTCTTTCACAGTCAAATGCGTCCAGTACAATAGTTTTCTCCGGAATTGAAATGAATGATGGTGGGCAGTTGTATCTCCTGTTTAGTTATGTTGCACATGCGTTATTTTGTACAGCTGGTTTTTGAAATAGACACCAGCAGACAATCATTCCACACCATTCCCTGTCTACTCTTCCCAGTCTCCTTTCTGTGGCCGGCTCTGAACCTCTGAGGCTGCAAGCGCAGCTTCCAGAAATCAAATCTGGGAAACAGATCAATTGGGGGAGTTATTTTTATACGAGGCAATATGATAGCAAATGCCATGTGTATGATGGGAATAATATGTTATAGAGAAAAATGTAGTTTACAGACAGCTTTTCAGGAAAATTTCTTGTAATAAAGGAAGATCGTTCATTAAAATCAAGGTCCCAGCTTTCAGACCACACAAGCCTGGGGTGATCACATCTCGTTACACACCCCTTTCCCGGACAGTAGCTCTTGTCTATTGCTCGTGGCAGAATGAGGGTTTGATGTGGCGTGTTTCTTTCTCTTCCCTCAGTTCACTGACATAGGGACCTTCGAGACCGTGTGGCAGGTCAAGTTCTACAATTACCACAAGCGAGATCACTGCCAGTGGGGAAGCCCCTTCTCTGTCATTGAGTACGAATGCAAACCCAATGAGACCCGCAGCCTCATGTGGGTGAACAAGGAGTCCTTCCTCTGAAGATGGTTCTTCCTGATGCTGTTGGACAATCTCTCCAAAAATCCACCTTCAGATAACCCAGCACAAGCCTTCACCAAGGCATACCACACCGTTGCTATCTCCCCTCGGGTGCCAATGACCTACTAGCCCCGATTATTTTGCAAGTGTAATTCTCCTCTGATGCAATGTCCCTGACATAAAAGATCGTGATGTTCCCTGCCCAAGAGGCTCCCTTTCTGTATTCCGCGTTGGTGTTCCTGCCTCCAATTGTTCTCGGTCCTGCCGGTGACTGCCTGCCAGGAGCTCCGTGGAATCGGCAGGCTGTGTCTGGCACTTCACATTGCCACTGAATGACCATGGTGTTCTGTTTCCAAGTTGAGTGATTCCTTCTTTTTTGTTAAATGTTAAATAAAAAAAAATAATAATAACAGTGTGCATGGGTTTCATCCCAAGTGTGCTACAGTAACACGTAACTGGTGATGCTTTCCAGCTCTCAAAGCAGGCTTTGTGAAAATGGGATGCAGACAGCAGTCAAAGGGACTCAAGTGTAAACAGCAGTCAGTGGGACTCAAGTGGTGTGCTTTCTATAAACAGCTCGGCTTTTTCAGGGAAAGATAATGACAGAATAAAAGGGCAAATATTTAAGAAGTATTTATAAACTATGAAAACTCTTTGAAGTAACGAAAGGTATTGCACAGTGACCTGGAAGTGGGAAAGAGCCCCGTGTGGACCACTGTTAAACAAGGTGACCAAAGCGACAGGGTTACCTCTCTGGCAAGCGACTGTAGTGTCCAAATGTGCATACTGATGGCTCCTTACATCCCCTTCACGTGAACTTTGTAAAACTGTGTATGGGACTGTAATCAACTTTTGATATTTCTTAATAAAGGGATTGAAAATCATCATGACTTGCCTTCTTTAATTTGGGCAACATCTGGCTAGCAGGTGGACCTCTGCTCCAGACCAGCTCCACTAAGACTCTGACTGAATCCAGTCTCCTACCGCGTGCCGCACGACAGGCCAGTAAATCGAGAGGAGGTGTTGGGGCAAGAAATAGCGACTTTATTCGGAAAGTCAGCAGACCGAGAGAATGGTGGATTTGTGTCCCAAAGAATCCTATCCCCTGAGTTAGAATTCAGGCTTCTTTTATACTAAAAGGGGAGGGTGTGTGGCTGTTTGTTGCAAATTTTTGGTGCCCGAATCCTTTGTTCTTGCAGCTGTCCATCTAGCTCTGGTCACAATGTTCCTATAAACCCACCAATGAGACAAATGTTACTCTTTGTTCTGCAACTTTTTATCTCTATATGAAAGGGGAAATTTTAGACCTTTAAAGGCCAGAGCCTCGAGAATGGGCTATCCTGGCTATTTCAGGCTACGGGCAGCCTTCTTTTATGAAGGGTGCAGAACCAGTGTGACTAAGAACAGACAAAAGAGCACAGGGTTGGAGTTAAAGGGATAGACCCAATACAGAGTCAGGTCTTTTCTTCTGTTACAAGATCTCCGTCTGCACTGCAGGGTGACGGGCATATACCTGGAGTAGAATTAGCACACTTACTCCTAGATCAGTTCTGACAATTAAACAGGGAGTACTCTATCCAGCTCCAACAGAGCTAAGCACAGGCTGAGGCTCTTGGTGGGCAATCAAAAAATGCTTGTTCCTGACCTCTCTCCAGTCCTCCTCTGGGCTGACCACTCCCTTATCAGCTGACTATGCAGCTGAGAAGCTTGAGGATGTGGTGCTGTAACAGCGCGTAGCCACCAGGCTGGAAACCTCCTTGCCTGCTCCCAGTTATTGCAAGGTACCTGGCACAAAGCCCCAATTCCGGGGCAGTTTGAAGATGAATTCCCTAAGAGGGAAGGAAACATTCTCTCGAAAAATAACTTACCACTTTGCAACAGTATCATCATGTTCACTTGGAAAGCACAAGTCCTATTGCGCTGGAAAAGTGACCCAGGGATTTGTGATTTGCTGCCTGTGAACCTTCCATGTAAGAATGCGCAAGGTTAATGGGACTATTGCAAAGAGTCAGTTTGTTATAGAAATGAACTTAGAAGGCTGGCACCAAACCCTCGGCACCTCTGAGTCACTTACCTGCAATGGGGCTGTGCAGCCAGCAGGGCACAGCAATGCCTTGGATTTGGGCTAATCGTGAGCGATGTCAGAAGAGAGGCGTATGCTTCGTGACTTGCTCGTTTTTCAAAAACGATAAGTGTCTACCACACTGCTGCTAAACATAAGCGTGAATCCCTTCCTAATTATTGTGTTTTAAAAACCAACACTCGACTGATTATTTAAACACTGAGATATTTAAAGCCATGGATGTACTACAGAGGCTTAAGTTTCCTTCCAGAATATCCAGTAGACACGCAGAGGTATTAGAAGGCCGGAAAAGGCGAGAACTACACAGTTTAGCCTATATATTTGAAACTTCTGATGAGTAAATATTTTCATCTGGGAAAGAAGGGCTTTTGAGCTAGTGACTCATCCATCAGAGCTGTAGTATTTGTTCTGAGGAGTAGAAGCAAGATCATGGCTTTTGCCATTTTTCCATGGGTTGGTTTGTGGTTTTTGTTTGTTTGTTTGTTTGATTGATTGATTGATTGTTGTTGTTTGCTTTCTTGCTTGTTTTAACTAGAGGCATTAATTTTTGAGTTCAGAATGACTCAAGACCAGGCTAGGGGAAATATGGCTCATGTAACTGGACCCACTCTCCCACAGAAGAGCAGGAAGGTGAGTCCCGGAGACACGCTGCGTCAGTCTAAGTGGTTACCATCATTCAGTGTCTCAGTTTGCTTGTGTCTAAAACAAGGACTTCAGCTAGTGGGGTTCTAAAGCACGTTAAGATTTATAGTTTGTACCTAAACTATATTCCTTTTTTTTTTTTAATGTGTGTGTGTGTGTGTGTGTGTGTGTGTGTGTGTGTGTCCCTTAGGGCTAAGAGGTAAGGTTGGATCAAGGGAGGGAGGAGGGGTGATG
Source organism: Camelus dromedarius (assembly GCF_036321535.1). Taxonomy (NCBI): domain Eukaryota; kingdom Metazoa; phylum Chordata; class Mammalia; order Artiodactyla; family Camelidae; genus Camelus; species Camelus dromedarius. The sequence goes on from NC_087450.1 coordinate 14,715,292, forward strand.
GAGATGAAATAAACAGGAAATCTTAACAGCTAATCTGCTGCGTTAAGTGATCTCTCCTGGCATCGACTGTTCTACTTATGATTGGACCCAAGCCCAGTCTCTCTGGCCACTTCTCACATAGCTCTCCTCCTACTCCCAAATTCAAGTACTCAGCTATATCGAGCTGCTGAGTTGTAACTTTGCCCCTCAGCCATCTGGAAGGGCTATTTTTATACAAGTTGCAGCCATGTCTCTCTACTTCTAAGCATCGGATGGCTACCCAGAAGCTTGAGGAACCAGGCCACCCTTCTAATTATGATGATGACTGAAGAACTTTGGAACAGGTGGAAGAGTAGAAATGCCTTGAATTCAGATTTTGTGACACCTTGCTCACTGGGAAGTCACTCGTCCAGCCCTCTAGACTATCTGGATCACAGCTGAGAACAGTAAACATGCCAAAAAGGGAAGATCTCTCTAGCAGATGTCACAGAGTCCAGTCACTCAAGGCTTGGGTCTTCTCTCAAGGCCTCATGACTTGTATTTTAGAGACAGTTCTAATAGGGTGAGTTGGTTTCTGGCCCTTAGGAAATTGGAATCAGAATAATTAGGGGAGAGAGGGCAATTTGTAGAGGTAGATACACCAGAAATAAATGTTTTGCAAAGAGAAACAGGCTTTTATCAAGTCTCTTTTATGGAGAACCAGTTCTGAATAATATGCAAACATCAGGACAAAATCAGAGAACTTAAAAGCCGGTAAAAGTCAAGAGTAATGTCGAAAGTTCTAGTTGTTATTTCTTTTAATCCCCCCAACTCTGTGAGGTGGGCAGCGCGTGTCATATCTCCACTGTCCAGAAGAGAAATTAAGTCTCAGATGTTGAAAAGTAAGGCTCAGGTTTAAACAGCTGATTTTACAAGAAACTATGTGATCCTCATTTCCTCATTTATGAAATGGTGACAATACTGTCCACTTCACAAAGTGTGTTAGGGTTAAATAATATGTCACGTGCAAAGCCCCTTCCTTCTGTTCTCATCACATTCTCCCTGACACATTTTATTTAAAATGACTTCACAGACAAAGACAAATATCATATGATATGACTTCTATGTGGAATCTTTAAAAAATGACCCAAATGAACTTATTTACAAAACAGAGACTCACAGACATAGAAAAGAAACTCATGGTTACCAAGGGGGAGAGGGGAGAGGAATGGATAAATTAGGAGTTTGGAATTCACAGACACAAACTACTATATATAAAATAGATAAACAACAAGGTCCTACTGTATAGCACAGGGAGCTATATTCAATAGCTTATAATAACCTATAATGACAAAGAATATATGTATGGATAACTGAATCAGCATGCTGTACACCAAAAACTAACACAACATTGTAAATCAACTATACTTCAATAAAATAAATTAAATACAAAATATGTTTTAAGGACAGGAGGGTATAGCTCAGTGGTAGAGCCTGTGCTTAGCATGCACAAGGTCCTGGGTTCAATCCCCAGTACTTCTGATAAATAAATAAATAAACTTAATTATCTCCCCCCCAAAAAAGCAAACAAAAAACAAAACAAAAAAATATATGCTTTAAAATGACATCATCATGTGCCCACACTCTGACAGTGTTTGTGTTTTCAACCTGCTGCTTTTGCCTTCATTTGTTTGCAGTCTAGTATATCAAATGCTTGAAAATTGCTGTGAATGTGTTATATATATATATAACTTAAAATTATTGTCAGTAAATAGAAGTGTGAAATTTCTAGAAACTCAGTGTTCAATTAGAAACCTCTAACTCTCTACACAGCAAATTACTTGAAGATGACAATTTCTCTCTGAAGTCGTGCAAACTACTGTTAGAGCACTAGATAAGACTAATGCAATTCTTTTTCTTAATAAGGATGGTATGCCATTCCCCATCTGCTGACAAATGAAAAATGTGATGAGGGGAGGGTGTAGCTCAGTGGTTAGTTGACATGCTTAGCATGCACGAGGTCCTGGGTTCAATCCCCAGTACCTCCATTAAAATAACTAACTAAATAAACCTAATTACCTTCCCCCCCACATACACACACAAATCAAAATAATTTTTTAAAAGGAAAAGAAAAACAGGACAGTATTTTTGGCCCCAATCTCGTGCTTGAACGGTAACCCTGGGAGGCACTCTCGCCTCAGGCTGCAGTGGATTTCTGATTCTCCTTCAGATATTCAGAGCCAGGACAGTTTCCTTGCACAGCCTGTTCCCTCTGCTTGGAATGCCCTGCTCCATTTCTACCTAGCAAATGCCTCCAAGTGCCAACTTAAATGTCACCTCCGCTGAGAAGTCTTTCCTGACTCCTCAAAAATGTTGAGTCAAGAATAATTTTGCAGTCATGTTTATTCAAATCTTTTCTCTTATTACCCCATTTCTGAAAAGTGTCACCAACCTCCCTCTAACTTCTGCTTTTCTTAAGTCCCCTGGATGGCTTCCATGTATTCTGACTGACTCCATGAAAATGAGCTGACTCAATAAAAAAAGGATGAGATTCTAGAAAGAGCTAGCTGGTTGGCTGACTGGCTGGAAAAAAAAAAAAAAAAAAAAAAAAAAAAACAGCCAGCAAGAAGTTTGGAAGATATGAGCTTTTATTGGGTTAGCTCTGCTCCTTTTAAAGGATATTGAAAGAAAAAAAGTGGCTGAGAAAGAAAAAGTATCTGAGGTCTCTTTTCTGACATTGCTTGAAATGAATATGTCTTTTCATGTCAGTGCTATGAATGATGGCGGCACTAAGGTGTGAAGTCCTTTTAAAGGAGTTTATTTATGTCAGGTAATCATTTTGTGCTGTTCACCAGATGTTTCCAGCCCTTCCCTGTCTAGCCACGTGCCCAGACTGCACATTCAGGATGGGGGTAGGGCAATGTGAGAGTAGCTCAGACCAATGAGATGTGAGCAGAGGTGATGTGTGTCACTTCCAGGCTGAACTAGCCAACCGTCAGTGGAAGACCCAGCGGAGCTTGCTTTCCCTTTGCCATGGCAACCAGCCACCTTCAAGATGATCCATCATCCTGCATCCTGGAGTGAGAAGGCATGGAGCTGAACCTTAGCTTCATTGGATCTGTAGCATTAGTAAGAAATAAACGTTCCCCCCTAACTGTTTATTGTGAAAAATGTTGAAATACAGAACAGGAGAAAGAACTGTACAGCAAAACCCCACATACCCATCACCTGGATTTCATAATGAACATTTTGCTATAATGGCTTTATCACTTATTTATCCATCCATCCATCCTGCATCAGTCCACCTTTTGGGGGGGGGGGGTCAAGGGTGGGGAGTGAGAGACTATTGTAAAACACTACTGAGATTTGGGGGTTGTTCATCACCCCGACATAATCCAGACTTCCCTTGCAACATCTGGGGAACCCCAGCCAACTACTCTGTTTCGGTGGAGGACCCTATAATGGAACTACTCCAAAAAGAAAAATTGTTCTATGTTGGTATTCATTGTTTTAAGTTCTAAGAAATCATTTTCTGCCAAGAAAAGTTAAAAGCCCTGGGGTGAATTAGGAGAAAGAGTAAACCACCTTTTTTTCTCTCATGGGCTTAAAAAAAAAAAAAAGATAAACTCTGAGTGAGCTAATTTAGATAGGGTTCTGTTTAGAGGCAGAGGGGTGGATTAAATAGGGAAAAGCAAAGCAAAAATCACATTCACTTAGTGCTTGTTACTTGGCAGATATTCTAGGTACACAAGCTTCGTACATCATTCAAATCATTAAATATATATGATTTCCCCTTGTAACGTGAGATTAAGCTCAGAGAGGTTAGTTAAGCTGCCTGCTCAGGGTCACACAGCTAGTGTAAGTGGAAGAGGCAGAATGAAAATCCAAATGAATTCAACACATTTCTTTTGATTTCTGACAGCCTTGGAAGCTAACATTTTCCTCCCACTGAAAATTTTGTCCTCAGAGAGGCATTGCCCATGAGGTAACAATGGTGTTAGTGGCAACCTCTCTCATGGCTTGAAGCAGAATTTCAAATTTTGAAGTTATTTGACAAGAATATTTTTTGAATGTTCAGAAAAGCTCAACAAACCCATGAAACACAGGCATTGTGAATTTCTCAAAGCTGAAACAGCTGGTTTTTCTTTTGGCTTTATTAGTCACTTTCTCTGACCAAAAAAAAAAAAAAAAAAAACTAAAATACAATTTTTTTTCATTTTTTTCAGTTGAAAGCCCAGTTGGAATGTTGATTTACTCACAGTTCATTCTTTATGCTTGTATTTTGTTGTGGAGTGTGTGTGTGTGTGTGTGTGTGTGTGTGTGTGTGTGTCTTATTTCCCCAAATCTAGAGGATTACACCTTGAAATTTAATGACTATGACCACGCTGACAGTTCATTTTCAGAACTCTCAAGGCTATAGCCTAATGATTTCCAATTGATGTGAGTTATGCTCAGGAGAATGGATATGTTGGATGTGACCTTAAATCATCAGATTCCTGCTGGGGACAAGGATGTTTTTCCTGAGCTAAGCAGCTCTTCCTTGTCTGAGCAGGAGGGAATAACTCAGCCAGCTTGCCTGGGAAGACAGCCTAAGAACCCACTGAGAACCCACTGAGAACTTGGGATCATGAGAATTTGTCCTCATCCTGTAATAGTAAGCCAATCCTGAGTGAAAATTTCCTTCAAATACTGGAACACAGGTTATCTTTCTTAACATTTCTATAGAGCTTAACCTTTTCCTAGAGTAAGGGAGGTTGGGTAACCAAGGCTCAGGAGATTAAGGCCTTAAAATAAAATGTGGATACTTAAAGGGACAGCATGAGGGAGTTTCCTGAGTGATGGAACTCTTTTGTGTCCTGATAGTGGTGGTTCTGGCATGAATCTGTACAGGTGTTAAAACTCATAGACCTGTGCACCACACACACACACACACACACACACACACAGAGTTAATTTTACGGTATGTTTACTCTTCTAAAAACCTAAAGATACTAATGCGAAGGGGCCCATGAGGCTAGGACTCAAGCTGTCACGGCCAGTCCATCCCCACAAGGCATCAGGGGATAAAATTCCAGAGGGTGGACCCCTAAACAGATTTCCAAGGGCTCATTGCCAAGTACCACCCTCTCCTCTTTCCTTCAGATATATAAATCCTTCCAGAAAACTGCCAGGTCAAATGTTCTTCATAAACCATCAAAGAGTTCAATGTTTCCCTCAGATGGTCCGCTGATCCTCTGTGTGTCTGCATTGAGGCTGGAGTTCTGAGGCTGAAGGCTGACGGTGCCAAGGTGGCAGTTACCGATAAGGCAGAACCTAGCCAATGTGGGTGTGGGAAGTACCTAAAACAGAATCTGGGTTCATTCAACTGGGTTGACCTCAGTGGGTCTGAGGAAATCAGTCCGTGGAGTTGAGACAGGGTTCACTCAAAGGAAATTCACACGATTGAGGAGTCAGGGCATTTCCAGGCAGATCCACCTGGCTGTGGTTGGAGAGCCTGGACGTGGGTTGGAGAGCCCCTGGGGGACATCTGCTGCCTGGAAACCCTGACCCTGCACCAGAGCCTAACCCGTGTCCACCTCAGTCTCTGCAAGAGCCCACCCGTTATTTGTCAGAGTCTTCAATTTGGCCAGTGCCGTCCTGGGCTGTCATGCATTGTCTAGAACCTGTGAATCTTCACGGAGCTCATTTATCTTGGGAGGGAAACTCTGAGCAGACTAGAAGGCAGGGGTAGGAGCCACCTGCTGAAGACACCAGGGAGCATTTGGCAGGGTGGGTGGGGAAATGAGGCAGAACAGAGCATGGGGAGCTGGGAGTTAGCCCACGCTCCCCCTCCTGCCGGCATCTGGTGCCCCAGGAGCTGCTCTTAGCAATGCTGGCATGAGCCTGTACTGGTCCCTCCCTCTGGGAGTGAGGAGAGACAGGCTTAAAGGTGTTAAAATGTTTGGAGAACATCCAAGGAAAAGCTTGTTGCAAACGCAACGTATTAATGAAAACAGCTTGGGCCTGGCTAAATAGTGACTATTCGAACAAAACAAACAGATGGGAGTTGACGACAATCGTTCTGAAAAAGAAACAGTCCAGCCCTGGTACACGGAGCCTGATGCTTCCTCAATGTCTTCCCAGAATTCTCCACGCTGCGGTTTTCTCCAATGTAGGCTGGTATCTATTTATTCTCAGGAACACCAACAACCACCTCAAGGGACCTCTTATGGGCATAAGCACATTCTCTAATGTATGCCAGCTGGAGGAACAAAGGTTCTTTGCTTTTTTTTTTTTCTCCAGATTATTTGCTTTGCATTCTAGGGGAGGGCCTCTCATGGGCCATTGGAATGATCTGAGATGCTTATTAAAATTATTATTTGTGGGGGGAGGGTATAGCTCAAGTGGTAGAGTGCATATTTAGCACGCAGGAGGTCCTGGGTTCAATCCCCAGTCCCTCCTCTAAAAATAAATAAATAGACCTAATTATATTCTCCCCCCCCCAAAAAAAAACTATTTAAAAATTATTATTTTTATTAAATGTAGATTCCTGAGCTTCACCTTGTCACACCTGCCAAATTAGGTGGAGTCTCTGGGAGGAAATCGAAAGCATCTGCATTTTAACAAGCACCTTCGTGATCCTTATGGCGGGAAAGTTGGGAAACCACTGCCCTAAGGGCTATTCACTCTGGTCCTTCCGTTTAACGATCGTTGACTCTTTCAACAAACGTTCACGTGCCAGCTACTCTGTGGGAGCGGAAACGGTGAGGGCGCTCTGATAAACATTTAAGTGGCTCCTCACCAGTTAGTTACAGTTCAAGGTGGTAAACGCTGTGCCAGAAGGGGATATAAAATCCATGAAAGGAGAGAGGAGGCGGCTGCAGGAGTTGAAGGCAGTTTTGTAGACGATATCTTGACAAATAAGTAGCATCTCTTCAGGAGGCTTGGGAGAAAGCACACTGAACCCATAGGGAAGGTATCACAGGGAGTCGGCCCGTGAGGGCGTGTGGTCCACTCTGGAAGGTGGGATTCTGCGCACCTGGAGCCCAGGGAGTAGTGGAGGAGGAAAGAGGCGTAGACCTGACTATGAGCAGCTTGGCATAGAAGCTGAGCGGTGTAGGCTTTGCTCTATGGAAAACGGGAGCCGGAGGAATATTTGAAGCATCAAATGACAGGATGCTAGGTGTGTCCTGCCTCATTGTTTGGAGCAGAGAGAGGAGGAGAGAAGCATCTGCAATGATGAGAGGGCAGGAGGCTAAACCCAGACAAGGGCACGCGGGGGGCAGAGAGGGCTTGGGGGTGGAGTTCAGGGGCTGTGAGAATCCTGGGGAGGGGGAGGCCTAGAGGGAGCTTAGGCCACAGGATGGAGAGGTAGAGAGGCCATTGCCCAGGACAGGAAATGAGGTAGGTCCAGATTCAGCAGGGGATGTGAGAAACAGCCAGTCCGCATCCAGAGCCTCATCCAGGGGAAGACACTTTCGACACCCATGTGAGCCTCCCAGCTCAGAATTTGAAAGCCGACCTGACATTTGAGCTTGTTAGCAAATTGCCTATAGGTGACAGCTTCTGCTGAGCTAGGCAATAGGTTTAAAGCTATCTGGTAAGTGGGAAAAAAAGTCACCACATAATATGTAGTTTGATTCCTTTTATGTTTTTAAAAACTAAGTGCAGGGAGATAGATTGGGAGAGAGACAGAGAGAGGCTGGGATTTGAGGAAATACAGAGCAAAGGCAGGTTACTATTAAAAAGAAGATGAGTGGCGCCAGGAGAGGAAATGGAAGGACTCTTGACAATTTACTCTGAATCCTTGCACATTTTACTAAAGTAGCAAACATTTTATTTAAGTCATTCTTAAGAACAAGCTCTATGGATGTATATGCTTTTGTAACTTCTTACAGCAACTTTTACAAAGACGCTTACACATCTTCTTGGCTGCCACTAGATGGTACTAGCGGCAGGACAGACTGGGTTCGTCCGTGACACCTGCCTGTGGGTCTAACTCCCTAATGACAAAGAGTGAAGCAAATGAATTGACCAACTATTACAGCTCAGGGCTCCAGATGCCAAGACTTCCCATTTATTCCCTTTTGGATGTGAGACATAAGATTTTCTATTTAATTTAATTTTCTATTTCCATTTTCAAGTAAAAATAAGATCTCTCTGTATCAATCTAAGTTGTACACAGTTTGGTTCACATGCATTCTGTTCATCTCAAGATCTCCATTTCACAATGATATTCCCAAGACAAATTTTAATCAGATGCATAAAAATAATTGTACATTTCTCTGTAATGGTGCCCTCCACCTGAGGCTCCCTAATTCCAAGACCATACCCTCCTTTCCACCTGCTTACCCTTAATTCTCTTGGAGAGTCATTCCTTCCATCACCTCAATTGATGTAGGCAGGAGACAGAGATGTTACACCTGTCCTGTCTCTCCATCCCATGATAACGCAGCATTTGTGATTTCACAGCTGGCAGGCTTTCCCGCTTTTCAGCCAGGGCTAATCTCTTCTCATATCCTAGAGTCTGAACTCACTCATGTGTTGTTCTTTGTGCTAAAACAATATTTCATTCCAAAACCTGGTGCCTGAGATTCCCAGTCCCTGAACTAGCATAGCCTAGCAGGATGCAGGGGAAATACTTGTGTGTTCTATTTGGGACGCCAAGGAGGCCAGCCTGGTGCACAGAAGCTACTCAGTCCCAAAGGGTGCCATGCCAAGAGGTGTCTGCAGTGGCTCTGGCTTGGCTAAGCCATGTACCTGGTCATAATCCCCAACAGACCTGGCGTGATTTATTCCCTTCTTACCGCCACCCTCCACCCCATCCCTCCAGCAGGGCCATTGTGCTGAGCTGGCCTCTGGGAAAAACCCAAGAAGAAGAGCAGCAAGGTTACAGAGTTGTAATTGACACTCCCTGCATGGCCAGTTGAGCCGCCGATAAATACCAGAGGGGAAAGTCAGGAACATCCCCTGCAAACGATGCTAGATAGTAAATGAATATTAGCCACCGTCCAACGTTCATAATGACAAAGACTACTATTTCTCTGAGCTCTTGCTATTTGCCAAGCCCTGTGCTAAGTATGTTATCTAGTTCATCTCACTTGATTTCCTCAATTACCCTGTAAGATGGCATTATTGTTCCATTTTACAGACATGGATACAGAGACTTGGAAAGTTTCAAGTGACAGGCTCAAGTTTATATGTTTTCAAAGCTTGTCTTTTTCTTAATTGAAGTGTAGTTGATTTACAATGTCATGTTAGTTTCCGGAGTACAGCATAGTGATTCAGTTATATTTTTTTTCTTTTTCATGTTCTTTTTCATTATAGGTTATTACAAGATATTGAATACAGTTCCTGTGCTGTATGGTAGGACCTTGTCGTTCATCTATTTTATATACAGTAGTTTGTATCTGCTGATCCCAAACTGCCAATTTATCCCTCCCGACTTTCCCCTTTGGTAACCATAAATCTGTTTTCTGTGTCTGGGAGTCTCTTTCTGTTTTGTAAATAAGTTCATCTGTGTCATTTTTTTTTTCAGATTCCACATATAAATGATATTTGTCTTTGTCTGACTTACTTCACTTAGCTTGATAATCTCTCGGTCCATCCATGTTGCTGTAAATGGCCTTATTCATTCTTTTTTATGGCTGAGTCAAAGCTTGTCTTCTTAATACTTATCCTGTTCTGAAAATAGTTGAGGGTTCTGATTGTTCAGAGATCTGTTTACACCCCATTTGGTAGGTTATGAGGACCCTCGATTCCTTCCTCCTTAGCCCCATAGTTCACCATCCTTGACGAAGGAGAGAAAAAAATCAAGGCAAGAAAGTGCATGAAAACACCCACATACTTTGTCCTGACCTTTCGACTCAGTCATACACTTTTTAAAGGCAAGACCTATGCTCTTTGGTTACTTCTTGTCTCCCCTCAGCAGCTCCCAAGATGTTCCACCCACGACAGTTTCTCAGTACTGTGTGGCTTCCGTGACCAGCTGGCCTCTTGTTCACATCTGGGATCGAGAAAGTTAGTGATGGAATTTAACCCAAGGTTGGCGATTTTCTGTGGGTCTGGATAATTTTTACCATCTGCTTCCCCTTACCACGAATCCTTGGAAATGGAATATCTATTGTTTCCCAAGTTGAAATACTTCATCGAATTTTTTTAGATGAGTCTAATTGTATTATTGTAAGAAACACTAATCAACTGTGGTTGGTTGAAAATAGTAAACGAGAATAAATCCACAATCACCTTCTCCTTCTTAGGAACTTGGCGCTGTAGCTTGTTTTCATGGTGTAATTGGCAGGGACTTCAGTGACTTAATTTTAAAAGTCTGAATTATAATCACCTATCTCTTTTTTTTTTTTTTCAAAACAGTTTTCTTCTCCGCTACCCTTGGATGAACCTGATTGCTTTTCCAAATTCAATGATGTCAGGTCAGCAGGGAGCAAATTTGAGACTGTGCGATTCCCATCAGCTATTAGCTGGGGAGAGCGTTCCATCCCCAAGGTCCAAGTTCAGTTCTAAAGGGCATGTTTTCTTTTCAACAGATGGAGTTATCCCTGTTAACGGTAATGGGTGTTATGAGTGAGCACGCAGAAGTCTCCGTGTCCCTAAGATTTTCCCAAGCATGAATTTCGCGAGGCCAAGTTAAACACAGTTCGGCTCACTGGCTCCATCCTCCTCTGTGTTCAGATAAATGTTGATACTTGAATAAGACTCTAAGTGATGAAATGCCAACACATGTGGCTTCTGCATCTGTCATCTAAAGGACGTGCCTTTAAAAATGGATTCCTTTCTTCTCTGTTTAATTCTTGTCCTGGCAAGTCATTGTAACCCTGCGAGAGAGGCAAGGAGATGTTTCTGAACAGTTTTTTTTTTCTGCCCAGATATCCAACAGCTTGTGCCAGGGAGTGAGATATATCGGTACCGAATTAACATCCTATTCTGAAACGCTTGCATCCTAATCTATCATCCTTGGCTCGATCGGTATCAGATATTCTGCTATCATGAAGTGAAAACAAGAGTGACTGAAATATGAATAACAAACCGTTCAACAGGAGACGGCCAGTTCCAGAGGGCTGACTCCACTGCCTCGAGGTGTGTACCAACACCAAAGAAGCCGAAATAAGAGGCAGCCTTGTTTGTGCAGTTCTTAATAGGCCCCAGAGGGAAAGGGGACAGCTCAATGAGACAATCTTGCCTAAATTTTTTTTCCTTAGGTTCTTTACTCTATTTCATGTAACTTGTGATTTAGAAAGGTCTCGAAAATGCGATGGGTCTAAGAGCATCAGTCTGCCGAGGCTCTTAAAATGCGTGTTAACAGCTTTGATCTTGTTGCCTATAAAGCTATCTATAGCAGGAATGGCATTTAATGTGTGTTTAAACTCAGTTATTTCTGCATAGGAAGGCCTTCACAGGCATTTGTCAATTCTTTGCCAGAAAAAAAGAGTGCGAATTGATCTGACTAATAAGAAGGTGAAGACTTGCATGTCTTTTGAAACTATGTTTAAGGTTGTAAACAACTCACCCCCTTCTTTGCCTACCAAACACAAAATGTCAACTTGTGGTTTTTGTTTTTTGTTTTTTGTTTTTTTTCATGACTGTTGGCCTCAATTCTTGGCTCAGGAGATAATAGAAAACAGTTTAACTGGCTTTGTCTTGTTTGAGAAACTAAAATCAAAATCTCAGGAGTTATTTATTTTAACCCACAAACAGGAAAGAAAGCAGTCTGTCAGAGAAAGTCACAAAGACAATTTTCCAAATGTGGGGACCAGTTTAATGTAGTACCAATCTAAAAAAAAAAGTGTCTTTAAAAAATATTTGTAATGTGGTTTTTGTAATTGCTTTCTCGAGTTGCAACTGGACACTAGGCTTTATTCTCATCTTTCAGTTACTGGCATGTCATAATCTACTCGAGGGAATGGCTGCCTAAATTACTGTAGCCATAAATATTCTAGTGGAAAACATTTGCAAGGCTCATTTTCAGAAGCACACTGCAGTACCCCGAAGTTGACATCTATCTCATAAGACTAAATTCGATTCTATTTTTCTATATTATGGTCAACAATGTCTAGGTGTCATTTTAAACATGGCAACTGCAGAAACACGACAGAAAAGAGTTATATGGATGCTGCACAAACCAACATTGCAGTTTATTATGGAAAAAAAAAAAAGAACTACCTAGTAATGGTGACTTCCATTTTTTATACTACCCAACTTTGATGGCCAAGCACCCTCAAGTATTTACTCTTGGCTAGAATAAGTGATTTTTTGGAAAATGAAACTTGGACAAGTGTATGTTATGCTGACTCTTGACACATTCAATCTCTTTCTGGTTTTTAAAAACCATAAATCAGACCCTGGTTGTCAGCGTTTTAGCTTTTGAAGAAGGAATAGCACTAAGTGTTTATTCACCAAAGTTAACCGAGTTGAAGTCACCATGGCTAATTCTGGCTCATTCCTGGTATTCTTCTCATCACAAATTACTTGGCTAAACCAGTAAATGTGCTTTATTAACTGAATGTTTGAGTGAGTGGTTGTGTATACATTGTGTTGCCAGTTATACAACATTCGGTACTAGTCTCCGGTCGATCTGTAACTGGGAGGCATATTTGTGTTTCAGCCAATAAGTCTTTATCGCGTGCCCAGTATACACTAAGGGGTTGGAACAGAAAAGGAGACTGTGAAACAATCTGTGGATTACCTTACAAGTTACAATGTTGAGGCAAAAATGTAAATGTCAACCACAATAAGCAAGTCAATCACTTACCGGCTTAAGGAGAAAATCTTTTACTTTCCTTGTTGCTTTTGATCGTCATTGTATTTATTAAGTTCCATTTTTTTTTAATCCATGCATAGGAACTATTTGAAGCTTACTAAGTAAATTTATATCTCGAAGTCTGAAGTGTTAGTAGTGCCAGCAAGTGATTTGTGACTGCAGGTCCTGGAAACAAATTGCTCACATTTTTGAGAGTCTCAATTGGATACTCAAACCACTCTCCCTCAACTCTATTAATCTAAAGAGAAGCAGGAATGTTTTTATATGTGAGGAATGAGTCTCTTCTCAAGCTGTAAACACATAGGGCTCTGAGTCCAACCTCCTGGGCTCCGTTTCTGGGCTGGGCAACTTCTTCCACACGTCCCCAGGGTAAGTTGCCTGGTCTCATGGGATCTTCCTCTCCCTGCCTGTTAAAAGGGGAGGAGGGCTAATAACGCTTTTACCACAGGGGTGTTGGTAAAAATTAATTACTATTATGTGCTCCATTAACTTCCTAAGGTGATTCTTCACTTAGAATTTACATGGCACTTGCTGGTTACTTAAAGTCTTTAAAACAGTCCTTGGTTTTTCACCTCAGGCAAAAAAAATATAACAAATCTTTATACTTCAAACAGTAGGATTAAGCGTAGGAACATTTGGCTTTCCCAGGAACAATTATTTTCCTGAGGTGAAAATACGAGCATGTTACAAAAGCTTATTTCCCCAGCTTTAGACTATGAATAGAGCCGCTTTCATTTATAGTTGATAAAAGCCAAAGGAAGAAGGTTTTTTTTTCAATAAAAGCCACTTTAATAGCTTATTCTGCCATCTTTGGTGATGTTTGCAACTGCTCACTGTTGAAGGGAAATTGGTTAATCTATTTTACGATGATTTAATTCTAGCACTTAAAGGAAACCCGAGGGGTGATTTGGTTGCTGTCTCCTGCCTGAGATAACAGTACTGAGTACCTAATCTACAAAGCAACATTCTCGTATTACAGATGAGGAAACCGAGGCTCTGAGAGCTTAAATAAAAGAGCAGAGATTGAAACCCTCACCATTGGACCCCACAGTCCATTCTCTTTCCACCACCTCAAACAGCCACCTCCAAGAAGTTATGCCTAAAGCTCTCCTGCTCTATACAGACATGCATTTCTTCTCTTCTTTGTCCCCACCCTCTCTCTGAACTTGAAAATTAAACCAAGATATTCTGCTGAACTCCAGTCCCATCCCCAGAGAGCCCAAGAGCACTCCCAAATCATCTGTTAAAAGTTATTTCAAAGAATAGGCAGTTTGAAATCACTTTAAAAAGACACTTTTTACCCATTTTTATTAAAGGGGAAAAAAGCTGCATATACCCTTTCTTAAGAATTGACTTAATCTACTCTGTTTTAGCAATTTCTTATACCAAATCAAAATGCATATTAGATTATCAAAGCCCTTAAACTTTGTACTGGAGTATAATATACATATAGAAATGAAGTATCCTTAATTTTTGAAATGGCTAAAATCCATCCCATCTTCATCTTGTAATAAGACAAGATGCCATTTCACATCTCAGAGAAACGTATCTAAGGAATAATTAGCTCTCCTGATGTATAAATTAGCTCATATACCTAAGATTGCTTTGAAAGGTTAAGCTCATTATTTAAATGAAAGCATTATTGGTAAAGTATTATTATAATTACGATTATCACTTAAATGATAATAATATATTTTCCTATGTCTTTGGACAACAGGCAAGACAAGTTAAAAATAATAAAAAAAATTACAGGCACTCTGCACACTATCACTATCTTTCAACAGTGATTAATAACCAATATGTACAATATGTATAAAATGTACCACCACATAAATTGCATATCATCCTCATTGCCTATTATTGGAATGATATGGCCTTAAAGTCCCAAAGTACCCAAAAATTTGAATAGCAATTGCGAGAAGTCAGTCTTAAGTAAATGTTCATCTTTGACCTTTCATTTTGACTCATATTCCCCTGTTTAACATTCACTGACAATTCAATGGATGGAGAACGCTCATCAAACTCACATCACTGTTCTAAGCTGGTGAGTGTCAGACCCCCAGCTATGGAGGCTCAGTGAGGCTCCTGGGCTGAGAACACATATTTATTGAAATGTTACCAGTGAGCATAGGTCTTTAATTGTAGTTAGATGCACTGCTCTTATCTTTAGGCAATGAATCAATTCAGCACTACCTTTAACTTATTTAATTTATTTTTTGGGGGGGGAGGTAATTAGGTCTATTCAGTTACTTATTTTTAGAGGAGGTACGGGGGGTTGAAGCCATGACCTTGTCCATGCTAATCATGCGCTCTACCAATTGAGCTCTACCCACCCTCCCTACCTTTAACAGGTGGGAGAATGTAAGTCAGCAAATATCCTGTCCTATGCCAAGACTCAGATGAAAGAAAAACATAGTAGCCATTCTCCATTTGCCTTGAAAGGTTGGCTGGGACTGAACCCCTATTCTCACTGTCTACTGTGGCAGGTGCAGGAGCTGAGAAGCCCTCTGGGTACCACATCTCAGTTCTGCCGCTCCCTCTGGGTCAGGGACTCTGGCACCATTAGCAGAAAACACTCTGGGAAGGTCCCCTGAGGGTCTGAATTCAGCTTTTGTCTGCCTAGTGAAAAACATAATTCTCCTCCAACAATTCCCCTAGGATTCTGCCCAGGGAGTAACATGTAACACTAAACCTACCCACTTTGAAGAACAAGTGAGCTAGATGAGAAAGAAAACAATGTTCCACAAACTTGCTGATGGAAACCTTGGTAGTTTGAGTTCAACGTGCTATCAGAGGTTGATTAATTATATTCATAGCACTAAATTCTGGCTGTAAGGTTTCAGGGGGAAAAAGTCATAGTTTTAGAGAGTATTACATATAAACAGATATTTAAAAGATCATAAAACTTTTTTATCTAAGAGCTTTGTTGAGAGTAATGTATTTATGAAATTTAGAGTCCAATATAATGACTTACTTAAATCATTTGATTTTCTAACTTCTTTTCTTTAGCATTGAAATCTTTACACTCTTTCAGATCCTGCCCCAAAATTATTTACATAGAAATATGTTTAAAGGTTTTCATTTTATAAACTCTATATATGGTCCTAGAGCTTAAATTAAAAAAAAAAGAAACAAATACCAAATTTTAAAAAGAAGTTATGGGGCAAGGGGTGGAAAGGAATTAGACCTGATCTATTAGTCATATAATATGTTCTCCTGCTAAATCAGACAGAGAAATTCTAGGGCAGAGATAAAAAGCTATTCTAATTTCACTTATAAATGCTTGCTGATACTTTAACAACTCCTATGGTGAGAAAGTGCTTTCAGATACCCAAAATTAATGATAAAGAATGAGGGGTCATTATCTACATAGAAACACTGTACTTTTGGTACAATTAACTCAAAAATGAAATTCATAAAGCCACTAAAAATAAGTAAACAAAGTCTGTATGACTCTATTCCAGAGACAAAGGCTCTTGACTAATTCAGAAAATACTGGTCTTCCCTCCCCTTCCAATACTCACTTGATTTCCTTAACTTAGGTAGTTACATAACCGATTCTGTGACTTGTAAACAAACAGCCCTATTGCTTGACAATTCTGGATCTGTGGGTTTGTACTGCTGTTTCCCTGTGGAGGTTCAAAGCTGCGTAATGATTTATTTTTTCCCCACCCCTGCCTTTTTTCTTATTTTGCTTCCTTTTTTTTTTTTTTTCTTGTCAAAGTAGGTTAAAAAAAAAAATCCTGGAGAAGTAAGTGTGAAAACAAACCCTGGTGCTACAGGATTGAGGCCACCAGTCTAAACACTCTAGGCACAAGAAATGCAAAATATGAGGGTCTCCTACCCAGACGAGCTCCCCAGAAGGAGACTACTAATATGTAGCAGTTTATTATTTTTTTTCCAGCATCCCCCAGACTCCTAACCATATGCTCTTGTATAAGGCAGCTTTGATTTCCCGTAATTTCCCACGCATGAAGCTCTCACAGCTTCAAAGCGAGCTCTGTGTGCAAAAAATACATGGGGGTGTAGTTCAGGAGGAGAATGAGGCTAGTAGGCAGAAGGTGGGTGAATTAACGCTCGAGTCTGTGCTTTAATGCCAGTGCTACCTTTCAGTGATGTGCCCTAGTTATAAAACTGACTGCTGGCAAGTTAGAAGCTTTCTATTTTGGTAATTAGACCTAATCAATTACCTGGAATGGAAACACACCTAATGCCACCATAGAGAAGTTAGATTCCAGACTGGTTTTTAGGTTGTGGATTTGATTTATTTTCCATGGTGTAGATAAAGTTCAATACCATGGTGTGTTGTGCCACGCATGTGCCGGCATCTTGTGTCGCTGATGGAAGCTTCAGGAAGACTTTTCATTGCATAATAATGTAACACAGTTAAAAATAAATACAGAATAAATTATCTGAGATTTTAAAAAACCTAGAAATTTATGTAGGCTCGAGTGAAGGAAAACAACAGAAGTTTTAAATGCCTTAAGTGATTACATAAAACTTTAACTAATTCTCCTTTTGTGTATGCTATTTCAGGAGACCTTTATTTCAAAACATTTTCAAATCGTTTTCTCTCCCATTTATCACCTATTCTTCTAGCAGTTTGGGCACTGTAAATTAATTCTATGCCAAAGAATCTTCTGGAACATTAGAATCTAATTTACTAGTAGACTTTCTTCTTTAAAGGAGCCCCTGGAAGTAGTTTATTAGCTGCACCAGGACAGAAACACAGATCTTTTGAAAATTGCAAAAGACTTCTTTGAATGCTGTCTTTGGAGGTTTCATCTTATTTTCATGAATCTAATAAGAAATTTGTGATTAAGGGATACTTGGTGATCTCTTTATTTAAAGGTTTTAAAAATTTTATGCAATTTTTAAAGATTACGTTTCACTGGTGATCTCTTTATTATAAGAAATGTATCCCTCCCAAAAAGTGGGGCAGGAGGGATAAATGAGGAGTTTGGGATTAACAGATACACACTACTACATATAAAATAGATAAACAACAAGGACCTACTGTATAGCACAGGGAACTGTATTCAATTTTTTGTAATAAGCTATAATGAAAAAGAATCTTAGAAAAACACGTATGTATGTATATGTATAACTGAACCTCTTTGCATTTCACCTGAAACTAACACTGTAAATCAACTACACTTCAATTAAAAAATAAAATCAAAAAAAAAGAAATTTACCTCACCCTCTTTTAATAATCATTTTGTCATGAGAACTTTTTCATATATTCCCTAACTTTGGCTTGTAGATTTATTTTCATGTGTATATTTTGAATAAGAGTGCCCGATTCTTTCTGACCTTGGTCCACGTGATCCTGGATAAAACGAAAGTGACGGGCCCCAGTTCTGTAGCCAGCAGACTGAAATGAAATCCTGACGTGCAATAGTCACTGAGCCCAAGAAATGAAGAGGAGCCTCTTTGTTTTTCTCAAAGGCTGCCGTTGGAACTTGCCGGGTGTTGCTCTGGCAGGTCCACAAGGTCTGTTAGAAACAATGGAAGCACAGACCCCGAGGGCTGGAAGGAATGATGCTTAAATCTTCATCTGCTCTAAATCCCTCACGTTAGAGATGCGGAAATGCATCCCAAACAGGGATTGTGATCTTGAGAGGCATGTTTTCTATTTCTTATTTTTTAAGTTGTTTAAAAAATTCAAGTTCACTTTAATAATATTTATACTCTACTAATGCACAGGGACCTCAACATTTGTTGTGATTACTCTGCCCACATGGTGGAGGACATGGAGGGAAGGAAAAAAAGCTCTGAAGAGGGGGAGGGGATATAGCTCAGTGGTAAAGAATGCTATGCAGAGCATGCAGAAGGTTCTGGGTTCAATCCCTAGTACCTTCATTAAAAAACAAACAAAAAACAAACAAACAAACAAAAAGGAAAAGAAAAAAACTGGGGAAAATGCAGAGCTAAACACTGGACAAAACTTAAGGGACCTGGATCTGATTTACCAACCTCCAAATTAGTAAAACACACGATCTGATTTACTTTATATAATCACAGACTCCAAGCATGAAATATAATAACAAGACAGCAATATGGAACACTTCATGTTTGGAACCATAGTCGGGTTTAAAAAGAAAAAAGGGAGTTTAAAAATTCACTTTCTTCACATTATCTGCTTCCTGTGTATCTTGGAAACATACTTATTTATTGTATAAACCAAGTTGTAATTTTTTTTGACATTCACTGTTACATATTTCTACGTAATGAGTAGAAACACTAGTTGAGAAAATGGTGGAGATTATATTTTTGTTATTTTTACACAATAGCCCAAAACATTCCAAATGAGAAAAAGTTGGTGAGTCTGTGGTTATGAGTGTTCCCAAATGTCTCCATGATTTGACTGTTTTCACAAAGTCAGAGAAATTGGACTGCTAATCTTTCCCCTCATTTCAACTTCCAGGCTTGCTATCTGACGGACTAAAGGCCCACATCATTGGTGGCTTTAGTATGGCCTCCTGGGACCATTCTTCACGGAGGGGATTGACTTTTATTTAAATTCAGTTCTTAGACTTATGGTTGGGCAGCTGGAACCATTGTTATCAGAGCCCTCAGAAGCCTAGTGTGTTACATGAACACAAGAGCTGATGAGGGAAACAGCTACAAAACAGCATGATCTGATTTTTATCTTAAAAAGAAAATCAAATACATAAAAAATGATACAGTGTGGATACACACACACACACCACAATTATGTATTTCAAACAGCAGCAGTATAATAAAGTGATGAAAATCTTGAGTTTTGGAATCATGCAGACCTGAGTTTTACTTCCAGCCCCAGCAATTAATCTCCACTTGTCTCAGACCCACAAGATTATTTTCAGTCAACTGAAAAGACTTTAAAATATGGTACAAGTTTCAAAGTATTTAAAATTGTGTCTTTATAAATTACTCATACTCATTCCCATGCTCTTCCAGCAATACCAATGATTCTTTATGCCCTGCTAGCCAGCCAGGCTCAGATCCCTCAGTGCTTCACCAACGCTGGGTACTGGCGTGCTTTATTGGAGTTCAAAGTTCTTAAACTCAGTGTTTATAGTGTCTAATCCTTCCACCCACTACTATCTAAACATCCTATAGCCCCTGCCTGTCCGATTCCTATTTACTCTGTCACAAGAACATGCACATTTCAACCCCGGGTTGATCTGAGTCTGCTAAAACTTCTCTCCTGAACTCAACTCCATTAAGTCCTTATTCTTAAACACACACCCTCTGAGCACAAGGATCACTTTGTCCTGGGTCTCCAAACACCAGTCTTTGTCTCAAAGCATCTGCTAAAGGCAAATGATCAAATTTCAACATCTCTCTGGTGTTCAGGTTAACGAAGCTTTATCCTACACTGAAAATATCCATTGCTAATTAGACCTTCAATGTGTACTTATTTAGTTAACTTCAAATGACAACTATTCTACAAAAAGTTTTCATTTTGTAAAATCTCTCTATCTGATATCATAAGAAGAGTTTTCTTGAATTGCTGCATAACAGAAAAGGTAAAAATAAGAGATACAGTCACGGTTAAAACGAACTATAGGGTTCCGGACTTCTCAATTAGAAGAAAGTCTTTCTCCTATAGCATCAAGATTGTTTTGGAATGAATAGCAGATTAAAATATATTGTGGTGGGTTGTGCTCTTATTTTGCAATTTATTCAACTGCACGACAGACAGGAGGTTCCGTTCGGTCATGGCCCAGTATTTACCCAGGATTGTAGACATTGCAATCAATTTTAAAGTACTTTCTGTAACTTGCTTTCTGCAAATAAAACCATCCTTTGGCTCTTGGGTGTGTCCATTCTGATTGCTAATTTTAGTGTTTTATAGAATCCCATAAAAGGAAGCAAGGGAACAAGGGGACCCAGGGACTGAGTGTGGGTTGGAAGAGAGAGTAGGGTGAGGATTTCAAAGCTCAGGACTTGAGATTAGCGTAGGGGCAAGAGAGGAGAAGTGATGGTCAGAAAGAGTACAATTACATCTCTGGCTGGACCTGAATGCAGTTGTTAATGCTGGACCAGAGGCTCTACTGTTTCCTCATTCTGTCACTGACCCCCATTGCTTTTTGCAAAAATCTTTTTGTTTCTTGGCAAACTATGCTTCTAAGGCTACTGCTACTACACTGAAAAAGGACACAGGTCCTGCTAGTAGAAAATGCTTTGACAGTTTGAAAGAGAGAGTCTTCTCTGCTTAGAAGTAGTTAATGACTATACTGGTGTCTTGGAACTAGTATGAGCAGCTATTTTGGAAAAAACAGTGGAAAAAGCTAATTGAGACTAACTAAGTGAAATCATCACTGACAAAATCCACGTCTAAGGTGGGATGGGCCCTGGAACACAACGGCTACTGGGCAAAGGTGATCTGCTTGTATGTTAACATACCTCTTCCCTTAGATTTGTCACTCAGAATGATTAAGAGAATGCAGTCAACTTTTATGATACCCTGAAAATCTTCTTTAAAAATCACAGAACACATAGAATTCAATGAAGAAAACTTACCAAAGTCTAACCAAAGTTACCAAACATTTCATCCTTACTCAAAAATACACAATTTTTAATTAAAACATTTTCTTAGAAATACAACTTCCCCATTCTGACAAAATGCAGAAAATGTATCTACACTGCAATTTCTAGCTGTGACCTTGAGAATTTTAGCACTAGTACAATTTGCCAATTTTCCAGAACAAGTTCTACCTGTTATTAAATTTTGTGTATCTCATATATTTTTATAATTTCTTTTCAAAAGAGAAAGTTGTATATTTTTAAAAGCATATTCATTAATCTTAGTGATATAATTCTGAACATGCAGGTATGCTTCATTTATTGAGTATTCTTAATTTACAACATAAATACTTTTGTATTATGTTGTACACTTTTATGTCCACAAGTATATTTCTTTAAAATAGTCCCTCCCTAGGGGGAGGGAAATAGCTCAGAGGTAGAGCACGTGAGTGGCATGGAAGAGGTCCTGGGTTCAATCCCCAGTAATTCCATTGAAAGAAAATATGCCTTTTTGGTTATTCTTACATTTTCTGGAAGAAATGCATTATAGAGAATACGCTAGTGAAAATTTTAAATGTGGTTCCAACGAGTTTGCCCTGAAAAAAATAAATTTCTATAATAAATTTAATCATTACAAGGAAAACTGATATAACCAGTCAATTATTATTTTTTCATTAAGATATTTCTAATTTAGAATATTGCACAAGGAAGAACTCATTCCAGCAGAAAATCAGAATGAGAATTAACCACCCAGTATGGATCTCAGGCTTGTCAATATATTTAGTTACAACGCTACTTTTGTTGAAGCAAATTGTTTTCATATGTCCATAGAATGTAAACATAGAGAAACTACCTTGCAATTACCTTTATGTATAAATAATAGGCTGGTTTAATTTTCTGCCACTTACTTAGGATACCACAGAGAGAAAGAAAAATATGATACAACTTTTCATGTAATTTTCCAGTAGTGTACGTACTTGATAGAGAAAAAACATAAAGCAATGTGTATCACACAAACCATTTTATTATCATATACATTGGACAGGCTATGAGTGCAACTGGTAGATATTATAACAAAATAGCACACACAGTTGACCTTAGAGCATGTGACATTTTCAGGAGATATCTTCAGCTGTTTTCAGTTTCTGAAGATTTCATATTCAGGTGCATGCGTAGCTCACTATGTGGCTTTGGTGCAACATTTTCATACGTTCCATTCTTCTTCATTGAGGATGACTGACAGATCGGCTTTGCTTATCTTTAAAGTCAAATGAAGTTTTGAATGAATCGGATTCGCTATTCAACAGAAAACAGAGTAAGTAAGGAGCCACTGTCCAGTCAGCCTTAATTAACCCATATTCTGTAAGTAAAGAGTGGTTGGTAATTCACTCGATATGCAAACTTCCAATCTAACCACTGAATACGTATTTTATAATGTTCAGTATAGGAGAGATAGATTAATAATATGAAAAAAGTTCTTACTTAACTAGAAGGAGATTTATATATGAAAGGTACGAATTTTTTTTTTTTACTGAAGTATAGTTGATTTACAATGTTGTGTTAGTTTCAGGTGGACAGCAAAGTGATTCTGTTATACATACGTATATATCTATTTGTTTTCATATTCCTTTCCATTAGAGGTTAAATATCCATATGTTATTTTTCCCCCATGTGCAGAATGGGAAAATAATCTTTAAAAATGCCACAAACAGAATCAAAAGTCAAACTACAAGCTTGCGAGACAGCGTCCTAATATAGGTTAAGGGGATTATACTCTTCATATACAAAATATTTTTATAAATCCCTAAAAATGACACATTTCCCTAAGAAAAGCAGGCAATGGACAGGTACGTCACAGGGATATATTCTTGGCAGTTGAGTTAAAAGATCAAAACTTAAGAAAAATGTTCAATAGTGCCAATAAACCAAGAAATACAAATTATGATGAGGTACCAGTTTTTAAAAAACCTACATTTAAACAAAATGTCAATACATCGTCTGTACAGCTATTGGCAAATGGGCACCGCTGGTCGGAGTCTACAATGATACAAACTTCCTTGAGAGTTATCTTGAGAGTAAAATTATATATTATAGAAAATCTTTAAAACATTTATACCTTTTGTTTCTATAATTCCACTACTATGAATGTATCCTACAAAAACAGAGATATGCACAAAGATTTACTAAGATGTTTAACACACTGTTGTCTGTAATAGAAAAAGCTGAAAACAACCAAAATCAAAATTAAGTGATAGGAGATTCTTTAAATCAATTATGGCATACATTAGCATTAATGAATTTATAAAAATTAAAAATTCTTGAAGAATATGTACAGATGTGGGAAATTGTTCCAAAATATTAAGTAGAAAGTATGTTAAAGACAGTAGGTCCCAATTATATATATATGATATATATTTAAATATACTACATATATATAAATTTTTTTTTGGTATATATACATAGAGGAAAGATTGGATACAATATTTGGATACACATCCAAATATAAATAATGATTATCTCTTGCTGATACGATTACAGATGATTTGCCTTTCTCCGTAATTTTCTGTATGTAAAACATTTTCCATAATAACCACATTACTGATGCAACAGTTCTCCCCCAACGGGCCCTTTACAATTAAGTTTTTCCATTTATGCCACTAAAAACATCACCCAGTGTCCAGAGTCAGGCAAAAGAGAGAGCAGACTTGCTCAGAAGTGGACCGTTCAGAGTAGTTCCCTCTAGTGGAAACAATGGAGGTAAAGGACAGGTTACTAATGCGTAATATTGAGACTCAGTGCTCCTCACTCTCCACACACCCATCTAGAAAACGCCATACTACAATACGCCCCAGTTACGGTTTCCTGTGCCACAAGGGTGTGGATTAGCCTTAACGGCACTATAATGACATTGCATTGCCTCCCTATGCCCAAGAAAAATCAGGGGGGACCTCGGAGATCTGCCATCCAAAAACAATTAATTCCTAGTAGCTGTGGGTAATAATCTGCAAAACATTGTTCTTTTTTCTAGGGATCAGCCTGTCCTGGTTTGGATACCTTTTCATATAGCAGATGGGGTAAGTCAAAGAATGGATATTCTATGCCAAACCAATCTTCTCTTGCCAGTTTACTCATTTCCTTTCCTTTGGAAGCCCAGGTCTACCTTGAAAATTCCCCGATAAAAAAAAACTCGATGATTCAAAGAAGAGGATTCAGTCTGTTGCATGCTCAAAGTCCTGATTCAGCAGTAAGGAATGTTATTTTTAGATGGAATATAAAACTGAAACCCTGATCCCTTATTTATTAAAGCTCTCCTAGGAATCTTTGTGAGAGGACAGATTTAGTACTTTATCCTTTACACACTCTCTTAGTATTTTAAAACTTCTCTATAGTGTCCTGATTGCTACTTGAAATCTGTATTAACGCTGTGGGTAAAATATAGAAATCAGATTATAGTAAAAAATAAAAATCTTTAGTGAAAGCAAAGTAAATTAACTACTAATTCTATGCAGTTGCCAAACATTTTTATAAATTTCAAATCGTCTATTATGTTGAAAAAGCCACATTAAACATTTTAATATAGAATATATGCATTTTTGTTGATAAAAGTACTGACAATATTCTTAAAGTTTTTCGCTTTTCAGTCTCTCTCTAATATGTTCACAACGCATTTTTTCTGACATTAGCACAGTTTTGTTTGTTCAAATATGCTTTCCTGGGTCTTTTTTTTTTTTTTTTGAGTGTCTATTACACGTTTGTTCAAACGCCAAGGGCTCCTAAGCTAGTTTCACTTAACTTGTTATGTCTGAAATTCGCTCACCCTCCTAATAAACAAACAGTGTATTAGTGGTTGGTGAGGGATATTTTCAGGTAAAGGACCTAGATGAGTGATGTCCCATGGAACTTTTTGTGATGGCCAGTATGGCAGCCACGAAGTATACAACTATCAAGCACTTGAAATGTAGCTACTGAGACAGAAAAACTGACTTTTAATTTTATTAAATTTTAATTGAAATGTAAACAGCTACCGTGGCTCATGGCTACCATATTACACAGCATAGATTTAGTCTTAAATGAGTATCCAAAATTCATACAGAAAAAGACTGGAGCCAGAGGTGGAGTCAGAACTAGGACCTCACTCTTATGGAGCATATGCAGATGCTGTGAGCGTGTAAGTATATAAAAGAGTTAACAAGTATGACAAACAGGTCTTCTCAAGTACAATAATATATCTGCTTTACATTTAAATCGTATTTTCTCTTATGTTTGGGTGAGTATTGTTTACACAGATGCTATAAGGTAAACATTCAGTGAATTAGTAAAATGGAAATACTATCAAAGTTCAAATAAATGGCTTTTTCTTCGTTCTCACTTGTATGTACAAGAGTCAAAGAAATAAGCAAGAATTCTAATTCAGAACCACTATTTCAAGACACACTCTAGGACATCTCAGTGGATATACATGAACGTAAACCAACTGCCTGCACGACTCCACCTGTCTTGGTCCCCTTGACCACACCGCTGGACCACTCCTTTCATCTTGGACCCGTCTCCTTCAGCTCCCTGAGCATCCTTGCTAGGTCTCCTGCCCTTCTGCTCAGTCCATTATCTTCTCTGTGACTTCTTTCTCTTTTGGCCACTTGAGTGTAGGTGTTACCTTTGTTTCTGCCCTTAGTCTGGCCCTATTGCTTCTATGCTTTCTGATTTCTGCCCTCTATCTCATGGTTTCAATTGTTATCTTCATGCAGATAATCATCCAAGTGACCCAATTTAATGTACTTATCATATGGAAAAATAACCAGCACAGAAATAGAAAGTTCATCATGTAAAGAGCGTAAATACATTGCCTTTAAAAACACTGGGTTTTTCCTTCAACACATGGAATTAGATATGGATTTTCGAGGTTCCAGAAAAATCTCAGGAAGTCTCGTTACTCCTTTTCTTTTTGGCCCGGTATATAATATAGAAATAACTTACATAATTAACTTATCACATAGTTTTGGGGAACTTTTTCTAATTAAGAAGTATTTCTAATCTGTGTTGCATCTGAAAAGCAAATGATAGAGAATTTTATTTTGAACAGATTCAATGTTATTAATCCCCTTATGGGAATTAGGAAAGTTGCATGCAACTCATACTTAAAAAGTAGTTACGCTCAAAATTTAAAAAAAATTCCATCCAGTACTTGGTATACATTTTCCCCAAACTCATTAATTCATAAAGTCATATATTTTTAAGAGCATTGTTTTCTATCATGTTTTTAATAGCAAATATGCAGAGTTCCAACTACATTATAATTTAGGTAGGCTTTTGTAAGGAAGGCCATTGTTTACAGAACTCTTTGTAAAATGGTTTCTATGGAGAAATGAGTTTCCAAGATGGAACTTAGAATCCTTGGCTCATACCTCCACTGCTTAGCAAGACGGGAACTAGCCACTTCCCTGCTGTCTCAGGTGCCAAGGAACCTTCCCTCCACCACACCCTGGAGCAGGGGGCCAGCCCGCATCCTTGCTTTCTTCTCACTACAAAAAAGGACTCTGGGAAGGATGGTGAGCAACCTTAGTGCCTACTGCAATGGCAAAAAGGTACAAAATAGTCTTTTCTGTTTTTTAAGGAGGGAGGTAATTAGGTTTGTTTGTTTGTTTGTTTGTGATGGAGGTACTGGGGATTGAACCAGGACCTTGCGCATGCTAGGCACACACTCTACCCCTGAGCTATATATACCCTTTCTTCCAAAATATTCTTAAATCTGGATTCCAGAACTTGGACATACACGTTTTACCTAGGAGAGGTAGATGTTTCCCCTAAACATGTACTAAAAAGGAACAGACATTACTGACAGTGGTTTAAATGGTTTCTCCTTTTTAATTGGTATTTTCTTCCCACGTATGAGTATAAAATTAAACATGATTTCTCATTGACGTTAGTCAATACAATCATGAGTAAGAGTGGGTATTTTGGGGGTAATACTGCACTGGAATGTTTTAAACAATTACAGGAACAGTCATTTATTTCTTCTGCCACTCTTAAAGATTAAGTGTAAGTAAATGCCAGTAATCAGGCCTTTAAGAATAAGGCAGATCTCTGGATATCACAATGATCTTGAAGGTCTACACATGATAAAACTTCCTGTGACACTTCTAACTTCTTAAAGATAATTGCAGAGACATCGAAGCCTAAGGCTGCCTATGGTTACAAAGGACTGGAAACATTACTCTATCTTTCTTAAAACTTTTCTCTCCTTCTTTTCTTTTCCACTTAGTAGCTTTATTACCATCTCTGGGTCCTTTCTTTTTCTTATCATGATGTAAGGGGGAACTTGAAGATTTCAATTTCCATCTCTCTTTTTAAGTTGACCCCCACATCGCTATTCCTTGCCACCCCGCACCTCCAGCTGCTGCTTGGGTGCTTCCACAGGGATATCTCACCAGCAACACAAATTGAGCATTTTAAAATCCAATCTCATCTCTTTTCACTCAACAGTCAAACTTCTCCCGACTTCTCTATTTTTCCCAATGGCATCACTCTTTCCTGTCATCCAGATATAACTAGTCATCTTTTATTGCCCCTTCTTCTTGTTCTTGACATTGGCTATATTGCACAGCGGGTCCATTTTTGCTTCATGTCTTTTCTGTTTACCTCATCCTCCTCTCGGCCATTGGTACATTTCATTACCTCATACCTGACCATTACCGTTCTTGTAACTGTCGTCTCTGTCTTAAGTGTCACTCCCTCCAACTTACCTCCATAACTCTCCAACAATCATCTTTTATTTGATAACTTTTCCAGGAAAAAATAATCCACTCATTAGATGTGTCCTTCGCCTCCTCACTTTTCTAATTACTTAAAGACATGTGTGCTTTTCACAGGACTATTTGGTACCTGTTCCTTCTCATATCAATCTTGACACCTAAACTTAGGGGGAAAAGGCAAAAAAGAGAGTATTTTTGATCATACTTTCTTTTTATGGCCTTAGGGGGAAAATCTGGGTATTAGAGGTGCATTTTGGCTTTACCTCTCTCAGTGGATTCAGATAGACTAATTCGTTTCAGTATCAGAGAGGAACCGGCTACATGTCTATGTATTATGCAATGTACACAAAGCCGGGAGAATGTAGGTGGTAAACTCTGGTAGATTTGTAGGATGGGAAGAAGCAAGTGAACTGGCCTTTTGTCTCTTGCTCTCATCACTCACATAGGCTAACCAATGTTTCACAGTACCTAGCTCTTGAATTTCTGATTTAGATTCACAATAGGTATTTGTTGAATTATTACAGTCTGAATTGGCTCAAATCATGACAGAATTATGGGTTACTCTAAACCTACTGCATCCCATATAGCTCAAATTCCTTCTTAGTGTTTAATCCTCAGTCAGTGTGATAATTTGATTTTCACTAAATATGCCCAAGGGACGGACGGACACACACACACACACACACACACACACAGTGATTATCTCTGCGAGGTGGAGTTGAGGGGGAGGAATTTTTTTTTTAATATTGTACTTTAAAAAAATGAGATTGTCAATTTCATGATGAAAAACTTACTTAAAAATAATATACCTAGAAAATGCAGGCGACAATTTGCCTTGTTTTGGAATACCTATTAGCATCTAAATGGCAACATATCTAAGTCAAGACTCTTAGATTAAATGGTGGAAGAAACGAAGTCATTTCTTGGCCTTTCCTTGACACATTCTGTGTGATACAGCTGGTCAGCAGTCTAAGTTACTTTTCCTTGTTTATCCTGACACAGAAATAAAGTAGTTCGTAAAGAAAAGGGCGGTTGCGAAGAGACCCAGGGCCCACCAGCCAAGCCTCCATTAGAAAAGATGAGTGTTTATCATACTGAGAAATAATTGGCACAGAAGAATAAAACTCTCACGTAAGGAGCTTTAACAGGCTGCCTTTAAAAACACTATGGCTTTCTATTAAACTACTCGAAAGGATTTGTCAACGAAGTTTCTGACTACTCAGTGAACATTTCTTGCTCTCTCTCTGTGTCACACACACACACACACACACACACACACACGAAATTACCAAGATTTGAAAAGGAGTAGCTGGTTAAACCTGTTGCAAAATGTTTTCTTCATTATCTTCATCACACCTCTCCCGGCAGCTCTCCGCCCCCTCCCCTTTTCACCAAACATAACTTTCCTCTTTAATGCTTTTCTGGACTCCATTTCGAACACTGGAGTCTGAATTTTCCGGGAATGATAATTGCCACCAAAGTAGATACAGCCCTTCTACACGGACAATTGGGCTGTCTTCAAATGTTTTTCAAAAACAAACACTGCCGCTCCGCGTCAAAAGGAAGCCTGGAGGGTTTAAGGAAAATACAGAGCTGGGTGAGAAAGGCTTTGCAGAGTGGAAGGCAGCCCCTCTACTCGGTGGTCCTGTGACTCCCCGCGCCTCAAGCTGCGGCGCAGCTCTGGCCCTCCTCCTGTCTTTCCGACCCGGCACCTGACTGCCAACCCACACTGAAGTGGGGGCCTGCGGGTGCTGCAGCGGGGTGACAACAGTCTAGATGCGCCATGCATTCTGCAGGGGGTCCACGGCGTTACACCGATGCCAAGATACCTGTCTTAAAGTGCAAACCGATCCTCTCTAGCCCCACGGCTGGGATTTTCCCCTTTTTGGTGGGGAGTCTGGGTGGTTTCGACACCTCAAGGCCGCTATCTGCTCTCCTCCCCCGCGAAGCCCCCACTCCAGGGCCCGCGTCCCCCTCCGGCCGGTGTTCGCGCACCCTTTACATTTCCTCCCTCCCAGGGCACCCTCGCATTTCCTCCTTCCCCTCCCGGCCCTGCCTCCCCTCCATCGCCTCCCGCCTCCAGCCACATGACAGGAAGGGCTCCACCACGCGACGTCACCGACGTCCGCGCCCCCGCCCCCGCGCTCCCCCCGCCCCGCACGCAGGGGGGCGGCCGGCGGAGGGGCGAACGTGGTAGGCGCGCTCGGCGCTCCCCAACCAGAGCTCGCCAGAGCGCCGCGGCGGCCGCCGTGAGCCGGCGCGCGGGTTCCCGGATGTGCGGCGCTCGCGGAAGCCCCGCCCCCGCCGCCGGCTCCGCGCGCGCCCCCGCCCTCCTCCCCGCGCGCCGCTGCGCTCCGCTTTCCCCTCCCTCTCCCGCCCTCCCCCTTTTTCGTGCCTTGAGGTTGCGGGTCAGCGCGAGCCACTGCAGTGAGTCCGTCACGGCTCCAGCGCGGGCGCGAGCGCGAGGCTGCAGCCCCCGAGCCGCCTGGCCTCCTCTCCCCTTTCTCCTCGCCTCTCTGTCTGTCCCCCTCCTCGCCGTCTCTCCTCCCGCGCTCTCCGTCTCTGAATCTCAACCTTAATTTCTCTCCTGCCCGCCCGCTCCCGCCTGCCCCGTCACCCGGCCGTCGCGGTCCCCGCGGCGCCGCCTCCCCTCCCCCAGCCCGCACCCCCTCCCCCGCGGGCGTCCCGAGGGCCGCAGCCGCCCCAGCCCAGCGTAGCCCGGCCGCCGCCGCTGCTTCCTGCGGGAGCCCGTCTCAGCGCCGACACTCTCCTCCGCGCGAGCGAGCCGCCGACCGCCCAGCAAAATGGTGAGCCCTTGGCTTCCCCACGCACCATCCCTCCCCGCCCGCTGGTCCCAGGGGCAGGGGCGGGGGCGAGCCCGGACGCCCCTGGTCGGCTTCCCCCGGTGGAAAATTCGAGAGATCCGAAAGAGCCTTAGCGGCCCGGGGGCGGCGGGCGGCCGATTGACAGCATGGCGGGGGCCCCCGCGCCCGCCCCCGGGCCTCCGCGGGGCGCCCCTCCGCCCCCTCCCCCCGCGCCCGCCGGGATTCCGCCCGGGCCTCGACCCCTGCTGCCCCGGCCGTCCGCCGGGGACTGTCCCCTGGTCGGCCCGCGTTACTTCCCTCCGGACTCTCCCCCACGTGGAGCCCCCGGCACCCCCAGACTCACTCTCTCAAGTTCGGGGAGATTCCGGAATCCTATGGAAATCATATGTGGCAAATGGCCTTTTATATAAGACCCACTTTCTCTTCGGAGCTGCTCTCTCTCCCACTCACGCTCTATTTTCAAGCGATGAGTCTTGGCAGGAATCCTGCCACTTACTTCCCCCTCTCCGTTCGTGTTTATTTCATTGCTGTTTGCAACCTTACGGGTTGTTTTTGTTTTTTGTTTTTTTGTTTTTTTCCGCTGCTGCTTTTCTCTCTGCAGTGGCGAACCGGGAAGGTCCAAGGTGTAGATTCATGAAAACATGGTTAAGTCGGTTCGTGAGAGACGGGGATACTTGTTTTTTAATGCTTACTTACAGCCTGAGGTTTTTCGTTTTCTTTGTTACCTTCCTAAGTCGCTCCTGGGCTGCTTGTTTTTGAATCATGGCGATTTAAATTTGTCTTTCCTTACCCTCACATTAATCCCTAGGTAGAATTCACTGCTGTAGTGTTTCAGACCGACGCTAGGGGTGTGTCTCCCGCCTCTGTCACCGTAGCCAAGAAATCAACGACGCCCTTTTAGCCTGTTACCTTACCGCTTCTCTCGCTCCGGGTAGCCGGTGTAGTTTCCTCTTGTGATCAAGAATTGTGTGCACGGTAGAAAAAGTTTGCAGTGCTTTTTCGTATGTATCAGGTATCCGAACATGTGATTCGGTGGCTCGGCTTTTTCTAAAAGGCTTTAAACAGTTGTCCGAAGATTTTTCGACAGATGGCTTGGCGTTGAGTAATTTCTTGCACCTTTTAATTGTGTCATATTTCACCTTCTATGTAGAATTTAAGTATTTCACAACAGCGCGGTGGGTGAGGGAAGAGAGAAATTCTGTTGATTGCAACCTGAGATCAGTTTGGTGCGGTTGTGAGGGAAGAAAGTGAAATTAGTCAAGTCAGCTTGTATTTAAGATACAGGACAAATGATTAAGTGCACTTATTAGTGTACTTAAAATCCAGATTAGGAGCAGACTTAATAAATGAATACTGATTTTGATATGTAGAGGGGTTTTTTCCCTGTCAACTTGGGAGGCACCCCAGAGACAATTTTGGCCTTCAGAGTCAAAACTTAAGCTTTTCCATGCTATTACAGAAAACAGGTTAGATCAGAGCCACTCATAGTACGGTCTCTCTCTTTTTGAACATAATCTTTTAGAGTTATGAATTACACTATTAGGGCTTTAATAAAACTTCTTATACGTGTATCTTACCGGAAGGTCAGGATCTTGAAGATCTGTGTCCATTGCAGTGAATGGTTTTAACTGTGTTTATAAGTGATACATTTTGAGGAACAGTGGTCTAGCCTTGTTTATGTAGTATATAGGAGAATGATCTGGTTTCCAAATAGATTTTTTCCCCCTGTGGTTCATCCTCCCAGCTCCCTGCTCCCACCTTTTTTTTTGAACAATAGGCTGCTTTGGGAAATCCTCTTCTAGCTCCTAAATTTACCTTCCCAGTACTCAAATGTTTATTTATCTTTGAAAAATATTCTCGAATTACCATATGATTTTGTTTTCTTCCAGGTCATTATTTCCCCCTTCTTTTCAGTTTCCTTTTTAGTATTTATTTTCTAATTCACTCTTGGCTCTTTTTTGCTACCGTCCCCTCAGTACCATTTCAGGTCATAATTTGTGACAGTAGCTTCTCAACTTTAAGGACTATTTTGGTCTGCTGAATATAGCACTGGTTGGAAAATATCAAGACCATACCTATGGCTCAACTGTGCCATATGGAATACTGATTAACTCAAATAAATTGGACTTTGGAGTGATCTGGTTTCACTTTTGTTAATTGAGCATATGGTTCTGAAAACTTTCACTCCCTTTGGAAAATCTTTATAACTCTTACTAGGTATCATGAAAATACTTAAATTTTTATCAACAGATTTTAATTTATGAATATCAGTAATTAATTCAAGTAAGGGGAAAGTAAAAAGGCTTATAAGAATGAATTAAACCTATCAAGAATCTTTTTTGACAGGTATTAATTTTAGTTGCTACCTTAAAAGCATTCTTTTTTTTTTTACCCTCCGAGAGTTATGTCATTCCCTCCCTTCATCTCTATTTGAGTTTTAAACTGTTGAAGCAAGTGAGCTGAACATTATAGATATGTATGTAAAAATTGAGTACTGAGCTCCTAAGAATTTTCCTTGAACCATTAATAGTCTGCTGTCTATGGTTAAACGAAGAAATAGACGTTTATTTGTTGAAATACCTAGAGAAGAATTGTCACATACCTAGTTAGGTGCGTATAGTTTTAGATAGGTACTTCAGTGTTACTGACATGCAGAGGTAGAAAAAGAAAATAATAATGAAGTAAAATGTTTGGTTAGATCGGTCTTTGAGTAATTCCTGAAAGAGTGAATTTTGCAAAGGCATTTTTAGAAACTTTGAGTAATTCCTGAAAGAGTGAATTTTGTAAAGGCATTTTTAGAAACGTAGTTCTCTTTTCATGTATCAGATACAGTTTTTGCTGTTCTTGGTATAATTTAGAACTATGATCAGGTGATTTTCTATTTTTCTTGAAATAGGTAATACAGATTTTGTTCTGGATGCATATACATATATTGTGCATAAATAATTAGTTATTCTTTTAAATTTTATTTTTTTAGGGCAACCTTAGATTTCAGAAATGACCTTTTCATGTTTTTGTGTTTTTAAGTTTTTTATTAAAATTATCTCCACGCCCATAAATAGAACCCAAAACACATTGCTGTCTACAATAACTGCATTTGGAGCTGTACACAGCATATTTTAGTTTAGATTCTGTGACCAAGAAAGGCTACTAAAAAAAGGGGGGGCAAGAAACCTCTCTTATGGCCAACAGAATTAAAATTCACATCAGCCATGAGGTGAAAATTTCTCCACTTATTATGTCCCGTAGTGGATGAGAAAATTAAAAAGGTTCAGAGCACAAGGTAAAGAAGCTGACTAAGGGTCAGTCAGCAGTGAGGGAGGGGCAGACAAGTGTGGGAGGATCAGGCATGTGTCGAAGGTAGAAAGGCAGCAGAAGTGCGCGGCAGTGAGACGTCGGCCTGGGCCAGGAGGACCGGGCAAGTCAGACAGACTGTGGGCCCAGAGGCTGGGCCAGCAGCGGGTCCGTTCCCATCAGCAAATACTTGCAGATTCCCTCCGCTCTTCACTGGTGACTGTGCTCGGTCATGGAGCATACTGCGATGATTAAGGCAGGTCTCCTACCTTCATTTAAGGAGAGACCTAAGACCAATGCCAATAGGTGTGAAATAAGTTAGCATGAGTTACCATATGAATGATAATCACAAAGCCGGTTAGAAATTGAGGAAAGAGCAAGATCAGCTTCATTTGGGATTAGGGAACGTTTTAAGAAGGAGGTGACAATTGAGCTGGGTCTAAAAAGATCATTAGGATTGCCAGAGGCAGAGTTGGAAGCAGCTAGGAAAAGGTTCTTTAAATCCCAGAGCTAGGAAGAGAAGATACCTTTGGCGCACTGACACTTAAAGTGTGGTTCCTGGACTGGCAGCATCAGCATCATCTGGGAACTTGCTAAGTCCCACCCTGGACCAGCTAAATCTGAAACTCTAGGAATGCAGCCAAACGGTCTAGATTTGTATGTCTTCCAGGCAGTTCTGTTACATGCTGAATTTTAAGAACCATTGTTTAGAGAATAGCATGAAATGTATCTATTTAAATTTTAGTTGAGCATCTGTTGATATACCAGACACTGACTATACAAACAGAAGACATAATTGTAGTTTCCAAGGAGTTTAATCAAGTAGGCAAACAAGACAGTTATTAAGCAGTGTGGTATGTGCTGTTAACAAACTAAACATGGGGTTCTGTAAGAGCACATGGCAGGGAAGAGACTTAATCCAAACTGGGGATGGAAAAGAGAGGGGAATGTCATTCAGAGAAAGCTTCCTGAAAGAGCTGGTGCCTGAGCTGAGTCTTAAAAGGGTGAGTATTAGCCAGCAGGAAAGGCGGTCTGGGTGGAAAGCTTTCTGTTTAAAGCCACTGAGGCACGGATACAGAGCATGGCTGGAGGGTAGGGGATTAGGGCAGAATGGAGAGAGAAGGTGGTCAGGCAGAATGAGGCAAGATTGTAGAAGGGTTTGCATAGCATATGAAGGAATTAACATTTTTGGCCCTAAAGCCTGTGGGAAGGTACTGTTTTTAAACCAGAGAATGGCATTGTCTCATTTACCTTTTGAGAGAAATCAATCTGATGGCCGTGTGGATAAAATAGGATAGATGGATCTAGACAAGGGGACCAGTTAAATTATTACAATAATGTGAGAAATAAGGACCTTAAAGAATGTAGTAACAGTGTGGATGGAGAGGAAGGGCCAGGTATGAGGCATGTTTAGGAGGCAGAGGATAGGACTTGGTGACTTGGGTTATGGGGAAGGGTTGAGTCCTGCTGTGGCTTCTGGCATGGGTGACTGGGTAGGTAATAGTGTCATCCATTGAGCGAATATTTATTGAGCACCTGTGTACTTGGGTAAGGTCTTATTCTGGGGATGCATGGGAAATGCTGTCCCGGTCTCAAGAAACTTCCAGTTTGCTGGGGAGACTTGTTTCATCTCTAGTGTTTCCTTATCATTTGGCAATTCATGCTTGGAATGCTGTGTTGCAAGAGTCTAAGTTCAGTAGGATCGAGTGCTGTGAAATATTAACAATGCCTGCTGCATAGACATCGTGGCCTCGGTGAGAGCAGCGGGAACCTGATAGCCTGGAAGTAGGAGGAGGCAGCATAAGCTTAAGCAGTGATTCTCACGATGTGGATCCTGAACTAGCAGCACAAGGATCATCCGGGACCTTGTTAGGTGTACATTCTCTGATTGGGAGATGCCGGAGGAGAGGATTTGGAGGAGTGATGATTTCTGTTTCGGTCATGGTGAATTGAAAAGTAGTCATGGGCCATCTAGGTGGATATGGCCGACAGGTAATTGAAGAAATCTGGGCTTAGATTAAAGATTTGAGCGTTGTGTGTATATGTTTTAGGTAGTAGTTGAAGCCATGAAACTGGATGAAATTCTGTAGAGAAAGAATATAAAATAAAAAGAGGACAAGCCCAAAATAACACTGCATTAAGGGGCAGGTGGAAGATGAGGAACCTGTGAATGTTGTCTGAGAATAAATAGCCAGAGAGACAGTTGGAAAATTAGCAGAGTGATATCCTATTTGAAGGAATCAGCAGTGTCTAGATTTTGCAGAGCTCAGGAAAGAGAAGAAGATCAAAGTGTCTTTGGAGAGATCAGGAGAGTTTGGGGACTTCGGCAATAGTACAGAAAATCACCATTTTGTACTGGTAGCAAGGAAAGCCCGGATGCTGTGAGTTGAGGAATAAATGGATGGCCGGAGATTGAGTGTAGACTGTTCCCGTAAGCTTTGACTGGAGGGAGAGACGGTGCAAGTTAGAATACATTTAGGTTTGAGGAAGAATTTATTTTGGGAGTTAAGGGTACAAGCCAGGAAAGCAGGAGCAGTTGTAGATTCAAAGGGAATGGATGGAATTGTTACTAGTTTGAGAGCCCTGGGGAGGTAGGAGGATGGAGGGAGGGAGGGAGGGAGGAAGGTATGAGTCTCCTTAGACAAGAAGAGAGGTTTTTCTCACCCATTAACATGGAAGAGAAGGAGACAAAAGTGAAAACTGTTATTGAGTCCATAATCTTCAAGACAGTAACTTCAGTTTAAGTCCTAGGTAATGCAAATAAGATTGCAAAGGAATGTCAACTCTGCA
This sequence comes from Camelus dromedarius, assembly GCF_036321535.1. Classification (NCBI taxonomy): domain Eukaryota; kingdom Metazoa; phylum Chordata; class Mammalia; order Artiodactyla; family Camelidae; genus Camelus; species Camelus dromedarius. Next base: position 14,752,176 of record NC_087450.1, read on the forward strand.
GAACCTTTGTCTTTGTCTTTTCATTGTTATATTCCGCATACTTGATACATGATAGATGTTAAGCAGTGTTTGAAGAAGGAATGTGGAGGAGTAAGTGAAATAAAGGAGTAAGTGCTGGGGAGACGGTGGAGGCAACGAGTGCCAGTTCACTTTTTGAGACATTTATGGAAATAAGGACAAAGGAAGTTAATTCAAGTGGTTAACAGTTGGGGTTTTTAGAACAGGAGATACTCATTAGAGGAGAAGCCAGGAGAGGGAGCTGGGAGAAAGAGGATGATGAACAGAGTGAGCCCTCGAGGTGATAAAGGGAAAGCAGGGGCAGCAAAAAAGAGGGAAAAGTCCGGGTGAGGAGAGTAGGCTGTGGATGTTTTAATAATGAAGTTCAAACTAGGTGGCTAAAATCATCTCAGTAAGAGAGATCTGGAGATAGTCTGAGGCAAGATCATCCGCTGAAGTTGAGGCTGAGGCTGAGGCAGATGGGGTGAGGTTGAGGGTGAAGAGTTATGGAAAAGATTATAGTATCGATTTTGGAAGAGTTGACAGCAGGGTAGTAAGTAAATATTATTAAATAGTGGGTGGATCAGGAGATGACGACAGTGGGTCAGTGACCCAGGAAATTAATCTAGGAAAATAGGAGTTTTAATAAGAAAAGAGCTTAATATTTTGTCAGTCTTGGCGTTGGTAACTTCTGATCAAATTGCACAGGTCTAAAAGGAACTATTTTCTGAGTTTGAGTTTTATTATAAGGAAGACACGTAGTCATATAGGAACATTCTTAAAACTTTTTAAAAGTTCTAAACACACTATTAAATACAGTTACTTAAAAAAATAAAACCATAATGAAAGGTATAAAATGGAAAATAAGACTTTCCTGGCCACCCTTTCTCCTTGTTGATCACTGTTAAGTTTCTTGTATACTCTTCCAAGGAGGTGTTTTTTTTTTTTTTTTTTTTTTTTTTGTATGTGTGGGTTTTTTTTCAACCTATGCCAGTGTGTAGATTTATTTATCTTTTATAATTCAGTTTTTATTAAGATTACAAAGGTCGGACTTAAAGAGATTTTAATGATGTCATGCTCTAGGTTACTTATTCCAGTCAGTTTTATTCCAAGACTTTTAACCATATTTTAGACGTGAGCATTGAGTCAAAAACAAATCAGCATAATTTTTTAATCAGGTAGCAATTTCATGATGATTGATGTTGGTACTTCAGCAAGGGTCTGAACTATGACAGTATTATGAAATTACTCTTACGGAAAATAATGTATTACTAGAACATGTTTCTTACGTATTTTTGCCACTTAGCACCTTACTAAGTATTAACAAATGGGTGACAGTTTCTTAAAAAGAAAACAACTTCGGAATGTAGTAGGTAAGGCATCTTAATTTATCTCAAGCTTGCCAGGTTAAAATTTCTTCCTGACTTTTTACTCTTCCAAATAAACCTTTTCTTCAGCAGTCCAGATCCACTCTCTCCCTCTGAATTTGCTCCGGGGACATCCCCAACACCCTTTTGTGGTCGTGAATTGACAGTAATTCTAGCTAGTCTATAGATGTGGTGCAGGGATAAAATTTTGAAATGAAACGTGACTAGTCAACATGTCTGGGTTTGTCTTTGGTCTTTATAGTCTTGGTCTATAAAAATATTTCAAACATTTGAAGATTTCTGTAGGAAATTCTTTAAAATTTAGTACCGGTAATTCAACAAGTCGTGGTTCTTACAGGTTACCTCCTCTGAGTTTTGTTCTGTCAGGTGAAGTCCTTTCTTGGAAGTACCATCGGGAGGGCCACGCCGTAGCCCTGTTGCTGCCCCAGCGAACATTTCTGTAAATGAGATGTCACTTTGACTCGTCGTTTGGGAGAATTATTAAATTCATCTGTGCTCTAGCAAGGTCTCTTGACTTCTGTAAACAATGCAGAGAATTCATTTTTATTTGTATGTCAGAATTAGGTATGCAGTTTAAAACCAAGGGACAAGAGAGTGAAGCATAGCAACTCACAAAGAGAATCAGACCTTTACCATTGGCATTATTGGAACTATTTATTGGCACTGTATTTATTTGTCCTTAATCTGTCTAGTTTCAGGGATGGTTTTCTTTCATATCCTCCTGAGTGTGATGCCACAGTCTCCTATTATAGGCATGCAATTAGCTGGAATCCTCTAGTATCATCTGCTTGTAAGGCAGTCTTTACTAAAAATTAGAATGTCAGGAAAAATATGTGCTAATAGGTAATAATGCAGTCTGTGATTTTATGTGTGCTTATGTTGTATCTATTTTCCTGACAAGTAGAATTTCATGAATTATAAACTAACTCAGAATTATCTTTTTCAGATAGTGAATTTATGAATGTATAGGCTTACTTCAGCTCTGCCTTCCTGCCTAGCTGTCACTTTTTTTTTTTAACCATCATACTTGTGACTCATCTGTGTTTGCTCATTTTCTTGTTTTCCAGCTTACGACAGTCTAGATCTGTGATGTCCAGTTCAGTAGCTGCTGGCAACATGTGGCTATTTAAAGTATAATTTGAATGAATCAAAATGAAATAAAATTGTGAATGCAGTTCTTCAGTCACAGTGCCTGCAGGTGCTCAGTAGCTGCTTGTGGCTGGTGGTTCCTGCATTAGTGCGGATACGGAGCGTTCCCATCGTTGCGTAAATGTCTGTTAGGTCGCGCTGGTCCAGAATGATTATGCATCACATGTCACTGCACCTTACCTTCTTGTGTTGGTAGTAATCTTCTAATGATCAGCCTGAGATTGGGAGTTGGCAAGATCTGACTTTAGATTCTGGTTCTGCCATTTACTAGCTATGTGACTTTGAACAAATACTGTAAACTCTCTAGACCTCATTTAGCAGATGTGCAAAATGGGAATCCCAGCACCTCAGATTGTGGTGACAGTAGAGAGTGTCTGGCAATCCAGCAAATACTCATGAAATGTATTTGGTTCTTCATTCTTCTTACTTGACTTCTTTGTAATGTTGGACTTTGTTGGGAACTCTTCAAATTCTCTCCTTTTGTCTTTTGTAACGTTTCTGCTAGATGCTCCTCTGTCTCTCTGAGCATTTTTAATCTTTGTTCTTAGCCCCTCATCTGGCTTTGGCCCACGGTCCTCTTAAATATGATTGTATCTTTTTCCTATTTAAAATCCTATTGTAGAGACTAAAATCCTTACCATAGCCCATAGATTTCATTGGCTCTGCTTATTGTTTACTTCAGCTTCTTTCACGATGTTCTGCTTTCTCTCTATATTGTCGCCCCTTCAACCTTGTTACATTTTATGCAGCATTTTATGCTTTGTTTATTCTTCCATCTGTTTATTCTACCATGAGAACCTTTTGCACAGGCTGTGTTTGGAAAGCCTCAGAAGTCCCTCAAGCAAGTAACTGGGTCTCCCACCCCTGGGCCAGGTCAGACCATGTGCTTATGTTACACTCTTCTAGGACCTTTTATGTCTTTGTGGCACGTGATTCATTCATTCTATAGGTGTTTGGTGGTTTTCTGTCTGCCCGTGATACAATGTGGGTTTTATGAGAGTGGGCGTCGTGGCTGCTCGTTCCTCGCTGCCAGCATAGGCTCCTCCAGATGATCAGATTCAGTAAATACTTGTTGAATGAGTGAATCGAGTGAATGTATGAATTCTTTGTTAATTCTCAAAGTTCCATCATCTCCTGTGTACCAGTGATTCATATTTTCAGCCCACTTCTTTCTCCTCTTCCCGAGTCCGCAGATCTGACTGCTTATTGAATATTTATCTGAATAAGGATGTCTGTAAGATACCTCAAAGTCGGCATAATTAAAACCATGTTCATTATATCATCCTCATATTCATGCTTCGCTATTACCTAATTTTTCTTAATGGAAACAGTATTTGTCCATTCACTCCCATCTGAAAGCCTGGCCTACCTTTTACCCCCCTTCACTGCTGCTGAAGTCTTAAGCAGTCCCCGTTCACAGAGGATAACACAGGAACGCCGCCTGACCTGGTTTGGGGATGGGAGGCTCACTCACTCACTCGAGGGACTTCTGAGGCTTTCCTGTCTGGCTCACATACTATCCATAAAGAGGAAAATGTGTTTATGACGTTTCTAGCATATTAATGCTCCTTGCCATTGAAAAGTGGCAGCTGAATCAAAAACACACTAACGTAGCTGAAAGCAGTCAGCTCCTGAAGCATGCAGTCCTGTGTGCTCTCCATACACCACACTCTTCCTCTTGGCTCATTTCGGCCATTTATCTGTGTTGGAAGAATTTATTGCACATTTCCCCCCAGATGTTTGTGCATTTTTTCTTTGTTTTTGTATCTTACCTTCAAATACCCTTTACATTTTTTTCTATTACAGTTAACTCTTGAACAGTATGGATCTATGAACTATGTGGATCTACTTACTTACATACTGATTTTTTTTCAGTAAATACATGTACTATACGAGCTGGGGTTGGTTGAATCAGTGGGTGTGGAACTGTGGATATGGAGGGCTGACTGTGTGGCGGGTCTTGGAACCAATCCGCATGGATACCCAGGGTTAACTGTACTTTGACCTGTGCCTTTAGAAAGTGCCATGCTTGTTAGTTACTTAGCACACCTTTAACTGCGTTAATATGCTTATTAGGAGTTTCACTGGTTTTGTTAGTACGCTGGTTTGAGTTGCACAGGTGTTAGGTATCTTTGTTACTGAGTCTGAGCTCCACTAAGACTGTCACTGAATCCAGTCTCCTACTGCTTGCTGGGTGCACGACAGACCAGTAAATCAAGAGATGAGGTGTTGGGACAAGGGACGGTGCCTTTATTTGGAAAGTCAGCAGACCTAGAAGATGGTAGACTAGTGTCCCAAAGAACCATCTTACCCGAGTTGGAATTCAGGCTTTTAAAGTAAAAGAGGAGGGCGTGTGGCTGGTTGATTTGTTCTTCCCCATTACATCTTGATTCCAGCTATTTTCCTCAAGCCGTGGTATTTTTAATGTGTAGTTTTTGTTTGTTTGTTTTTGTTGTTTGTTTTAATGTGTAGTTTTAAGAACATGAAGTTTTTCAGGAACATAAGTACCATGTTGTAGTAAATGTGTCCTGTCGTTTAGATCCCCAGCTGTCTCTTGAATCAGCTTCTTCTTTATCCCCATTCCCACTGACATCATTGCAGTTCCATTTATTTCTCACCTGGACTATTTCTATAGCCTGCTTAATGCTTTGCTCTTTTGGCTCCAGGTTCTTCCTCATTCTGTCTTCCATACTGCCACCAGAGTTTGTCTTTGAAAAGGAAATCTAGTGTCACTACCTTACTTAAAAGTCAATGCCGTATCTTCTATAATTAAAAATTTAAACTCCTTTTGCATGACACGCATGTTTTGATCATCATTTCTAGCCAGGCTTATGCTATAACCAACTCAAACTACTTGGTTTTCCAGCGCCGCATCATTTTTCAGTTATTGGTGCCTTTGTAGGTATTTTTTCTTCCATCTGCAGTGTCCTTCCCCTTTCTCTGTCTGGCAAACATCAAGATCCTGTTCCAGTGGCATTTCCCACCTTTTACCCCCCCCCACCAGAAATTAATGGCCATTTGTAAGTAGCTTTCATTATACTACATCCCCTATTCCCTTGTGTTTAGTTGCCTCCCCTCCTAGGCTGTGGGCTCCTCTAGGGCAGGGTGTGCGTTTTTATTCGTGTCTGTAAAGCCAGCTCCTTGTGTAGTGTCTGTCATAGAATGTAAATGTAAATGCTGGATGGGTAGGTGGGCAGTTGTCCTTCTGGCTTGGGAAACCATCAGAGGGACAACTGAACTAAGTTGTGTGTCATCTAGGGCTAGAGAGGTCTTTGAAAGTCCTGTGAATAGAAAGCACAAGTGTGTTAGGCACAAGGGGAAAGTTACCAAAAAGGAAGCTGCTATTGATTCTGAAAGCTGTAGGACTTCTTTTACGCTTCAGGATTCTTTTTACATGTCTCAGTAAAGTGTCAGTTATACGTGAGAGTGTTACTTTCATTTGCTAAATGGTAAGTAAACTTTTTCATAAGTAAGTAAAATTTGATTTATAAATAATGCTTAGTTTTGTTTACTTAAGCTGATTTATCTTAACAGCTGGTAAGGGGGGACTGTGACTCTAAATCTTTGATTTCTTAATTTAGCAAACATTTATGTTCACCTACTACATACATCGAACATAGTGTTAGGTGCAGAGATGAAAGGAAAAAAGACATAACTCTAAAGACTTCACGACATAGATTGAGTCAGGCACATGGAGGGAAGATTTTATATACAGTATGATGAGTGCTTCAGTGGGGCTTCTGCAAGGTGCTAGACTTCTCTGGCCACTCTGCTTGCCAACTTTGAACTTACTAACATACAGCAGCTATGTGGACATTTTATTATTCATTTTGGTCACATTACTCCTCTAATAGAGAGTATAATATCAAGTAATTAAGTGCTGGAAACTAATGTAATCATTTGTTGTTGAATATGTTACTTTTAATGACTTTTATTTGATACTGTGAAATACACTGTGATGTGGTGGAACCAACATGGGATGTAGAATTGGAAGACCTCTTTTGGAGATTTGTGTGTGTATATATCGTAAAAGGGCCACAGGACTGCCTGAGTTAGCATTCTGGTGGTTACTGGGTAAGGTGGTTATCTAAGATGCCTGATAAAGTGCAAAATACTGTTTAAATTTTTAAAAACCAAACTACGGAAAACTAGTATGTAGCATTCTAGGTAGACCTAGGTTTCATAATCACTTCATTATAATTTCTGTATAGCTCTGTTCAGTAGTGTACTTGTTGACAAAGTAGAAAATGTATCAGAATGTTTTGGATCGCAAGTGACAAAATGCCCTCCCAACTAAAAGTGGCTTAAATAATGAAGAATGTATTTTCACAAAACAAGAAGCCCAGAGCCAGAGGGTTAGAGGGCCGTTCGGCAGTTCATCACTTTCATGAGAGATGTGGGTCTGGTTTGCTGTAAAGCTGTCTGTGTCAGGAGAGGGCTGTGACAATTTCAGACTCCACCATCTGGCTGAAGAAGAGCAGGGAACACTTCCTCGAGTGTCTGTACTAGAGAGGAAAAGCTTTCCTGCAAGACTCATAAGAGGATTTTTTTCTTAGGTCTTGTATCCACCATGTTTCTCACATATTGGAAAAAGACCAAGTTCCTTATTCTGGCAGTTAAGGTCTTAGAAACTGGCTAGCTTACTTTACATCACCCGAGGCTGGGCCTTATAGCAGTAGAAACCACCTCATCAGTATTTTATTTGGTACTCTGAACAAGAGTCACAGATTTTTGATGGAAATGTTGGCAGTGGAAATTATATTTAGCTTCTGATGTTATACTGTACCTCTTCCCTCACCAATTCGTAGCCATTTCCTGGTGTTGTCAGCCTCTTAACACAAATATTTTCTGTACCTAGCTTACCATAACCAAAATTCTGCTTGCTTCCAAAGGATATCATCCGCCTTGCAGCCCTTTGAAGGGAAGGAAAGCTGTTCAAGTTAGTGTGAATGGGAGGTGTTGGCATTGTGTTGGACCAGGAGTTGGAAACCTTGTCTGTAAAGGGCCAGAGGGTAAATACTTTAGCCTCTGTGCTCCTTACAGTCTTTACTCAGCTCTGCCATTGTGACTTGAAGCAGCTATGGACAATATATAAATAAATGAGTATGGCTCTGTTCCAGTAAAACTTAATTTATAAATGCAGGTGGTGAATTCTTTCTAAAAGCACAAATGACAAAAGAAAAAGAATACAGTGAACATCATCAAAATTAACTTTATGCTTCAAAGGACACCAAGAAAATGAAAAGACAACCATAGAATAGTAGAAAATTTTTGCAAATCATAGATATGATAAGATACTTCTACCCAGAATACATAACAGATTTTTACAATGAACAATAAAAAGACAATCCAGCTTAAACAAAAATGGACAAAGGATCTGGATAGACATTTCTCCAGAGGAGATAAACCAATGCCCAGTAAGCACATTAAAAGGTGCCCAACATTGCTAGTCATTAGGGAAATGAAAATCAAACTACAGGAACCATTTCACACCCTCTAGCATGGCTATAATCGAAAGACCAGATAAGTATTGTTGAGGGTGTAGAGAAATTGGAATGCTCTTGACAATGTTGATGGAAATGTAAGTGTTGTAGCTGCTTTAGAAAACAGTTCCTCAAAATGTTAAACAGTGAGTTGCTATAAGACCTAGTAATTCCATTCCTAAGTATATACTCACAAGAAGTAAAACAAAAAATGTAGATATAGATGTTCATAACAGCATTATTCATAATAGCCAAAAGAATGGAAATAGTCCAAATGTGCATTAACTGATGAATGGGTAAATGAAATGTGGTATATCAATACAACGAAACATTTTTTGGCAGTAAAAAGAAGTGAAGGATTGATTCTTGCTTCAAAGTGTAGGAGCCTTGAAAATATTCTGCCAAGTAAAAGAAGCCAGTGCAAAGGAACTGTATGATTCTATTAATATGTAATGTTCAGAATAGGCAACCATGCAAAGTAGATTAGTGATTGCCTAGGGCTGGGGTGAAACAGGGAGATGGTAGTGACTGCCAGTGGATATGGGCTTTCTTTTGAGGGTGGTGAAAATGCTCTAAATTTAGGGGGGAAGGTAGAGCTCAGTAGTAGAGTGTGTGCTTAGCATGCAGGAGGTCCTGGGGTTCAATCCCCAGTACCTCCACTACAAATAAATAAATAAACCTAATCCCCCCCAATAAATAAGTTAAATAAGGGAAAAAAAGATAAATCTTAAAAAAAAAAAAAGAGAGAAAATGCTCTAAAGTTAATTGTGGTAATGGCTGCATAGCTCTGTGAATGTACTGAACACCTTGAGTTGTACATTTTAGATAGATAAATTGTATGGTATATGAGTTTTATCTTAGTAAAGGTATTATTTTAAAAATGCTTACAAAGCTATAGTAATCAAAACAGTATGGTATTGGCATAAAAACGGACACATAGATAAATGGAACAGAATAGCCCAGAAATAAATTCATGCATATATGGTCAACTAATTTATGATAAAGGAACCAAGTATGTAAAATGGAGAAAGTACAGTCTCTTTAATAAATGGTGTTGGGAAACCTGCACTGTTGTCTTACACCATACACAGAAGCTGACACAAAATGTATTGAAGACTTGAACATAAGGCCTGAAGTCATAAAATTCCTAGAAGAAAATATAGATGGTAAGCTCCTTGATATCAGTCTTGGTGGTGATGTTTTGAATGTGACACTGGAAAGAAAGGCAACAAAAGCAAAAATAAACAAGCGAGACTACATCAAACTAAAAAGCTTCTGCACAGTAAAGAAAACTCATCAACAAAATGAAAAAGAAACCTACCAAATGGGAGAAAATATTTGCAAATCATGTATCTGTTAAGGAGTTAACATCAAAAATAAAGAACTCATACAACTCAGTAGCAAAAAAAAAAAAAGTCTGAATTAAAAATGGGCAGAGAATCTGAATCAACAGTTTTCCAAAGAAGATACACTGATGGCCAACAGGCACATGAACAGATGCTCAGCATCTCTAATCGTCAGGGAGGTGCAAGTCAAAACCACAGTGAGACATTACCTTACCCTGGTTAGAGTGGCTGTTATCAAAAAGACGAGATAACAAGTGTTGACAAAGATTTGGAGGAAGGGGAACCCTTGAGCAGGTAGGAATGTAAATTGGTGCAGCCTCTTTGGAAAACAATATGGAGGTTCCTCAAAAAACTAAAAGTAGAACTATCATATGATCCAGCTATTCCACTTTCTGACTGTTTATTCAAAGGAAGTGAAAAATAAACTAACTCAAAAAGATATATACAGCCCCATTCATTACAGCATTATTTACTGTAGTCAAGACATGGGAGCAACCTAAGTAGCCATCGATGGATGGGTGGATGGATGGGTAAAGAAATTGTGTTTATATGTATATTATATATAAACATACACACATATGCAATAGAATATTAGCCATAAAAAAGAAGGAAATCTTGCCATTTGCAACAACCTGGATAAACCTTGAGGGTATTTTGCTAAGTGAAATAAGTCAGAGAAAAACAAGTACTGTATGATCTCACTTACATGTGGAATCTTAAAAACAGAAACAAAGCCCCAAAACCAAACATACAGATAACACGTAACATTTGGTGTTTGCCGGAGGCAAGGAGTGGTGGGTGGGGAAAATGGGTAAATGTGTCAAAAGGTGTAAACTTCCAGTTATAAAATGTCATAGGGATGTAACGTACAGCATGGTAACTCTAGTTAATAATACAAGTTGCATGTTTGAAAGTTGGTGGGAGGGTAGATTTTAAAGGTTCTCACCACAAGAAAAGAAGTTTTGTAACACTGTATGGTGTTGAGTGCTAACTAGACTTACTGTGGTGATTGTTTTGCAATATATACAAATATTGAATCATTATATTATACACCTGAAACTAATACAATATTTTATGTCAATTGTATCTCAATTTAAAAAAATAGCCAAGAGGTGGTAGGCTTGATTTGTCCTGGGGTTATAGTTTCCTGATCCCTAATAAATTGTTACTACTTACTTCCTCTGCAAAATCATTTTTCTTCTGTTTGACTGAACTCTGCTTTATTTCTTCTCATTATTACCTGACATCGTTCTGGATACTCCAGTTTTTCATGTAGAATTTAAGTACCTCTGTTGTATTTTCCCTCTAGGTTCCACTGTCACTTTGTCTTTATGTACACCCTTGCTCTGCTTTTCCTTAACCCTCTCCAGTTACCATCCTGTGTATTTCCCTCTACTAAAACTGTGTTCTGTGGCCGTGGTCAAGGTGGTCTCTTACCACAATCCATAAGTCTTCCACTGCTAGGACTTTATTTCCTCTGCTCTGAGATAATTTTTTCCGATTATAATTATTGGAAATGCTATGCCTTTAGGGTTTTCTGTTTTGTTTTGGTATTGCGTGTGTTTTGAAATTAACCAAATTAGTATTGTTACCTACCAGAAGCTGCTGGACAGTTTGCATAGAAAATACTCTGTGTTCTCCATCCCTTTACTCCTCCTCTTCTCGGCTGTCCCCACCTATCTCACACCCTCTTATTGCCATGTTTCTGTGATTGTTACTACTGTGTTAGATACATGAACAACACATTTTATGTTGCTATGCCAGGGTAAATTGGCGGTGACAAGCCACTTGAATTTAAGTGTTCTAAGATGCAATGAAAATGGTTTCACTAGTTTACTGCATCTCTTGTATAATGCAGAAAGGGTGTGACTTCATGACATGCTGGTAAGAATACTGTGCTACCTGCATGTAAATCAATGAAGTTAGAACACCCCCTCACACCATATACAAAAATAAACTCAAAATGGCTTAAAGACTTCAACATAAGACACTATAAATCTCTTACAAGAGAACATAGGCGAAATATTATCTGACATAAATCTTAACAGTGTTCTCCTAGGGCAGTCTACCCAGGCAATAGAAATAAAAGCAAAAATAAACAAATGGGACCTAATTAAACTTATAGGAATACTGTGGGAATTATATGAGTTGGAGCTCAGTTTGATCTCTTCTACCACCAGCTGTGTGGTCTTGTGCAAGCTGCTTAACCATGACACCCCTTTTTACCCAGAAGATGGTTTGGAGGATAAATGAGATGATGTATGTAAAGACTCTAACAGAGTACACAGCACATAAATAAATGATATATATATATATATTTTTTTTTTTTGGTATTCCATAAAGTTAACTTTCAAAGCTTTTAAAGATTACGTTCTAGATCCATCAGTTTTTACCTTTAAAACAGTTGATTAGAACTTAACAAAGTAATGTTTATTGTGTTGCATGTTTAGTTTGAACTAAAGTAGTTACTGAAATTTAGGTAAGTACATCTGAAGTGTCTGAAGGATTTTAGAGCTTTACGTAAATTGCCTTAATTGGAAGAAAAGTAATTTTATTGTTAGAATAAAACTAGATAAGAAAGCCAGTGGGGTTTGTTTTGTTTTGTTTTTTGTGTCATGTGTCTGTTGCTACTCAAAAGATATCTTATACCTTTGGAAATGAAATTGTATCCTTGAATCTTTGGTTTTATTAATTGCTTTGAGTGTGTTAAGTACTTCGTAAGATACCGTTCTTACCTTTTTGGACAAATGCTCACTTATGAGAGTTTGCTTAAATGTTGGGAGCCTCATTCCTGGAAACATTGTGGGTTGGAATAAAGAAGATTAATTGGCAAATGGACTGTATTTAAGGTTCATATACCAGTTGTTTGGAACTCAGTACATTTTTCCAAAGAAATAACAAAAAAGTTTACTTAAAGATTTACAGTGACATATTTTAGTGATAATTCAGGAATCTTATTAAGTATTTTCTATGTATCATGAACTCAAGAATAGTGAAAAAACAAGTGCTTTGCTATCACGGAGCTTGCCATGTAGTGACATAACATAGTGGGAAACAGCTCATATGTGGAAACATCTCCTTTTTGCATTTAATTTAGGTCTTAGTTAAGATAGACTCTTTTCCCATTCCCAACAGCCACAGTAGCTGTGGGACTACTCAGAATATATTTTTCTCTGAGGGAGGCAGACCCAGAATCATGTGGTCCATCAGTGTGCAGTCATTAATAATACAGAAGTACTTACAATTGTACGTTATAGTAAATCAGCAGATCATTAAGAAAATTCAACCCCTTAAGATAATTTCAGAGATAGTTCTGTAGGGCTGGTTTTGGTAATTACTCTTAGTATAGCAATCTGCGTGACTTAGAGCTGTTACTGATCAAACTAAAGTTACCCCTTGCTTTTAATAATATGACTTGTGTAAAGTCTGAACCTACCTCCCAAGATGGTAGTAATTGCTGTTTGTTCCTTTTGTGACTTTTTACTCCCTCCTTAAATTTTTTCCTTATGTGATTTCTAGAACCATGTAAGAATGTGATCTATAATAGAACCATAACACTACATATGTTCTATTATAGTTTGTGAAAACATTACAGAATAATATAATTAAGATAAAGCCATAATAGAATATTAAATTATTAGAATAGAACCATATTCTACTGATTCTGTATTTAGTAATTTTCTATGTTTTTCATGAATTTCTCATCTAATTTTTTAAGTGTTAGTACTCTACTATTTTTCGTCTCATTTTCCAGTTTTTGTGAACTCTTCCTTGAATGGGGAAGGCTACTATCTGCTGATAATTTCCAGAATTGTATCTCTAGTCATGATCTTTCCCCTGAGCCTAGGTTCTGTACTTGCTGGGTATGTCTGGCTGAATGTCCATAGACCCCCCCCACAATTTCTAAATTGTTTGGGGGACCTGGGAATCTGCAGTGTTTATACTCTGATGATAGTTACCATATTGTATTACACATGGGTGGGCATTTCCCCCTCCTCCTCGCTAATGTTTGTGTTAAAGGGTATAAATAGCAGATTCTTCACATGTAGAAAAATACCTCAGAATATTAATAAAGCAATACATAAACAGCTACAAATTCATATAATAGAAGTTGAAGTTATATTCAGACAGCTCAGTGAAAGAGTGATCAGATGTGTTACAAATTAGTTATAGTGTAAAATAGGAGATGAATAAATTAGACTGCATTAAAATTAAGAACTCTTCTTTATCAAATGATACCATTAAGCATTCTCCACTGAAGGGACCTAGGACTCCTTGGAGAAATAGCTGATTTCAGGACTGGGGCAGGGGAAGTACAATATAAGCCTAGAACATCTTGTGCCGGAAGGTAAGGAGGGCCCATAGAATGATGGGAATTTATTAAAATGATGCAGGAGCCAGCCTGAAGGGGAGGGACTCCCACTGGCCAAATGTGAGATAATTTAAGCATCAAGTTAGATAATGATGATAAAATATTAACACCCATTGAAATAAAAGCTGTAAGTCCACACTGAAATACATAAGTACATATAGAAATGGAGGAGAAAGGAAATCCTTTCCCTACAGGAGGAAGCTAAGTGAAAAATGTTGAAGGAATGATGGAGTTAGAAAGCTACCATATGGCAATTGTATCAGTTACCTACTGCCCCGTAACAAATTACCCCAAAGTGTAGTGGCTTAAAATAACACACATTTATTATTTCACATTTCTCTGGGCTTAACTGTGTTCTCTGCTTCATGGTCACTCAGAAGGCTGAAATGAAGGCATTAGCCTGGGATTTGTGGTCCCATCTGAATACTTTATTGGGGAAGGATCTACATCCACACTCCTTCACTGGTTGCTGGCAGCATTCAGTTCCCTGTGGGCTGCTGGCTGGAAGTCCCACTATGTTTCTTGTTATGTGGGTTTCATGAAAGCGTGCAGGCCGAGAAGTTTGTAGACAGAGACTTGTCAGCAAGATAGAAGTCACCGCCTTCTGTAATCTAATCGCAAAGTGATATTGCCTTGATTTTGTCATGCTCTGTTGGTTAAAAGCAAGTGCCACAAGGGAAGAAGATTATACCAGGCTGTGACTATCAGGAGGGGGGAGTCATCTTAGAGGCTGGCCATTCCAGCAGCTGTCATGATATAATTGACTCAGACAGGAATCATCAGTGGATGTTAAAATGAGTAGGGGGGAGTTTGAGGAGTAACTCGGATATTTACATAGTCTAAAAACATCTTCCCACAAGATGTGGATTAAATGCAGAGGGGAAAATGTAACTTTACAGTGGAGGAATCTGGCTGCCCTTATCTGAGTGATCCAAGTTAACATTACCAGTAATGAGAAGAATCAACAGTACCTGGTTCCTAATGTCTGGGAAGAGCACATTACCGCCTCTGTAGTATTTTGCCAGAAAGGCATAACCTGAATTTAATCATGAGGAGACATTAGGTAAACCTACTGAGGGACTGTCCTTGAAGTAACTGGCCAAATGTCAGTCACGAAGGACCTAAACAAACTGAAGAATTGTTCCGGTTTGAAGTGCACTAGTGAGAGAAATGGCTGTTGAATACAGCACATGGTCCAGGATTATTTTTTCTATAAAGAATGCTCTTGGGATATATTTACATATTACGGAGTAATATAGACTATTATTATGGAACCATAATAGAATATTAGAACAAACAGAATCGATCCATAGTCTATTGGTTCTGTTCCTGTATTGGATTGTTAAGTATAAGTCACTTCTGCATAACTGAAGTTACGATGGATGATGGTTGTTTTAAGGGAAAACAAGCAAGTACTTAGGTGATTTATAAGCTGAACTGTCTTTTTCATAGAAGATCAAAATTTCTTGAAAACAACTGACACAATCTGGTCATTCACACTTGAGTATTTGGCAGACATCATTTTCTCAAAAATGAGCTGTGAGCCTGTCACTTCAAGGAAGATGACAGGTGACACATGAAAAAACAGAAAACCTCCCCAAAGAAATAGAAGATATAAAGATGTATCAAATGATAATTTTAGAACTGAAAACCATTTACTGATACAGTGGCACAGCAAGTGAATCAACAGCAGAACAAAACAAAGAGAGAAGAATCAGTAAACTGGAAGACAGAACAAAAGAAATTACCCAATAGAAATAGAAATAGGAAACAGACTGAAAAAAGTAATCCACAGAGCCTCAGGGAACTGTGGGATTATAAAAAATGACTTAACACTTGTGCCATTGGATTCCCAGGAGAGGAAGAAAGAGGACAGTGTTGAAAAAGTACTTAAGGAAATATGGGCTGAAAAATTTCCTGAATTTGGCAAAAATATAATCTGTAGATTCAAGAAACTGAGTGAACATTAAACAAGATGAACGTATAAAAATCTACAGCAAGACCGTGCAAAGTCAAGCTTTTAAAAACTAAAGACAGGTAAATGTTGAAACCAGCACAAGAAAAGTGTCACTTGATATAGATGGGAAAAACAGTTTAAATAACAGCTTTCTCATCAGAAACCATGGAAGTCAAGAGGAAATTACGCATTTTTCAGTGCTGAAAGAAAAGAAATGCCAGCCCCAAACCCTGTATCCAGAGAAGACATCCTTCTGGAATGAAAGAGAAAATAAGACATTCTCAGATGAAAGAAAATTAAGAGAATATGTTGTCACCTGTGCTGAGAGGGAAGTTTTTAGCACTAAGTGCATGGTTTAAAAATGAAGACTGAATTTTGAGTCAGTAATCTGTGCCCCTGCCTCATGAACCAGAAAGAGAAGGAATCTACCCAGGGAAGGAAATAAAGATAAAAGCAGAAATCATTGAAATTGAAAACAGAAAAACAACAGAAAAAAATAAATGAGAGAAGGAGCTGGTTCTTCAAAAAGATCAATAAGTTGACAAACTTCTAGCAAGACAGAGAGAAGTAAAGTCAAAAACAAATGATCAGGATCAGGAGTGAGATAGAAGGTATCACCATGGACCCTGCAGATACGAGAAAGATAAAAAGGGACTACTGTGAACAACTCTGTATATGTAAATTTGGCAACTTTGATGCGATGGACCAGTTTTTTGAAAAATACCAACCACCACACCTCACCCAATATGAAATAAGTAACTTAAATAGCCCTATCATCTCAATGCAAAAATAAACACTGTACAAAAAAGATAAGTATAGATCAGTATTCTCCTATCAATGTAGATGCAAAAATCCTAGACAAAATATAAGCAACTATAATTAAGCGATATGTTTAAAAAAAAAAAAAAACAGCCATGAATGGTTCATTGCAGGGATGCAGGACTGCTTCACTATTTGAAAATCAACTAATATAATTCACTGTATTACCATGCTAAAGAAGAATCATCACATGGGCATATAAGTTGATGGAGAAAAAGCATTTGATAAAATTCAGGACCCCTTTATGATTTGGGGGGAAAAAAAAGAAACTAAGAAAAAGATATTTAGGGGGAATTTACTCAGTTTGGATAAGGAACAGTTATAAAAACCTACCTTATGCTTAGTGATATATTGGGAGACTCAGATTCACAAATGTCCAGTTATTAAAGAGCTTTAGATTTTCACTTTCCTTGCTGCCTGCTTTTTATACTGAGTATCTGTTAAGCATTTATATGCACTTCACATAAGCAAGCAGTACTTTAAAACTGAAATAATATTTATAGTTCACAAAGAGAGCTTGTAACCAAATAAGACAGTGCTGTCACCTCTTAAAGTCTGCTAGATAAAGATAAATGTCTAAATATTCTGACAGCATGCCCCTTGAAAATATTCTAAACTTTACAGTGTGCATCTATAAAATTTATTCTTATTCTCTCACATCTTGACACTTTTAAGATCAAAGTAACTCTAAACAATACGACATAAAAGAGATCCAAAAATATTTTCTTCATTTCTTTGCCAGAAAGTTTCTTTAGAAAATATTTCCCTACTCCTACTGATTTAATATATACTAAAATTGATAATTGTAATAAAAATTTTAAAATTCTGAATAATGTCGACTTGAAGAAAAAGAATCTAGTGCCTTTATCTGCTGAAAGGCAAGGCTTGCTAGCTTCCTACAGTTAATATAATTGTTAAAACAAAATCAGGTTTTTTTCCTAGGACAAAAGTCACTGACCGTATTAATAACTTCTAAAACAAATGCTCTTTATTTTCAGAAGTATAAAACAAGTTTATAATCCCACAGTTCCCTGAGGCTCTGTGGATTATTTTTTCAGTCTATTTTCTTTCTATTGTTCAGACTGGGTAATTTCTTTTGCTCTGTCTTCCACTTTACTGATTCTTTTCTCTGTTCTATTCTGCTGTTGAGTTCACTCATTGTGCTACTGAATCAGTTACTGGTTTTCAGGTCTACAATTACCATTCAATTTGTCTTTATATCCTGTTTCTTTGCTGAGGTTTTCTATTTTTTCGTGTTTCACATGTCAGTAATTTTCTTTGAAGTGACAGGCTCACTGTTCAATGCACTGATGCTTAAAATTCCACTTAAACCAAGTTCCTTAAGGCTATCTAGCTTTTTACATGTACCTATAAAATGCTTCCTTGAATAAATTTAGGATAATGTTAAATCTGGCAAGGGATATCAAAAGACAATGAGACAGTTGCTGCCTTCATGGGCTTTAAAATCTGAGAAAGGGACTAAATAAAGGGTGAAAGAATTATAATGGTCAAGATTACTATAAATAGTTTCTGGTTTCTCTGAAACTAAGATTAATCTGAAAAATATGTATGAATTTGCTAACTAGGAATGCATATATATCTTATAAAAAAAATCTGTGTAGCTTTTGAACTGTGAACAATAGTATGATGGGAAACTATTATTTTTTAAGTGATAACATTTTTGTCTTTCTTAACTAGAGACAAATTTATGTGCTATGAAGCAATTTTATTAAATCTGGGGCTTCTTACTGAGTTTTAAAATTCAGCTTTATTGAGCTATAACTTTTCATATAATAAAGTACCAATTTTACATGTACATTTAATGTGTCTTGACAAATGTGTGTAGTTTTTTAAGCACCACCACAATCAAGATTCCGTCACCCCAAAATGCTACCTGGTACCCCTTTGCATTCATCCCCCTGCCACAACCCCGATTTTTAGGTAACTATTGTTTACCTTTATACATGGAATTTATGAATGGAATCTTGTGCCATGTAACTTTTTGTATCTGGCTTCTTTTACATAACATGGCTTTTGAGATTTGTTTATGTTGTGTGTTATCAGTAGTGTTCCCTGTTCATTACTGAGTAGTACTCTGTTGTTTGGATACAATACAGTTTATCTGACAGTTGTTGAACATTTAGGTTGTTTCTTGTTTAGGCTGTTGACAGTGAAGCTTCTGTGGACATAAGCCTTTGTGTGCACATGTTTTCATTTGAGATCCTAACTAGCAATGTATAAAAATTTCAATTGCTCTACATTTTCACCACCACTTGGTATGTCAGCATTTCTGTTTAGATACATATACTGTATGTCTGGGCGTTAGCTTTCTACTGCTGTGTAACAAATAACCATAAACCTAGTAGCTTAAAAGAGCGCCTATTTATTATTTCATAGTTCTGCAGGTTAGAAACTTAGCATAGGGTCTCCAGAGACCACAAGGTGAAATCTAGGTATCAGCCAGACGACATCAGCATCTGGAGGGTTTGGGGAAGATTCTGTTTGTGAGCTCATTTAGGTTGTTGGCTGAATTCAGTTCTTTGCCATCTCCCTTGTGTTGAATTCTTCTCATGTTTTGAATCTCTGACTTCCCCTTTCCCCTTTCAGAAGGCTCTTAAGATTACAACAGGCCCACCTGAGCAATCTTATCCTAAGGTCAACTGATTTGGAACCTTAATTACACGTACAAAATCTCTGCAGCAGTCCCTAAATTAATGTTTGAATAAGTGGGAGAGAAATGTTTGTATACCAGGGGCTGGGAATTTCAGAAGGCCATCCTAGAATTCTATAGGACATAGCCATTTGTTCTACATTTTCAGCAACACTTCGTATCTCAGGTTTCAAATTCTTCCATCTATCTATCTATCTATCTATCTATCTATCTATCTATCTATCTATCTATCTATCTATCTATCTAATCTATCTATCTATTTTTCTGTCTGTCTGTCTGTCTGTCTGTCTGTCTGTCTGTCTATCTATCTATCTATCTATCTATCTATCTATCTATCTATCTATCTATCTATCTATACTGAGGGATAACTACATATAAAAGGGTTCTGGGACACAGTGTGTATGTGTCTGTGTGTGTGGCTTTCCTCTGTACATTCACAGAATTCTCAGTTGCCAGCTGGGTGTCCTACAGAATTCAACTCAATTCTGACAGTGTCTGTCTAGAGATAACATTAGATTGCACAGGTTAAGAGCTCAGTCCTGCAGGATCTTCCCTTCCTTGTTTAGATTCCAGTTGCAAGTTCAGGTTGTCACCTGAGGTTCTGACCAGCTAGTTATAGATTGGAGGTTCCAATAGCTCCCTCCTTGGGTTTGATTAATTTGTTGGTGCAGCTCTCAGAACTCAGAGAACATTTTACTTACTAAATCACTGGCTTATTACAAAAGGATGCAACTCAGGAACAGCCAGATGGAAGAGATGTGTGGGGAGCTTCCATGCCCTTTCCAGGTGTTCCACTCTTCCTGCATCTACAGTGCTCACAAGCCCAGCTCTCCATCCCGTCTTTTTGATTTTTTTCCGGAAGCTTCATTACATAGGCATGATTGATTACATCACTGGCCATTGATGAATGGTTCAACCTTCAGCCCCTCTCTCTCCCCCAGAGATTAGGTGGTGGGACTAAAAGTTCCAACCTCTGATCACATGATTGGCTCTCCTGGCAACTAGACCCTATCGTTAGGTCCTTGCCCAAGTCACCTCATTTAACATAACAAGGCACCTTTATAGCTCTCCTCACTTAAGAAATTCTGAGGAGCTCTGTGCTAGAAATGGATGAGGATGAAATATGTTTCCTATTATGTATCAGAATATATGTAGGATTGTTACATCTTCCTAAAGAACTGACTCTTTTAAAGTTATAGAATAGTCTTATCCCTGGTAACATTCTTTTTTCTAGATTCTACATTGGCCGTTATTACTAGCCAGTCTTTCTTTTGATTATTATTTGTGTGGTATATCTTTTTCAATCTTTTTAGAACTCCATCTCTGCTCATTAATAATGTCATTTTATTAATGTTTGCTACTTCTATCTTTATTTTAATATGTATTTGGTATATAAAGTGGCATAAAATTAGGTTAAGCAGTTCTGGAAAATTATCTGCTTTAGTTTTCAAGGGAAAGACTAAGTATTGGCAACAAGATAAGAATTGAAGATGCCAATTTACTGATAAACTTTTCTTAGACTTTACGTTTACTCAGAATAAGAGGTAATTTAGGAGTTTAAAAACTAGCCAGCCAGACTAAAATGGTATTTCAGGCTGTATTCAATAACTTCTTAGGATTTGTAAGTATATTCAAACATTTCAATGTTAATCCTGTTGTACACGTACTGCCAGACAGGGTCAAGGTTAGACAGACGGGGTGTGGGATGCATGCTGTACTCAGTTTCATTACTGAACATTAAAATTTCAATTTATATTACTTTAAATTCTGTAGACTTTTTTACAAGTTCTTGATATTTACCTCATGTAAGATTGTTATACTTGGAATTTATACAGTCTTAGATTTAGAACTACTCCTGGTTCCATTAACCAAATGGTTGATCTTCTACAAGCTACTTGATCTCCCTGGACCCAGTCATCAAGAATTGTTCAGTGTAGGCATTGGGTCAGGTCTGTAGTTTTTCTGGGGTATTTTTTCCTTAAGTAAAATTTTTGTAAAGTAGGAATTCAGGCAGATTATAGTAACTTAGAGTTTATCCATGAGCTAAGACTTCTCATGAAAAGAAAACTATGGAGTCCAAGTGGCTGGCTGTCTTGCGTTGGGTCTACCTTCCTAGTAATACTTTTCCTATTTCAGTTGCACAGCACACAGAAAATTGTTTCATTGCAGGTATAAATAATAACAGGTCTTTGTTTTCTTAACAGTTTTACAATCTCAGGAAACTCTTCAATTAAATAGAGATGGCCGAGAGGGGAGGGTATAGCTCAAGTGGTAGAGTGCATGCCTAGCGTGCACAGGGTCCTGGGTTCAATCCCCAGTATCTCCTCTAAAAGTAAATTAAAAAAAATAAACCTAATGACCCCTCCCCCCCAAAAAAAGAGATAGCAGGAGGAGCTTTATTCTGATCTCTACACAAAAATAAGTTCCTCTAGCAGGACAAGTTAGAGTATTGACCGTCTCCAGTGTGTTAAAACTTGATACTCAGTGTGTCTAGGGCATTAATTTAAATCAAACGTTTGCATATGTCTTAAGTGGCAGAGCCATAACTTAGGCCTGTTTGATTCAACAGCTCTTTCTATATCATACTGTATAGTTTTTTTCTTATCAAAAAATATTTATACATCTAGGCACGTTAGTTTATGTCTTATTTCCCAGTGTTTTGTGACTCAGAGTATATAAGTATAATCTTTTAAAAACATTTGTGCCAATTGTGTGACTAATTATTGTCATTATTTTTTTTCTCCAGGGAAATGAGGCGAGTTATCCTTTGGAAATGTGCTCACACTGTAAGTCAAATATTCTTATCGAGAACTTCTTTTATTTTCCCATCTCTGTATATGTTTGTATGTAAATACATACTTCTATGCATCTGTATAGCAAAGTTAGTCCTTAACACTTTCAAATGGGTAGTGGATTTGACTTAAAGTCTTTATAAGTTGCCAGAATAGGGAAATTTTTTTTATAAACCTCTTTATTGTTAGTATCTGTGCTATGTTGTAGTTACACACCGACCCTCAAATCTCAGTGGCTTCACCCACCAGAAGTTTTTCAGATTAACAAAGCTTCAGGTAAACAGTTAACTTACTATAACTTGTGATTACATAAAATAAAGTGCTTATTGGAGGCAAAACTGTGGTAGACTAAGGAGCTATTGGCACAAGACCCTTCTGGGCAGAGTGAGGAGTGTAAGAAGTGTGGGTGGACTGGTAATTTCTGACTGTCCTGGAGAACATAAAGAAAATGACAGTCTTGGAAATTCTTGAGTCAAGGATCAGAGGACCAGGGAGCTTAAATCATAACCAGAAGGTCTCTTGCGTGGAAGGACAGTGACGGGGAAAGAGGGAGGTCATGAGAATTGGAATGGGTCCCTTGGTGAATTTGGATGCCGTGAGGTCCCAGGACTGCCCAGCCGTTCTGAGCCTCGCTTGCCCCTCCTTCCATTCCTGTTCGGCGAGGCTGGTCCTGCCTTGTTTGCAGACATCTTACATTGTGATGAGGTGTCTCTTCTTTTCTGTCTCATGAAAGCCATTTCCCCGTTGCCCTTGTTTCGTTAGTCTCCTTTGTTTTCCACAAACACGTGTCCGTTGCTTTCGTTCTCGTCAGCACCTCTGCTTGCCTGTGGGCTCTGGGTGAGCGGTCTCCCACCAGCTCCTTAATGGCTGGCGTCCTCTCGGCGTAGACGCCCGCTCTGCGGAGGAGTTTTCCCTTCCTCTCTGCTCTCCTCAGGTTTCTCTCGATCATGGGTAGTGCCCTGTTTATTTTCTTTAGAGCAGTTCCCATAAGCTTAAGTTACTTGTTTATTAACCCACTTTATCTTCCATTTTGTAACTTCTACAATTTTTTTAAACTTTTTTTTATGGTGACACTCTGACCAGTGACCCACAATTCTGCCATCCCAGGTGCTATTTATATTTTGTTTTACTCTTTCCTCCCAGGCTTTCCTTTATGAATTTCTTGTATAATTGTGATCACATGTAGATGTGTATTTCTGTTTTAAACATAAAGATAAAATGTTGCATCCAGCGTACTAGAATGGACCAAAACCAAACCTGACTATGACTGTAGACCAGAGGCTGGTAAAGTACCATCTGGCGACAGTTTTGTTAATAAAGTTTTATTGGAACACAGCCATGCCTGTTTGTTCACACACGGTCTATGGCTGTTTTGTGCTACCATGACAGAGTTAAGTAGTTGCAACAGATCACGTGGTCCATGAAGCCTACAGTATTTACTGTATGAGCTCCTACAGAAGCAGTTTGCTGAATCTGTTACAGAGTGTAGCTAGCTGTCTTCTGGATTTGAGAACTGTCACTTCTGTTGCTGCCGAATCTGAAATATGGTCAGGATAAGAGTACTTACGGACTAGTGCTGAGTGCTGTCTAGATCTGTGATTCTTGTCTGTGTCACAGTTAACGTGTCAGGATGGTTTCTTTAGAATTGGAAGGGTTCTGTTCGGGACTGTGCCTTGCCGCTTGCTGATCAGCCGGAGCCTGCAGCGTGATCCCCCCTCTGCCTGCTAGTGGGCAGGGAGGACGTGTGCGCGTCTGTGAGCGGCTGGGATTCAGGCTGCAGATAGAGTTTGGGGTGGGCTGTGTTGGGAGTACAACTCTTAACAGGAATGAGGTACCAGGAAGTTAGTTTTTGTCTCTTGGTCAAGAAACAGAGGTCCTAAGGGGACAGTACATCCCAGGTTCTTACCATCTGCTCTCTCTTTACATCTGGGACTGAGGATCATTTACCTGACTGCAAAGAAAAACGTACCAGGGCAGAAGATAAGGTGGATGTTCCCTTTGGTACATCCAGGATGGCAAAAGCCAAGTTTTTAAAAACAGTAAGTGTTGGAGTAGATTTCATACACTAGTAAAGCTGTTTCTTTCGATTTCATCTGCAGAACTTGGTAGGTCTTCTTTCTTATGACTTCATCTGTGCTTTGATGAAACTTGAGCCTTGTGAGTAAAGGTCTGTGCTTGCCAGTGATTGTCCAGCTAGCTGTCAGGCAGTCTGAGTTCTGTGATCCAGTGTATGTGTAGTTTTCCTCTGTATCCTGTTTGGTTCACTAGAGTATATTATGCTTGTCTTTTATACATGATTTGGATGAATTTGAACTTAACCACATTAAAACTGCCACTTTTTTCCTACCCACACATTGTAGTAAATCTTTTTTGCTCATTTGCAAAACGTCTTTATTATTGGAAGAGTTGAGTGTTCTCTCTAAACAGCTGCTGTTGTCCCTAAAATGTGAAAACCAGTCTTGGAGGCACTTTGCTGTTTCTGCCTCCCTCTTCAGGTGCTGCCTTCCCGTCCCCTTGAGACCTAGCTCCAGAGTCCCTCTGTGTCCTCTGTGAGCTCCTGTGTTTGCCCAGCCTGCCAGAGTCCTCCCCACTCCAGTCTGTGTCCTCCCCACTTTCCAAGTTTCACTGTGTCTTTCATTCTTTTCATATTTACATTGTGATTTAAAAAAAAAAACAGGTAATCAGATTCTGAATTATATGCTGCAAAGTACTGGTTTCAGCCCTGTGACACACAGGTAAGTACCCACAGAGTGCTTACAGTCTGAAAATAAGAGCAGTGCATACATTTTTACAGTGGAGGTGAAACCATTATGAGACATAAAAGCAAAGGTTCCAAGGAGGGAAAATTACCTTTGGTTAAGAAAATTAAGATAAGCTTCGTGGAGGGGGTGATATTTGAAATTATTTTTGAAACCTACATTAAGATTTGAATGCTGATTAATTTTTTTTACCTGTCTGGTTATTTGTCCCTTTCAGTCTTCTTAAATTCCATCCAGATCTTCAACATTTTATCTCAACCGCTGGCATAATTCTTTCTACTGTGCTGCTTTTAATCAGTGATTTTTATCTTCTAATTCTTAAGAAAACAGAGAACATTTATACGTGTTCACCTCGTTGCCTCCTCGCCCCCTCGCCCCCCGCCTCCCACATACAGACATGTGGCCGTCACCTCACTTGTGCTTAACTAACTCCTTGCTTTCAGTGTCAGAGTCTGGGTTCTGCCTCCCGTATTCGAGGTCAGCCTGTGCACTTAGGCCTTTGCTCTCGTCCCCTCTCATCCCTAGGACCTTATTTTGTTGGCTTTTTCTGTTTTTTTCCCCTATGTCTTCAGCTTCTTCATCTTTCTTCAGTTTATTGACATAATCAACTCCCCTTTGATCCTGACCCTGCTCTATTGAAACTTACTGTTAAGATCACTTTTAATTTGTTGATACATTGCCTAATTGCTAAATCTGATGGATTCAAAAGTCATTCGTAGTGTTTGGGAAATCTTGAGCACTGATTATTTTAAATCAAGGAATTTATTAATAATGAACGTTTTAGGTGTAATGGTATTGTCATGGTTTGTAAGTGTATCTTAGAGATAGGTGATAACTACTGAACAGTGACAAGGCATGGTACGTCTGGGATTTTCTCTAAAATAATTGAAGTGACTGTGTAAATAGTATTTCTACTGTGTTAATGGTTGAAGCTGGGTGATAGGAATGTGGGATTCATTACACGAGTCTCAACCTTTGGATGTGTTTGAAAGTTTCCTTTTATAAAGTTTTTTTTTTCCCTTGAGTGGAAAAAAGAAGCAGGAAATAGCTGAGAGTAATATGAGGGAGAAATAATAATTTCATTATAGTTAAGTATGGCATGTAACACAGCAAGCTTCAAGGCTGTTAAGCTCACTTTGACCAGTAAAAGAATCGAGGCGCTGACAGTGCAGTGGACGCGCAGCGCCTGGCATCGCAGGTGCTGGATTCCTGCCTGTTGGCCGAAGCAGCTCGCTGGAGCTCGGAGCTGGACTGTACAGACAGCTGGGTGGGGAATTTTAAAGGTTGTCTCTTTAAAAAAAAAACAACAACAGTACTTACCCCAAACCCCATTTGTTTTCCTAAATAGTAACGAGTAATATGACATTTAACACGTGCTGGGCACTGTTCTAAGCACCTCCATACGTTACCCTTTCTCATCCTCACAGTAGCCTCGTGAGAGAGTGGTTGCTACTTTCCCCACTGTGTAGATGAGAAAACAGGCAGAGAGAACATCAGTAACTGGCCTCAGATCACGCAGCAGCTAGAAGAGTAACAAAGCCATGATTTGATCTCAGGCATGTTTTTAATCACAATACTCCAGTAATATATATTTTTAAAATTTCATTTATCTTGGGAGGCGGTAATTAGATTTATTTATTTATTTTTAGAGGAGATACTGGGAATTGAACCCAAGACCTTGTGCGTGGTAAACAGGCACTCTACCGCTTCAGCTGTACCTTCCAAGAGTCATATTTTTTTAATCACAATACTCAACAGCTTCTCTTACAGTAAACCTTACAAGATTAGTGTTATGTTTGTCTCCATGAATCATTTTAGGCAAAACTGGACTTGTCTAGGACATGGTTAGGTATTCTCTGAATTTTTTTTGCAGGGTGGGGGGGTCTCTCTCAATTCAGTGTTTGCTTTTTATTGAGTTAAATTATTCTAGTTCATTGTGACTTTGTTTCTGTCATTGTGACTTTTGTTTGTTGGCTAACCTGTCTGGACTGGGAAATGTATACTCTGTTGGGGTGATTTGCTTAAAGTTGAGACCGTGGTTGTAACTTGGCATGTCAGCTTGGAAAAGTGGCTGAGTGCGAGATACTCTGTTAGATAGGTTCCACAGAGGGAGGGCTAGATTGAAAGTCTGAGTGGAAAATGAGATTCAGCTGTTTTAAGTTGATAAAAGCGATATAATTCTGAAGAGGTCCAATAAAATTGGTAAACATAGGGCCTATTTTGTAGACTGAATATACATAAAAGACTTATTGAGTCTTTTATCTAAAAAGATTTCTCAATTTTCTTTCATTAGAAGGTGACCCAAGAAGAGCTTGGCAGACTGAAGGAATGTTTCCTTTTGCATAATGAAGTATCTGTAGAAACCTTGAAGACGTCTTTAGCCATTTGGATGCTGCTCTCATTTTGAGTAAACAGTCTCTTGTGCTAGCGGTTTTGTTTCGGGCTTGGATATTTTCAAGGGATTTGAAAACCTAGAGATACTGACTTGTGCTGTTAATTTCTGCTCGTAAATCACATGGTCTCAGGGAGCTTACGTGTTTGTGTTCTTGGACTAGGGTTTTTCTTTGTTTTGAAAACAAGACTTTTTACTTTTTCACAGGAAAAGTTAATCTAAAGTTAATTTGATTTCCTCCATTTCTGCGTTCCTTTATGTTTCCTTGCTTACATGGACTAGTTTAACTCACTTTAATTTTTCTGCAGTGTGTGTTCTGTGGAGTAATTTTTGGTTTACTCCCAAATCTTTCTTCTTCATCTCAGAAATCTTTGGAGGAAACTGTTTTGATATCAAAATTTTATGTCATTAACTTTGAAATCGATTTGTATATTTGTTACTTTAGATTAAAATCTTCATAAACATACCACGCAATTCATGCTTCTTGAACAATCTACCAGCCCTGATTTATCATTTACTTAGTGATTAGTGATCCTGAGCTCTAATGTATCTCACCTAGTCCATTGAGGACTGCTTATTTTCTGCTTTCTTTCAGGGAAGTTTGTTGCCGGACGATGCAGTACATGAACTTAACACCTAGGCTTGAAGTTGTTACCTTGTTTTGCTGTTACATACCTTTTTTTTTTTTTTTTTAAATCCCTGGATTGTCTGCTATATTCTTAAGTATTTCAGGTTTTTAAGTGAGTGGGCTTAATTAAGAAAAGTGAAGTGTTAGCTCTGCTTTCTTTATCTGTACTGTCAAAGTGTCATGGAAGCACTTACAAATTTGTAGCTTCAGCAATGAAGTCCATGACGTACAGTAATTTGATAGTCTAGTACAAATTTGGATAATTTTGTATCTAGTATATAGGGAAGACAGTTACTTCAGCTGGTGGTGAAAAAGCTTCACTAGCCATTTAGCAAAAGTGTAAATTGTTGGATCTCCCTCAGAATGTTAGAGCAAAAGATATGGAAAAATATATGAGAAAAAAACTTGGGGAACAAATACAGAGTGTAGTAGCATCTGACTAAAAGACATCTTAGGAGATGTACTGGATAAAACAGAAGCAAAAACAGTCAGTGAAACAGCAGGAGAAATTTTTCCTCACGTGAAAAATCGAATGTTCTGACTGAAAGAGCACTCTGAGAGTCAAGGCGTTGGATGAAAAAAGATCTACACTTAGTGTCAACGTCTCTTGTAATTTTAGAACTCCAAGAGTAAAAAGGAAACCCCAAAGTTAGCTGTGAGACAGGGGAAAAGGTGGCCTCAGAAGAGTAAGTCATTTGGCATTGGATTTCTTAGCAGCAGCAATTCATTCAAAGTTCTGAGTTCCTAAATCCAGAATTTGATACCAACCAAATGATTACTCAGGGGTGAGATCAACTTAAAGACATTGCCAGAAATTTAAGGACTTGAGAAATTTACCTTTCATAAATTCTTGAAAATGTACCCAGAAAAATGAAATGGAAGATAGAGAAAGACGAACTGAGATCCAGGAAAGTAAATCTCTAAACCGCCAGTGAAAATCCCAGGATAACAGCTATGCCAGGGGCCGAGAGAGCAGGTGGTTCACATTAGAGCAAGAAGCAAGAGTTGTCTGTGGAAAAATGTCTTCAAGAAGAGAGTAAAAGCCAATATATAAATTATGTGCTGGAATTTCTTCATGTTAAGATAAAAGGCAAGTCGGTAAGAGAAAAACAAAAACAGAGACTGGGGCTGCAGTATTCCATTCTTGGCCATAAACCAGACTGAGCTCTGGAGCAGCCAGAAATACGTCTTTTGACTAATTGGTGCTGGAAGTAAAGGAAGACTCCTGAATATTCATGGTTTTGTGAAAACACCATATCTAGGGGAAGCGGTACAAAGCTGAAGAAAAGTAAAGTAACATGTTTAAATGCAGCATGCGAGAGGGCTGGATAAAGTACAGGGAAAGCGATGAGAAAGGAATACGACAGGCTGGGGCTGGATTTGACTCACGGAACAATGGAAATCTTTTGTGAGAGCCGCATCTTTTGAATAAGATATGTTACAGACCTACACAAAATACTTAGATTTAAAAAAATAAGCATATGATTTTTAAGGCAGGGCTATTAATAACTTAGAAAACATGACGATGTGTTTTTATGATCTTGTAAATATATGCTTTTTCATTAATTTACTGAGTATTTTGATTGGAACCATAATATAGATAAAACCAAAAGGGGAAAAATACAGTACAATACAGTACACCTTCAGCAGGAAAAGCAGTAACATACAAGTTGGAGAACAGCTTAGAAATAATGTGGTTTGATTTGTATCTACCTGGAGTGGAAATGTTCTTATTCCTTTTTCTCCATGCTTAGCCCAGGAATGCAGGGTGAGGATCAGCAGTGTCTCGGCGCTCTTAGCCTGCCTTCTGCGTTAACTCTTTAGATGGAACTAACATAGGAAAAGAAATTACATCAGGAAGCGTATCAGGAAGTGTTTCAGGAAACCCTGTTGCCCAGCTTGGCCATCAAGTTTCACAGCATCGAGCAGTTTACTGAGCTCTCTGGTCCTTTTCCTCATCTGGAATTTTTCACCTCCACAGTTCCTTCCAACTCTTTACATCACGTGGCTTATCTATGACAGATTTTCTTCCAGAACTCAATGAGCTCTGAAAACAATTCTAAGAATGTTATTTTTAGGATTAAGTGTGTAGCTTCTTTTGTGACATTTTTGGACAATGCTCACTTGCCTGAGTAAGTTTTGATGTGCTGGATCATTTTGGGCCATACCTTTTATATAAAGTAGGAGGAAGTTAGTGGTGCCTAGCATTCACATTTTGAAAGAGCATTCTAGAAGAAAGAAAGCAAACACAATTACCAACATCAGTAAGGAAAAAATAACAAGGAAATACTATAAACAATTTTATGCCAGTAAGTTACACACTTTGGATGAAATGGACAAATTCCTTGAAAAACAAATACAGGCAGCCCTCATTTTATTGCACTTTCTTGTGCTTCAGAGATACTATTTTTTATTTAATTTTTTTATTTTAAATGGAAGGTTTGTGGCAGCCTAGCATCAACAAGTCTGTTGAGGGGGTTGAGGGTATCGCTCAGTGGTAGCGAGCCTTTTGAACAAAATACCTGTATTTTTATATGGAATAAAAGTTTACTCTTACCATTATTTATATACAAAACAACAACATGGATCATAAATTTAAACTTAAAAGCTGCAATCTAAGACTTCTAGAAGACACGGGAGAAAATCTTTACGACCAGGATAGGCGAAGATTTTTAATATATTTATAAAACATGAAGAAGCATAAAAGAAAAAATGGGTTTCATCAGAATTGGAAGTTTTTGCTCTTTAAAGACAGCTTACAGACTGGGAGAAGATACTCGAAATGTCTACGCCTGACAAAGGACTTGTGTCAATCAGCATAGAGAATTGCACAACTCTCTTTAAGATGAGCCACTTTTTAAAAAGGCAAAAGATTAGAAGTCACTTAACAAATGGAAGATACATGAATTGCTAATAATCATGTGAAAAAGATGCTCAGGATCATTCATCCTCAGAGAAAAGCAGGTTGAAACTGTAATCTCTTAATGCTGCCTCCCACCAAGTTGGCCGAACTTAAAAAGACTGACAGTACCTCAGGCTGGCAGGCGGGTGGAGCTGGGGTTCTCGTGTACTGCTGACGGAGCGTAAGGTGGTGCACCGCTTCAGGAAACTTTCTAACAGTTTCTGAAAATTAGACATTGTATTACTCTGTGACCCAGTAATTCCAGGAACACATTTGTTTACGAAAAGACTAAGTAGAAGATTCTTAATAGCTTTATTCCTAGTAGTCCCAAACAGGAGACAATAGGAATGTCTATTAACGGGTGATTTCATGAGCTGTGATATATCCGTACAATGGCATACCTACACTCCTGTGCTGTAAAACAGAAGCAGCTGACATGTGAAACAGCTTGGATCAGTGTAAAACACTTGATGAGAAAAAGAAGATAGACACAGGAGGGCATATGTATGACCCCATGTACATGAAATTCTAGACAGAATTTAGATACAGAAGGCAGAACAGTGGTTGCCTAGGGTCGTGGTGGGGAGGAGGTGGGGTGTGATTGCGATTGACTGGAAAGGGCCGGGGAACATCTTGGGATGATAGAAATGTGCTTTTTGTCTTGATTATAGTGATGCTTAAATAGGTGTATACATTTGTCAAAACCTATAGAACTGTAGTAATGCATTTTTGGAATATCAGTTATTTCTCAAAGTTGGTTTAAATTTTTTTTATAGCATTTTGATTACAGCTTGGTAATTCTTTTGTTGGTGCTCAGGTCTAACTTTTGCATATTTGATAATTAATAAATTTCAAAGTATATAATAATTATAATTTAGAAACACCAAAAGCACATGTTGCCACTTGCATTAGGAAATTATGATACACCCCTAAAATCTAGACCTTTGAAGTGGGTGGAAGTTTTTCATTGGTAGGAAAAGACCCAGCACAAATGTCCGTATTTCATAATAATCTTTTTTGATTCTCTCAATATTGGTAAGGTGTTTTTTGTGCTTTGTTCTGTTGTCAAATCATTGTGTGCAGAATATAAATATTAGAATGCTAGTTTATACCCAAGGTCATTATAAAATTTGGGCAGTTTTTGGAGCTGCTTATGCAGTTTTATCTGTGGTGGTCTCTACTGCGCCCCCTGGTGGTTTTTATTTCTTTCTTGTGATAACATTGGAGATGTTTTGTAGGAGATGGATTTTACAACAGACTTTAAAACTTTTAATCTTTATGCTGAAAAGCTACCCAATAGCTTCTGTTGACAGTGCTGTAAGGCTTTATTCTTGTGGTGGTCTTTACAAGAGTTATTCGATGCATGTTTCTCCATAAGTGATTTTATCCTGTCTGGTGGCTCTTTCCACAAAGCCTCTAAGATAGAGGTTCTGAGATCCCTAGTTAGGGATCTGTAGTTTTCATTTTATAGTGTAGTTCTAAATATCCTGCTGTACAAAAGAGGCTGGGGAATCTCTTTTTAGAAATACATAGTTAGAATGGGACTGGAACATTTAAATATGATGGCAGAAAATAAGGAAATGCTCAAAATGGGGATTGTTGAAAAATCACACAGGAGCCAACTTCAGGTAGTACTTAAGGAACAAAGCTGGAACAATTTGACTAATAAATAGTGACATTGGATTTAACCTATAAGATAGAATAAGGATCCCCAGGAATCCATGCTGATATGAGTCATTGAATAAAGAAATAAATGGGGGGAAAGGGCAATTTTCAGTTTTTGTTTTTTATCAGGAGCATTCCAGTTAATAACGTGGGGAGAAGAAATCATTTTTAAGCAAGTACCACAGTAGTAAAATTTTGCAAACAAAACCCACCAATGGATGCTAGAATTAGATCAGAGTTTGAGGATATTTGCACAGTCAGAAAGTATACCCCCACCCCATAGGTTTTAACACAAAGGGAAAGATGGTGGATTCATAGTGGAGAAATCCGGCAGAAGCCACGTTGGCCAAGTGAGCAAAAATAACATCTCCAGCGAAGAGCCGTGTTGACATCATGAGCCCTTTGTGTGAGGCACTGAGAAGGTCACGTCATTTCTGTGGTTTCCTGCGCCCGATGCCCAAAAGCATTCTGATCACGAGAAAGCACCAGCAAGCTCAGACTGAGGGCCGTTTCGCAAAATACTGGAGTAAAGGTTTCAAAGTCGTGAAAGGCAAGGGAGGAATTAAGAGCTGTCACAAATTGGAGGAGGCTAAAGAGAAACTACAAAAAAGTTGCAGAATTAATAGAGTTCCCAAATATCCCTTACCCAGCTTCCTCTGATGTAAACCTTTTGCAGACTTACAGTGCAGTTTATCAAAATCAAGAAATGAACATTTTTATAAAACTGTTCAACTATATTTTAGTGAAAACAGTGGTGACATTTGAAAGGTTTTCTTCTTCTTTTCCAGGATCTTATTCCAGATCCTACATTACGTTTAGTTGTGTCTTTGAAAATATTATTATTGCTCGATGGATTTGATCAGACTTTGTTTTTAAGTCATTAATGGACTACTAGGTAATAAATTATAAAGTGCTTATTAAAAAAATTCGAGCAATAAAAAAAAAGAATTTGAGCATTGGAGCAAGAGCCTTGCTGCTTGCTTGTTACTAGTATACAGTTACTGGGAATTGGCTAAAGTCTGAGGGAAGTTTATTTCTCTACCATTTTGCTCATTTTCCTTTCACCTAAAAGAGCTTAGCTTTAAAGTTGTTTTTCCTTTCAATCCTAACAGTGGAGCAGCAGCTTGGTGTGTGTGCAGTTGTAACAGTACCTGGAGAGCCAGGGGCCTGCATCTCTTCCCTTCTGTTGGGGATCTCTTGTGTTCTTTTTTTCTAAATGAGAAAAAAATACATCTGTAATAAAGGGAGATGGTTAATGTTCTTCACCTGAGAGGATGCTGACTGACCAAGCAACCTTCTGTCTCTTAATATTAGATACCCTGGTATTAATATGTCCAGTTGAAAATATTTACTTCAATTTCCTGTAGCAACATGAGCTCTCTAAAAGCAACTTCTTAATTCTTTTATGTGGTGATATTAGGAAGATTCTTGAAATCACTTGTTAAAATGAGTAACCATGTAGATTTCACATTTATTCCCGAGTGGACTCAGGAAGCATTGATCTGGGTCAACAGTTTAATTTGGTGTTTTCTGGGTAAACATAATAATAACTGTATTTTATAAACTCAGGCCAAAAGATCTGAGTTCTTAATATCTTAAACTTCAGAGACATATGTATATGTGACTTGATAAGATTGTGTTACAGTGCTTTGTCTGTTTAAATTAAATACGTAGGCATTTTCACCTACTGAAAAAGACAGTGCTCCCAAAGGTATCCTTACACAAAGTGGAAAAATAACTTGCATTTCAACTTGGCAAAACATAGAAAAAAAGTATCTCTGAGTCACAAGATGAGTCAAGAGGGTGAGGTTTGTTTGTTTTTCCTTGTTCATCTGTTTTAAGAGAATATGATCCCAAGCAGTAGGGAGAGTCTTTGATGAATGTTGGTGCCCAAAATTGGAATTTGTTCTTTAATACTCAACTTGGACTAAGTGCAGATCTGAAGTATTTAATGGTGCTGCCAAGATGGGTTTGATCTGTTTCAAAGATCTGTGCCTAATTTGTAGCAGGTGGGTAAGCACTGCTGTTTCAGGAACTGAGCCCCTACTTCAGGGGTGCGTGTGACCCTGCAGCACACCTCGTTTACCGTCCTGCCAAGTGGGCGCGCTGAGAAGCTGCTTCTCTGGAGGTAGTAACGACCAGATAAGTCCCTTTGTTCCATACCTAAAAGGACTATTTGCTTTCTTAGCTCTTGGCTTTAAAAAATAAACATGGTATTGCCTTCCAAGCTAGCCATTTAAAAACACTATCATTATTTAGGTACGGATTCCTCCGGGTATTCAGCTAGCCTTAACTGGATCACCAGTACTGGGTAACCTAGACTGTGTCTTAACTCATCGCCGAATCCAGGCTGGAAGCCAGGGACAGGAAGGGGTGGTTGGAGAACAGATGCTGCCTCCTCTCAAACCACACTGGCTTCTTAAAGCAGCTCCGGGTGAGCTCTGGCTGCGTGGGCTACGTGACAGTGGTGACAGGTAGAGCGATGAGACTGGAACTTGGGCCTCCTCCTCATCCCTCAGGGGCCTTTGCAAGCCAGCGGTTGTCAGGTGAAGGTGCAGGCTCTGGCACGTTGCTTTGCCTTGGAGGAAGGTTTTAGCAATTTACCCAGAATGGGTATCAACTATTTTATATTGTTGCATAAGATATTTAAAGCAAGAGAAAGTGAATGGATTTGAAACGTTGCTTTAAGGGTTTTTGCCAGAGAGTGAGTTAATGAGATTCGTAAGTACAGGATATGCAGTTAATAACCTCCCCTTTTTAAATCAGGAAAAAATTGATAGGGGGTCTCGAATGGGGAGTTCAAGAGGAGAAAGATGGAAATTTAAATTGAGGCTAATATTGTTAAGGGCTTTATACGTTTTATCCTGTTTGCATTAAGAAGCCACAAGAAGTTTTTTAAGCACAAGACGTAGCAATTTGGCTGACTGTGCCTTTTAGAAAGATTCCTGTTGGCAGTGTTAAGAAGGGTGGATTGAACCAGGTGTATTTATTTGATGATTTATGACTCATCTATTATTTGTAATACTCCTTATTCTTACGACTGTGGAGTGCTGTCTTCTGGGTCAGTGGGGTTTTCCAGGTAATTGAAACGTAATCCTTCAAGCACCTCAGTTTGAAAATTTCATTATGTAACTTTCTAAACTGTACTCATGTCCCAGCTTCCCTAAACAGAACCTGTCAGATAGCTTCCATAAATATTATGGTACTACTTGCTGCCTTCCCTCTTTTTCATTAATGGTACACTCCGGAGCTGTTGCCACGTGCGACGGTCCCGGTTCATCCGGGTGCTATTGGAGGAGACGTTGTCTTTGCCTTTCTACCCGCGATCTGCATTAGGCACCCGTCGTGTTCAGTTTCTTCATCACCTTTTCTGGTTCTGCGATTGCAAACTAAGGCAAAACTAAAGATTGCTAGAAGAAAACAGGTAACTAATCCTTCCTTGGTATGTTGTAAAACTAAGGCAGGCATGCAGGAAGGTAGCTTTCCAGCAAAATCGAGGAACTCTGAGAGACTTCTGAAGGGTTTGCTGAGTGGTGTCTAGTTAGGTAAGTAGAGTTTACTTTAAATACTGATGATATTTTGATCAATAGGTTTTAAATCCAAAATGCTTAGAATTAACACTCATTTAAAACATCTATTGAACCCCCGTTATATGCGGTACACAGAACACCAGTGAAAGTCATGGGCTCTGCCCTGAGGTGGGGAGACGTGTAAATAAATGAGGTGGAAAGCATTCGTGGGACAGAATTTTTTTTTCCCTCCAAAAGTAAGGGTATCTAATTTCATAACAGAAAATAGGAAAGGTTTGTTTGAACAGTTTGCTTTTATCATCTACTCCATTAAAGAAGGAATGCTCTTTAATAGAAGGATGAATGCTCTGTGCAGTTGGTGTGTTCATGAAGTGTACGTTTGAATTTTGAATTGGATTATTATAAATAAATGTATATTCTGCTTGAATATTCTTTGAAGTGGTGTCCAGATGAATCATTGAATTAATTGTAAAGGCACTTACGCTATAATATAACACGTGCATTCCTGAAAAACCTTGCATGCTGCAAAGTCACATGTCTGGGAGAAACGTGGAGAGGGTGGACCACTCGTTACCCAGCTTTGTAACAGTGCTAACACGAACAGTAGCGGTCTTGAAAATACGAGCACGAATCACCTCTGGCGTTTGTAGTTAAGACCGTTACTGTTCACTTCCTAACCTTAAACTGGGGTTCGTGCTTCCTGTCTTGAGGTACAGGTTCTTGAGGGCATCTGCTTCAGCAGAAACTAATATTGTAAAAATTAAGTAATGGGCCAGGGTATAGTTGCCTTTATTAATTACTTTTGGTGAGGGCGATAGAAGGAGGGGAGGGAGACAAGGGAAATCATGGAAGCTTGTTTGGTTGCAGCCCAAGTTTTCACCAGAAAACAAGGTGAAGCCTTTAGGTTCCTGAAGCCACTAAACTTGCTGTTCTTGTCTCTAAGGAAAGCATTTGTTGTTTTCACCTTTTTTTCCTTAAGGTTTTCAAA
This sequence comes from Camelus dromedarius, assembly GCF_036321535.1. NCBI lineage: Eukaryota > Metazoa > Chordata > Mammalia > Artiodactyla > Camelidae > Camelus > Camelus dromedarius. Next base: position 14,789,014 of record NC_087450.1, read on the forward strand.
GTTTACTAAGACTTTCTCTGTCATTTGAGAAAACGTGCCCCTGATCCCTTCCTGGCATACTGGGGACCAGCGACACCTCCACGCTCCGCGGACGCCGCTCCCTTCTCCGCCAGTTGCGTGGGGACTGATGAGTCTTAGAGCAGCGTCTTATAATTGTACTGACTGTGCGCTAGGGGTGCAGATAATTGCAGTTCTCATTCCATTTTGACATAGTATTTTTATATTTAAGAAATATATACTTTAACTTCGAAGTTTTTATGGTGAGGATGCCATCTATTTGAACTTTTAAAATAGTTTACAGTTTTAGTCCCTAATATTGTGGGCCACAGTACATATATACTCATGGGCAATGTAACATTTGACTTGTTAAATTTTTTAAGTTGGTGATTGTATTTAAATTTTTAACGTATTTGTATTTCTGTTAAGCCATGGTCAAAATTATATGAATTAACCATATTTTAAAGGAATAATAACAGTAGTGTAATTTAGAAGATGAAGAAACCTTTTTCAAGAATGCATATGAGACCTGGTACTGAATTTTTATATACTGATTACAAACTAATACAAACTTTTCTAAAGTTGTTTAGTTATTTTGTTTCTCTTTTAAAGCATTGAAAAGTGAATTTTGTTAGCTGTGATTCTTGCAGTTAAAAAAAAAAATTCCGGGTTTCATTTGCTCATACTTGCAAAGAATATCTCTGGAAGAATATTCAGGACACTGGCAACATTGGAGGGAGGCTTTGAATGTTGAACTGTGTTCAAGCTATGTTCAAATTTGGAATCGTGAACTACATTAAAATTGAAAAAGATAAGTGAAAATCAGAGTGCTCTGGTACATAACAGAGATTGAGTCAGCCTGCCTGGTTAAGAACCACCTGACTTCCGTGATCAGCTTAGCATGGTCAATCCTGTAATATCTTGGTAGTCAGCATACAGTTGGTGTATATTATGGCAGGTGCAGGCAGGCAAAAGGGTAACCTAAAATATATATTTATGTTATATTTTCTTTGTTATAAGAAAGTAGTCAACAGTAAACGTGACTCTTAATGAAATTGGAAATTAAACTATTAGATAACTGCTGAATTTTTTCATAATGATTATCATAAAATAATTTGGTAAATCTTGTTGCCTCTTTTTGTTTGCTTTTAGTTGACGCTGATGAAATTAAAAGGCTAGGAAAGAGATTTAAGAAGCTCGATTTGGACAATTCTGGGTCTTTGAGTGTGGAAGAGTTCATGTCTCTGCCTGAATTACAACAAAATCCCCTAGTACAGCGAGTAATAGATATATTCGACACAGACGGGAATGGAGAAGTAGACTTTAAAGGTAAGAAAGTCGTTTTTTTAAAGCTACAAGTTAGCTAATCTGTGAGTAGTCTTGCAGCTCTATATATGAAAATGTCTGAAAAATTTAGTTTTTCTTGAATGTCTTTACATTATTGGTGATCAGATTATAATAATAGACTATGTTAAAACCTCATAATCTGTGGTATATGAACCTTAATGAACTAACAGTGAGATTGTTTACTTTTTGGTTCATAAACGATTAAATTGTCCTTTAAGGTAATTTAAAAATGGGATTTACTATTCCTTTTGTTCTTAGAAAATCAGTCTTTTTTGTTGTTGTTCCATTTACTCTTTTCTTTTTTTTTAGAAAATCAGTCTTACTTTAGGGAAACTTACCATATTAGAAGTTGCATTTTTAAGGAAACCTTAAAGAATGAGACTTACACTTGAGTCAGCAATAAAAAATAACCTGTAGTCATCAGGATCTGAGCATTATCATAGGAAGGATTAATTTAGTTAATCTAGATTTTACAAAGACACTCGGTAGTGCTTGTGCTAATATTAACGTGATACATGATTTTACATTTGATTCTATACTTTAAAGTAAATAAACATTTCATTTCACTAGGGAATCAACAGATTTTGTTATTTTAGTTTTAGGAATGAATTATAAGTGAAGGTATGTAAGACCGGTTATGATTTAGTGTTTAGCAGGCAGCAAAGAAGAATGACTCTTTGTCACAAAACTTCCAACAGTTTATTTAAATTATTCTCAATTTTGGAACCAGAAATCCAAAAAAAATTTTTTTTCTGGCAAAACAACGTAAATCTTTTCTTAAAGTCCCTTTTTATAGTCATACTCCAGGAAGAAAGAGTTAAATAGCCTAAAGAAAATAATGTTTTTGAGTGTTATGCTCTGTGGTACTTAATAAATAAATATTTGTTCAAATTGACTTTAGTTTAGAGAACTCCAAGTTCAAACTAAAAAAAATAGAACTTTGTTGAAGTTTCAAATTTGGCTTTTTCGAACTTTTACAGCAAGAAAATATCCTTTTGTGGGCATCTAGGGTGTTTTGGTTTGTATATGGGTGTGTATGTGTTTTTCTTTGTAAAAAAATGAAACTTCTGATTTGTAAACTTTTTTTATCTTTCTTCAGAGTTCATTGAGGGAGTCTCTCAATTCAGTGTCAAAGGAGATAAAGAACAGAAGTTGAGGTGTAAGTGTTTCTCTTCTCTGCATTCATTCTCCCTCTTAGATCACTGCATTATGACCTCTCTGTACTACAATATAATCTCCTTTTAAGATACTTTAAAAGATGTCTTTTATTCTAGATCCTTGGTAGACATGACAAATTTTACATTCTGGAGAAAATCCTTTTAGGACGTTTGCAACTAGTATTTTTTTTAACGATGTGTCATTGTTGCTTTTAATTGGATTAAAGGAAAATAGAATTTCCTTTTACTGAAAACAGCCATATAAACTACATGTCTTAGATAAGAGATTTTTTTTAATTGAAATACAGTTGATGTACAGTACTTTGTAAGGTACAGGTGTACAGTATGGTGATTCATAATTTTAAAGGTTATCCTCCATTTATAGTTCCTGTAAAATACTGGCATGAAAGTGACTAGAGATGCTCTAATGTGACTGGGTCAAATTCACTGATACTCACTGTATTCAGAAATATTTAGCCAGAAGTCCACTATTTTGGTTTATGTAGGCTGCCTCTATTACAGTGAACATCTGATGTCTTTGAAAAATACTCAGCTCTTAACCAGAGAGGTGCATTTACTAACAGTTCTCTGGGGCACAGGATACATGCAGCATCTTTGCAATGAACTCTTGCTATAAACGAGGTAACAGCTGCTGCCTCTGGTTGTGCATTACCTCAGTCAGTGCTCTGAAGACCCTGGGGGGCGGGGACCGTTGTTAGCCCTGATTTTATATGTGCAGAAACTGAAGTTAGGAAAGTGAAATGACTTACCTCTAGGTTACACTAATCGGACCAAGCAGTCTTGAATCCATAGCCCATAGACTCTTAACTATTTTCACCTAAAGACAACATCTCTGTGTAGAAAGGAACCGCCCTCACAGTTATAAGTCTGTTTGACAACATACGGTTTTCTTTCTGATTGAAAGTATTCATTTGTGGTTGCCTTATAATTGCCATTGATTTTCTTTACTCTTTTTTTTTTTCCCCTTACTCTTTTTTCAGTTGCTTTCCGTATCTATGACATGGATAAAGATGGCTATATTTCCAATGGGGAACTCTTCCAGGTGCTGAAGATGATGGTGGGGAACAACCTGAAAGACACACAGTTACAGCAGATCGTAGACAAAACCATAATAAATGCAGATAAGGATGGAGATGGAAGAATATCCTTTGAAGAATTCTGTGCTGTGAGTACAGAGCTGAGTCTTCACAGTGTCATTTCATAAAATTACATTTTTAAAACCACTTAATAGCGAATTCCTTATAGTTATTTTGCCCTAGAAATTTATATATTTGATTTTGCCTAACTGCCCCATATTCAGTTTTGAAATATTCTTTGTTGTAATTGTTAATAACTACCAACTTTTATTATTCTTAAGAAGTAATATTCTCAGCGACTGTCTGATAAAGTGCCACGAGAATGGTACTAGTAACTTTCACATGTTGTTGGTAGTGTCCCCAAATTAACAACTGATTTATTTGAAAATACTTTTTTTTTTTTTTTTTTTGGAAAATACTTTTGTGGGAAATATATGTTCATGAGTTTCGGCTAGGAATCCAGAAGCCGGGCTTCATGCGAACGACAGCCATGGAGTCGCTGTCTGCTCTAACCTCGGCAGCTAGGTGTCGTCCAGCTCCTTTTCTAAGCTGGTGGTGGCTAGGTCTTGTGATCTGGGGCAAGGGCTCCGCGGAGGCGGAGGCGGGGACGACAGTTCTGGGAAGCCCTGGGCAGCAGCTCTAGGTGGGAACTGGGGCAGCGGCTTAGCTCCCAGTTCACTGCTTCTCCTCCTTACTCCTGGCCCGGAGGCACAGGCACTAACTTTTTCACGCATTGTAAGGAGTTTTAACTGCGCACTGGAGATACTAGACAATCCGGGGGAGCAACAAAGACAAAGAAAAAGCTTTGAAAATTTTCAGTCACGACCAGATGCTTCTATAGGAAGATTTTTTTCCTCCTGTTCTTTTCATTTTTTATTTAAACCACACAAGGGAAAACGAATGACTCTGGTTGTGTGTTATGTAAGGACTTAAGAAGCTACTTTGGCATTTAGGTAGACATTCACACTATCCTGTAAGTGTCTTCCTTCATCGCAAGGGAATCCTATCTTTGCATTTTGTTTCAAAAAATAGGGTGGTGCTCTAGTCTAAAGGACAGGCTAGGTCTTTCTGGAAGAGAGTTAGACAGGCTGGAGACTGGCCTTGGAACCACTGCCCGGGGGTACTGCTGCCACAGGTGCTTCTTACCCCTTCTGGGTTCCTCCTTCACCATCACCGACTGTCACTGAGGGCCTCCCGTGCACTGGCATCGGACTGTGTGTGACATGAGGCCTGGCTGGGAGTGGCATTATAGATGGCAGCCAGTTTTCAGACGAAGGGGAAAAAGAAATTTCAAGCCTTGAGGGAACAAAACAAAAATGGAAGACTCTTGGCTGGAGTGATATGGGGATGTATACAAGTGAAGACTACTTACACTTAGTAAACACAAAATGTAACTTAAAGTTACATGTGGATCACTTACCAGTGGAAGGAAATTAAAGTGCATCTTCAGGTATAGAAATGACGCTGTTTACACTGGAGACGTAAGCTAAGCTTTGAGATGGTTTTTCAGTATTTCTGATAAATTGCATTTGGTTGTATTTTTGGAGAGCATAGTTGAGGAAGGAAGAAAGATGTTTGTTTTGTGTTTTAAACCAACATTTTTGACCATTGAGCAAGCCTATACCTTTGGCTTTTTGAGCTCTCTTTATTCTGATTTCTTAAGCTGTCACAGTGAAAGAGAATGGAAACGTTATTTTAAAAGAGCACATACTATATACCTACTTTAACATTTTTGGAATTCTTTATCTTGCAAAAATATTATAAATGATTCATGACAGGATTAAAGTTGGTGGGTTGAACACATGTATTTATTTTTGCTTCCTCTCAAAACTCCACTGAAATTAAACAGATTAAAAAGAAAGGGTATAAACCCACAAGGACCAGGTGAACAGCAGAGAGGACAGTAACTAGATGTGGCAGCCGCTGAAGCTGAACGGCTAACTGATTTAGCAGACAGGAGGGAAGTTCTAAGCTGTCAGCTCAGAAAGCTGAGAAACGTTACAATGCGGAACCCCTGCGGTCAGCATCCCCACGAGGTACATGGAGGCTCTGGTGCCCTTTCCACAGAAACAGGGCCAAGGATCACCAGACATTCAAGGCAAACCTCTTAACATTGATTACAGAGATGAAAAACAAGCCTGAAAAAGCTTAGAGAGGCAGGCTATGCAAGGCCAGTAAACACTTTAAAAGTAAAACAAAAATGTCATTATTATCCTCAAGCATATGATACATTGAATCTTTGAAACAAAAATTGGATGATATATATACAAGAGCTCTTGGAAATTAAAATTTTGAGGTTCATTCTAGGAGGTCTAACACCTCAGTGCTAGGGTTCCAGAAAGAAAATGGAGGGAAGGAAGTCATCAGAAATGAATCAAGAAAATACCTCAGAATCAAAAATAATGAGTTTCCTTGATCAGAAGGACTTACTGAGTACCCAGCATAGTATATAAAGGTAATCTGGGCTTAGGCACATTGTCATGAAATTTTAAAACAAAGAGGTGGTTCTACAGACTTCCAGAGAGCTAAGTTAGAGGGGTCAGGGGAGGCTTCATACGAAGATTCGAGAATCCGTATGGCGGCACATTCCTTAGTTAGCGGAGTTGGAAACTAGAGACAGGGGAGCATTGTCTTAACAGTTCTGGGGGCAGCTGTTTCCAAAGGGAACCCTCAGTAAACTCAGTTACACTAGATGGTAGAAATAAAGACATTTTCAGGTTTGAAAGGCCTCCCTGTTTTGGAAACTACTGGAGGATGTGCTCCCACTGTATTAAGCTTTTAAGTCAAGGAAGAAGATAATGTGGAATCCAGGAAGCAGAGGGCCTGGCACGAGAGACGGGGTCTCCAGGATGATGGGGACGGGGATCCGCAGGTGACAGGCCTGGACTGGAGCAGGCTGGAAAGCTCTGGGAGTGATTTCAAAATAATAAAATTGATAGAAGTACGTAATATATTTGAATGTGTTTGGAATAGAGGTTTAGGGTTGAATTAATGATAAATACTCAGAACACCAGCAAGGACAAAGATCAGACAGTTATTAACTGTAGCAAAGCAAACGTGCAGGAAAGAAAAAGTAATCCTAGTACGCGGTTCTTTTCTGCTATAAGGAGTATTTTACATAGTCATAAATAAAATGCTGAATTTCTGTCAGATGAAAAAAAACACAGCTATTTGAAGTGTGAGAGAGGTGGGAAGTATCTGGGGTAGGAGATAGAAGGGAGAGGTTGTGTGAAAGTTAAATCTTCACCTTCTGTGGTGAGAAGTCAGTGGATAATGCCTAAGCTTTAAATCTGAGAAAAAGCAATGCAGGAATGTTATTTGGAGACCCGTAGGTAAATACTGAAAATTACAGAAGATTCTGGATAATTGCATCTAGGTAAAAAGAAATAGAGAGTGAGGGCAGGGTAGCAAACTGCGCCTTTCATAGCAGGAGTTGTAGATCTAGTTGGTTGTTTAAGCTTTACTTTTCAAATAAAAACTAAATGTTTAAAAATAATTATTACAGACACAAGTATACTCAACAGCATGGATTCATCTCGCATACATAATGCTGAGTGAGACAAGCCAGATGCGAAAAGCTTCATTTACAACGTATAAAACAGATCAAGCTAACCCATGGTGTTAAACTCTTGCTAATGACTGCCTGTGTGTCGTGGCCTGGCCAGAGGGAGGTGGCCGGTGCGGGGTGGGGGCCGTGGGAGAGCCCTGGCGACGCCCTGGGTGCTGGTCCCTTGGGTGTTCAGTCTGAAAATTCATCGTGCTGTGGACATTCATGATGGACTGACTTTCTCTGAGTAGGTTATACTTAAAACTTATCCCCCGAATAGTAGCGCAGGTGATCGCACTTTCAGAGTGCCCTGTCGGTATCCACTGAGCTGTCTGTAACAACCTGCGTGTGTTGACTCTGGGAAGAGAATGGGCAGAGAATTTTATTCATCGGGTACTTTTTGGTACCTTCTAGGACAGACCGACAGTGAAGCTCATATTTGGTTTTTTACAATTTTTATGGGAACATCTGGTTACCACTTAACATTAAATGACTAAGGGCCATGTTGGCCGGCTAAAGAGTGGGCCAGATCCTGCCTGTGGCTGGCTTTGTATGTTCTTGAGCTAAGAAAGTTTTTTACATGTTGAAATGTTGTCTAAAAAAAAAAGTAGAAGAAAATTTAAGAGAAACTCTACGTGGCCTACAAAGCTTAAAATATCCTACCTGGCCCTTGACAGAAAATTTTGCGAGCCCTTGTGCTAGAACACAAAAAGATGCCTGTTATCCTGGGAGAGAGAAGCTGTGAGAATTCCACCAGAAGGCAATGCAAGCTTAAAAAACAGCAGCAGCTTCTGGAAATGGCTAAAGTAGTAGGTTTTGTTTTTTTTTTTAAACTGTAGTTTTGATAAGGAGGTTAGACTAGTAAAAAGGAGTTCCTGGGACGTGGTCAAGTGTGATTTGTTCCGTCTGTTGCAGGTTGTAGGCGGCCTAGACATCCACAAAAAGATGGTGGTAGACGTGTGACTCTTCTTTAAAGAGTACCGCCCAACACTTTTGCTTTCTTCTCCATCTCTGAAGATCTGCTCAAGACGTCCAGCAATGCTCTCTGTGTATTTAAATGGAAGTATTTTTCTCTGTGAAGCCACATTTTCCAACATGAGCCTCATAAAGCCAACTAAGTGTTATTGAACTCTTACCCTCTCAATAACTCAGTGTAGCACTGTAAGGTCTGAAGGACAGCACCATGAAAGGAGCATATCAATATGGTGAAGAAAGGGAAGGGGTTGGCTTTTTAATTTATTTTTCTTCATCTTTTATAACAAGAAAGTATCTATATATACATATGTAAATATTTATATATAGATATATGTAGCTTTCTATATGTGTAGTAGGTTGGCTTTAATTTAATATACTTGATTCAGAAACAAAACGATAGAGTACAGAAGTGCCAAGCAGAACATCAGACACCCTTACTTTTATTTCACACCGTTTTGTGTGTAGGTGGAAGACTGTACAATGTGAGCCGGGGGTCAGGCCAGCTGATTTCTTTCTCCTGCGCTTTCTCCTTTGAGAGATTGACAAAGCATTTGTTACCATCTTATCATTTACCTTGATGACTTTTTTGTAACCGAGGAGTGTGTAGCTTTATTTATACCTGCGGCATCCTCCCCGGGACTGGGCCTCGCCCCGAGCGGCTGTCACCGCGTCTCTGCTGGGGGAGGGCGTGTGGCCGGCGTCGCCGCCGGGAGCCCGCTCCTGTCCGCTCCCAGCGTGGCTGCGCGGAGCGTGCGGCCGCTTCATCCTGTCACTTCACGGCTAGGAGCCATCACATGCTTAGATGTCCCCGAGTGAGCGTAGCTTAGTTGTGATTTTATTCGTAAAGGACAGAAGCTGTCCGAGGCAATCCTGATTTATCTTAGACAACAACTTAATAAGAGTTCCTGAAGTAATCATGGAACTGCTTAGGATGTCTGTTTATTTGTTTCATTACATGGATGGCAAATTGTCATTAAGCTTACGTTTGAGCCAGAAATTTCCCTTCTGTGTTTCAAGAGACTGCAGCTAATCTGAAAAACTGGTGATACTTACCGTGCATGTGTCTCCGTTCACCCACATATGCTTAAGGCTTGCGGGAGAAACCTTAGTAATCTGTATCCCACAAAAGAGCAAAATTATGCCCGAACTGATCCCTCTTACATTTCTTTACCACAAGGCATAGGGAGAGTGCATGGGGGTTTTCTTGATTTGCCCGCATATGTAACAGGTGACATCATAAATGTGTGTGACATAAAAGTAGTGAGCCGTGCTCCACCTCTTGGTACCATCCCTTCCCTCTTCTGCAAAGGTACTGTTGGCTGGAAGACGACATTCTGGTTAGCTTTGTAGGACTGTAGTCTTTCCCTGTAGACTTTTCTAGGAAACTGGTTTTCTCATCACGAGTGGGGAAGGGCAGGTCGGATCAAGGTGAAAGAATGTCACCCTGGGCACACCCGCCTGCCCGCGCTGTTCCTTCAACTGAGTGCTGCACGCCGTGGGCTCTGTCTGGGAGAGAAGTCCCGGTGCTTGGTGTCCTTGCATGACATGGAGTTTTGCATGTAGATCGATTTCAAATGTACCTCTTGTTTACATAATTTGCATAATTTTAAAACATAATGTTGCCAAACTTTGGAAATGTTCATGTTCAGACTGAAAATCTCCACTACACGTAACTTTCTTCCTCTGGATCAGTACGTGGCTTATAACCCCAGCCAGTGGTTTGATCTGTTCCAGTGTCAACTGCCATGTGCTCTGCTTCAAGGGGGGACTAGTCTTTTGTGAATTTTTTGTACATAAGTATTTGTTACAAATATTTTAGCAAATGCTTTCTATTTCTCTTGCTTGTGCATATCTTGGCTGGCGTTACAGAAAAATAGTGCAAACATTATTTCCTTACTGGGGAATGGGGTTTTCTTTCTTTTTTTAGCGTGTGTGGGTGGGTGGGGGAGGGATGGTTTATGTTGAATGTTTAGTTTTTCTTCTGCATGAAACATCATGTTGTGGGATCTTTAGAAAACTTCATACTATATGAATAAGAAAATAAAATATTTGAAACTTGGTTGAGTGTATTCACAGTGGTCTTTTGGCTTCCCTCCGTCATTGAAGATAGTCCTTTATCTTTCTTTTGTATTTCTTAAAACTGATCAGTTGACATCTGGTCTTTGACTGAAAGCCATGAGTAAGACAAGTGTGCTTTGTCACTGGGTGCAAACACAAGTTTGCACGACCTGCGAGCCCAGCCTCTCGCCCTTATCCACTCTCCCTCCCTCTGCCCCAGCCACCTTGGCCTCCTTGCGCTCCCAGGAGCCTCTGGCTTCCTTCCCCCATCAGCTTTGCACTGCCTCTTCCGCAGAGGATGTGCCCCAGCCGCCCCAGCCAATGCTTCCAAGGCTTCCAGCGATGTCCTGGCTCAGCAGGAACTCTCCTGGCCCCCCTGTTGAAACATGCCAGTACACCCGATTCTCTTTTATCCCACTTGGTTTTCTTCTGTAGCACTGATCTCTTCTGACATGATTCATTTCAGTATTTTCATATTTGTCTTCCCTGGTTATTAAAACGAATGAAAGCTCCCCAAGGGCAGGGATTTCTGTCCCTTGCTCACTGACAGACTTGTCTAGAATTCTACCTAGCTCTTAAGTGTTTGCTCAGTAAATAATGAATTAGGTAATGAGACAGCTTGTTTATACAGGTTGTGGTTTTACATTAAATTCTATTCAGTACTTTGTCATTCTTCATAAAAGGTAAAAATCAGTATTCTTTGGAATCATTCATTCCACAGCCTTGCAGGATTCCTTCTCCGTGCTGAGCACTGCAATGCACACTTGAGATTCTTGTACGGAGGAGAGACGTACCTGACCCAGATGAGCTACGGGTTGCTGGGGGTGTTCATACCCACAACACCCGTATTGTCAGGTATGCGCTTGTTCCCAGGCACTGTATTCTTTGGCTCTAGATCATCCTAAGAGTATAGATTAGTTAAGCTAAACTAATAGATACATTTAAGCCCTAGGTCTCCCTATCCTTACCTAGTTCTAGGGGTCTCAAGAGGAGAAAAGATGACTTAAAATGAAGCAGTAATCTGCAGGATGGGAGAACATATTTGTAAATCACATACCTGATAAGACATTGCTGTCTGGAATATATAAAGAACTTCAACCCCAAAACAAAAAATCCCACCTGATTAAAAAATGAGCAAAGGACTTGAACAGACATTGTCTCCAAAGAAGATACACAAATGGCCAACAGCACGTGAAAAGATTTATCACTAGTCTGTAGCAACGCAAATAAAACCCACAAGATACCACTTCATACCCATTAGCTTTGCTGTTAGCAAAATAAAAGTGTTGGTAAGGAGATGGGGAAATTGGAACCCTTGTGCATTGCTGGTGGGGATGTCAAATGGTAGTCATTGTAGGAAATGGTACAATAGTTTCTCAAAATATTAAACACAGAATTACCATATGACCCAGCAATTCCATTTCTGGGTACATACCCAAGGGAAGTGACAATCGGGGCTAGAACAGACATTTGTACACCCATGTTCACAGTGGCATTATTCACAGTAGCCCAAAGTGTCCACGACAGATGAACGGATAATCAAAATGTGGTCTATACATACAATGGCTTAGTAGTCAGTAATGAGGAAATTTTGACACATGCTATTAACATGGATGAACCTTGAAGACATGCTAAGAAAAATAAGCCACTCACAAAAGAACAAATACTGTATTATTCTATTTACACGTAAGTTCTTGGGAGTTGTCAAATTCATAGGCAAAGTAGAATGGTGGTTGCCAAGGGCCTGCCTGGAGGAGGGGGAAATAGGGAGTGTTGAATGGGAACAGCGTCACCTGGGGAAGAGAAAAGTTCTGCAGATGAAAGGTGGCGGATGGTTGCACAGCGACGTTAATGTACGTAACACCGAGCTGTACACTTTGAAGCAGTTACAACAGTGAATCGTGTGTATTTTACCAGTTGAAAAGAGCAGACACGATGGTAGAAAAAGAGTGTCAGTCTTTCTGGATACTTTACAGGACTTAGCACAAAGAAAGAAATGGTGTTCATGCTCGTATGTCTTCAAACAATCCTCAGTCTTCAAAACTCCCCACATGCTCTGAAGCCTCTGGTTACACTGGCTCACTCGAGTCCATCGCCACGTCAGCCTCTCACTTCCCTTGGGCGTTATCAATCTCAGTGAGTCCTTGCTCTCCCAAACCTCCCGAAGATTAGTGGTGTCTCTGACCACATGAGAAATTAACACTTGTACAGTACAAGTATTTTGCAAGTTGTAGGAAGGTTCCAGACGCTGTCACCGTATACTTTCAGTCATCTGACACTAAGTGTGCTGTCCAATGGCTCTGGAATCAAGAAAATTAGGTCTTTCCCAGGCGCTCAATGAACATGAGCTTTCCTGTGCGCTATCTTCCTTGTAGGGAGGTAGCATGAGGGCTGGAGCCCAAATCTGCTGGAGTGACTAGGAGAAAACGCCAAGTTCTCCTCCCTCATCAGTCACTGAAGAGCTAAGAAAATACTCCCCTTTCATGCACATCCCCCAGCCAATTTATCCATAAATATGTAAATGAACTATTATCTGATATGTCAAAAATTGTACTAGATTCTGAACATCCAAAGATCAGAGGCTTTAGGGCGGGAAGCAGACACAAAAATAACCCCTGTGTAGCATGACAAATGGCACAGAAATACAGGTAAGCACGGCCAATGTATCTGGTGTTAGACTTAGTGTCCGGGCCTTAGACTTTCAAGAAGTGGTCTGATCCAGTGTAGGTTGGCTACTGCTGACGCAGTCAGCCATCACCTCTCTCTCTTCTTCATCATTCCTGTGCCAAGAATTCGTTGGGTTTCCTCTAACACTGTTTCCCTTTCAAGTAGTACTGATTCCCTGGGAGACAGCAAGAAATGACCGACCAGGGAGAGGCCCAAAACTCAAATCAGTACAAGTTCAGTATTGCAAATTTGAGCAACTGCCAGAGAAATATATGTACTCTCTTGTATTACCAATAGTTCTCTAATTATGTACGAAGTCTTCAAAAGGAAATAAATTCAAACAATATGAAATCATGATTTCACTTTAACATAGATAACAAAACCCAAGTTTTCCCAGTCAAAATTATGCTCTTTCCTTAAAAGTAAACACAAAACATCTATGGTTACCTGGCAGTGGTTCATTTCAGTCCAAGGGATGAAAACTGTGGACCCTTCCTCAGGAAGGTACACCCTAAGCAGTCACAATTTTGAACATCATCCTGGGCAAAGCAGGGGGTGGGCAAGCACCTCCCGAAGCCTGTGCAGACTCCAGAGTACGTCCCAACAAATCCCTCCTGTTCCTAAAGTAGAAAGACTTGATACCATTGTACACACACTCTCTCCATGCTGCCGTGTCGCTGAAAGAGAAAACATGACCGCCGGGAGAACTTTCCTGCAGTTTCCCATCGAATTCCCACTGTCAGATGGACGCGTATCTAACCCCAGTGCAGGGTACCAGCCAGTCTGGGACGGTGGCGCACAGAACTGACAGGAAGGAAATGGCAGCTACTTATCAAGAATACTTTTTCTAGCTCTTCCCTGTACTTTCTAATACTCTCATCACTCAAGTTGAAAAGTTTTGGCCCAGGGTCGCAGAGATGGATAAGAGAACACAGTACCACAATCACAGTTTAATGAAGTGAGTTCCATTCATTAAAAAGATGCAGACACTTGTTAAAGCACTCTGTTGCAGGGTTTTCAGAATATCGTTTTCTTGGGGGTAAAAACATTCTTTTATTACATACTACACAGAAAAATAGACCCAACCCTGGTAAGGTCAGGCTGCTTTCATTAAATTCCTGTTTAAAAAATAAAACTCTTTCCTCGTGTCAACCTTGTGATGTAGCCTTAAATTTTAAGTTTACAAACTGCAAAAACAGGAGTAAAGATTAGCGTTTTTTGGTCCACAGAGTGTATCCAAACTGCTGCTTCTGACCTGATTCTAACGTATTCACACACCACCCAGTATTAAGGGTCACGATTCAGAGAGGTTTTCTGGGATAATTCTTTTAATTACAACTCATAGAGAATAAATGCTTATAAATTTATAAAAAGTTATATATTTATAAATAAAAACCTTAGATATTGATACTGAACTGTTTTTTTAAAATAAGAAGTTTCTCTCCAAATGAGAGAATTATAAACTGCAAATCTGCTACATGTGATTTAAAATGGAAAAAATGATGAATTATACTTAATGGCTAGTAATGGTACTCATGGCTGAAAAGCTCTTCACGTGGTGTCTGGTGACCAGTTGTATAGAGTAAGGCCTTTTTCTCTAGAGTCCAAAGACAAGATGGAAAGTCTGATTTGAAATCAGAATCGGTCTGCTGCTCTGCTGGCCACAGCGCGGATGTTGCCATACACCTTTGATGGAGGGTTTCCTGCAGAAGAAGATAAAAAAGATTATTTATACAAATATACTCACATATAGAGAGGCTACATGGAAAATGGTCTACAACTCCAAAAAGGACAGGGACATTTTCCACTGGACCTACCTTAAATCAACAAAGAACCATAAAGGAAACTATACACAAATGTTCCCCCTAAAACATTTTAAACCCTAAGAGCCAAAGGCACCGAGTTGTCAAAATATTTCCCAAAGCAGCTGGTCAGCCAGACCCAGGCCCAGGGCAGACCCCAGGCGTTTCCTGAGCAACCCCTGCGGCTCCGGTCAGAAGTGACTGCGCTTTGCGGTTTGAAAGTGGGGCGAAGTGGGTCAACTAAGATGACCGATGCTGACCAGCAGCTCCCTTTCGGTTGGACCTGAAACAGTGCTGTCTGCTACTCTGACGGGCTCTCCTGTGCACTTCATCAAGGGAAAGTGGTGAAGCCACAATCTAACTCAGTAAACCCTTTCTCTTGGATTTAAGTGGAGCCAAGAGAAGATGGAATACAAGCAAAAACATTCCTCCTTTTCCTCTGGGCCCACACCTGCCAACCCCCAAGAGTTTCTCCTTGCTTCCTCTAAATGTCACCCTGACCCTAAAATGATTTGCAAACGTGATCTGAGTTCTGAAATTCTCTGTTCTTTTCTCTTGGAGGAAACCACAAAGGGGGAAGCTGCTGTTACCCAGGATGAGGTTGCAAATGGCAGTCCTTGCCATCTTGATGTTTTGGAAGGAACCAAGGATGTGCACTTTCCTGCAAGAGATAAAGTGAGACAAGTCAGCAACAGACGGCATTTCCTTAACTAAGCCCCGTATTCTGGAAACTCCTAACAGATAACAGATCCCTAAATAAAGGCGGTGGTGATGGTTGCATAACTCTGTAAATACACTAAAAACCACTCTGAAAGGGAGAAGTTTGATATGTGAATTACATCCCAATAAAAAATTATGAGAAAAGACATATAAAAAATAAAAACACAAACACTAAGTTCTTTCAGAATCTTGGTGAACAAGGGCTCCCCTCCAGGGAGTGCTCCCCACGTGCTGGGGCCTAACACACACAAGCTCGTTTAATCCTCGCCGAGCTCCGTTAGGCACAAGTTATTCCCACTTTACAATGAGGAAAAACGTATCTGAGAAATCAAAAAACCTGTCCAAGATGAAACGTGTGGTGCTGGGATATGATTTCCAACAGAATTGTACTTAATTAAAACATAGCTGGATTTCAACTGGAGAGCTTTCGAAAGACTGAGCTTCCTCATTGCTCACTGAGGGTCACCAAGACCTTGTTAACGGGCACTCCTTGCTGCATGGCTCAAGTCACACTGACAATACAGCATTTTGCTTTTCGGAGCCCATCTTCCAAAATACCAGTCAACTCAGTAGTAAACTGACCCTGAAGTCTGCAGTGGGAGCGTCAAGCAGAACCTCTCCCCACGCAGGCTCAGGCATTTCTGAAACTGGGGGTAAAAGTGAGACGAAAAACAAGAGGATTAGGTAAAGTCTGTTGAAGACGATCCCCAGATTTTTTCCCCCAACTTTGTGCAACCAGGCAAGCACCCAACCACCCCTCTGGAACTCTGGTAAAGTGAAGGGGGGTGTTGCTCACTGGGGAAGGCGGAAGACCTGGGGTCTGGACCGGGAGTGCCAGGCCCAGCTGCAGTGGGGGCGCCGTGGTGAAAACCGGGGCAACGCCAAGCAAACGTGCACAATGAACACTAAGGCTTCCAACTGTCTTCCATTGCTGGGCTCTGTAAGTCTGCCAGCAAAGAGACTGGAGCATACTTCTCCGGGGAACCTGACCTGCTCAATAAGAAAGACTAAAGATACTGACATCCGGGGGGCTTCCCCAAAGCAACAGGCTGGCAATCACCCAAAGTGAAGCCTCCCATCCACCAGCCACCCCCCACCAGCCCCCACGCGCCGTGAGCCCAGGGCTGCTCCTCTGCTCTTGACGGCCCACGCTTACCCGTGACGCCCACACCGAGGAACCAGAATCTAACACAAGAGAGTAGAAGCCACAACCAGCAAGGGGAAGAAAGCATTAGAAAAATGGGAATCGCAGGGAGAAAAGAATAAAAACAACAAAGACAAAACCGGTGATATTAGAAAAGCAATTTTCACACACTCCTGACTCCAGGACAGGACGTTAAGACAACTGAACAGCAGGGTTAGAAGATGGAGTCACCAAAGGGAATTCTGAAGGGAAATGATTTCCAACAGAACTGTAAGCCTGGCCGGAGCAGCAGACACCTCCAGAACTAGGGCTTAAAAAGCGTACTTCCTATGATGGGCTAGCACCCGGACTACGTGTGCCGCCAAAACAGGGAGGCTGCGGGACAAAGAGCCAAGGACCAAGGGCTTCCGACCTCGAAGGGGCAGAGGTGCAAGCAGAAGCCGGGATGGCCGCCGTGTGTGGACAGAGGGTAGGTCCCAGAGCTTCTGGAAGAGAAGGCTCCAGGAGAGGTTCCGGAACTGCTTCGTGCACCTGAGTCCACCAAGCAAAGACACACACAGTGCGCAGCTTTCTACTGAATGAGTACGCTGAAATATTAACAGAGCACACAGGCACGCTAAAAATGACTGTGAAAACAAAGCTGCAAAGGACAGATTAAGTAATCACAGAATGCCGCCTGGCTCAGCCTCAGCCGTTAACCACTCTGAGCGCCGACTGCATACTCAGGTAACACTGAGCATGGGTCGAACAAAACCCACGGTGAACGGGGAGGGCGGGGAGGAGTGGGCAAACTGGACTGTTAGAAGGGCTGAGTACGGGGGTGACGAGGGCAGAGGACTGGAAAAGCTAAATCTTCATCTTTCATGGGAGAAAGGCAACAGTGAATCTGAGGAAAAAAATGAAGCTGGTATCTGAAGACATTTGGAAATATGGAGATGAAGAATTTTTTAAAATTAGCTAAAAGAGCTGAACTTGAAGAGTAGAAACCCCCTCTGGGAGGGGTGGCTATGGACAGGGGGCATCTCTGGCTTTTTCAAATATGTGTATGTCTAACTGATAAAAACAAAATCCTTTGAAAGAGAGCAGGCAAGATGAGGAAACAGAGACAGCAAGAGCACGTAAGTAACACAACCACCACAGCAACGTTGCTGGAAAGGAGAGTCGGTCTCAGGATGTAGAGGCAACACTACTTCCCATCAGATACACTGAACGTCTCCAGAACAGATCGTGTTCAGTTTCACATCGTGTTCACATCACACTGCATTTTTACCAGATTATTAGCAACTCATCAAAAATGACATTTATAGATGCACAACAGTCCAGCTCATGGCTAATCGTAATTAATACACATCTTGGAACATGTCGATTTTCAATTAAAGTCAGTGCATGTCTTACAGCAAGAACTACAAGACAGTACGTCTTTGCCTGTACACGGCAATGACAAAACCTACGGCTAACACTCAACAAGGTGGAGAAACCTGAAACTGCACGCTAATGAAAAGACGCTCCCCAGTATCTCCATTTAAATAAATGAACAAACCTAATTACCACCCCCCAAAAGGGACCCATAAAATACACTCTATTTAAAAAAAAAAAAAGAAGAAAAAGCCAGACGTCAAAGACTACATACTGTGTATTACCATTTATATGAATTTCTAGAAAAGGCAGACCCACAGTGACAGAAAAACCAGTGACTGCGTGGGACTGGGGTGGGACTGCAAACACGGACAAGGTGGAATCACAGGACTAACAGAGTATTTGCCAAAAACTCGCAGATTTAAAACAGGTGAATTTTACTGGATGTGAATCAAACTGCAATAAAGCTACTTAAAAAGATTAGTTTAACTAGTACATGTTATGTTAAGCCTTAGATATATAAATTTTAAGTCGTGAATTTAATGTAATGTATTACCCATAATTTGACTAGCAAATCAGTTACATTTTTAAACTTCTAAATTTACAAAAGCCTTTAGGGCTATATTTGATATTTTAAAATGCGGTACACGTTTCAAAATTTTTGACATTTCTAGTTCAAACAGGCTTTTCCCATGGCTCCATAGTCCCAACTCTAGGCTCAAGTCATAGAAGGTCAAAATTATCACACACCTGTCTTCAGCAGACGGGGCCACCCATGGAGTGTTAACAGTTTAATACTTAAAGTATAAAAAATTTGTCTAAAATTTAGATTCCAAATAATAGTGAGCCCCTCCATTTACAGCAAAGATGAGATGATTTTTGAGTAAAATTACTGCTGGCTTCAGTAGCAGGCGGGTCCCTCCTCCTCTCAAGCCCACCGCTTGGTTTCCCAACTTCCCGGCATTATATAATCTGAGCCATCTGCCAGTCACCCAGCCTGGCAATGGGGCAGCGTCAGCACTGGACATAGAAGGGTAATCCCAGCTTGACTTCCTGCACCCTTATTTTAATCCCATATCATCTTATATATGTTCACATATAACCGCCCTCCCGTTTTCACCCAACGTGCGATTCTTGCCTTTCTTTTGTGAAAGGCCTTTACATATGTGTGTGTGTTTATATATACATACACACTTGCATATATACACATATATAAATCTTTGTTAAGGAAAGCCTCACAATGGCATTTAACACACTCCTCGCTCTCCTCTACTGATTTAACAGATTCCCAAGATACTATTTAAATCTTCACCTGTCATGTAATTTCTTTTAATAGTGATTCTAACCATCTCCTTCATTGCTAATTGAGAAAAAAGTGGTAACTTCTAAGATTTTCTCAACTAACTTAATCTGCTTTCAAAGTAGGCAACTACTTACTCATCCAGAACCACATACTGGCATTTAGTGGCAACATGATACATAAAACACAACGCTTAGGACTTTCTGAAACCAGTAAAAGATCACATACAGATATGACAACAATTTTCTCAGGATCACATACTTACACATCAGCCAAGACTATCCGCGTCCGGGTCACATTCTCTATGGTGAACTTGGTTTTTCCTCCTTTGCCAGCAATTCTTCCTATTGCCCTCGACAGGTGATCTCCCTTTAAGGGCTTCACTAAATGAGAAACACAAAACCTCAAGATGGAAGCCATTCCAGCACCACCCACTTCCACAAAAAGTTTTACAATATTTTACAATACCATTTAAAAGAGTCAAGACATGGAAGCAACCTAAATGTCCATTGACAGAGGACTGGATAAAGAAGATGTGGTATTTTTATACAATGGAATACTACTCAGCCATAAAAAATAATAAAATAATGTCATTTGCAGCAACATAGATGGACCTAGAGATTATCATACTAAGTGAAGTAAGTCAGATAGAGAAAGACAAATATCAGATAATATCACTTATATGTGTAATCTAAAAAAAAATGATATAAATCTTATTTACAAACCAAAAATAGACTCACGGACACAAAAAACAAACTATGGTTACCAAGGGAAAAGGGCAGGGGAGGAATAAATTAGGAGCTTGGGATTAACAGATACACACTACTATATATAAAATAGCTAAGCAACAAGTCACTGTATAGCACCAGGAACTACATTCAATTTCTTGTAATAACATAAAATAGAAAAGAATCTGAAAAAAAAGTAAGTATACATATAACTGAATCACTTTGTGGTACACTTGAAACTAACACTGTAAATCAACTATAATTCAATAAAATAATTTTTTTTTAAAAAGCTTAATCATTAACCAAACTTCTCTACTAAAAGACACAAAATATACATTTTTTTAAAAAGCTGTAAATAATGCAGCTCAATTGATGTTGTTGGAAAGCTAAGACTCACACACAATACAGAGTCAGCAATACAAAAGCACTGTCTAGTATTCCACAAAAGACCAGCACACACTCACCATCTGTAATTTCAAAAGACTCTAGGAAGAGGTCATCCAACCTGATGAGGGCAAGTGCGTCCTACAATACAGAAATAAATACTGTGAAGCCCTGCCACTCGGGCACCTGAGAATGAGTGTTCAGCTACCATTCACAAACTGCAGAAGCAGAAAACGCAAACTAAAAAAAAAAGCCCCAATCCATTGAAACATTCACATGGTGTATTTTTCAAGCCCCCACTTCAGATGAGATCACTCACCTCCACCTGAAACCCAAGAATAAAGGCTTTTACAAAATCAGCTGCTTTCGTCAGAGCGCTAACATCCTTGGTTTCTTTACAGGTCTGTTAAAAAAAAAAAAAAGGCACAAGTTATAGCTGGGAATGAAAAATGGTAAAATCCTAACAAACGACTAAGATTGACCTTTCCCACTACTGTAATTGCCTTCACTACCACCCATCCCCAGTATATCCTCTACAACCCAGTTTTTGGTGAGGTAAGTACTGTGCTTAATTTTCAAAACAATACTCTGCTGGCTCCAGCGCTGGGCAGTGCCCCTCAAAGGCTGTTCAAATGGCTGATCTGACCCTGGCGTTACTTCCTCTGACACAGCCCAGTCGCCCCCATTCTGAAGGACCTCCGACCTCAGCCTATCCCCACCCAAGCTGGCCCTCTTCTCTTCTTCAGTGCGGTCTCCCTGGGAGTCCTGATCTAACTCCCTGACCTCAACCATCATTCGTGTGCCGATGCGTCTTTCCCACAGCAACAACTCTAGTCCTAATTACTAAGACTGGTTTAAGCAGGGATCCTGCCCTCGAAGAGTTAATTTGAGAATCACAGAAACAGGAGGTGCCATTCATAAAATGCCCACGCCTGTAAATGATGTGCACTACAAAGGCGCTGGACACTCTACGGCTCCAACCGGCATGTCAACCTAAATACTAATACAAACACTTCTGTATTTGAGGAAACTCAAGTACCAAAAGGTGAAAAAGTACTGATATGTGAACACGGGTCTGACTCCAAAACCATCACTCCTCCTCTCCCACACAGACTCACAGTAGAATTGAGGAGAGCCCATATTTGACAGCTTTGAAACCATACAGGGCTGTCTAATGGCACATTTCAAACTAGATCCCAGTCCCAATTCTATCTGTGACCTCAGGCAAGTCCCACGAATGCCCTAGGTCTTAAGTTTTCTCATCTGTAAGATAAGAAGATCCTGAGAGGTCCCTACCAGTAGCGATGACTTTGGCCAGGATACTCCTTGGCCAGTTTCCTCACATCTCTAAAATGGGGTACGTCATCTACCTCCTAGGGCTGCCCTAAAGACCAAAATGATGCATACCCGCCAAAGTACCACTACGGGTCTAGCATACAGCAGTAGCAACAAACGACAGTGGAATCCAAACTGGTAGTGCTGCAGTACATAAGACAGTTAAGGACAATAGCAGTTGATGCTGAAGACATGACTGAAAAGTGAACTGTAAAGGAGAAAGAACCTGACACAGTGAAGTCAGCCAGAAAGAGGAAGAAAAATATCTTATGATACCACTTATATGCAGAATCTAAAAAAATGACACAAATGGACTCATTTACAAAACAGACTCACAGACATAGAAAACAAATTCATGGTTACTGGGAGGGAACTTGGGGGGAGAGATAAATTGGGAGTTTGGGATTTGCAGATATTACTATACATAAAATAGATAAACCACAAGGTCCTACTGTATAGCACAGGGAAACTATATTCAATATCTTATAATGAAAAAGAATATGAAAAAGAACATATATATTTATGTACGACTGAATCACTATGCTGTACACCAGAAATTAACATAACATTGTAAACCGACTATACTTCAATTAAAAAAAAAAAAAAAAAGAACTTGGAATAGACCCTGGAAGATGATGAAATTGAGATAAGAAGGAAAAGGGAGCAGGGAGGAGGGGGCCTTCTTCAGAGAGCAAATCAGTCCATACGTAGGGACATAAATGTTCTAAGAGGTGGTGAGAGAACTTGGGAATGAGACACCTGCTTCAAAGGCAAACTCAGTCAAAACCTTAACTTTTATCTTTCAGAGATGAAGATACCAAGATACCATAATAAAAGCAGTGTGGTCTAGGAAGATTAATCTGGCTCTTGCACAGAGGATGGAGTCGTGAAAGGAAATTTAAAACAACAAAGGAAAGGAAACTTAAAAGGAAAAAAGATGTTTTAGCACTAAACCACAAAAACCTGAGTGAGAGGGGCAGTAGGAACCAAAAGGGGTCCTACTGTCAAATTCTGTGTTTTAAACCTCACCAGCTATTTAGGCCAGTGCCTCTCTCTGCTTTATTCCATCATTTCAGTCCCTCAGCAGAGATTAGTTTATACCAGTCCTGACAATGATTCCTTAAAAAGGAAGCTACAATTACTTTTGGTTATTGATTCTGATGCAAAATTGGCACCCAGAAGAAGAAACCCAAAGTCAATTAATTTTAACTGTCTCTTAGGCTGACATCATGGAATGAATAAATATATAAATATATTTATATACAAATTAAATTTATTCTCAAAATAATACTCCCTCAAAATAAAAAACCCATCAAAATATAAAATGTCTGTATGGTAGAAAGTACTTTGATTGCTTATTTACATACTTCTGTTTATGACAAACCCTTTATTAAAGCTTTTCTCAAACAGCACAGAATATTATTAAAACATTCAAAGATATAGCCAGCACTTTGGTACACTCTCAGGCCCAAGTTATGAATTCAACTAATATCGAAGTTGAATGCAGATTTTGAAGGCATTTGAGCGGTTCAAGCACTATTATTAAAAAACTGCAAGAAAATCATTGAACAAAATAAGGCCCATTAAGGAAAGCCTATTCATGCCTTTTCATCTCTGGAGGAGAGAGAAACCGCAGCATATTTGAAAATGGTTAACATTCTCCTTACCCTGATTTCTACATTCCTAGATTTCAAGTTAAAGCGTATCTGAAGTCCCAAATGTTCTACAATAGGAGTAAATATCTTCATCCAGTTCTCTTTTAACGGTGTGTATCTGTTAGCTGGAACTGGAATTTTCCTGGTTTCTTCTTTCCCACCCTACAATAAAACAAAACACAACTCAGGAGTGGTCTGGAGGGATGGGGGTAAGGGGTCGGGGTGGAGTTGTACAATGACAGCTGATCCACAGAAAGTCTGCTTTAACTGAACGAATTAAACTTCAAGAAGAGTCAGGCTCTAAGAGCTTCACGCCAGGAGCTTCAACATCACCCAGAGGCCACCGGCTTGACTTGCCTCTCGCCCCTGCCCCGTTCCTGTCCCTCCGTCCCCGCCAGTACCAAGAACCCATCCCCGGAGAGGGGCGGGAAGACGGGCCTCTTCGCCGGCCGGGCCTCCTCGGTGTCCATGCGGCCCGCGTCCCCGCCCTCCCCCGGCGTGGACAGCTGTTCGGCCTGCCGTTTCTTCGCCCGCCGACCACCTTTGCGGGTGACCTCGGTAAAGCCGTCCTCGGCCAAAGAGCTCTGTGACTCCATCTCCGTTTCCATCCTCAGGAATCTTCGGCCTCTGCACCAGCTTCCGGCTGGAACACGTGCGGGGCTGCACTGCGCAGGCGCACCCCGCAGGACCCAGCCTTTGCCAACCAGCCCCAGGGCTCCGCCTTTTTTCCTAAGACGTCCCACTCAGGGGGCCTGAAGCCGGATTTTGTGTGTTTGTTGGGGAGGGAGATAGGCTGTCCTAAAATGTGCCTGATTCTTACAGGCTCCCTCCGGCCCCTTCGCAGCCAAAACGTTTTGTAATCTCTAATCTGTGTATGTACGAAAGGCAATAGTAAAGGCGATAAACAAATTTGTGCCGTCGATGAAGAAAAATCTTGTGTGCCGTCAGTGGCGCATCTGGCACTATCTGAGACACCTAAAGCCAACTCGCTAGGGCGTCAGAGGGCGCGTACGGCAAGCGGGAGGGACAAACTGTCTTTACTGTTCGGTGTCTGGTTTCCAGGTTAGCGTTTTGTTAGGGAAAGGGTGTGCCCGTTAGAAGAAGCGAAATCAATCAACTGGACCATGTCGGCCTTCGAGAAGCCTCAGATCATCGCCCATATCCAGAAAGGCCTCAACTACACGGTGTTTGACTGTAAGTGGGTGCCCTGCAGCGCCAAATTTGTGACCATGGGCAACTTCGCCCGGGGCACCGGCGTCATTCAGCTGTACGAGATCCAGCACGGGGACCTAAAGCTGCTTCGGGAGGTGGGTGCCGGGTCGACACTGCCCAGTTCCCAGGCCTGGGACTGCCGTTGGGGGCGAGTGAGGATCCGGGGCGGGAGGGTGTCGGCATTTCTTTTTGCCAACGCCTTCGTCCAGCGTCTCGCCATAGCACAGCTCGAGCTGGGCGGGAGTAGCGAAGCGGTTCGCAGATTGAGGAAAACTTCCGATGTAAAACGCTTTGGCCCGAGTCCTAAATTGTCGATGGGCTTGTTCATCCAAGCCCTGAAGTCCCTTCCTCTACCTACCGCCAGCCACCCTCGCTGTCCAGCGCAAGGTCTCTGGAAGTGACGCTACGGCTGTGTTTAAATTCGAGGCCCTTCTGGACAGTGCGCGGTTGTATTAACAGGCACAAGTTAGTAAAATGCTTTTTCATACAAACAGAGCCAAAGCAGGCACCAGGATGCCTGCAGTGTAATTGGAGGAGACAACTAACACATCTGTTCTTTCAACGAGTATCAGTTTATTGCCTGGTATTCCCATGCATGTAAATAACAATGTCACCCGTATCATGGAGTTTTTTTTCTAGTGGGAGAGGGAATCAGTTAAATAATCAAACCAATGATACTTAAATACAAACTTGAGATGAATTTTCTAACATAAAGGAACACGGTTCTATGAGAGTAAAACAAAACAAAACCAGATTTGGGGTGAGTAGAAGCTAATTTAGGCCAAACTAGGAGTTGACATTTCTAGAGGAAACAGCATAGGTGGAAGCTTAGCGATGGGAGAGAGGTTATTTCCTTTAGAAACAAAAAGAGTAGTAAGCAGGGACCAGACGTTGCAAGATCTATAGGTCTTTTAAAAGAGTTATGTCTTTTTTTTTTCCCTAAGAAAAATGGGACGTTAATGAAGGGTTTTAAATGGGATGTGGCAAGATCAGATTTACAAATTTTGTAAAGATACTAAGGAACGAATTGGAGAATAACAACATTAACTAACATTTTTATGCCTGGGTACAGTTTTTTAAATGCCTTGATTTGCGTTGCCTTTTGAAAAAGAACGATCCTTCATACTCAGAGGTTTAGAGTTGTAATAGACTACGGGACGTCTGTAATTCCAGGGACCAAAAGCTGTGGAGAGAATCTGCTTGGAGCAGTTAGGAGTTAAACTGGTAGGTAAAGGATGAATACAATTTCGATAGGAAAGCTTAAATGAGAAGGAAAGTCAAACCCCATCCCACTTTAAATTTTATAAATGCCAGTTTTCTTGTTCAGTTTGTCTTCTTTACTACTAAACATGGCTTGTTCTTTTCTACCTTTCCTTGTGTTGCTCATCACTGAGCCCCGAGTCACTTGTTTATATTCTAAGGTCCAGTTCAGAATATTTGATTAATGATGTCCCATCCTGATCCCTACACAAGGTAACTTCTCTTTATGTTGCATTCCTGTGATACTTACTGTGTCATAAATATATCATTCTGTCCCATGTATCTCTAATTAGACCATGAGCTCCTGGAGAGTAAGGGCATATCTTTCTTTAGAGGGGTAAGGAGCAGCTGCTCAATAAACTACTTGTTAAATGAGTAAATTCATGTCTGCGAAAGGATATAACTTGGAACTTTGAAATACTGGTTTATTGATCATTAGTTGATTGGGGTCAGGAGTTTGAATCAATAAGAAACACTGGAATTGTGCAAAGAAACTTAAAGATGAAGCATTAGGAACGAATACCAATCAAAGCTCAACCAGAGCTTCTAAAGACTTGTGAGTTTTCTTTCTATACGGCTACATGACTTGTGTACATTTCAGTACACTTGTTCTGTAATGAGAAATAGTGCTCTTTGTCTCTTTTAGAGATTCTGGAGGAGTCTAGGAGGTTTTTTTTTGTTTGTTTGTTTGTTTTTAGTAATTTTGCTTTTTAACAAAAGTAATGTGTGTTCATGATAGAACATACCAAAAATATAGATAGGAAAGAGAAGAAAATTAGCATCACCCATCATCTCAACCGTAGGAATAACGACTTTGTGTAGTTTCACCTGTATCTTTTGGCTCTTCTCTTTTCTACCATAAACTGTCTGCTGAGAACCTGTTATTTCAAGGTACTATGCTAAAGAAGGACCAAAGAGATTTGAAAGATGAGTCCCTCCTCCTAAAGCGCCTACTGTCTGGAGAGAGGATAAAACAAATGCACAAATTTAAGAGCTTGCATTGTATTTGGCTGGGATGATGCAATGGGAAAGAATATAGATTAAGTACAATCTCAGTGATTCTCAACTCTTACTGTGCATCAGGGTCACCTGAGTGTGTATGGTTGCTGTTGTGTGTGTGTGTATGTGTGTGTGTGTGTTTTAAAATATTCATGCCTTTGTCCCACCCCAAGAAATTCTGAAGCACTGGGGCTCTTGCTTCTAAACTAGAGTGAAACCTGGACATCAGTATTTTTGAAACTTCCACCAGGCGATTCTGATGAGGACTACCATTGGTCTGGTTGAATTATTTATTAAAATAGGATGAAACCTACTTGATTATATCCTTGTGGAACCACCTCAAGTCATGTGCTCCAGAGCCCGTGCATCCAGGATAAAAAGGAAGAAAGCAAATGGGTCTTCATTGATGGCCTCCTTATCTTGTTACAAAGGGATAGACAGGGAATGGGGGCAGGGCCTTGGTATACAGTTGAGCAGTTCCGGTGGGAGCTGAAATCCATCTTTCTCTCTCTTTAGGCCCTGCAGGTGTGAGACTACCACCAGCCTCTAGAGGGCACCGTTTTTTTCTAATTGGCTCAAAGGACTACGGGTGGCCCTGAAAAGTGGAATTATAACTGGGGATGTTTACACTTTTAAAAATTAGTAATAAGCTAATGAAATTCTGCTTTTTTAGCCTCTGTGTCGCTGAATTCACCACTTGTTAGCATTTGGTTGACTAAACCTTTAGTGTTAATTAAGTAGTGCCAGGATGTGGAGGAGGAGATACTGACAAGCTGTACTAGACCCACCCACAGGCAGAACAGAAATAGCTCTCCTGGGAATTATCCGTCATGGGCTTCCTTTATCAGGCTAACTCAGCCTGGCAAAGAGAACCAAGAGCTGGGTCAAATCTGCCCATCATTGATGGTCATCTTCAGTACCACACAGCCGAAATTACCTAATATATACTGATTTTCTTTGTGGAACAAATTTTGCAAAATAGATCTTTATTATAATTTTTTCTAACCAATCAGTTTTCTAGCAAGAAAAATTTTAAGTGTCCACTGAATTCTTTTCATCTTTTCTTTTCCCAAGGTAAAGCATTTAACGGGCAGGGAGGGAGCCCTTTTATCAACTATAAAAAATTAGCTTCACTCCAGCGGCCTCTCTCAGTTTAGCTACTACTGTGATTTCAATGACTGTCTAAGGGAAGCGCAAATACCTCTGCTTTTTAAAGTCCATTTAGCACAGCTCAGCCCTTCTGAGCAAAGTGCAGCCCTTGTTGAGGTGCAGATAACAAGCTGTTTATGCATTTGAGTTTGTTTTTCAATACATTTTACATATTTTGAGTTTAATTTGATCACTAGTACCTATAAATCTGTTTCTTTGATAGAAGGAGAAAAGAACGTGAGTGAAGCATAAACACCATGGATTTATATCTTGTAAAGACATGAATGGGGGTAAAAACCAAAGGACCCAAGTCAGAAAGTAGGCTTGATTCAGGCCTGTACCATTGACCTTCTGCACTGTTTCAGACTTTTTCATTATTGCTGTAGTTGTTATGGTGATCTGTGATCAGTGACCTTTGATGTTCCTCTTGTAATTGTTTGGGAGCGCCACAAGCCATGCCCGGATAAGATTGAAAACTTAATTAGTAAGTGTTGAACGTGTTCTGTTTGCTCCGCTGCCCAGTCCCTTTCCCCAACTCTCTCCCTGTCCTCGGTCCTCCATATTCCCTGAGACACAACAGTGTTTAAATTAGCCCTGTAATGGCCTCTTAAGTGTTCAAGTAGAACATGTCTCTCACTTCAAATCAAAAACTAGGAATGCTGAAGCTTAGGGAGGAAGGCGCGTTGAGAGCTGAGCTAGGCCAAAAGCTAGGCCTCTTGTACCAAACAGTTGGCCAAGCTGTGAGTGCAAAGGAGTTCTTGAAGGAAATTAAAAGTGCTGTTCCAGTGAACACACAAATGGTAAGAAAGTGAGACAGCCTTATTACTGATACATATAAAATTTTAGTGGTCTGGATAGAAGATCAGACCAGCCACAGCATTCCCTTAAGCCAAAGCCTGATCCACAGCAAAGCACTAACTCCGTTCAGTTCTCTGAAGGCGAGGAAGCTGCAGAGGGCAAGTCTGAAGCTAGCTTGGGTTGATGTATGCGGTTTAAGGAAAGAGGCTGTCTCCATAACATCAAACTGCAAGGAAAGCAGAGGTGCTGGTGTGGACTTGAGACAA
Organism: Camelus dromedarius; assembly: GCF_036321535.1. Taxonomy (NCBI): domain Eukaryota; kingdom Metazoa; phylum Chordata; class Mammalia; order Artiodactyla; family Camelidae; genus Camelus; species Camelus dromedarius. The sequence goes on from NC_087450.1 coordinate 14,817,967, forward strand.
GTTCTCCAGCTCTAGCTAAGACCACAGATGAAGGTGGCCACACTCAACAACAGATTTTCATTGTAGACGAAACAAACAGCCTTTTGTGGAAGAAGACGCCATCCAAGACTTTCATAGCTGGAGAGGGGGAGTCAGTGCCTGGCTTCAAAGCTTCAAAGGACAGGCTGCCACTCTGGGTGTAATGTAACTGGTGACTTTAATTTTAATTAAAGCCAATGCTTGTAGACCATTCCAACAATCCTAGGGCCCTTAAGAATTATGCGAAATCTATTCTGTCTGTGCTCTATCAATGGAACAACAAAGCCTGGGTGACAGCACATCTGTTTATAACATGGTTTACTGAATATTTTAAGCCCACTGTTGAGACCTACCACTCAGGAAGAAAGTGGCTTTCAGAGGACTCCTGCTCATTGGCAGTGCACCTCGTCACCCAGAGCTCTGATGGAAATGGACAAGGAGATTCATGGTCTCATGCCTGCTAACACAGCATCCATTCTGCAGCCCACTGATCAAGGAATAATTTCGACTATCATGACTTAAGAAATACATTTTGTATGGCTGTAGCTGCCACAAAGAGTGATTCCTCTGATGGATCTGGGCAGAGTCGATTGAAAACCTTTTGGAAAGGATTCACCCTTCTAGATGCCATTAAGGGCATTCAGGATTCATGGGAAGGGGTCAAAATATCAACATGACCAGAAGTTTGGAAGAAGTTAATTCCAGTACTCATGAATGACTTTGAGGGGTTCAGGACTTCAGTGGAGGAAGTAACTGCAGATGTGGTATAAATACCAGGAGAACCAGAATTAGAAGTGGAGCCTGAAGATGTGACTGAATTGCTGCCATCTCTTGAGAAAACGGATGAGGAGCTGCTTCTTACGGATGAGCAAGCAAAGTGGCTTCTTGAGGTAGAATCTGCTCCTGGTGAAGATGCCGTGGAGATTGTTGAAAATGACAGTAAGGCATTTAGAGCATGACATAAACTTGGTTGATAAATCAGCGGCAGGTTTTCAGAGGATGGACTCCGATTTTGAAAGAAATTCCTCTGTGGGTAAAATTCTAACAGCACCGCACGCTACAGAGAAATTGTTTGTGGAAGGAAGAGTCAGGCAAACTAGCAAACTGCACCGTTGTCTTATTTTAAGAAGTTGCGGCAGCCACCGCAGTCTTCAGCAACCACCACCCTGATGAGTCAGCATCCATCAACATCGAGGCGAGACCCTCCACCAGCAGAGAGAGAACTACTCGCAGAACGGTTAGATGGTGGTTAGCTTTTTTAGCAATAAAGTATTTTTAATTAAGGTCTGTACATTTTTTTTAGACATAACGCTGTTGCACACTGAACAGACTACAGTATATGTAGACATAACTTTTAGATGCACTGAGAAACCCAAAAATTCATGTGACTCACTTTATTGTAATACTTGCTTTGTCGTGGTGGTCTGGAACCGAACTTACAAATATCTCTGAGGTCTGCCTGTACTTTCAAACAATACAAAAATGACTAAAGGAAAAGCATAATAATTTTTATCAGAGAACATTTTAATTGCCTTTTTTATTGTGTACCTTATTTAATTTCCAAAATAGAGCCATAGAATATGGAAATCTAGAAAATCATGAGTTATAAATAGCTGCTTACATAAATAACGTACCCTCTCTTCCCTCCCTTGCATCAAGATCGAAAAGGCCAAACCCATTAAATGTGGAACATTTGGTGCAACATCTTTACAGCAGAGATACTTAGCTACTGGAGATTTTGCTGGAAACCTTCATATATGGTAAGGTTATTTTATCAGTAATAAGACACGAAATAAGCAGTTTCTTAGATTATCACTCTTGTTACGCTTCCTCTGAAAGATTCTAATTTTAAAATATTTCTTTCCCTGTTAAATTTTAACTATTTGTAAGAATGTGACAATTATTTTTTAATGTATATTTCTGACTTCATGCTCAAAACCCATTTTAAAATACTAACCTATTTTTCTTTAGATATTTTGGGTAATGTTACCAATATTTATTTCCACAATGCTGTTTGGGGCTAGATTTAATACACATACTTGTAAATAAAGGGCTATTCTCCACCTTAAAAGATACAATATATAAAACTGCTCATGTATAACACTGAAAAATTAGATATTGTTTACATTTCAAGAAGAAGTTTGGCATTACAGAATGACACACTGTTTTAATTTTTAACATAGAACTTCCAATTCATTAATTTTAAAAAATGCTTTAACTAACATCTGAGCACAACTTTTTAGGAACACATATGTTGAGTGAATCAAGATAAACAAACTAAATAAATAATTTTGTTAAAAAAGACAAAAATAAGTTTAAAAAAAAAAAAAACCTGTTTTGAATGAGCAAAATCACAACTGTGCCCAGTGCCTTTAATTTTCTTGTTTTTACCTAGTTATTTTTTCATATTTAAAGAGTTGAATGAATTGAAATTCCTCTCTAATTACTTTTCAAGAATATCTCTTAATCATTTAAAGTAAACAGTAATGGTCTAGAGGAACTGTCTTCCCTAGCTCGTGTCTTCTATTGTGACCTTTCTTGAGTCTCACTTGGAATCTGCTGCTTTGTAGTTAAATGACTTCGATAGACTTACCTGTCTTAGAAGCACAGTGTAACACAGAATGAAGCTTTTACTCCACCTTGCTTTAACTGCTTGACAATCAGTTTAGCATTTATTAGATTTATTAGTTTTTACCCTGCTATGTCACACACTTTCAAAGACCTTGGGAGAGAGACAAGTCTGAATGTTATTTTTTAAAAACAAATATATTTCAGCACAAGAATATGCAACAAATACAAACTGTTGACTATTTTCCTAACAGAGCTTCCCAGTACAGCACAGGTGTTACTGTCTTATTTTCATTGGGAAGTCTTACAATTTCACATTAAAAGAAGTGATATTTCAAAGTCTGTAACAACAGTCAAATAGTTATTTTAAGTAGAACCTCAGTCCTGTTTAGTCTCTTGATGCTTTCACAATTATACTGCAAAGATAAACATCATCTCTAAGCTAGGCTGAATTTCTCAAATTTTGGTTTGAGAGATTTTACTAATAAATCTGGGCCCAGCAATAAATTGGGATCACATGTCATAAAGAAGTACATTCATTAAGAAGAGAAAGTGTAAGTTATTAAAAACTGACTTGTTAAAGAGAAATGTGGATAGAGGCTCCAACAGAAAAGCCAAAGGGGGTGGGAGAGGACGAAGGGAGGAAAGAAAAGCATGTATTAGCATAACCTACCTGAGCCGTTCACGCAGCCACACACAGGAGTTGGTATTTCCTGCATTCCCTTCATGTAACTGACCTAGAATTAGACAAACTTCAGCCAGTTTGACTGTTAAACATTTATTGTGTCCAGCATGAGGATAAACTAAAAAAACGTAACTGGATGAAAATTAGTCTGGAATTCAGTGAGAAAATAATACGTTATTAAAGAAGAATTGTATACAAAGCAAACACTGCTCACATTTTATCCCTCAAAAGATCCCAAGATCAAACTGCCAAGGCCGACCTTGGAAACATTCCACATCACTTGGAACTTGCTCTCTGCCTAAAGCAGTGACTATCAGACTTCAGTGGGCCAGAGTCAGCAGGCTTGGGGCCCCATCCCGGAGACATGTAGGCATTATGTCTGGGGAGGAGCCCCTGAACCTGCGCTCACTGACAAGCACCCCTGCTGATCACGTGCGGAGGCCCCAGGTAGTCGTTCCTCTTTGAGGCCCACTTAGTGAAGTGGGCTCAGGAGTTAGAACTCCAAGTTGATTGATGACAGCTCTCGTTGGGGGCTGAAAGAAGCTAAAGTCCATGGAGAGGAAAGTTTGGAAGTAAACGTATAAATGACCTTAGTTGCAGAACCCTTATTTGTAAACAAAAATCTCCATATGCCACGCATTCTTAAATTTGAGTTGTGTACTAATCACTTCGGACACGTGTAAGTAAGAAACTGTTCTGTTGTTTAGGAATTTGGAAGCTCCAGAGATCCCAGTCTATTCTGTAAAGGGCCATAAGGAAATTATAAATACTATAGATGGTGTAGGTGGACTGGGAATTGGGGAAGGAGCGCCTGAAATTGTGACTGGCAGCCGAGATGGTGAGTCAGAATATTCTGTATATTTTAAATTTTTTTTAGATTAAGTTTCTGTGGAACAGTGTTTTCTCTCTATGTGGAAATCTTCCTCAGTGCTTGCTCCCCAAAACCTAACATTCTGGCTTTTTGACAGGTATGCTTGACTGCATGTCCCTCAACCGCATCAGACTTTGGGGTATTTCGAGCTAGAGGCTTAGCACTTACTGCTTTTGTTTTGAGCTGGGTCAACTATTAACAGCCATAGTTTTCTATGAGCCTTGAGGATTTAAAATTTCTCTACAGGTTTTTGAGACAGCTGATGATATCATGTAGGTGGCAGCTTTCATTTTCTTTTTTTAAAAAGCAGAATGAGTACTTGTGAAAATTATCTTATTGGCAGCTGGTTGAACAGTGAAGTTCTGTGGTCTTTCCTCTGAGAAATGTGCATGATGTTCCAAGATCACCAATTTTGCCTTTCCCGATGTCAGTAATTAACAAAGGACAGGTCTTTTCGTGTCCAGTCGCTGTTCTGAATGACTGTAATAGAGTCAGAATTTTTGTTGCTTCGCAGGGGGTGCATAAGTGATCTGGAACCTATTAATGGTTTGTCTAGTTTTTTAATGGCCACTCAAGACCATGTGGGAATTGTTTTAAAAGAAAAGTGGGATTTAATTTTCTAATAGTTAGTCAAGAGCAGCTGTGTTTTGGAAATCAAACATTTTTTCCAATCGTAAAAACAATATGAAATATAGAAGGAAAAATAACATTCCGTCTACCACACCAGCGTGTCTGTTAGGTTTGTTTTCCTTTCCAAGCTTAGATACAATTTGACATGTGTTATCAGTGTTAACATGATTTTGTTTCCTTTTTCCTTTAATGTTTCGCTGTGTGTAAACACTGCTGTTTCTGTGTGGTTTTCATAATTACCATTTAAATTACGGTAAAATATTCCATCCTATGAATGTCTCACAGTGTCTCTAACCATGCCTCTTTTAATAAGCCTTCAGTTTTTGTTTATTATTTTGGGAGAGTGACTTAAAAATAATGAAGAAATAAGTATCATCACGTATGGAACTTTTTTTGAAATAACCATACTTTATCATTTAAAAAAGTTGTCAAACTTTCCAAAGTACCTATTTACCTTACAAGCTACAGTAGATGAAGTGGATTTCCAGTCTACCCTACCAGCTTCCATTCCTTCCCCCCCGCTAATTTTATAGATAAAAATAATATTCCGTTTCAACTTGTGTTTCTATATTTACTAGTTGATTTTGCTTTGTGAATTGTCTGTTTATGTTCTTGGCTCATTTAACTATTACTAACTTAATATGAATGTTAATTTGTATGAACCCTGTAGGATAATATAATAACTCTTGTCACATTTGTAGGAAGTTTATTTCTCCTTGAAGCGGCCGTTTTAATGACCAGTTTTCTTTTATCCTTGGCAATAAACCTAGTAGAATATCTCATCTCCTCTTTTCCTGCATTTATTATCCTTTTTAAGGATTTTTGTGCCCTTTTCCTATTCTCTCTTAGGTACTTGCTTTTTAGCCATTTTATTCCATGCCTTTGTGTTTCTCAAGAGTCAGTGACACTAGTTAGTAGTTCTGTAATTTGCATTAAAAATGAGGGCATTGAAATTAAATTGAGAAGAATTATTTATTACTTTTATTAAATCTTTCCCTCTTCTCTAGTGCCATGGGAAAGTTAAACTTAATAGTATATGAAATGGTATTCTGAACCCCATATAATAAATCATAGATGTTAAAATTATTCATCTGTAAAAGAAAAATGCCAATGATTATATGGGTAGTAAGGAAAAAACATTAAAATGACACTATTTACTTATTCTAAATGAGTAGTACATTGGTTTTAGGCTTAAGCCAAGAAAATAAGGCACAATTTGAATCCCATAACATTCGTGTTTGCCTTGTCCAGCATACCTTGTTGTGACTTGGGAACAGGTGTTAGCCTTTAAGTGTACCGATTAATTTGGAAGTCATGTCAGACAGTAACATGGGTTCTATCTCTGACATTAAGTTCAACTTGCCTAATTAGAAGTCAGAGACATGCAAATATTTTTCAGATATAACATCTGTAATATCTCCATGTACATAGAAAGCCATATGAAGAGAATGCAGGAAAGAAATGTCATCACTCACTATTGAATTTTGCCAACTCACTCTTGTTCCTGTCAGGAACCGTGAAGGTGTGGGACCCGAGGCAAAAAGATGATCCTGTTGCTAATATGGAACCTGTACAAGGAGAAAACAGGAGAGACTGCTGGACCGTGGCATTTGGTAAATTATCGAACAACTCTTGCATTTGAAGTATCAGATTGTATAAAGCGCAGGTCTTCAAGAAAGTCCGGTTAGGTCTTTGTGATCTCTTCTGTGGGTTATGCTGACAGTTTTTGAGGCAAATAGACGTGATGATTCATGGCAGCCTCTGGGGCCTGGGTTTGAATCCTCACTGTGCTACTTACTGGCTGTGTGACCTTGGGCAAGTTACCCAGCTTCTCTGTTTTTTGGTTGCTTCATTTATAAAATGGAAGGAATACTAGAATTTACTCAATAGTGTTGTTATGAGGATTCAGAGTCAATACTTGTAAAGTGCCTAGAATTGTGCTTAGATATTAAATGCTCAAAAATATTTGCTATTACGTACTTCTGCTTAACCTGATAATATTGACCTAGTTTAGAACCAAGTGCCATTAGTGAAACTAAATAGAGCCTCAGATGCAAACGGTACCCTAACAAACCTCACACTGTGCTCTACCCAGAGTATGTTTATTTTCTAGAAAATAGTTATGCCATTACAAAATTCTTACAAATTTGATAATTTAAAATGAATATTGATCTTGTAGGACTAATTGATGTTTGCCCTTGTATCGCTTGTTGAGCACCAAAATTATAATTATTTTTGGTAATAAAAGAGATGGGCCATATTTCTTTTTAAATCTTTCTTTTTTTCCCCTTTTTCTTAGTATAATCCAGTGTAGATAACAGACATTAAAAATAGGATTTAACAATGTAAGTGAACTGTTTAGCTTCTTATGTTATTTTTAAATTGGATTGTTATTTAATCAGAGGAAAATTTTAGATTTCTAATTTTAACAATAAGTGGGGGAGTATAGCTCAGAAGTTGAGCACGTGCTTAGCATATACAACGTACTGGGGTCAATAAAAATAAATAAATAAACCCCATTACCTCTCCCACCCAATTTTGTTAATTAATTAATTAATTACTGTCCAGGAATTATTATGTGTGTGCAGATTATAAGCAATAATATAAACTTAAGACATGCACACTTGGGGAGAAATTTTAGAATTAGTATTTAGAATCATCATCTAAAAATTTATATAATAATTAAAAAGTAGTTAACTTTGGGTCCATTAAAGGCTTTTTATCATTGATCTAAGGAACATAAGTGCAATTTTAAATATAGGACATTAAAGAAAAGACATTTATCCATTGATTTGACAGTTTTGGGTTTTTTTTTTTAACAAATGACAAGTATGTGCATAGCTGTGGTCATTAACAAAGGTGAAACAGACTCATATTCTAGCCTCAAGAAGCTTGTAGTTTTGGTGGGGAGGGTATAGCTCAGTGGTAGAGTGTGTGTTTAGCATGCATGAGGTCCTGGGTTCAAGCCCCAGTGCCTCCATTATAAAATAAATAATAAATAAATAAATAACCACCCCCCCCACCAAAAAAAAGAAGCTTGTAGTTTTAATAAAGGGGGCATGTTATCCACATTAGTTACAGTACAAGGTGGGAGTGATAAAAGACCACAGAGGATGGTAAGTGGAGAAGGAATTCCGAGGGAGAGATGACTGGAGAGGAAGAACACACTGACCTCAGACCAAGGATGTGTAGGATTTCAACCACTGAGACTGGAAGGAGAGTTCAAGCATTGGGAGGAAAGTATGTAGAAGGAATGGTGGTTGGAATATCCTGGAAGATGGCACAGGGCCCCGGCCAGAGGCGTTTAGATGGGCTGCCGGTAGTGGTAAACCTTCGAAGGCTTTTGCAAGGATGAGCTATGATGAGAGCTTTAGGAAAACTAGACTGGTATTGTGGAGGGGGAGAGATGAGTGACACGGGGAACACGATTCCGGAGCTCTTTGCAGTATCCCAGGAAACACAGGTCAGAAGCAATGAGAAAGCAGCCGGGGCAGGGCAGAGGAGTCTGATTCAGAAGATAATTCTGCGGCAAAATAAGTGCACTGTGGCAAGGATGAGGAACAAGGGAAAGGATTAGGTCTTAAGGGGGCTGAATTTTGAGGCTGATTGTGAGGTGAATGATGTTATTAATTGAAAAAGTGCCACAGAGGATACGATGGTTTGTAAAGGAAGATGGTGAGTTCAGTTTTAGACATCATGGGTTTCAGATGCCGTTGTGCCATCTCGGTGGACCTACAGTGGAAATGCAGGGCTGGAGTTTATAAGAAAGAGGGAGTTGCAGGCAGCAGAGAAGAAAGGTGTTGGGTAAGATGCCCACATCGCGTGGCACAGTTACAGGGGCTTCCTTCTCAGTTCACATTTTCCTCAATAAGACGTACTCTGGAAAAAAATCCTTGGATCTGCGCAGGATGTATTTAACCGTGCATTACAGATTTACTTTGGGTGTGATCATCCACACAGATAAAAATGTATCACAGTGCGCTCCAACTCACCTAAAGATGAGAGAACATTTTGCAAAATAAATACGTTTAAAGTGGTTTCTGTTTGCATTCAGTATAGCTACCGCCAAGCAGAGCGATGGAAGCATAGGTGGTATTTATTCGGCCAGACCCTGCTGTGTTTGAACTGTAGTTGGCCTGTTAGTCTTTGCAGATACAGTACAGAGAGACTATTTGCTTTCAACTTAAAATCCAATACACACTTTCACATATCCTTTGAGTGTAGAATCTCAGCGATTGGGCTTTTGCTTTTAAACAGCCTTAGATACCAAATCAGTGACCCCGATGTCCTGTCGGGATTGGCAAAAAGAGATTCTCCCCAGTGTGATTTCTTCTTCTGATTCGGTACAAGTTACATGTGTGGTAAGTTTTTTTCTTGCAGCCTTCAAATCAGCATTTATAAAGATCTGAAATGTCTTGTGTTGATTTCCAGGCAATGCTTATAATCAGGAGGAACGTGTTGTCTGTGCTGGCTATGACAACGGAGATATCAAACTGTTTGATCTCAGAAGTATGTCATTGCGGTGGGAGACAAACATAAAAAATGGGGTAATGTACGATTGGATTCTTTGAGTTTCTCTGAATGTATTTTCCATCTACCTCTGACCTACTACAAAAGGAAAGCGCCTCTCATAACTCATCTCAGTGAAACCCCTCAGTTGGTAGTTCTTAACCTTTTGGGCCTGTGAAGTCCTTTGAGGATGTAATAAAAATCAGGGGTCCTCTCTTCAGAAAGGGAACACACACCCAGATGTGGTGTGACAGTGCCCGGTGAGTCACCAGCCTGTGGCCCAGCCACGGACCCCTCCGGGCCACACAGTGTGACAGTGGAATGAGCTAGCAAGAGGCCTGTTTCTGCTAATATTGGAAAGCCTGAAATTGTAATAGGCTCCCAAATACTCTCGGATTTTTGGTTCCTGAGTTGCACACCTTCAGTGAAGAATGTGATTTCCTCCTGCATTCTAAAGTCAGCCTTGACTTAACTTTATAAAATAATGACATAATAACAGTAAAAAGTTAAATTATGACTTTCCAGATGCATTTACTGGATCGGGGAACTCTAGATGGTTTTGTGGATCTTATTAACCAAGAACAAATTTTTACCGTTAAAAATATTTGACGTATTGATTTGAAAGATAAAATGATTTTTTTAAAGTGCTTTCACGTGAGCTGATAATTTTTAGGTGGTTCTACTTAGTTTGAAAAAACCTCTTGAATAATAATCATCAGACCTATTCTCTGTTTTCAGGTATGTAGCTTGGAGTTTGACAGAAAAGACATAAGCATGAATAAGTTAGTGGCTACGTCCCTGGAAGGAAAGTTTCACGTTTTTGACATGAGAACACAGCACCCAACCAAAGGCTTCGCTTCTGTTTCAGAAAAGGTAAACATGAGGCAAACGTCCTTCTATGATGCACAGTGTTCACAGCTTGTTTTGGACTAATAAATAGGATGAGTCACCAAGTTCCTGCCAGGTTTTTACATGCAGGGAGCTATTTTTAATATATTCTTATAGGATCTTGACAAGTTTTTCTGTGCAAAGAGTACTTCCCCAACATTGATCAGTTTTAGACTTTTTGACACTAATAAAGGCCTCAGTTGGCTCTGACACTTACTTTGAAGTGTAGACGCGATCACAAGAAAACGAGCTGATTTAGGAATTTAAGCAGCAAACCTAGCCTAGTGTTTCCTAGGAAATTATAATATTTGTATTAATACCTAATTAGCATAATGTTAATTATATACAAAAATATCTATATATACATTATGTCGTTTATCACATTTTACTTCATACTGCAGTGTGATATACTAAATGAGATGATTCAGAGTGCTAATCACTGTGATTGGTACATAGTAGGTACTCAGAAGTTTCTTCATTCATTCATACATACACACGTATGTACATACATACGTACATACATGCATGCATGCATACATGTATACGTTGCCTTGCTCCAAATAGTATTTGAGGTAGCTTAGAGGGAAATGTGTGGTATTACAACATTAGAAAAACTGATGAAGAAAGGGCAAATGGAAAATGAAATTGATATCTAGAGTAAGGGGACTGGATAAAATTCATGCTGAAACATCGTGTCATTTGCAAGAGATGGGTTGGAAGTGTGACTTTGAGCTTCCCTGAGTATAAAAATAAAGCGAAAAAGGGGTGGGGTAAGAGCTCAGTGGTGGAGCGCATGCTCAGCATGCATGAGGTCCTGGGTTCAACCCCTAGTACCTCCATTAAAAAAAAAAAAATTGAAGAGAGAGAGAGGGAGAGGGAGGGAGCGAGGAAGGAAGGAAGGAAATAAAAATAAAGAAAAATAAGTCCATAAAGATTAAAACATATAAGTTGCTCAGGAAATAAAAATTCACTCCCTTGCTCCCTTTCCGTCCATCATGGAGTCAGCAACACTTCTCAGACCTTCTGATTTTGTCTTATTTTATTATTAAAATAATTATTGTTGCATGTAAGTTACTGTCATTACCTGGTGAACTAAATTCTTAGAGGATAGTCTGTATTTATCATAAAAACTGACACATGCCTTGTGCGCCTCTTGTTCTGTTCAGGCTCACAAGTCGACCGTGTGGCAGGTCCGGCACCTGCCGCAGAACAGGGAGCTTTTCCTGACAGCCGGGGGCGCCGGCGGCCTGCACCTCTGGAAGTAGTAAGTCCCCCCACTGCGCGTTGCTCCTTTTTAAGTTACTTGTGGGCGTCAAGTAGGATTAGATTGAACTCTCTTAGTCTGTTTTCCCTCCTTCCACTTAGTTCATTTTGATCATGGCATTACGTAAGTATTACTTTCTAAGCATTTTTTTAAACTAACATTTTATTTATTTCTTTATTTTTATTTTTTAACATAAAATTTTTTATTTGGGGGAGAACAAATTAATTTGAACACTCTGATTTCTTACACTTTCACCCAGGTCTACACTAGCAGAGAATGAAGGTTTAGTGTAATTTTCCAAATGAACCTGATAAAAGAATCTTTAGTTTGAAATACACAGAGCCAAAAATATCTTGGGATTTGAGCATCTTCTTAAATGACACTGAAGCAAGTTCTATATGAGTGCACTAACATATACTCATTTTATACTTCATAAATATTAACTTCCTTTTGACACATCAAATCTGTTATTTTGTGGTGTCTTCCATATACTAGAGGAGCTCGTGAATAATTTTTTTCAGAGTTGAAGTCATGGGCTCCTCTTTTGCTGTTTCTTTTTTTAAAAACAGGAAAACTTTGACCAAAGGCTTCTGTGAAATATCATTTGCTCATTACTTCTCTATTTATTAGCTCCTTCTAGAAGCTAGTAGGGGTTCTGAAAAACAGGGCTACCAATTGGAAAGTACTCGTTAAAGCATTTAAGGATATAGCGGACAGAAAAACCGAGTGAGAGCTTTAGATCAGAACTGCCCGGTTTCTGTGAGTGAGAAGCAGAGGAAAGGTTTGAGGCGCTCTGGGAGAATGCTTGGTAGTAGATCATTGGGAAATTTCCCTTTTCCTGGCACCTTTGCCCACTGTCCTTCCCTGATTCTTCCAACCCCAGTCTCCACGCTGCTTTTGGCTCTGCTGGTCCGCTCAGTTGAGCCCCGCAGCGGCTCATCACTGCCCTGCCTGATGGCCAGACGCTTCAGGCTGCCTACTTGAAGAACTAGGCCCAGTTTGCTGTGTAACCCACATCCAGAGCAGCAGCCCGTGTGATGTGCAAACATGTTTGCTGCTAGATTTTTGACCATAGTCGATTTAGTCGCTGTCAGTAAAGTTGGGTCTGTGTACAGTTGGAAATCTGAAGTTTATCTGAATATGAACTTTAATTCTGACCATAACAGATATCTAATCTACAAATTGGGCTGGAGCTTTGCTGTCAAGTATTGCACCACAAAGGAGAAGTGTTTATTGAGCACCCAACCAAGAGTTCCTAGAGGAACTCATCTAATTATTTAGAAGTTGTGGGGGATTTTGTGTTTTGAATGAATGGACAACAAGCTAATTTTGGGATGTGTGTTTGAAATACGCATATACATTCTTAAAACTTTTTTGAATTTATTTTTTATTGAAGTACAGTTGATTTATAATACTATATTAATTTCAAGTATATAGCATTCTGATTCAGTGTTTTTATAGATTATACTCCATTAAAAGTTACCATAGGATAATGGCTGTAATTCCCTTGTTGCTTATCTATCTTGTACATAATAGTTTGTATCTCTTAATCCCATCCCCCCCCAATCTTGCCCCTGCCCACCTTCTCTCTCTCTGGCAACCACCAGTTTATTTTCTGTATCTGTGAGTCCATTTCTGTTACGCTATTACACATTAGTTTGTTTCATTTTTTAGATTCCATACATAAGTAACATCATACATTATTTGTCTTTCTGTCTTTAATTTATGTCATTAAGCAAAATACTCTCTCAGTCCATCCACATTGCTGCAAATGGCAGAATTTCCCTCTTTTTTATAGCTCAGTAATACGCCATTGTGTATGGGTGTGTGTGAGTGTGTATATATCACATTTTCTTTATCCTTTTGTCTGTTGATGGACACTTGGGTTGCTTCTATATCTTGGCTATTGTAAATAGTGTTGCTGTGAACACTGGGTTGCATGTATCTTTTCAAATTAATGTTTTCATTTTTTCTGACACATACCCAGGAGTGAAACTGCTGGATCATACTACAGTAGTTCTGTTTTTAGTTTTTTGAGGAAACTCCGCACTGTTTTCTTTAGTGGCTAAATCAGTTTACATTCTCAACAGTAGTGTACAAGGGTTCCCTTTTCTCCACATCCTCACCACCATTTGGTATTTGTGGACTTTTTTTTAGTAAAAGTACGATCAGTTACAATGTGTCGATTTCTGTTGTACAGCAGTGTTCCAGTCACGCATATTATTTGTAGACTTTTTGATGGTGTCCATTCTGACAGGTAGGAAGTGGTATCTTGTTGTTTTGATTTGCATTTCTCTAATAATTAGTGATGTTGAACATCTTTTCATGTGCCTGTTAGCCATCTGTAGGTCTTCTAAGTTTAATTAGGTCCCAAAAATTTTTGTTTATTTTTGCTTTTATTTCTTTTGCTTTATAAGACAGATCCAAAAAAAAATATTGCTACAATTTATGTCAGCATGTTCTGCCTATGTTCTCTTCCAGCAGTTTTATGGTTTCAGGTCTTAGATTTAGGTCTTTAATTCATTTTGAGTTGTTTTTTGTATATGGTGTGAGGAAATGTTTTAATCTCATTGGTTCACATGTAGCTGTCCAGTTTTCCCAGCACCACTTATTGAAGAGACGGTCACTTCCCCATTGTACATTCTTGCTTCCTTTGTCATAAATAAGTTGGCCACATGTATGTGGACTCATTTCTGGGCTTACTCTTCTGTTCCCTTGATCCGTGTGTCTGTTTTGTACCTGTACCATACTGTTTTTTGATTATTGTACTTTTATAGTACAGTCTGAAGTCTGATACCTCCAGCTTTGTTCTTTTTTGTTCTTTTTTCTCAGGATTGCTTTGGTAGTTCAGGGTTTTTTTGTGATTCCACATGAGTTTTAGAATTATTTGTTCTAATTCTGTGCAAAATGTCATGGGTATTTTAATAGGGAGTGCATTAAATCTGTAGATTAGGTAATGTAGCCATTTTAACAATATTAATTCTTCCAATCCAAGAGCATGGGATAGTATCTTTCCATTTTTTTTATATCATCTTCAATTTCTTTTATCAGTATTTTATAGTTTTTAAGTATAGACTATAGGCCTTTTGCTTCCTTGGTTAAATTTATTCCTAGGTATTTTGTTCTTCTTGATACAATTTTAAACAGGATTTTTTTTCTACTTTCTATTTCTGAAAGTAGAAATAGAAAGTAGTTCATTATTAGTGTGTGAAAATGCAACAGATTTCTGTATATTAATCTTGTAGCTTGCAACTGAATTCACTTATTCCTTCTAATAGTTTTGGGGCAGAGACTTTAGGTTCTTTCTGTATAAAGCTGTCTTGTCGTCTGCAAATAGTGACAGTTTCATTTCTTCCCCTTGGGATGCCTTTTCTGTCTTTTTCTGGTCTGAAGGCTGTGGCTAGGACTTCCAATACTGTGTTAAATAGAAGTGGTAAGAGCGAGCATCCTTGTCTTATTCCTGAAATTAGAGGAAGGGCTTCAGCTTTTCATGGTTGAGTATTACGTAGGCTCTGCTCCCAAGTTGTTTCCTGCGCCTTAAACTCTTGGCCTTTATTATACCTTCTGAAGTAAAGGCAGTGTTATAGTTGATCCCTAACAGGCTCTAAAAGGTCTTCTGAGGAGCAGTATCCCCGTATTTCATTAGGAACAAGCCCCATGGGGGAGGGCTATTTCTTCCTTCCCTCTCTCAAATCTAGACCAAATGATATTTATGAAGAGCCTTCAGCTCTTTGTATTTCATAAATTTATATCTTCAGCTGATAGAAAATCAAATGTTCTGTTTTCTTTTTTGAAGCAATGATGTTAAGGCTAAAATCTCCTCCCAGCAGCGCCTTCCCATAGCAATGGTACGCAGAATGTCCTTAGGCTCGAGGGAACTCTGGGATTGGAAATCGGTGTCAGGTCTCTGTCCAGAAGTGTTTAGATGAGGTTGTACAAATGTTACTTGTAAGGTAAAAGGTTACTTGTGGTTCCCAGCAATCAAAATCTAGAGAATCACAATAAAAGAAGATTAAGATCACCAAGTGAATTTATTACAGAATGCTAGATCAACCTAGAACTTTCATTGTAAAAGAGAAAATACCAACTCATGCTGAATAGAAATAATGTTTAAACTTTTTTAGTAGAACTAATGCCTTTTTGTGAGATTTTTGGCGGTTGGGATTGAAGTTGAAACACTGTCTGCTTATCAACTCAACATTAGAAAGATTCCTTAACCAGGTCCAGTAAGCAGGTGAGAAATACAAATAGTCACTGGAGTATATGTATAAAAATAAAATGAGAAATGCTCAGATGTATCTCCTCTTACCAGCGCTTTGATCTTGTTTTCAGTGAATACCCGATTCAGCGGTCAAAGAAAGATTCCGAGGGTGTAGAGATGGGAGTTGCGGGTTCAGTCAGCCTTCTGCAGAATGTTACGTTGTCCACTCAGCCCATCTCAAGTTTGGACTGGAGTCCAGACAAGAGGGGTCTCTGCATCTGTAGTTCATTCGATCAAATGGTAAGAGTGCTGATTGTTACAAAACTCCAGAAAATTTGACCTAAAGACTTTGGACTGGAAACCTTCCAGAGGAACACTCACAGAATTTGGAATATGTTCTGGGGTCCTCTGAACAAAGGACTGGATTTGATTGGTGAGTGAGGTCCTCTGGACTCTCACTGAACAAAGCTGGATTTGATTGATGGAAAAGGCCCCAGATGCAGACCTCCAGGCCAGCCTTTCTCTGGGTGGGAAAGGCCAAGCTATGTGTCCGGGGACCTGACTGGCCACTGGTTTGCGCCTCGGTCTCCAGCTCCAACACTGTTCCTCTCTCCTCTATCTCTAAGTAAAAGTTGAAACTTTTCTATATTTAAACATTTAAAATTTTCAGCATCCTGTGTTCCTTATTCTGTAATAACACTTCTGTTGCATTTTGGTATTTGCAATGTTGTGGTAGTGACTTCAGTTGGTTTAAAATAGTTTGCCTTGGTAAAACCTCTGTGAATTAACCTTCATAAATAAATACACTTTTGAGAGATTTCAGTGTCCATAAGTTTCTGTAAAGAATATTACTTTATAAAATACCAAACTGGTATGGTCAGCCTAGATTTGGGTCACTGGTCACTGTTTTCAGCAGTGTAACTCATAAAATGAAATACTGGGATTTACAAAGACCTCTTTTTTTTAACTTAAGAACTAGGAGTTAAATTCTTGAGACGTTTTGGTTGTTGGCTGTGATGAGTGATGTTGAGCCGTACAGGATTGTGGGGCTTTTGTAACCTTGTTTTTTGTCAATTTCTTTAGTTTATTTTATGAATAAATTTCATTTTATGAATAAATTTCATTTTATTGTAAATTTTGTAGAACCTTTGATTCTTTTAATAATAATAGTAATAAAGCCAACACATCACTTCTTTTGCTTTGTAAATGCTTAATAAGTACGTCTTAAGTCACTTTGTTTCTCTGATGCCCAACATGTCCATAGCTAAGCTCAGGAATCAACTTCACTGCCCTTTCATGAAGTCTTCCTGCTCCCCCTGCCCCATTCAAGAGACAGAGCCCCCAAAACACTCATACTATGTAAAACTCATGTGATTTCAGGGGTTCTTGGAAAGTCACTTGTTTGGAATATTACATTCAGAAAATTAAACATTTTTTTAAATCCCCAAAATGTTTACCAAACAATGCTATGGACATAATTAGGAAAGTAAAAATTAAACTGAACTTAAAAAAAGCCTATCCCTGATGGGTTTTGTTTTTAATTTTCAAAGAAAAAATGAGAACTTTGTGAAATTCTTTGAGGACACTTACATTTGGTGCTGTAATTAGAGGTTTTAGTCAAGAACAATGAATACTTGTATTTCATTATATCTAAGATCTACTGATTTTGAGGTTATCTTACACCTCTGAGAAAAGTGTTCCCGATGAAACTGATACAGTGCTTTCTTATCAGTTAGCATTCTTTAATATTCACTGAATGTTCTTTTAAACTTATTTAGGTACAGGTTTTTTTCAGTATATATCACTCTTGTGCATCCCTAGAAAGGAAAATATACACAAAATAAATTTGGTTTGGTATTCCTCAAATTTCATTCTATTCAAAGTCTGATCCTTCTAAATCACTTTTTGAATTGAATCATTAGTGTTCTTTCTATTCCTTCTAATAGTGTCCTTTGTACCATAAAAATTGTTGGTGATGCAACAGTTCTCAAAAACATGCTTCTCTGTTGTCTGCAGGGTTTTCTTTCCATCAACTGACATTTATTCTACAAGTTTTGGTGCACATATGCTGGCTGTGACCCCTGTCACCATCGCTGCCTGGCTTACTGCCTTTGGTTCAGTTGTCTGTTGCTGTGTAACAAAGCAGTGCAAAACTTAGTATCTTAAAACAGTAAAAGCATTGACTTTGCTTAGAAATCTGTGGTTTGGGTAGGGCTCAGCAGGGGAGATTCTTCTGTGCTCTTTGCAAGTCAATCAGTCAGCCCTACTCGGGGCTGGAGGACCTGCTCCCAAGGTGGCACTCACAGGACTTGCAGGATGGTGCTGGCTGTCAGCTGAGACCTCCGCCAAGGCCTGACACCCAGGCCAGGGCGTCCTCAGAACATGGTGGCTGGGTTCTGAGAACGAGCTTCCCCAAAGAGAAGGCCAGGTAGAAGCAGTATCATTTTTAATGGCCTAGCATCATGACTCATTTAGCATCACTTCTGCCACACTCCATTACATTAGTTAAGGGGATCATACCCCCCACAACTGTCTCCACCAGTTCCAAGGGAGGGGACATAAACTCCACTTCTGGATGGGGGCTTAGTTAGGTTCTGGAAGAGCATGTGAGACTGAAACACCGTGTCCATTTTTGGAAAGTACAATCTGGCACAGTGATTAAAAGAGGCATTCCAATTTCAAAGATGTAAAAATGGGGGATAGGAGGCATGTGCGTGAACTGAAAGAACTGAGGAAAGACAGAACTTGTAATGCAGATACCCCATCCCACTCGTCTGCTTCCACCCCTCCCTGCCCCTAAGCTACTGCAGACATTACTAATCAATCATGATGCTCCTTTTCTCTTGAGCCTCAGAAGCTTTATCTAACTCTACCGGTAGCCACTCCTTACTGTTGGCAGGTGAACCCAAACTTATTTACTGTCCTGAGTCTAGAGAGCGATGCCCACCTCCTGGACCAGGCATCATCACCTTAGCAGAGGTCCCCCTTGATCCTCAGCTTTGTTGTGAGTGTGGAATTAGAGACTTTGAAAGCCTTTAGAAAGAACTCACCTGGCCTCAGTGAAGCCTTAGAAAACCACCTCAGAACAGTGAGTCTTGGATATTGGGATGATCCTGGAACGAGCCACAGGAGGGTGAAAGTAGATTTATTCAGGGAGATGCACAGTCCATAGACCCAAGTGCAGTCCGTCTCAGAAGGCCAGAGAGGCCACTAGGTGTGAGGGTGGGTGGTAGTTTTAAAGTAAAAGCAGATACTCCATAGACAGTGTGGGCTGTCTCACCCAGAAGGGAGAGGCCTCAAGGTGCAGGTTAGTTTTTATGGGCTTGGTAACTTGATATGCTAACAAGTGGCAGGATTATTCCAACTACTTTGGGGAAGGGACGGAGATTCCCAGGAACTGGGTTACTGCCCACTTTTTGACCTTTTATGGTCAGCCTTGAAACTGTCAAGGCGCCTGTGGGAATGTCATTTCCTATGCTAATATCTTACAATGAGTGCATAATGAAGCCCAAGGTCTACTGGGAGTTGACTTTTCTGCCACGTTGGTGCTAATTGCTGCTTCATTCCTTGAATGGCTATGTCCTGCCCCCTTCCTTCCTGTCTCAATACTGCAATCTGCATTCAGGTGCTATGGCTAGTTTGGAAAATAAGTAGGCCATTGGCTGTTAGCTATGTTTCTACAAAGGATGGGGTGGTGATTTTTGCCAGGAAGCACCCATCCATGAATGTCTTGCCACCCTCATCGTGTTGTGCAGCCCCACCTCATTACTCTGGATGAGATCAGGCTGCCAGGCCACTATCTGCATGGAGCTCTCCCTCAGGGCTGGGTTGGACCCAGCAGCCCTGACAGGCCCTGTACTAAGTCTCTGTAAGGGCCTGATGCTGCTCCTGAGAGAGCCTGGGTCACAGGCACATGCTCTCTGATCTGTTGGGACCTGCTGACCAAAGTCCTGTCCCTCATCGAGTCTTCTGAGGCGTTGGGGCTGCTAGAGAATGTCCCCTACCCACTCCATCCCACACCCCTGAACACCACCTGGAGTGGTGAGAAATTCTTTGGCCCATGGATGCCCCCCTCCATCTTCCCTCCAGGGCCAGAGTGGACAAAATCTCTGTTTTATCTAGGCCCTGTGAATCTGTGACACTGTATAGGGAGCTCAAGGGAAAAGAACCTGCTGGTCCTCAACCTCGAACCAGGAAAGTGGTTCTTAATCAGAACAGCACAGAGGGAGCAGATGCAGCCTGGCCTCACAATGCCATGGCCATTAATGCAGTGTCCACAGGTTTCGCATGTTTTGTATCAAACATCAGGCTTAAATGGAGGAAGAGGATTTTGACTTTGTGTTCTTAAATCATAAAGGGAAACTCAGGATAAACACAACCTCTGCTCCCAGGGAAACAATGGATATTAGAAATAGTGAAGGCTGTGACCAAATACAGCTGCATTTATACAATAGTGCTGGAGCAATTTCCATGAAGGATTTTTTAACAATTGAACTTTGCTTATGGTATCTTGATCCAGCTCCATCCTTAAAGATAAAACCAGATTACCCAGCAGTGTTCTTCAGACAACGTTCAGTAAGTGTTGATTGGTGATAAACAAATTATGACATAATGACAAAATGAATCACTAGAAATTCCATCTTCCTTCTGTTTTCTCAAGGCATCTCCATTGATTGGGACTAAGTACAGCTGCAGGTAACTGAGAACACAAAATATTTGTATTTCTCTTTCTATAAAATTTTAGGTAGGCAGTCCAGGCTGCTGTGGTCACTCCACAATGATGAGAGAGGCCCATCTCTCTCTGTTTTGTTTCTCCAACCCTCCTCATGATGTATCTTTCACCTCATCACCCAACGTGGCTGCTGTGGCTCCAACCATCACAATCATATTTCAGCCATCAGGAAAGTAATACCCTGCCACTTTAAAGAACACTTCTACTTTCATCCCATTACCCATGGTTTGGTCAAGTGGCTATACCTACCAGAGTTAAGGCTGAGAAACACAGACTTTATTCTGTACAATGACATACTGAATTGACAGCTGGGAGCTCTGGTACAAGGAAAACAGGGAAATGGGTATCAGGAGACATAAATGGATTCTACCACATGTGACAGATTCTACAATGTGATAGTCAAGCTATAAAGTCCCCCTGGGTAAATTCTCCCATGAGATAAAAACTACGAGTGATCAATTCATGCTGCTTTAGGTTGCATCTGGCACCCAACAGGCCCTGTGGTTTCTCCTTCAGCTGGCATAGACAAGACACACATCAGGAGCACTTGTTTTCCTGATCTGTTGAATTACTTTTATTATCCTTTACATATGTACATTATGTACTTCAATGGAAGTCCAGCCCAGTACAAAAATACAAAAGGGAAATCCCCCCTGAAAAAACTCTAACTAATCTTCTGTTCTAAATTTCTTTTCTTGGGAATTTATTTTTACTCAATAACAATTTACTTCAAATTCTAAGCAAGATTTCCATCCAGGGCCAGTCCAAACACACAAGCAGTAGAACATGAATGAATATTTTATCTCGTCCTTTTCTATAAATTCACAAAAGAAATTTGAAGGGTAAACAATTATGATTCAGTGTGTATTGGTACCTGTCTAAAATCACTTTTTCAGTGAATGAGGTGGACAAATTTTGTATTTCTATAGGAAAAATAAATTGTTTCATTTGTCCATCACACAAAATGATTTCATCCTTTCTCTGCAGAACAGCCAAAAGGTTTCTTGCAAATACTTACGGCTTTCAGTTATCTCAAGGCATTATCACATCTGCCTCTTCACAACTTTTAGTGAATTGTCTTTTCCCTGGGGAAGGGGGCACTCTCACTCAAGGCTGTGCTGTCTGAATCCCAGGCCTTTGCTGTAACTAATTGCCCTGTGGCGTACTGCCGCCTTGAGGGAAAATGTTGGCATTGCAGGCCTTTAACCACAAGAAAATGGTTTTTGCTTTTCAAATGCAACGGTAAGAATCTTCACTGTTCAATTCACATTAGGCACACAAGTCACACTGGACCTTGAGAAGAAGTTATACTACAGAAATTTATCCCCTAGATGCGATTGTTTATTAAAAAAAATACTTTGTATATAACACTGCATAGAATACCTATGTTTTACACAATGGGTTTATTACTCAAAAGTTGTATAACTAGCTTTGTTACAGTCAATCTTATTTGTAGTGCACCGTGAAAGCTGACTTCCAAGAGGAAACATTTGGGTTTATAAAAAGTGAGCAATTATCTCGTAAAGTAAATAAACCGTATATGCCTCCACCGCCCACCACCAATTCATTCTGTAAGTTCTGATTGTAACGTGAAGTATGTCTTAAAGTAAGGACTTCCTCAGGCCATTACTCAACTTTCGGCAAACTTTCTAGAATTTTCCCCCACCTTCCTTGCTCGGGATTGGCATGGGATATAGTCCTTGTTTTCGCAGGCTATTTCTGCGTGAACAAGCCAACGAGCAGGAGGCCTCCCGGGCCCGGTTTGGGCGCGGGGACCACAGCCAGAACACGCACACCAAACCAGCAGTGGGGTCAAAAAAGACTCATGGTTCTCCCCCACGCCGGAGGCCGGAGACACACTTCCTGCTCCTCACTTTAAGTCTTCCACTTCTCTTTAGCTCACACTCGGCCTTCTGTAGCAAATCCTAAGGTCTCCTGAAGAAGAACATCAGAAGCCGCTGACCCAACCCATCCACTTGGGGACAGACGCGGCGCTGCGGCTCCCGACTTCCGACTTCCGGTCCCGAGCCCTTCTCCCGGCACCGCCCACACTCCACTCTCGCGAGAAGCAGGGCATCTCTCAGTCCACGAGCCAGAAAGTGAGGTCAGGCGCGCAACTACCACCGCGGGTCAGAGGAGATGCGGGTGAGCCTCTGAGCCACCAGGAGGAAGGGATGCAGAGGCTTGGCTCTCACTGCCCTGCAGGTAAACAAGAGTTTGATCTGGGCCCGCACGTGCCTTACCTGGTGAGAGAGAACATTCCCACTGGGAGGGAGTCTGCGCCTGCGGTCAGCGCGCTGTCGGAGCTGGTCCTCACCGCCAGTCAGCGAGGGCTCGGGAACAGCAGATGGGGGGAAGCTGTTACCACCCGCCCAGGGGTCCCTGAACTCCCGGGAAATCACAGGCCGAGAGGACAGATCCAGAAGTCTCAGAAGGGGAGTCCTGGTGGCCACAGTCCCTGCTCATCCACAACGAGGCATCAGGCATGCTCTGGATTTTCCAAATCTGCTCAGTAAAGCTTCTTAGGAGAAACGTCAGAAGCCTCATTCTTTTCCTCACTGTTCAGACTGCTGAAGCTGAAGAGAGCCGTGAAGAGTGAGCCCAGAGGGGAAACCATGAGCTTGTCTCTAGGGAGACTTGACCGAGATAACGTTAAGAAAGATAGTATCGACAATGATAGCAGCTAGTATGTACGGAGCACTCACTATGTGGCAGGCACTATCCTCAGTGTTTCCCTTTCTACAGTAAGTTGCACAGTCCTCACCACAAAACTGTGAAGTCACTACTACTGTTGTGGTCATTTGCAATCAAGGAATAGGCTTCAAGCGGTTAGGAGCCTTGTCCAAAGCCCCATGGCCAGGAAGCAGGAGATACAAAAGTAGAAACGTGGTTTGGCCATCTCTAGAATCCAAACTCTTTGTTTTTAAATTGAAGTATAGTTGATTTAAAATGTTGTGTTAGTTTCAGGTGTGCAGCAAAGTGATTCGGATATATATACATATATACATATGTGTATATATACACACACATACTTTTTCAGATTCTTTTCCATTATAGGTTATTACAAGATACTGAATATAATTCCCTGTGCTATACAGTAGGACCTTGTTATTTATCTATTTTGTGTATAGTAGTGTGTGTCTGCAAACCCCGAATTCCCAGTTTACCCCTCCCTTCCTGCCTCATAACCACAAGTTTGTTTTCTATGTCTGTGAGTCTTTCTGTTTTGTAAAGTTCATTTGAATCATTTTTTTTAGATTGGACATGTAAGTGTTATCATATGGTACTTTTCTTTCTCTGCCCGACTTCATTCAATACGATCATCTCTAGATCCATCCATGTTTCTACAAATGGCATTATTTCATTCTTTCTTATGGCTGAGTAATATTCCATTGTGTAAATATACCACAGCCTCTTTATCCATTCATCTGTCAATGGACATTTAGGTTGTTTCCATGTCTTGGCTATTGTAAATAGTGCTGCTATGAACATTGGGGTACATGTGTCTTTCTGGATTAAGGTTCCCTCTGTATATACGCTCAGCAGTAGGATTGCTGGGTCATATGGTAAGTCTATTTGCAGTCTTTTGAAGAATCTCCATACTGTTTTCCACAGTGACTGCACCAAACTGCTTTCCCACCAACAGTGTAGGAGGGTTCCCTTTTCTCCACACCCTCTCCAGCATTTATCACTTGTGGAGTTTTGTTTTTTTTTTTTTTTTTTTCCATTTGTGGACTTTTGAATGAAAGCATTTGAAATACGGCAAGCATACAAACTGAATTCTTAATTAAATTAAATTTAAATTTGAATAGTTGCACATGACCAATGGCTATCATACTGGACAATGTAGTTCTGGAGTATAAACTTCAAGACTGAATTGAGAAGAGGCAGCTAGCCTCTTGAGCTCTCATGCACTGCCCTGGCTTTGGTGGGAGGGTGGGTGGAGCATAATTTTTCCGGCAAATCTCTTAGCAGTGGATAGTCACAGGGTTGAGGGGTGTGGGGGGTAGGTACCCGCCAAGTAGAGGGGATGAGGCACTAGCACGCCCCCTACAGGTTACAGGATGATCAACCGGGTCATCCTGACATCCTATTTTCATCCCGCTTTGTAGATTTTCCAAGAACTGAATTATAGCCATAGAATAACCTGAAGCCAACAATTGGCCATTGTCTTCATAAAATAGGACATTACTGGTTCCCAGAGCTGCTAGTTCCTCTCCCACCTCATTCTCAAATCGTCCCTGGCAATTCTTCTACTGATTTGCTGGTCCCAAGAGGAGGGTCATGATATTCTGCATAAGTATACAGAGGAATTTTTTCTGGGGGCTTCTGATTATTAGTTATTTCAGCCTTAGAGAGGAAATCTCTTTCATTTTACACTGTCTACTACAATCTTGGAGATGGTTAGCCCAACAGCTCTAAAAAAGAAAAAAACAACTTTGCCCTTTCTACGCTAAAGTGTCATAGATATGGAGTTCTAAATGAGGAAACCCAGGTTCGTGTTTTATTTATACCTAATATACT
Source organism: Camelus dromedarius (assembly GCF_036321535.1). Classification (NCBI taxonomy): domain Eukaryota; kingdom Metazoa; phylum Chordata; class Mammalia; order Artiodactyla; family Camelidae; genus Camelus; species Camelus dromedarius. Next base: position 14,842,857 of record NC_087450.1, read on the forward strand.
TGATTTATGGTGTTGAAAAACACATTCAGCTTAATTTATGCAGGAATTAACTTTGGTAGAGATTAATTTAGGATCTATGGCCCCTTCCTGAAGTATATCATCTCTATTCATAATCTTGGCTTGTGGACAGAGATGATAGTGAGTTAAAAAAAAAAAAAGAAATAAACCATAAACAAAACCAAAAATCTTCCAAAGGCAAATACTTTAAGTCCTCAAAATGAGGATAACAGATGGTTTTAAAATTAGAATCCCTTGGATTTCACTGACAGAAACAGAATTTAGAATTAACCTAGTGGTCTTTTCCACTGAGTTCGGACATTCAGTAAAGAGTTTTATATGAAAATAGATAAAACAGAAAAAAACAACAACAGGACCTTGCCACACAGTAATGCTTAAAAACAAGGAATTAAGAACTCTGAAATATTTAACCAGTAATATTCTTATGTTATCTTTGTCACATCTTTATAGACTACCAGGCGGGTGTGTGTGTGTGTGTGTGTGTGTGTGTGTTAGGAGAGGAAATGGATGGGAAGGAGAGGAAAAAAAAAAAACAAAGGGAAAAATAAAAAACCCAAAGGGAAGAACAAAATACAGCTTGGAGCCTCCGGACAGTCAAGGGAAAAAGGGGGCAGTAGATGTCATGCCGAATTCAAGAAACATACTAGTTTACCAGGAGGAATTAATTTTGGTTTTGTTTCAGATAATTGTTTTTATTTAAGAAAGCTGTCTTTATTAAAACAAACAAACAAACAAACAAACATAGTTGAGGGTCTCTTTTTTCTTTTTCTTTTCTTAGACCCTCACAGCTTCAGCACCGACTGAGGTGAATCACCTGCTGACGCTAGCAGCCTGGCCCCAGCTGACAGCTGTATTTGTAACCCCTGGCTCTAAGGATGCTGTTCAGAGGTCATCACACCTGCCTCTTTCTGTTTTTCGTTTTTGTTTTTGTTTTTTAGACTGTGGACTTATTTTTCTTTTTTTCCTTTTTTCTTTTTTTTTTTTTGCCTCTTCCTGTTGAAGCCTCAGGCAGGTAGAGAAGGGGACAACTCATTTTGTTGTCAGATGACACCCCCTTTCCCCAGCGATTAGTGTTTCTTTTTTTTCTGAGCCTCTGGCACTGTCATCACCCAGCGTCCAGCCAGCGCCCAGAACTCCAGGCCATCTCTGGTTATGGGCCGGGGTACCACAGGAGAGTGTCTGGGGAGAGGGTGCCAAAAAGGCCTCCCTCATAGGTGGGGTCCTGTCAATATTTACTGGTTAAAAAAAAAATACAAGAGCATCCTACCTGGCTTTGTGTTTTACTGGACAGAAGCAGAGAGTATCTAATATTAAGTCATCGTCCTGTAGCTTATGTGACCAAGGGAGTGATTCTGGTTTGCTTTGCTCTTCGACTGTGTCCTTGGCCGCTGCATGATTTAGTTCTGAAAAGGAGAACAAATCTCTCTCTTTCACCAGCCCTCCACAAAGAGCAAGGCGGGAAGCTTAGTCAAGTGTGCAAATCTCTACTGTGAGCTTCTCTGCCACGTCTGGGGGAACCACTGGCCCTTGAAAGCTGTCACAGACAGAGAAGAAGCGAGGTTATAACATGATTGGACATGGAGTTTTCCAGGCCCCACTCAGAAATGTGGACAGAGCGGCTTTCAAGGCACCATTTCAGGAGATTAAGATTTGAAATTGTGTTGCTTTATCTTAATGTTTTTCTTTCTCAGGCTTTTCTTAGGCCTCGCCGTGGAGTTCTGACCCTCCCACCCAGTGTACATACGAAGGTTTGCAACGCTTCATGCTTGAAGACTTGAGGCAAATGGAATAAATTCAATGTGCCCGACTTCATAGTCCTTGGATCCACATGCATTTGCTTGCTGTGAAGAGACGAGCATGTGAGGAAAACATATTCCTGCTGGAGGAACGGGTCCTTCTCTTACATAATTGCTCTTTTTGATTTGTCCTTTGTGTCTTACCAGAGGAGATTATGAAAGAGGCTGGCTCCGCGGCTCCAAGGCCTCTCAGCCTCAGCTCTGTGGGATGGGCCTCATCGCCAGGCCTCCTTGCCTCCATCCCAGTTTCACTAGCAGCAACAGCTGGGCTGACATCACCTCCCCCGCGCTCTTCTCAACTCCCTCACTTTCCCTGAGCTTCTTACAGGCCTGGAACCCCTGGGCTTTTGGCAGCTGAAACCAAAGCTAAAAGAAACCTGCTTAGCTCCGCTCTCACTGTGCTGAAACACCTCCACGGCCAGGGCACAAATTCTTCCACTTCCTGTCCTGTGGCAGCTGGAGCCGCTGGCCTCAGATCCCTGGCTTAAGGGTCTTGGAGAAGTTGAGACCAAACTCTGGGTCCCAAAGGGACGAGCAGATTCAGCCCCAGCCCAGCCGCTTCTGTTTCCTGAGAAGTGTGAATGAAAAATGTTGCTTGTCACAGCAGCATGCAAAGGATGCTGCAGCCATCAAGCCAGCAGCCACTACCCCAGCCCCCTCCCCACTCCACCACGGTGAGCCCTGAGGGAACTCAGGTTGGACACAAACAGGCCAAGCCCTCAGCCCCTGCAGCCCCCCACAACATTGTACCCTGAGAGGACTCAGGATGGGAAGGAGCAGGAAGCTGGCCCCAGATGGCTAAGGCGCACATCCAAGGAGTGATTTCAATGAGCCCAGACTCTTGCATCTTTTCATACATAGAAAAGCGCTGAATTCCTCAACTTGAGATGTCTGGTTTTCTTAAATTAACAGTGATCTTTTGAGAGGAGGGTATAGTTCAGTGGTACAGTGAATGCTTAGCGTGCGTGAGGTCCTGGGTTCAATTCCATTAAATAAATAAATAAACACAATTACCTCCCCCCCCCCAAAAAAAAACAACAACAACCCAGTTTTTGATTTCCGACTCCTGTACATCCTGGCCCTTCTCTCACCTCTTCAGAGCAGTCCCTCAGAGCAACTCAGAGGCTGCCTCCCAGGCTTAAGTCCTCAGCAAGTCTGCCAAATAAAACAGAAGTCTCAACATTTAGATTCTGCATTTTTTTTCAGTGACAGGTTGAACTCCTGAATAAAGAATTAAAAATCTTACTGGGAATAAATATTGACCTTACCTACTGATAGCAAAGATGTAACGCATTGCTGGGGCCATCGGTCAGTTCTTAGCAGTCTCACTGGCCTGTGTGTTAGCAGAAGAAAAGACACCACTCTGGTGTGACCCTGAGGGTTTTGACCTTCCTGGCACCAGTCTTTCTTTCCAAGTTCATCTTTTCCTCCCTTCGCACAATTCCTTGCCTTTGCCCTTCCAAAGTCTCTTCCCCGTTCCCTGCACCCACCCAGCCGAGCCAAGGGCGTTCTCACTGCCTGGGAGGCGTCCTCCTCTCTCCACTCTCTGGAACCGTCTTATTATCCATTCTTCGTGGTCCCCATCAAGTTCCATCTAGCCCCCATTGTTCTAGTTCCCAGAACAAGATGAATCCTATCCTTCTCTGAACTCTCATTTGTATGCTACTAGAGCATATGTTGAGTTATAATTATTTCTTCATTGGTGTCGCTCTGCTGAGTCATGTATGCTTTCAAGGGGGAGACCAAAGTTAAACCGAGTTGCTTTGTTGTCCATTAAATGAAGTGAAAAGTCTGAGATATGCCCATACCATCTCAGGATCCCTCTCAAAGGCAGGAGGGAATGAAAATGGAGAATCTCTGTCTCCGTTATCCATGTTGCATGCTCACACACACACGTATATATACACATACACACGCATAGATACGTAGAGCTATTTACTGTATACCATCTACTGCACTAGGCAATTTTACATGGATATTTCAATTTAACCCTCACAAGGACTCGTTTTAGAGGCAAGGAAAGAGAAATGATTAAGAATGTAAGTAATTCACCCAAGGTCGTGTAGCTAGTAATGAGAGCATAAATTCACATTCGGGAAAGCCCAACTGCAGAGCCCCAGTCTTCATCTGTTATTATTAGTGACCTCCCTTTATCACATCAGAAATGGACAGCTGTCATTTCTTGGCCACCTGCCTCCCACCTGAGAAGCTGAAAAGCCCAGCCTTTGTCCCAGCCTCCCTTGCAGCTAGACTGCAGGCAGGTGACCTGTGCTTGACTAAACAGATGCATCTGCTAGTGATGTTCAATTGGGAGCTGGTGACGCAAAGAGGCAGAGACAGTGGAGAAGCTAGAGGTGCCGAGGAAGCGGTCGCAGGGGCAGCACCACCCGAAGCCCAGTGTCTCTGGACAGCCTGCAGCATCCATTCTTCAGTGGGCGGTCAGCGGTGGCAGTTTCCTCAGTAGGTGGGTTGGGTGATGTGTTTTAGCTGGGTCCACCTGTGGCGAGCATCCCTTGTTTGGGCTCCTTGTCCAGCCTGGTCCCAGGCCCACTGGGAACTTCTTAAACTATTTAACAACTCATTGGCAAATACTTTTTTTCTGCTTAATCGACTGGAATTAGTTTCTGTTGCTTGCAGACTACAACCTTGACTGGTATAATATAGAAACTCATCATCTTCAATACAGGTTGACTTTCACATACATCATTCCCACTCAGAAGGAAAAACACGTATGTACCCAGATTTGTATGGAAGTTCAACAGAGTGGAGGGTGAAGGTGGAAGACTGTGGATCATTGGCAACAATTCTTAGCTCATCTGTCTGATTACCTGTTCATGATTCACATTGTTGTCTGCATGGCTGACTACAGAACTTTGCAGTGTGTTGTTACAAAACTGGTATCCAGAAATGGATTTTTACCTTCCAAATATAATTTGACTTCCAAGTCTAACGCTGGGCTTTAAAATTTTTATAATGAATTTGGCCTTTGAATAATAAGAAAGTAAAAGATTTTACTCAACATCTTTCCTGCTATTATAAACCAAATGGCTTCCCCAAATTGCAGTACTTACAAAACTAAGATCACAGAGGAGGTTGAATTGCTGAATTGTTTAATGTAATTTGACTCATTAGAGGCTCAGCTTCTGAGATGGAAGACGATAGGATAGCTTGCAAAAAGGTTCCTGATAAATTCCAAGATGAAATTCACTTTGAAGAGAGTGAAATGTGGTTGGTGGGTAACTAATCTCTCTGGTCTAATGCAATGAGGGAGTGGAATTTGCAGTTTGGCAAAGGGGTTATAATTACAAGGCATCTCTGAACTTCTGGAAGAAGCTACTGCTTCAGATGGCCAAGTGGTCGACAGGGATGTCAAATGTGAGACGGGAATAAACCTTAGAGAGGCCAGGGGTTTGACCTTCGTAAGTCTAGACACGCTAACGTGATTATCATCACTCTAATCAGGTTATAGAGTAAACACACTCTACAAAGCAAAGAGTCTCATGGGGTTGTTATTTAGAGGATGATGAAAAGCTGCTTTCTGTCTCTGCTTAGAACACAATGGGAAGAAATGGGGTGGTTTGCAGCATGAAGGACTTTGGTTAGATCTGTGGCTCTCAACCCAGGGTGATCTGACAGTGACCTGGCAATGAGGGGGTTGAGAGGGTGCTACTGTTTTCTAGTGGGTGGAAGCCTGGGATGCTGCTAAACATCCTACCATGCACAGGACAAACCCCCACAACGGAGAATTATCTGGGCCCAAGATGCCAATAGTGCCAAGGCTGAGAAAGCCTGGATTAGATGTGAGAAAGAAATGTTTGAATCCAAAGTTATATAAATATTGGAATGGGTTTACACCTCCAGGGTGCATAATTTAAATGTCAAAAACCTCAGTAATCAAGATAAATTATACTGAAAAAAAAATTAGTGCAAAAAATCCACAATGAACAGTGTATCAAAATTATTAATTAATTAATTTATTTTAATTGAAGTATTGTTGAGCGACAATGTTGTGTTAGTTTCAGGTGTACAGCAAAGTGATTCAGTTATACACAAACATACATACTCTTTTTCAGATTCTTTTCTACTACAGGTTATTGCAAGATATTAAGTATAGTTTCCTGTGCTATATAGGAAGTCCTTATTTATTCAAACTTTTAAATGAAGACAGGACCCAACAAGAGACAGGATTTGGGTTGAGGAATTTAATATATTATTTATCTTAATTACTGAGATTTGGGGCACCTTCCTTAAATTTTGTGCCTCAGTCCCCTCACCCTAGTCCTGGCCTGTTGGATTATCAAGGGTATGGAATCATTTTAGCTAAAAGGTTATTTGATGTGATTATTACTAAGTTGGGGGTAGTTAAGCCTGGTGGAGGTGAAAGAGGTCTTTTCCAGCTCCAGAATTTTAGATTTTGGTGACGACATTAGACAGGGAAGCAACGCTGGTGTTAAGCTGCATGGACTTTCTGTAACACAGATTTTTAACTTCTCCGGTTTATAGCCTGACCTCAGTTAACCAAGATCATCCTCATCACAAAATGCAATGTGTGAACGGCGTCCCAAAGAAATATGTGGCATTAACTGTGGTCGTTAGCAACCCTCTTCCGTTGCAAATTTCCCTACCAGAAAAATAACCATTGTGTGATTTTTTTTTTTCCATTTTACTATTCCTCCTTCTCCCGCTCTCCTTTCCCCAGTTCCACTTCGTTGCATAAACCAACTTACTGTTCTTTTCTGGGATCCATTGATATTGACGTTATTCTACATTACTTGCCCCTTTGTTCCCTAAAACACCTTAGATGGAATTTTGTGTGTGTGGTGGGGGTGGAGGGGGAGGGTTTAAAATATTTTCCCTTCTAACAGGCTTGGGGGAAATAGTCTGTCTATATCTAATGACTAAGTTTGTGTATGTAGGTTTGAGAGTACTTACAACCTAATGCTGACGCCCTCAGAAATGCAAGATGAAAGTTTCCAAGCTAATTTACTATCCTGGGCAGGGCAAGATAGACAGTTATAAAAAATTACAGTAATATTCCTAATTAGGAGAAATGTGGTCTTGGATCCGTACTAGAACAAACACTCTAACCATTATAGATTGCCTTTCATTAATTTCCCCGGTTTCCGTCTATGTGCGGCTCGCCCATGAGAGTACCTGCATTCAGCAAATGTACTCGTGCATAAAGTAACTGGATATGGGACCCACCGCCTCCCCACATCCTGTCCCTTAATCTAACTGACGTATGTACAATTCCTTTTGATCTATGCTAACCATCCTTATCTCAATGCAGATCTCAACTTCCTATCTATTACTTTAAAAAATGCTTTAATCAGAGGGTAGTGACAAGTTGGGTTGAATTATAGGGTTTGGGTTTAGGGAAATTTTTTTTCATTCTGTTAGAAACAAAGCAACATCAAACTTCATTCCAACCCCTTAGTCATTGCTATTTTGATGAGCCATTTTGTGTTCATTTCTCAAAAAAAAAAAAAAAAAAAAAAAAGGACAAAAAGAAAAGAAAGAACTAAGGAACTAAATGGTAGATGGATTGATGAAGAAGAATTTTAATTGAATTTGAACTGAAAGCTGCTCATAGCCAAACATTTTCTTCTCTTTTTTCCTTGTTCTTTTTCTTTACCTTTTCTTTTTTTCTTCTTGGTCCAGGGTGAATGGAAGTTCATGTTTAAGCAAAGGATGTACTGAATTGTCTAGGATTTGAGACTCTGAACTGCCTGGATGTGTACTTTGCTGCAGAAAATCCACCAGGAGAGGGCAGCAGAGAGTACGGAGTGGCGGCTGCTGTCGGCGGGCAGAAGTCCTGCCGCCCCTTTGGGACCATGCATTTTGACTCAGGACGGGTCACAGGATCTAAATTACATATATGTACCTAGGTTCTCCAATTCACAAAGTGGTGATGAAAATGCTTAAAGGTTCCTTTATAATAAACAGTTTACGTGAACATTAGATTTCCTATTGTGGGCTTCCTACTGTCCTGTGGCAGAAAAGAAACTATGTCTCCAGAAAATTTTAGTTAGATCTTCAGAAAGAAGAACAAACGGGACAAGTGGGATGCTGTTCTCTCTTCTGTATCCCTGCTCTCTAAAGAGATGTTACTCCACCTATTTGATACAATGTTACAAACATATACTAAACAAATGAAGGAATAAGTGAATGAATCAGGTCATTGCAAATGGTAAGGATTCTTTTATAAAACTCTGGGCTTGGTCACGCACAAAGTATGAGTCAGGAGGTTGAAATGTGTTTTTTACTGTGGTTTCAAGCTAATCACTGCTGAGATGAGGGTGGCATACAACACAACCAGAATGCTACGACTACTACGCAGGCTGTTCCTCCATTACTGGAGACGTGTAAGTTCAAGGTTCAAAGATTTTCCTTTTATCACGCTGCTCCTTGTGCTGCAACAGAACTTCAGCGATGCAAAGACAACTCCCTCCATTGCACTACTGCGTCTGCTTTTGTGCACGTTTGAAATTCTTCCTAATAAAAAATGTTTTAAAAACCTCCCATCCACTGCACCAATTTATTGCTCCTAGTAAATAAATCAGGGAGTGTCTCTTATGTCTAATGCTTTGAGGCAAACCCTTTACACAGCATCTGGGCCATCTCAGTGCTCCCAAGGGTTCTATGTCTGAAGTTGCATCTTCTGTTCATGCCTGTTTCTAATTACGTCTGGAGATCCGTTACCATAGGAAACCAGCACCTTCTCCATATACCTCCCAGAATGCTTCCATTGACAGTGGCTGACAAAAAAACAAACAAACCAAACCATCTGTAGAAAATGATCATTTAGAGATGGCCTCTTATTAATACTCACGTTCTTCTTCTTTTTAGGTATTGGTAGAAACTCAAGGGAGAGTGGACCTCCCCTTCGCAGGACCCTGTGCACAAGGCGTGCTTCATGCCTCATTACCCTCCACAGCAGACCCAGGTTGCTTGGTACTGTCAGCCTCACCATACAAGTGAGAACTTAGGCAACTGAATTTCTGATCCCATCAATTCTGGTGAGAAGCACCAGTGGCAGACCAAAATACGGTTAAGAACTTTGCAAGGAAATGAAGAGATGTGTGCCTACAGATGGTGACGGGATGACAGGCGCCACCTGCTCTGAGAAGATGCTCATGACGCTGGAGTCCTCAGGTTGGTCTGCCAGGAGGTAGAAGTTACCTTCCTTTTTGGGAGTGGGGAGGTAATTATGTTTATTCATTTAGATAGAGGTATTGGGGATTGAACTCAGGACCTCATGCATGCTAAGCATGCGCTCTACCACTGAGCTATACCCTCCCTGCAAGAAGCTACCTTCCTTTTGGAGGTAGAGGGGAGGTATTTAGGTTTGTTTGTTTGTTTGTGTTTGTTTGTTTTTTTTATGGAGGTACTGGGGATTGAACTCAGGACCTCGCGCAAGCCAAGCATGCCCTCTACCATGGAGCTCTACCCTCCTCCAGAGAAGCTCCCTTCATTACTCTGGGTTTCATACAAATGCCATCTCCTTTGGTGGGGCCTCAGAGTGCTGCAGAAGAGGATCTTTATCTTCAGAAATGATGCTTCAGCAAGTGCTAGATTTGTGAGGATGACCAGTTTGCCCCAGTTTGCCTGGGACTGTCTCATTTTCAGAGTCAAAGCCCTGCATCCGGAGAGCCCCGTCAGTCTCCAGCAAATTGAGATGGTGGGGTTCCAACAGGGCTCTGTAAAAGTTTGTTGTTTGGATTCTGACAGATCACATTGATATGAGTCTCATGAAATACACCAAGTCATTGCATAGACATCGGATATGTAAAGGAAATAAAGTTGCATATTGTCAACAGCTCCTCTCCCACAGAAGAGACCGAGCTTCCGGGAGTTGGCTTTGGGAGTGGTAAAATGCAGTTGCCGCAGCTCATGCTGGCAAATCAACATAATGTCTGGGCCCCTCTAAACACAAGAAATTGCTGTTTCTTTCCATAGCTCAGCTCTGCTCCAATAACCTCACTATTCCTATTTGAACACAAGTAAGTCAGATAAACACATAGAACTTGATTTTGTGTTACACACACTATTAGATAAGAGCAGAAGGCGATCATTTCATAAGGTGGGGTGGGGCAGGGGGAGCCATCTCCACTTGACATTGTAGTAGCATTAGCTTGGAAAAATGATCTGGGACCAAGAAGAGAATACTCTGGGTTTAGTTCAAAACCACTGAGTCCAGCTGTTAATAATGGATTGCTTTATGCAGTCTATTCTGCCTGTTACACTTGGTATGAAGTCCTCAGCATCTCTACAAAGCGCGAAAAAGTATTTGGAAGTATTTGGGAAAGTGGAGTCATTGAATAAAGCAAAGATGAGAAAGGGTAGAAAAAAGAAAAACGTGTCAGGATTGGAAAGTTAAAAAACAGGGACAGAAAGTGTGGGGAAATAAAACAAATTTCAGTTTAGTATTGTTAATACATCTTTTTAAAAAAATCTACTTCAAGCCTGAGTTATTGTAGCCCAGGATTATTTAGTCCAGACAACACTCAATAGTAAAGACAGGCTGATTTTTATAGTAACTCATTCAGCATCGGTGTCTGTGTCATTTACTTCATGACTGCTTCTACTACGCTATTTTGAGTCCCCAAATAACAGTTTGAGCTTCAAGCCTTTCAACTAGCTTTAAATAATTTTTCAGACAGGTAAAAAGGTTTGTCTTGCTGAAAACATCTCCCCCTTTAGTTTTAAGAGTTATCTGTATTAGGGAGAGACGTTATCTACATCCTGAAACCAAAAAGAACTCATGTCTGTTAAAATATGATGCGCGTACTCGGTCACAGCTCACTTAAATACCCCGTGTTTTGTGAGTCTCAAAGTGTGGTCTGGAACGAGCAGTATCAGTGTCACCTGGGCACCTGCCAGAAATGAAAATTCACAGCTCCCCACCCCAGACCTGCTGAATCATAAACTCTGGGGGGAAGGGGAGAGGGAACAGCCATCTGTATTGCAGCAAACCCTCCCAGGAATTCTGATGCACACGCAAGTTAGAGAATCACTGCATTCGTGTATCCACAGTGGTGGTTTTATTGCCTAGCCACATCATTTTATCACATGGATACGCTTTACCAACCAGGCCAGCTATATGCTAAAAAGTTCACCCATTCTTCAAAGATTGATCACACTTTGCCTGAAGCTGGCTCTGGTGCCAGTGGAGATCTGCAACCTGCAGAATAGTTCTAGCACATGGGTCCTACTTGCAATCATTATTAAATTCTTTACTTAATAAGGATTCTTTTTTTTTTTTCATTTCAAAATTTATTGAGATATAACTGACATTTAAAGTGTACAACCATCCTCTATGGGCCACCAGTGTGGCCTAATGGATAACCTATAAGGCAATGGTTACTGTATTAATTTCCTAGGGCTGTGCCACAAACTGAGTAGCTCAAACTGGGTGGTGAGAAATTTGCCTCATAGTTTTAAAGGCCAGAAGTCCAAGATCAAGACGTTGGAAGTGTTGGCTCCTCCTGAGGGCTGTGAGGGAGAGTCTGTTCCCTGCCTCCCTCCTACTGTATGGTGGTTTGCTGGCCATCTTTGGTCTTCCTGATTCCCGCCTTCTCCCTGTGTGTGTCTCTGTCTCTGTGTCCCCATTTCCCCCATTTTACAAGGACACAAATCATACTGAGTTAGGGCCCACCCTAAGGATCTCCTCTTAGCTTGGCCATCTACAAAGATCCTATTATCACATAAGGTTACATTCATAGGTACTGGGGGTTAGGATGGCAGCATCTTCTGAGGGTGACGTACCTCAACCTGTAACAGCTGTTTACAAATCATTGTAGAGGTGTAGGATTTGGCCTCATGGCTGTGGTCATCTCAGCGTGTTCCTGTCTTCCTTAAGCTGTAAGTATTTGGACTCTGGCCTGTCTTTCCTGCCTATTATGTTATCCTGGTCTAGGCCAGGTTCTACCGTATAAGCACAACTGAACTGATTTGGTTTGAGGCAAACATTTAGACAGAGAAAAGACAAACATATGCACTCGAGATTCAGCTAAACTATTCATCCACTGATTTACGTTAAGGATTTAAAGTAAAGACCACCTATTTAGAATGATGATTTTATCTAAAATACTGTGTCTGCAGCTGCAATTACCTTTACAAAGTCTATTTTTGCGACTTCTGAAGCTCTAATAGCCTCATGTGCTACCAATACCCCAATTTTTAGTAAAAATTATTTTTATTAATACAATTTTACTTTCCTTTTCAGAGTGGAAATCTTCTAAAGGCTGACTTTTCCCCAATCCACTTATTTTTAAATGGAATATCTTATTTATTCTAAAATTTTCTAATGAAAGAGATAAGATTTCTTTTTCTTTTTTTTTGTAGGGTAGAGGGAAGGTAATAAAGTTTTTAATTAGTTTTTAATGGAGGTACTGGGAATTGAACCCAGGACCTTGTGCATGCTAAGCACACACTCTACCATTGAGCAATACCCTCCCTCGAGATTTTTTTTAATGGATTAAACTATATCTGCCTTTTTGCTTTGTATTTCTTAATTTCAAAATGATATAACATTTTCACAGAATATTTGGAAAATAGAATAAAAATTTAGCCAAATGCCATTACCTTATATAACTATATATATTTTTTCTGAAATACTATACACATTACATTGCGATGCACCAACTGAAGGCAACATTGTTTTTCCCTTTCATGAAATAGGTGTGCTTCTTTCTGCCAACAACTTTGTTAGTATAACACTCCCACTATATTTTTGTTCCTTGTGAGGAACACGATGCCAGATTTCTTTCTTTATATTAACCAGTTTACACGTTTCTTAGCCTTTCCTTTATATAATAGGTAAAAAGATGAATCTACTCATCAATTAGCCAGTCAACTTCCAGATAGGATTATAGTAATGTACCAAGCACTGGAAAAGAAATTAGTGAGAAAAGAGGTCACTGTCCTTAAGAACTGACATCTAGATGGGGAGTTTACAAAAAGTGTCAGATTTGAATGCAGATCAAACTCCCTACAGCACATTACACTGCTATGCCGCCTCCTCTGAGCTGCAATTAGATGATTTTGCAGCTAAAGACCAGAGACACTGATGAAAATGAAAGACAAAAGGAAACAACAGAGGTGTCAGACTGGGGCGGGTCCCTCCAGCCCCTGTGTGTTGGCTGCCAAGGGAGAGATTCAGGGAGACTTGATCTCTTTGAGATTTTTGCTCTTAAGGCTGACAGGTGCTTGGGGAAATGTCATGAAAATAATGCAGTGAGATGCTATTTATTATGTAATATGAAAGGAACAAATTGATATAAGACATCAAAGCAGAGATTCGGGGGAGGGGGAGGATACAGCTCACGGGTAGAGGACATGCTTAGCAGGGACAACGTCCTGGGTTCCATCCCCAGTACTGCCATTTAAAATAAATAAATGAATAAATAAACCTAATTACCTCCCCCTGCAAAAAAGCAAAAAATTAGGAAAAGGACGAACAGGGAGATGATAGAGCTCATGCTCAATGGTAGAGCACATGCTTAGCAGGTGAGGTCCTGGCTTCGATCCCTGGTACTGCCATTAAAAACAAACAAAAAAAGACAAACAAACATAAAAAAAAACACCAAAAACCAAAAAACCAGATTCCTCTACATTTGGAATTAAAGAAACACACATCAAGGACGCTTGCTAATGAAAATGTGAAATTTCCGCTACCGGCCCTGTAAAGCGAAGCGAAGCAAACAGAACCAAGCAACACTCTACCCACCTTTCATGTTAAATACTTAGTTTCTGAATGTGGAGAATGATTTATGTTGTTGATGAGATTAAGCCAATTTTGGTAATTTGGATTTTCAAGCCCATTATCTCTTGTATCCAGATGCAACTATTTCACCCTAGGGACACAAGTTTTGCAGAAGATTTATACCCCAAAATGGGGCCCTTTCCACGGAGCTATTTATTTTCCAATTAGCAGAAGTCACAGCATAGAGCAAGTCCAAAATAGTGCAAATTACCACAAATGCCTCTGCTCAAACATTTCCAGTCTTGTTTGAGTCCAGGATACTTGTTTCCACACTTTTGTTTATTTTGTTAGCATAAACAGGTTTTCGAGTTTATTTGGATAATTTTTTTTCACCTTCAACGTTCTTTTTGCCTATAGGGCTTAGCTTTTCTTTGGAAAAGGGCAGGACTCAGCACCTCTTCAAATATTCATTGTGATGTAGAATCCTATAAATTAATCTGCCTGATAAGGGCTGTTGGGGCTTCTCGGTGGTCCTGGGAAATCAAGGCCACTGACTTCAGTGAGAGCTTTCCCAGCTACTCCTCCCTGGAGGGGGTGAGGGGAGGAACCAGGGGACAAATTGGGAGATAGAGCTTTAAATTTTTCCTTCAGCCTCAGAGGACCTGCTGGGGCAAAATCCCCAAGCAAAAGAAATGATTCATCCCCTACTACGGAACTAGAAGAAGCTCCAGGTTAAGGTGTGTTTGATGGAGCCATTAACCCTGAGTGAGCAACAGCCGGAAACACTTGCATTTTCACCCTCAGGGCTGGCTCACCCACTGGGCATGTGAGGTTGTCATCATAGCCTCATAAAACACACCCAATTGTCTCTTATTCCTTAATTAACATCTTGTAAAGTTGATAATATGATTCTGATGGAAGCAAATCAGAAATGACTTGGCACTTTTATCTGCAGACACCATAGCTTCCTAGGGAGCTTATGGAATAGTGAGTAGGAAGGGAATACATGAAGACAAAGCATAAATACTGTTATCAGGAGGAGCTCCTTTAAACCTTTAAAGAAGAAAATAACAAAGTAAATGCAAATGTGTGCTGTCAAAGGGAAGGAATCTTAGCTCTACGATCCTTTAATCAGTTTCAGCTCCTTAGCATAAGACTGGCTGTGTATAGAATGTCAGTGTCCTGCCTGTGTTTTCCCCTAGGAATTTTCGAGTATGTGGTCTTAACAGTAGAGATGGTGATGGCATCAATGGCTCATCCTCTAGGAACTCCTACTCTGGGTTTCAAGGTAGAAAAGTCTCACCATCTGGGCATTCTCTGGCATGCAACTGGCAGCAATACTCAGGCATGCACCTGGAAGGCTTAAATGTTCGAATCAGGAGTCACAGGAGAAAAAAGTGCTGTGAAGGAAAAGAATAGGGGAGTAAATTGGAGGCAAAGGGAGGAAAAGAATAGGGGAAGATGCTCCCAAAGGTAAATTTGAAAGTAAGCATCATACGAGGAGGGACTTTGTTCGCTGCTCTACCTAGAACATGTAGAATAGAGTCTGACATTTAATAGGGACTCAGTAAATATTTGTTGAATAAATTATGGGATTGCAGGGCTACTGTGCTATTGATGGTTAGGTGTAGGGTGGTTCAGGAGGTGTGCCCCTCAGATCTCCCTTTACGAAAGAATTAACCATTTGGTTGCAGAAGTGCAGTTAACTGAGAGCTGCCAGTTGGCAGCAACTCTAGGCTCTGTCTCATTCTTTAAGCTGAAGCCATGCTCTTGTCAATAACTGAACACAGAGGTAGAGGTGGGCGCTAGTGTCTGGCTATTTCTGCCCCACGTGGTCTGCTCTGAGGGGCACTCTTTGCTCTGGAACTCACCATCGGGTTGGTGAGAGACTGTCAGATGTCCATCATGGTCTGAGGCTTTCTGCTCAATCCTGTTTCCTTCCTCTTTATCTTTCAGAGACATCTCTACATCCCCCACATTCCCAAACTCCTTGTGCTCCTAACTCCATTTCAGTGTTTGCTTCCCAAGGACCTAAACCACACAAGATGTGACAATTTGCCTTGAAGCCTCATTCTCACTTTGGTGCAGGATGAACGGTCAGGTTCTGAGTTATTCTGATATTCTGGTATTTCAGTCCTCCCAGGTCTCAGTAGTCTTTGTGGTAAGGTTAAGCACACAACTCTCAAGGACAGTGCTACTCAAAGTGTAGTCTGTGGACTTGTGCCAATCCTTGAATTATTTATCATTACTTGTCCACAATGGATGCAGAAATTGAGAATAATCATTAAAAAACTTTAGGACCATATAGCATCACTCCAACAACCAAGATCAGTGAACTGGGTTTCTAGAAATGTGTATAGCTTAGTTTGCATGTTGTTGAACTCACATTGTGAGTTGCACGTTGTGTGAATTGTGTACTGGTCATGCGTAGTAGAACCGTATTGCAATTTGTGGTATTTTAAGGTTAGTTTGTGATTGTGACTCTACCAATGTATAAAATTTGGAATCCATTTCTTTCATTAAGAGATAATTTAATTATAAGGATAACTTTAAAGGATAAATTGTTGGAACTGATGATGACGGATTGAAGAATTCTGAAAATGCCATCATTGGTTTTATTTTAGATAAAAGTTAAAAAATGAATATTCTTAGCTTGCAGCAATTGCTTTGAAAATTCCTCTTCCCATCAACTTCCCTTTGTGAGACTAGTTTCTCTACTGAGTGTGAAAACAAAACAGAGGAAGAGTTTAGATACCACCCTCAACCAGAAACCTTGTCTTTAATCCCACTAGATTATAGT
The DNA here is from genome assembly GCF_036321535.1 of Camelus dromedarius. NCBI lineage: Eukaryota > Metazoa > Chordata > Mammalia > Artiodactyla > Camelidae > Camelus > Camelus dromedarius. The sequence continues at coordinate 14,859,178 of NC_087450.1, forward strand.
AGCAAACCAGACAAGCTCATTTGCCCTTAAAACATTTTAGCTATTGACACACACGGTGTTTGTTCAAACTGCTTCGACAGGCATTTAATACATGGAATCGCTTTTTCATGCGTAACTTTTTGTTAAATTACAATTGGGGAATAATGAAGTCAGTAATGTAAAACGGATACTCTTAGTTGTTCAATGAACAATACGTACAGACTTCGCAATTCTTATGTTAGTTTTGATTGTATTTATTGACATGTAGTTTTGTTTATTGAAATAATTAGAAATCTGGGCTTGCATTTTGCCCATCTCCCCCACCCCATTTTCCAACCAATTCATTTTTTAATGTATTTTACAAAGAATCTCTTAGCGGTGGATTGGAAAAATATAGAACCCGTCCTCTCACCAGAGATAATTGGGGAAACTGCTTTGGAGGCTAATTTTGAGGCGGACACTGGGAGTGTAGGAAGAACCTGGGTCCTGGAATGAATTTCAGGGAACGTAAAAACCTGAACAAAGCTTTAGTAACGAACTTTTTCTTTCTGGTTAAATACGCTCAATTTGTATTAGAGTGGGCGCCGGCCAAATACAATTCCAGAAAAAGGCGCCCGCACCCCGCGCCAGCTTCCTCTCACAGCTTCGGCCCGAGGCGTTTGAGAGGACCGCCTCTGAGGGCGGAAGGAAAAGGGGCGAAGGGGCGGGGCGAGCGGCGTGAGGTCATCGGAGAGCGCCGCTCGCGCCGCGGACAGAGCCGGCGCGCCATTGACGTCACCGCCGCCGACCGCTTTCCGGGAGGCAGGAGTGGAAGGCCCGCAAGGTATTATTCAGAGCTGGCGTTCGGGTTTTTCTCGTGCTTCTGTCTAAGTCCGCTTCTCCTGGGACACCCCGTACCTTGTAACTCCTCCCGCTGACTGTGAGGAGCGGGGCCGACCTGCGCAGCCTTCCGCGAATGCGAACGTTGGGGCAGCGTCGTTGCGGGACCCCTATTTCCGCTTGTCTGTGGCTGCTTGCTGGCTTCGGCCTACCTTGGCCGCTCGCGCCTCTCCGCTTTTTCTTCGCTTCTTAGCTCCGCCTTTCAAGTATTGGAGGGCGGAGAGATTGAAAGCACGTGACTTCACGGTTAATTTTCAGCTGCCTTCAAACCTTGTTGCGGGAGGAAGGCCAAAGTGGAAGGTGTAGAGGTGTAGCTTTCCAGTGCCATCCACCTTTATCGTTCACGAACGTGATGACGGACTGTCTGCCGCTGCAGTATTACCACCCTCCTCCCCCGCGAGGTGATAGGTTGATTTCGACCTTAAGGTGAAATCTAATGGAATCTCAAAAAAATGGTTTTTCTTTATGGCCCGGGAAAGTTTAGTGTAACTCACACTTGTGTTTGAAAAGAGCTTTCGTGTCTTGCTGTTTGTTGACTGCAATTCAATTTTGGCTTGATAAAGATGTATCGGTCCCAGTGAGATGTTTGCTACTATTAATCTATTTGGACTGCCTTGTAGAAGACTGGTCTGAGACTTAATCGTATGTTGATTCTGGATCCGAAAATAACCAAATAATTCCCTGTTGAAATTTCGAGAGTCGTTTGTGATTGGTAGAAATGAGAGAACTCAACTATTTTATTGAAAGATAGGATAATGGTAGTGTGAACAATGGTTTTTCAAAATAATCCAAAGAATTTTGAGTTGAAAGGTGTTATAGCTGCCTTCAAATAGTTATGTTGTATGTATCACAGTTCAGAGGTGATATAATTTTTCATAACTGCTTTAAATTTTTCAAATGACTCTTTACAATATGTTATCTCAGTTAGCTACTGTTTCCAGACAGTTGACCCTTCAAGTGTGGCTCTAAATAGTCCCCAGGGGGTTAGGGTGTTTGATCATTTTCACTTTAGTAAAATAATAACAAATATTACTAGCTAACGTATTGGGTTCTGAGACAGGCCTTCTTCTGAAAACTTTACCAATATTACTCATTTAACCTGCATCGTAGCCCTGAGATGAGATGAGAATATTGTCACCAGCAAATTCCATGGCTTGGAAGGTAACCATTTTGCTGCATCATATCTATAATTTTGAAAACTCTTCAGATTAAATATTAGAATTAAACATCAGAAGTAATTTCATTGTATTCTGATGTAATTACTCATCTCAATCTTGAGCAACCTCTTTGTAGTTTATATCTTTTTCTATGATCAGACTTTGGGGTAAGTTTGTGTTTTAGAGGTTAACATCTTTAAAAGGAAGAAGTCCATCTTTTCTCTGGGACTTTAAGTCTGAAGGAGAGTTAACAGTTGACACTAACATGGACTATCTGCCAAAGAGCAGTATTTATTGAGAGATTGTTGTGTGTATGTTTCACTATTTTTTAAGGTAATGCAGTGCAAAATTCATTACATTAATAGAATTCTGGTGCAACATCTGCAGATGTCTCTCTAGTTCTCTGCAAAATTATATATTTGATTTGTTCCCTGGCTTAGTTCAAAATTGTATATAACTCTACTTAGCATAGGGATAGGAACAGGTCCAGGATGTACATTATTGTATAAATTTCTTTTGGACCCACATGGTGACTTCCTAATATCTGTTAAGTCCAAACTGTAATCTGATATTGAGATTCTCCAAAATTTGGTTCCAGTGTACTTTCACTGGTTTCAATTAGTGAGTAAATAGTTACTAAGTACCTAATATGTGGCAAGACTTGATGTTAGTCATGTGGAGATACAAATGTCATACAACATGAATCCTCCTTTGAAGGAACAGTCCAGTGGGTAAATAACCAGTGGAAAGTTCTGAGCAGAGGAGTGACATGATCTGACTTAGGTTTTTAACAGAATCGCTCTGCCTGCTATGTTAAGAGCAGATTGTTGGCAAGGAGGATAGGACAAAGCCAGAAGACTAATTAGGAAGGTGTTGTAATAAGTCAGATGAGATGATAGTGGCTTCACAGTTGGAAAGAAGTGACTGTGGTGAGTCGCAGTTCAGTTTTGGGTGTATTTTGTAGGTGATGCTAAGAGATTTGCTTGTGATTGAATGTGGGTTGTAAAAGTAAGATAATTGTCAGTGGGGCTTGAGCAACGAGAAGGGTGGAGGTGTCATTAACTGAAAAGAGGCACACTATGGGAGGAGTAGGTTTGTGAGGGAGGATTGGGAGTTCAGGTATGACATGTTAAGTTGGAGATGTCTGTTAGTTGTCCCAGTGGAGATGTTGAGTTGGCATTTGAGTCTACCAAGTCTGGAGTTCAGTAGGGAAGTCTTTGCCTGAAAAGAACATTTGGGAATTGTCAGTAAACAGGTGGTCAAGAAACTGGAGACGGTCACCAAAGAAGTGAATGTAAGTAGAAAAGGGAAGCAGCACAAGCTCTGGTACTTGGGCATTTAGCCTTTATAGGTTTGGGGAGATGAAGACCAGGCAAAGGAGACAGAATGAACATCTCATGAGGCATGAGGACAATTTGGAGAGTCTAGCATTGTGGAATTCATGGTGGAGTAATGTGTTCACTGTTGGATGCAGTTTATGGATCAGATGAAGAAGGATTGACACCTTTGGATTTATCAAGATACAAGAGGAGTGTTATTGATGGCTAAATGATTACTAAGCCTGGAGGATCTTGGAAGCCAAAGAGGAAGAAGAGATTACTTTTGTTCGGGACATATGGAAACCTTTATAGAGGAGGGGGCATCTGATGTGGGTTGTAAAGGATTAATAGGTTTTACTAGGCCCAGAAGACAAGGGAGAGGTGTGGGGAGGGGGTATTCTAAGCAGAGGAAAAATGCTTGCTTCTGCTCCTTCAAGGCCATACCTCCCAGTCAGTTGTCTTAAAGATGCTTTTGCAAATCCTTTCCTTTGTGTCCATTAGCCAGTTCCTCATTCTGGATTATCATTCTTGCTCCAGGCCTACTGAACACGGCTGAAAAAAATTCACAAAAGACCCAAATTAATGCTACCCAACTCCAACTGGGTCCTCTCGGTTGTCTGACAGTTCCTTTATTTATCCCTACCCTCTTCCTAACACATACCCTACGATGCCATGTAAATGAATACCATTTACTCAGTGTTTACTCCATGCCAGGCACTAAGGAGTCATTTACTCAATAGATAACCTATTTAGTTAGCACCTATAACATGCTGCTCTGATACTTGGAATGTAAGTGAGCAAAGACTTGCCCTGCACCAAGGCGCTTACAGTCCAGCGTGGATGACAGACATTAATCGAATAATCACAGAAGCATAAATTACAGCAGTGACATGGAGCAATACGTGGTGCTGTGAGACTGTGTAACTCGTGGATGTGACTTAGTCTGAGGCAAGAGGGGCTGCTTCCCTGAGAAAGCATTGTTGATGAGGGAGCTGAGTGAAGCGGGCAGAAAACGGTGGTGGCTGGGAGTCCTCACAGCAGTTCTAGGAGGAGTTTCCAGGGAGAGAACGAGGCTAGAAAGGCTTTTGTAGCATGAGACTAGGGGGAAAATGGCCTTATGGAGGCTGGAAATTTAGGTGTAGAGGAGGCAGTCCATTCATATAGTTCTTTGAATATAATGGAGCTAAAGAATATAGGTTTGACTGTAGCTGGTAAGTTGGGGGAAATGACATTTTATCTGGCATATTTGGGAATAAAGTAAATTTCAGACAATTGAAAATTTTATTTATAAATTTATCACTGTGGTATGTTACAGATATTATTGTTTAAAAATCCTGATTCTGAGAGTGTAACATAAAATGTGCTCCTTTACCTTCCTGCTTTTTCATTTCCCAGCAGTAACCACGGTTGTTTCTTCTGTATCCTTTAAGAAACTCACATGCCTATACATGTACACCTCCATATTCCTATTATCTTTTTTCTTAAAAACAAATGGTTTGTATTCTATATGTTGTTTTTCAGTTTTTGTTCACTTAATGTATCTTAGGAATTGAAGCTCTCCTTCATATTTTTCTCTGCTGCAGAGTATTTTATTGAATGGACATATCTAAAGTTATTGAAGTCGTCCTTGCCAAAGGACACATTGGTTGTTCCCTGCTTTAAGGTGTGTTTTAAAGAGCGTTGCAGTGGACATCCTTGAACGTTATCTTGTGTGAAAATGAACATTTTGAGAAGTAAAATAGCTAGGTCAGAGAATTTGTGCATAGACAATTTTAAAGCATAGTGCCAAATTGCCCCCTAGAATGCTCAGTTTACACTCCAGTTAATGGTGAATGAGAGGCTGTTTCTCCTCACCTTTGCCCGTATTTTCTGTCAATCTTGATTTTTGCTTGTTTGACAGGTGAAAAATGGCATCTTGTTCTGGCGATTTATGTTTCTTTAATTATGAGTAAGGTTGAGTAGCTTTCTTTATGCTTATTAGTCGTCTGGATTCCTTCATACGCAAGCTGCTGATTTTCTTTGTTCATTTTTCTTTTGGGTTGTAGATATTATTATTTTTTTTTTAATGAAGGTACTGGGGATAGAACCCAGGACCTCGGGCATGCTAAGCGCGCGCTCTGCCACTGAGCTAGACCCTCCCGCCATGGGTTGTAGGTGTTCTTGTGCGCTGTTAAGTTGCCTTGTAGAGGCTCCTTTTATCTGTATGTTGCAGCTGTTTCCCCCTAGTTTTTCATTTGACTTTAGACTTGGTTTGTTTGCTTATTTATTTTTGCAGGCTTACATTTTAATAAGGGCCAGGTAAAGATATAAGGTATCAGGATTTTTTTTTTTTTGAAGGAAATTTGTGACTTTATGGAAGTGATTAGACACTCTGGAATGTCAGCCTTTGTCAGAAATGTTAGTACAAACCTCGTTTGAGGCCACAAGCTCTGTCTTGTTTTTATAAGTTGATCAGCAACTATCACGGAGATCTGGTGAACACCTAGCAACCTACCTTCCCCTCACCCCGAGTTATATTTGGGATTGAAATGAGGTGCAGTTGAGTATTTTAGACTATGATTTCTTCTTAAGTGTTCCCCAGTTTATGAACTGGGTTATTATTTTACAAGTTAAATTGTGGGTTGATGATCTAATTTCACTGTAGAAATAAAGTACATGGCTTCTTATCTTTGTTCTCAAAGTGGGATGAACCCTTGAGGGCTAGCTTTTTTTTTGAAGGTAAATTCAACATATCCTGTGCTTTTACCTTTATGTGCATCGGTATACGTCCTTAAATGATGGGGGCAATTTCTTATGTAACTATAATGCCATTTTCATAGCTGAATTCTAACTTCATAGCAAAATTATCAGTAATTTCTCAGTGTCATCTAATACACGATCCAGGTTTGAATTTTTTTCTTTCAGAAATATCTTTTTACACTTAGTTGATTTGAATCAAGATCCACACAAGGTCTCCACATTCTGTTCAGCTGTTAGAGCTCAGAGTAGGCCTCTTCTTTCCCTGCTGCCTCTCCCCTCTCTTGGTTTTTCTTCACGCCGGTTACTTGTTATGGAAACCCTGTCAGTTGTCTTGGAGGGTGTTTCTCTTCCGGATTCGCCTCTTTGCTGTCTTGTGGTACTACGTTGTTTCTCTGTCCTCCGTTTTTCCTATAAATTGAAAGTTAGCTGTAGAGACTCAGTTATATTCAGATTCAGCTTTTTGGGGGAGTTGGAAATACTACACAGATGGTGCTGGGTACGTCACATTGCCTCACATCAGGAGGTGCGTGGTATGTTTGTGCCCTACTTTTAGTAATGTGAAGACTGATCTGTGGGTTCAGGAAGTGACAGTCTCACTCCTCTGCTGTAAACATCTCCTTTTATCTCTCGGTGATCATTGCCCGAATCTGTAATTTCATCAGAGGCTGCAAAATGGTGATTAAAAGAAAAGTTACCACTTCTTCCATGTTTGTTAGCTGGAATTTGAACTCTTGTTTTATTACTTGAGAATCTTGACAATCAACGCTGTCACGACTGTCGTGGAAGAGTGCTGTCAGAGCAACAGTTTGTGACGCCGAGGATATATCTTTCCTTGCTGTAGTTCTGGAAGCTGAAAGGAGTGTGGTGGCCTTTTGCTGTGTCAGCTTGGCTAGGCTGCAGCCCCCAGACATTCAGTCCAGCACCAAACTAGGTGTTGCTGTGAAGGTGTTCAAAAAAAGTAATTAAAATCCACAAACAGTTGACTTACTTGCCAACCTGTTAGGGAGGTTATTCTGGATAATCTGGGTGGGCTTGATTCATGCAGCTAGAAGGCTTTAGAAGCAGCGCTGAGGCCTCCCTGACGAAAAAGACACTCCACCTGTGGACAGCAGTTTCAGCTTGTGGCCAAGAGGTCCAGCATGCCCTTTCTTGCCCGCCTGCCCTGCAGATTTCAGAATTATTTAGCCAGCCACACAATTGCATAAACCCGTTTCTTCAGAATGTCTCCTCCTGGTTCTGCTGCTCTGGTTGAACCCCAGCTGATACCAGGAGCCATTTCCTCCACTCTCCTGTTCTCTAACAAGATGGGTGAGGAGTGGTGGCAAGGCTCAGAGCACATCCTTTTGTTTAGGGTGATCCTATAGTTTATTTGCTCAAACTAGGGCTTCCGAGAGAGAAGTGGGAAGCTGAGCAGTGGCATAAACTGGGACTGTCTTGGGCAAATTGAGACATTAAGTCATTCAGTGTGTCAGCCACTGGTGACACATCAACATGGCATTGCCCTCTCAAGGAGCTTGTAGTCAAAGGGAAGTGAAGTAAATCAGTGCATGTCACCAGATAGTGTTTTAAGTGACAGCCACTCCTAGTGGTGGTTATCCAGACTGAGAGGCGGGGACGGTGGCACTCAGAGAAGTCTTACTGGTTGAAGGGAAGCCTGATCTTACCCCTGGAGATAAGCAGGGTTTGAACCTAGCCAAGTAGGGAGGGTGGGTCATGTATAGAAAACCTGGGGTGAAAGGTTAGACTGGGTGGGTGTGGAACATTTGGAAAACTGCCCTCAGGGCTACAGCTATAGGACTGGAAGAGGGGAGCAACAAAAGATGGGGTCAGGCCCATTACATTGGGCCACATTGTAATGGGCCTGACATCCACACTGAGAGGTTTGGGGTTTGTCTTTCAGGTAGTGGGGAACTGTCGCAGGATTTAAAGCAGGGGCGTACCATGATCAGACTGTCTTTATAGAAAAATCACATTTTGTAACATCCTACAATTGAGAGTGGAGAAAAATTGACAGTGGGGACCTATTCAGAGGTTCTGAAAGTGACCTGGTCAGTGAGTATGGAGAAAGGCTTGGGGCTAAGGAGATGAAGAAAGCCATACTGACAGGACTAGGGGGATGGGGGGTGACTCCCCGGCGCCCCGCTGGACTGAGCTCCCTGCAGCCGAGGGTGGAGGGGAGGAGGGGGGAGGACTTCAGTTCTGCCTGTGACGCCCTGCACCCCTCCTTTGCTCCTGCTGGTGCTGTGGCTCTCATCACCAGCCAGAGAGGGAAGGAATGACAGGCACGTCCTGTAGGGATTCCAGGGCAGGGTTCCTCCCTCTGCCCCTGAGCCTCAGCCCCACCTTCTCATGCCTTTTCCACTCTCTCCACCTCTGCAGCCGGTGTTTTGGAGGGAGCAGGTGGAGGGGTGAGGAATATCTGTAGAAACTGGGCAGGGAGTCGGGAGCAGAGGTGGCTGACTTCTTCTCTTTCTCTTTGGACACTGACCATGTCCAGCCTTGGGCAAGTGATTGAACCTCACTGGGGTTCGTTTGTTGTCTGTGAGGAGTAAATGAATTCACACGTGTAGACCTCAGAGTCGTGCCTGGGTCACAGGCAGCCGTGTTCAAACGTTCACTTTTGCTGCTAATGCCATACATTCCCTGCTTTGTCCTGGCATCCGAGTAGCAGCGGGAACCGAGGGAAGTTTCTGCAGCTCCTTCCTGGCAGCGCTTCCCGTGGAAGGAACGGATCCTCGGGAACTGTCTGTCAAATGTTAGAAGTCATTTGAATTGGGGGGAATTTCTGATAATAGAAGAACCTTAACAAGAAGTTCATGCTGTATAGTACAGGGAACTGGAACTATATTCAATATTTTGTAGTAACTTATGGTGAAAAAATATGAAAACAAGTTTATGTACATGTATGACTGAAAGCATTGTGCTGTACACCAGAAATTGACACAACATCGTAAACTGATTATAACTCAATAAAAAAAATCACAAAAAAAAGAGAAGAACCTTTATTTTTCAATCTGCCTTGCCTTTCTTTCTGTCTTTCTTTCTCTTTCTTTCTGTCTGTCTTTCTTTCTTTCTTTTTTTTTCAGTTAGAAAGAAGGCAAGTGGTTCAGTTCAGGTTTAATGAGAGTCATTATTCTTACTTACTGCCTTGCTTTCAGTATTCACCCTTACCCATTTTAACAATAAATAACTATTTGTTTATTGGGGCTTAGGGACAGGGAATAATTGCAGGAAAATCCCCATCATGATTCTTGAGAGGGGAAATGTTTTCTGATAGAAAAATCAGATGAAAAAATTCACATTTAAATAATGACCTTTTTGTGTTTTTTATACCTGCAGTATTTGTTAAAAGCCAAAATACTTTCTTAAAATATGCCTTTATTTAAATGTTATGTTTTTTTTATTACAACTTTAATACATGCCTTTTGAAATAACAAGATTTAAACAATGAAGAATGGAAAGTTAAAAAAATGAGTGTGCTTTGATCCTATTTCCTAATTCTTACCCCTTCTCAGAGAATGTGTATTTTTGTATGTCTCCTTCCAGACTTTTTTCTACATCTCTACATATACAGGTTTAAAAAAAATGGCATATGTTAGACACATTATTTGTTATATACTATGTTCTATGACTTTTTCACCACTTATTGTGTATTACTACATAAAGATTCTTTATTTTTTCTATTGTCTTGGATAGATGTGCTGTAATCTATTCAGCTGTTTCCCTGTTGATGAATATTTAGATTACTTCCAGTGTTTTGTTACAGTTTATTCATTTGACAAGTGTTTATTGACTGCCAGGCAGTGCTAGTGAACAAAACAAAAATTCCTGCTCTCATGTTGTTATCTTCTTTTGGAGGTAGACAATAAGTGAGGTATGTCAGATGCTCTTAAGGACCATAAGGTGATGAAGGAGACAAGGAGTGCTGGGAATGAGGGGGAGGGGCGGCAAGCCTTTGAAAGTTTCCAAGCAGAGGCCTGATATAATCTACTTAGATTTGGGATGATCATTCTGCTTTCTTGATGATAAACTATTGGAATGGAAACAGCAAGGCCATTTAGGAGGCTTTGTGACAATCCAGGCACGACACAGTGATGGCTTGGACTGGCTTGGACCAGAGTGGTAGGAGTTAGAGGTGGTTAGATTCTGAATATGTTTTTTAAAGATAGGGTGATAGAGAAGAGTCCAGGACCATTCTGTAATTTTAGTTCTGAACAGTCGGAAAAGTGGAGTTGCCATGAAATGAGATGGGGAAGACTGCAGTAGGCAAGATTAGTAGGGTTTTTTTAAAAAAGCGAAGTATAGTTGATTTACAATATTTTGTCTGCTTTCAAGTGTAGAGCAAAGTGATTTGGCTTCATATTTATATGTTTATATGTATATGTATTTTCAGATTCTTTTCCATTATAGGTTATTACAAGATAAAGTAGGCAAGATTAGACATTTGGGCTTTGGGCATATTCCATTTGAGAATCTATAACAGCCAAAGAGAGGTATTGAGTAAGCACTTGGAAAGGTAAATTTGGAGTTCAGTGGTGAGGTCAGGGCTGGAGATGCTAACCTGAGAGTCATCAGTTTATTAATGTAGTTTAAACCCTGAGCTCACCTAGGGACTAAATTAGAGAAGAGACTCAAGGACAGCCCTGGGCACTCCAAGGTTAAGAGGCTGAGGATATGAGAAGGTTGTAATGAAGAAGACCAGGAAAGCAACCAGTGAGGTAGGAGGGAAACCACGAAAATGTCATGCCCTGGAGACCAGCTGAAGGGAGTCAGCTACATCAGATGACAAGACCTGAGAACTGACATTGACTATACAGTGACTGTACAGTGTGGCTGTGGGGGTAACCTTGACAGGAGCAATTCTGAGTGAGAAGTAGGGGGCTTGATTGTGGTAGATTCGAGAAAGAATGGAAAGAGAGGAACTGGGCTGTTAGTATAAGCAATGCTTTTGAGGAGTTTGTTCTAAAAGAGAGAGAAAATGGGGCTTTAGCTGGAGGGGGTTATGAAGTCAAGGTGTTTCTGTTGTTTCTTGTCTAACGTGGAGGAATAAAATGCTTTAAGCTTATTGGATCCAGCAGAGGGAAAAATCCAGCAAGGCAAAGCCCCCACTTTCAGAGAAAAGTTTGAGGAATCCATTTTAATAAATTTATATGCATGTATACAAGGGTTTCCGTGGGCTGCTTTCTTAAGAGGATTTCCTGAGTCAAAGGGTATGTGCATGTAAGAAATCTGTACCAATTTGTATTCCACCTTTAGTGTATATACCTTTGCTAATATTGGACTTTGCCAGTCTTTAAAATTGTTGCCAGTCTGATGGGTGATATCTTCATTGTTTTAATCTGTTTTATGCTTTGTAGGAACTCTATATAATCAAACTTATCCTTTGTTGTATTTTGACAAATATTTTCTCCCAGGCTGTTTCTTGCCATTTAACTTTGCTTATGCTGTACTTTTACCATATAGATTTTTTTTTCAGTTTTTATGTAGTTAAGTCTGTCAGCCATTTCCTTTTATAGCATTTGGGTTTCATTTAGATTATATAAATATTTTATATACTCTTTTAATACACTTACATATTTACCTTGAAAATTCATCTGGAGTTTATTTTTGTGTATGTTGTGAAATAGGTATCTAAGTTTTCCATCTTCTTCTATGTTCTTAAACAGTTAAATACCTAAGAATTAACTGTTTCTTGAAGGTTTGGAAGAAATTACCTATAATATCTTCTAGGCTTGGAACTTTTTTGGAGCATAGATCTTTGGCTTCTTTATTTTTTATTTTTAAATTTAAAAAATTGTTGTCTGTGGTTAATGATCTATTTGGTTTATATACTTCTTTTTAGGTTAGTTTTGGTAATTGATTTTTTTTCCCCTGGCGCCTCATTCTTATCATCCAGATTTTTCAAATTTACTGGTTTATAATTCTACATACAGAAAAGAAATTGCAAGTCTTCTCTATATGTGCGGTCTCTCCCTGTCCTTATACCTTTGGGCAGTGATGCTGGAGCTGTCCTTTCACAGATCTGGGGATTGATTAGCTGCTTTCCACCCTTACGGACCAGCTCTTACTGCCCTTTGTCTTGGGGTTACTCCTAGATTCTTCTCTTTTGCCTGCAAGGGATTGCAGGCTCCTTGGTTCTGTTTCCTATCAGTCTAATCCCATTTGCTCTTTAGCTCACAAAAATTTCTACTGTTGAGGTCTGCAGGTGTGTCTGTGCCCTTTTTGGGCACATAGCTAAGGAGAACATCAAGCCAGCATTACAGTGGACTTATTTTTGTATTTCTCCTGTCATTCTGGAGAGATTGTGGGAAGGATGAGAGACAGATACGTATTTTTAGTGAGCCTTTTGAAACAAAGTCAGTTCTATCCTGTGTGGTTTTCTTTTCTCATAGCCCTTTGTATAATTGCTGGTTGCACAGTAGTTGGGTAGTAACTTCCCAGTGTGAGTAGTGATAGTCCCATGGACTTCACTTTTTAAATTTTAAATGAAACCAGATGTCTCAGTGGAATATACTTGTTGAACAGAAATGTTGATATATTGTGACTAAATATTCGAATAGTACTTTAAAACCTTAAATGACATAGTCATAACATTTAGAACTACAGGGACTTTACAGACCATTAGACCCACTGCCTTATTTTATGGATGAAGTATTCGAGGCCCAGAGAGATTCAGTGATTTATCTAAGGTGACAAAGTCACTGATCAAGCAGGATGGAAAACCGGAGTCTCTTTGCTTCAGTTTGACTATGCTGTTTGCTTTTTACACATTCTTGATGTTCTCCTTAGCTATGTAACGAAAGAGGTATTTTCAGCTAATGAAATTTTTTAAACATAAGGATGGTACATGTGGCTTGGAATTGCTTCTGAAATTTGGTCTTAGACACCATATTAAATATATTGTTGTGGATTGTGCTTCTCATATAGATATTAAATATTATGAATGTGAATATAAATATTTAAAATATGAATTTTAAAAGAATGAGCTGTCCAGGTATGCTCTAGCCTAAACGAAAACCATATAGTTTATTTCCCCCTCTCTGCATACAGACTTCATGTAATTTATGGACTCCTGGATTTCTTATTACTATTTTAAGCTTAAGGAATATATATAAATATAAATATAAGCTTGAAAATGATTTTAGTGATAAATAATCATGAAATATTTCAGACCTAGGATTTCTAATTTTTTGGTTTAATATGCTATGCTGCTGGATCAGCAGCTAAATTTAGCAGTGCTAAAATACATGTTTTTCATGAAAAGAGCTTTGCTTATCTTTTTTTTTTTCCAGCAAGCATTAGGGAATAGGATATACGTATCACATTTTCACTGCTTTGCTTGGTCTTTAACTTCAACAGAAAGTTTTTTAAATTTGGGATTTTTATTATTGATATTCCGTGTTTGGTAGTCTTATCTTTAGTTCTTGAAAAGCATTGAGGGGTTGAGGGTTTGCTGTGTGTAGCATTAGTGAACTTGGGTGGGTTCTGTCCTGGTTCCCCGCTGGCCCTCCCTCCGCCCCCATCCCTGTCTCACCTCAAGCCAGTTAGGAAGAGGGGAGGTTTGTGTGTAGTTGCTCGAGAATTATATTCTTTTTTTTTCTTAATGGAGGTACTGGGGAATGAACCCATTGCCTCGTGCACGCTAAGCCCGCATGCGCTCTACCACTGAGCTATACCCCCCTGCCCAGGATTATATTCTAAGATTTGTTCAATTATCTTCAGGTTTCAACTCTTTCAGCACTTTTGAAATACATGATATAACGTTTTTTTTTTTGTAACTTTAAGAGCTATCTCTCTATGTCCAATATGAATTCTAAGAATTTAATTTTGTTCCAGTTGGTCATAATGGCAGGCGAAGAAATGAATGAAGACTATCCAGTAGAGATTCATGAGTATTTATCAACATTTGAGAATTCCATTGGTGCTGTGGATGAGATGCTAAAGACCATGATGTCTGTTTCTAGAAATGAGTTGTTGCAGAAGGTATTTTAAATATGTGATTTCTAAACATGTAATTCATAAAACCAAGTGCTATGTTATGAAACATGTAGAAGAAGAAATAGATAAATGCCCCTTTCTCCCTTTATTTCAATTTTTTTAAGTGTTGGATAATTTAGGGGAAAAATACAACAAAACTCCAACCTTAGGAAATACCTCTTAACTATATTTTATTTTGACTTGGATTTGGGAGAAAAAAAGTTCTCCCAGCATTCTTTTTGACAGCCTCTATCTTTGACCTTTTAAGTATTACAATGATGTTATCAGGGTTTCTGGAAACCCTATAGGACAAAAAGAGTAAATTGACTTTGACAGTCTAAAACAAATCTCATTATGTTTCTTCTGTCTTTGGTATTGCCTAAGCATTTAGCCTGCTTCTTATACATAAATGCATCATGTACAGTGTTTATATTGATAAATTACTTTTGACATACAAAGCCCAGATCATACCTCTTGAAATTAAAATAATTCAAAAGAATTTTTTTTTTGTATTGTACATGTTCCTCGTTTAACCAAAGATGGTACCCTGAAGTGAAAATTTGTGGGCAGAAATTACTGCTTAACAAAACTTTTCTTTTTGCAAATTATTTCCAGGTTATTTGGTTATTGGATTATAGGAAGTGAAAAAAAACATTTCTTTGATACATTGTGCTTGGTGAAAGTTTAAATATCTGATGGTGCTCAAAGTTTGTGTGTATTTCTTTTTTTCTTTTTCTTTCTCTTTCTCTTTTTTTTGTAGTTGGACCCACTTGAACAGGCAAAAGTGGATTTAGTTTCTGCTTACACATTAAATTCAATGTTTTGGGGTATGTATATTACTTTAGAGTTAATTAGAAAGCAAATTATTTATTGTGTCAAAAGTGATTTATTTTTAAATGCTAGCAATTTATATAGTTATACCTTATAGCAATTTTAATAGTCAGATATTTATTTCTTTTAAATTAGAATACCAGATGCCCATGAGCCACACATAAATTTAATATTACAAAGAGGTGGAATAATTTAAGATTTAACGAATCATTTGTGTGGTTTCTTTTTTGTAACTAGGATTTCTTTAATTGATGCTGTTAATTAATATGTACCCACGTTATTCCATGAAATCTTTCTCTTGTAGTTTACTTGGCAACTCAGGGAATTAATCCTAAGGAACATCCAGTAAAGCAGGAATTGGTAAGATTGCAGTGGATTTATTTCCTTTTATTTTACATGTTTGCCTGTTGTGTATTCCTGAAGTTAAAGTCGCAGTGCCTGTATCACACTAATTGTGGGGGGTGAAATTATGAAAGTGAGCCAGATTTCATCATGTCTTTAGTTTTTCTTTTTCTCACCTTTGTCAGAGAATAGTGTTCCATGTATTATATAAATCTCTGGATAGGAAAATGTTATGATTCTAGTAATTATTTATAACTTCTGTATTATTTTTCCTATAAATTCTTGAAACCTGTTCATCTCTACAACTGCCTTTTTTTTTTAATTTACACAATTCTTTAAAGTATATTCTAGTTGATTTACTAGCAAAGACAGGAAAGTTTCTCCTCCACCTTTTCAATTCTTCCATTAATTCATTTTCTCAGCAGTAAAGAATCCAGTTCAGCAACAAAGCTAAAAGCTTTTTTGGCACCAGTTGTATGTGTACTGTCCAGTAATTCTGCATTAGTGACATATTTACAACCTGTAATAAATCTTCTAGGTTTGTCTTTGTATTCCATTTAGATATGTAAGTACAGTATATAAGGTCTGGTATCTTGGAGTTTTTGCTGACTTCAGAAATTAAATCATTCAATTTTGAAAGAAAAAATTAGAAATCAAACTTACGGTTACCTTCTTGACTTGGTTTTATGAATAAGAATATTAATAAATTTACTCTTTCTGTTTATAAAATACCAGGTAAATACATATATATGTGAAATACACTTGACACTAATCTTCGTCTTACTGTGGTTGACAAGTGTGTGTTATAACTTAGTAAAGAACTTGGTCATTCATTTTAAAAAAATGAGTAAACCAGATCTGTTGTCTTTAGTTTTTAGATGTGTAGACTAAGACGTTTTCGTCTTTTAAATTTCTTGGGGGAAGAATAAATTTATTTTTAAAGATGGAAACTGTGAAAAATACTTAAAGCTAAAACGTGAAGCGGTGGGAGCCAAAGATCTTGGTTTGACAAGTGGTCCTGGCTTTCGGTCTTAAGAAGTACACATCGTATCATCTGTTTTCACCTTTCTAGTATGGTCTTCACATGTATAAAGGTCCTCTTTTTGTCTTTAACACCAAGTTATTTGGAGTGTTTTAGTACTTGATTCTGTCATTGGAAAAGGATCAAATCACCTGTCTTCTTTTTCCCTCAGAATCCACTTCATAGGGGAGTACATTCATATTCCGGACAAGGGCTGGCACATAAAAAGCATCCATGAGCCTGTTCCCCTCTTCTGACCTCGTGACAGACGTTGCTAATTGATCACAGAGTTACTGTGTGAGAGGAGGCCTGTTTGTCATATATATCATGCGTGGGGAAAGGCATTGAAAATAGTCACTTTATTCATTCAGCAAATATTTGAGTGCCTCCTGGGAACCAGGCATTATTTCCAAGTGAGATAATTCCTCAGTGAATCAAGCCAATAAATATCCCTGCCTTTGTGGCAGGTGCCAGACTGTCTGGGGTTGAAAAACAGTTAACATAATAGAACAAACAAACAAATAATAAATGTGTATGAATATATGGAACGTTAGAAAGTTATATGTTATGGGGAAAAGGAAGAAAATAGCACAGGGTTAGGGGCACTAGAGTACTTTTGTAGGGTCTCCCGTTTCGGTGGTAAAGGCCGGGCTGACTGACAAGGCTGGCTGTTGAGCAGGCGTGGCCGGGTGGCTCCGTGAGGGAAGCTCATTCCAGGCAGGGCTGGGCTGGGTGGTGTTGTGAGGGCTTGGGCTTTAACTGTGGGAGAAATAGGGAGCCATGAGAGGGTTTGGAGCAGAGTTGTCCATTTTTAAAAATTAAAACCTTCGGAGGTTCTGCATTTTTCTGTATCTGTTTGTACAAGTCTTTTGATTATTGTAATGAAGCTTGCTTTTAAGTGGTGATCAGTCATTTACTCTGCTGTTTTATGGCTCTCACACCGTTGTTGTCCATTTGAAGTGTAGAATAGCCCTTTATTCTCATTAATGGTCTCAGAAGATTCATAATGATGCAGCACCCTAGCATGTTTCTCTCCTTGTCTGATTAGGACAGTATGTTTCACTAGAAAATATCATGTGTTCATATGAAATTGAATGAAAGATCTTGTGCTTTCATTCTACTCATTTTAGTTGTGACACTAGAAGGCAACATAAAAAAAGTAAATAGTTAAATACTGCCTTAGCCCTTTCCTGTTTAGAAAACATTTTGGAGAGTTTAGTTGACATGTTGCAAGTAAGCTCTGTTTTAGATTATGGACTTCAGATAGAAGAGAGTTAGTATGTGGATTTAGATTTTTAGATTTAAAAATTTAGTATAACCACATACAAACAGTGCAGTGTTTATCTCTGTAGCCACGTGTTAGTCTGGGTCTTCCTCTTTTGAAACACTCAGAACACTCCTGAAGTGGCTTTCTCATGTCTGCACTCCCCCCGGGCTGCGAACTCCAGGAGGGCGTGGACCACGTCTGTCCTGTTCACTCTGCTCTTACCCAGCGCTGCTCAGTAGGCAGTAAATGCAGCGCTGTTGAGTTTAACTGAGGTGCAGTACAATGAAACCTAGTGGCGGTGAACAGCTTAGTAAATCTATTGCCTTTCTTCTTTTTCTGTTTTTTTAATCTTCAAGGAAAGAATCAGAGTGTACATGAACAGAGTCAAGGAAATAACAGACAAGAAAAAGGCTGGCAAGCTGGACAGAGGTGCAGCCTCAAGATTCGTTAAGAATGCTCTCTGGGAACCAAAACCTAAAAATGCATCCAAAGTTGCCAATAAGGGAAAAAGTAAAAATTGACCTTTTGGTTTTGGTGTACAGATATTCAAAAAGTACATCATTTTTTTATTGTTTTTCACAAAATAGTTGATGATGATGATGTGGTTTAAATGTATTTATTCCTTATTGAATTCTTATATAAAATTGACATTTTAAACCTGTATTGCTAAATACTTTTTCCCCCAGAAAGATTGTTATCTTTATTGGTTTTCTTATAGAACACCATGCAGTTTTTAACATTGTGGTATATTTTATATTTATAGTTTACCATCTCTCTTGACAAAGACTTATTTCCTTATATAGGTTGATCTTTCAAGTGCCACTTTATAAGCAACTGTGAAATTTAAGTTAAATGTTCTTTGTAAACATTTGTCTATTTTCAATGAATAATAACTTTATGAAGTATGCTAATGTTATAAATACATGTTTTCACTGTATAATATTAAGAAAGAATGAAATGATGTAAATGTCCATTTTAATCTGTGTAGTTATTTCATTATGCTTTCATGATTTTGGGAATTACTGCTTTTTTGAAATTTGAAGTACGAAATTAAGACTTTAAGGTTATTCTTTAATTCTTGGCACTTTGCCACTATATCCCATTTGAAGTAAAATATACTCTCATTAACTTTAGATGGGAAATGAGGTTGTATATTGATGGCTGAATTTTGGCATAATGGCTGTATCCAGTCAATAAAGCTGTAAATGTTGTACAGCTGACCTGTTTATTTTTTCTCTTTTGAGTAAACTTGTCCTTGAATTACGAGGGTAGGTTTTAGAAATGCTGAGGAATAGAGAAGTTCATGAATTTTTGTTCCTTACGCATAGCGCCCACAGTTCTCGTGGCCTCTCTTCTTCAGGTTTTTTTTCAGTGTACGTTTCTGAGGCTATAGCAAGTGCAGACCGGTGTTTTGGAACAACTTCCTCTGTTATATAGTGCCATTTACGCAGAGCAGAAATCCAAAGGAGATTATGTCATGTTTATAGTCTGATTTATTTTTTCTGTAATATTTGTTACAGAAAATCCTAAATATTAAAAAAACCCAAGTTTTAAAAAATGTCGAGGCCCATGACTTTTAGTCATATGCCGTTAATGCTTTTAGTCTTTGAATCCACATCGTTCTGTGTAGGAATGCCAAGTATAGTAAAGTACTTTAATTTTTGAAAAAGAAGTTGTTAAAATTTTCTGTGTGATTAATTCTCCATAAGTAACCTTGAATAAATGAATTTCTTGATTTATGGCCACAGATATTGGAAATGGTCTTAAAATGTAATGGATTTTGTAAAGCATGTTGAACCCTGTCTCTGACACACGGAGAGGAAGTCACTGATAGTTGCAGAACGTCTTCTGGCTCTGGTGACAGACAGTTTGAAGTGGAAGAACGTTTATAATTATTTCACTCCTTTTTTCACCTTCATCCCCTCAAATTTCTAGGTTTTTTTTTTTTCTAAGTAACTTCATGAGAGAAATAAATGTTATTAAGAGCAAATGAAGTGGCCTTGTGTTTTTTATTGCAAAGAAGCATATAACTTGCATTTCTGTATATTTCTCATTTCATTAAGGAAAAAAAAATTAAGTGAAAAACGTCATATGGTGGCAGAAAATTCTTAGCTAGATTATTGGTTTGTGCAAAGTCCAACTCTGCATTCTCTGAAACTGGAGGTTCTTAAGATTCTTAAACTGAGTAATTACTTTTAAGTGTTTATTGGGAGAAGTAAAAAACAGTTTGAATGTATTCCGTTTTATGTCTAATTTCAAATACTTGTTATTCAGCACATAGCAAGGAGCTGGATGATAGTAATTGCGCTGGGTTGCTTATTTTTTGTTCATTTATTTCACATTTAATGAAATTTACATTGCTAAATACCATACTAAGTTCCAGTTAAGACAGCTCCTTTTTTTCTATTTTAATCAAGTATTATGGAAAAAAAAACTGGTCTTTTTGTTTAATTCAGTTTTTCAGATTTACTGGAGAATTTGTGACAAGTTGTGCTCATTAACCTTAGAATCATGAAGGGTGATGTGTTGATCTATTTAACTATGGTGCAGTTCTTGTTAACGTAGTTTGTTCCAAATGACAGTGCTCTAAGTTTAGATGTTAATTACATCTTATATTAATCTCTGCGGGAATTAACAAATTGGAGAGGTTATAGCTATAGATATTTTTAAGATTAGAATTATAGACTATTAATCTAATACTAAATAATGAGATTTGGTCTTTTAATATTATTTTAAGTACAATTTTCTTCTTGTTCATAGTTGCAGGATGGGAATTCATTTTAGTAAAATAGAATATGTTAAGAGGAAAATTGAACCTTGAATTATGGTTTACATTCCTGGAATTCGAGGTTCTGTCAAGTTGATTGGTTTTTAAGATACCCTGCAGATTAAAAAATTGTTCCACTTAGCTATTTGAAATGGGTTAGTATTCTTTCTAAATAAGCCCTTTAAAATTGACTAGAATGTAGGAAATGCTTACCAAATGGACAATATATTGAATATAGATACTTTTTCTTAAGTGTAGGTCATGGGAGAAGAAGATGACAAGTTTAGGAATCACTCAGCTTTAATACAGTTAAATCATACTTTTAAGCAATAAATTATCAGAAATCCTGGCTTTCCAAAGTGACATTAGCTGAGAAAGGTTGAGCAGGGATTCCGAGCCTCATGTAATAGCTAGATTTGGTATATAAAGCAAAGAAAAAGAAGCACTGGCGTCTTGTTTTCTCCCTTGGCAGCATAGTTAGTAAACTTGCTGCAATAAATTCAGGGGGTCTTTTTTCTGAATAGCAACGTGTTTTATGTAAATGTTATCTGAATGTAGTTAACTAATAAAAACATTTCGTCTTCCCTATATCCTGGTCTAAAACTTACCAATTTTGGAAATACAAACTTTATTTTGTTTATTTTATATATTAGCATTTGAGCATTGTTATTAACAATTATGTTAGGGGGAAAAGTATACAGGATTTCATAATAGAATTCTGTAGATATGTTCTACTTGATTGATTAATTTGCTGTTATAACCATTGCTTGTGAGCAGGATTTCAAGAAGATGCTTTAATGTTTTTGGTTTGCAGATCTGTTTTCCTTTCAGAGAGCAGCCACCCTCTGACTTGATACCTTTTTTAAGTGTTTATTTTATGGTATAATTTTTAATAATAGCCAGGAAAGATTAGTAGAGTGGTCCAGAAAAGGGGGTAGCTGTTATCTATTGGTCACTGAGGCTTAATTTTAATTCTGTGACCTCCTATCCTGACCTTAGCCCAGAAACTAAAACCAGCCTAGCTGTGTATTAATCGTCTGTTCATGAAAGGTTGAGAAAAAGTGCCAGTCCCCCACCAGCCCCCCTCTCCACCTTGAAGTCTAGCAGGTGCATCACGGCACAATAACCGCGCGCAAGATGTCAATTTTGTGAAGTGATATATTTCAGATAGTACACAAAACTTGATGGCAGGAAAAATAAGCTTTCATAAATGAAACATTTAAGAGACTTTTTTATTATTTGCTTTCAGTTTAGTGTTGCCTTTAAGGTGTGCCATTTCAGTTTGGCAGCTACAATAAATGACTGAAGGAAATTGAAGATGGTAATTCAGCATTTCAGGATGCTTCTGCTGAAATGAATGTAGACCTACCCAGGGCTTGAATTTAAAGTTTATAGTAATACAGTATTTTAAAGCCAAGTACCCAGGAAATTCATGGTGATAGGATCTGAATGAGCTGATTAGGAGAAATAGAAAAGAATACCTTCAACTCCTTATTAGATGGTTGTTAGCTGTTGAGAGGCTGTATTGAAAAGTGTCAGTGTAAGAAGGATGGAGGCTTGTTACATGCAATTTGCTATAGTGTACAGTTTATCTTGGACCTTGTCCAAAGATGTTTAGTTATTAAAATAACAAAGGAATGATTATAGCAAGGAATCACTTCTGCTTTAGTGCTATAGCAATGGGTTCCCATAGGCCGTGTTGCAATGTGTCTGGTAGATACGGTTTCATTCAGTGACATTTGCTCTCTCTAATAACGCATTCCTTGACTTACTTAAATTGAAAGCATTTAGTGTCTCATTTCTGACACTTCCCTTCTTTACTATTTTTCCCTTAAGAAGGAAATCATTATTAAAAGTGTGTGTAAACATTGGGGTGCATGTTTCTTTCTGAATTAGTGTTTTTGTTTTTTTCATATATATATACCCAGGAGTGGAATTGCTGGGTCATAGGGTGGTTCTATTTTTGGTTTTTCAATGTTCATAGCAGCATTATTTACAATTGCCAAGGTATGGAAGCAACCAAAGGGTCCATCGACAGACAAATGGATAGAGAAGATACAGTATATATCTACAATGAAATACTACTCACCCATAAAAAAGAATGAACTTTCGCCATCTGCAGGAACATGGGTGGACTTGGGGGGCATTATGCTAAGTGAAATAAGCAGGCAGAGAAAGGCAAACACTGTGTTACAGCACTTTTTTTTGTGGAATCTGAAATACACAGCAAACGAGTGAATAAAACAAAAAAGAAGCAGATTCACAGATAACAGAGAACAGAACGAACTAGCGGTTCCCAGTGGGGAGAGGGAAGGGGGGGAGGGTCAATATAGGGGTAGGAGGAAAAAAGTCTTAATGGTTGCTGGGTTTTGACACTTGTGAGTTTCAACATTATGGTTTTGACTATTGGTGAGTGACTTTGTAGGTCCATGGACTATATAGTATTTTGCTGTTTTGCCAAGGCATAGTCTTAATTCCTGCCAAATTCCATGCAGGAAGGCATTGTTCAGTGAATGATTTAGCCTAGCTCACCTCTCGGCATCCCCAGTTTTTTCCCCTCCCTTGCAGTCTCATTCATTTATTCACTCACTCGCTGAACAAATATTGAGCTCCTCACGTGTGCCAAGTTCTGTTACAGGCATGGGAGATTCAGCAGTTATCCAAACAGTATATCGTGATTAGAAGATGTCAAACTTCACATGAAAAATGGCTGCTGTGGGTTGAATTGTGTTCCCCCCAAATGAGTATGTTAAAGTCCGAATCCTTAATACCTCGTCATGTAAGCCTATTTAGAAATAGGGTTGTTGTGGATGCAGTTAGTGAAGAGATCATAGGGTGGACCCTAATGCAGTATGACTGGTGTCGTTTTGAAAAGGGGAAATTTGAACAAAAAGTTGCACACCAGGAGAGCACTATATGAAGATGAAGGCAGAGATCAGGGTGATGCTTCCATAGGCCACGGCACGTCGAAGATCACTTGCAAAGCACCGGAAGCTGGGTGAGAGGCCTGGGACACTCTCAGCCCTCACTCAGAGGGAACCAACCTGGCCAACGCCGTGACGTTGGACTTCTAGCCTCCAGAACTGTGCGGCAATATATTTCTGTCTTGTGAGCCCTAGCAGACTAAAACGATGACCATTTGAGGGAAGGAATTAGAAAGATCAATAACTTGGATGTGAAAGTATGTGTGAGAAACTTTATGACACAAGATGAACATGGAATTCATGGAAGAAAACCAGGAACGTGTGTAAACTTTTCTAGGAATATTTTTGAATTTGAGCAAAGATCAAGGGTCCGAAGCCAGTACGTTCAGACCTTCTAGCAGACATTGTTAATTTTGATTGAGTGTACGTACCATCTTTTGAACTTCATCTTGGTTTGAGGAAACTCATTTCCCTGGAGGAAAGAAAACCCTGTCTGGTTTCCACAGAGAAGAGATTTTTCACCAAACCTATTATCGTGTGTCATACAGTCTTCCTAATACAGCCAGTAGGTTCAAATAATGAAAATAAATATGCAAAACATCTTACACAAGTTAGATGTAATTTGTGCTCATCCAAGAGCACAAACCACTTAAAAAATCTCTTATTGAATTCATCTGGATAGAGATTTTCTTTTTAATTGCGTAACTCTATATCATGTGCTGTTTAGTTTTCTTTTTTAAGTTAGATATTAGGAAACTCAGAAGTGGGTTTTTACTCCTAATGATTTGGTACCAGTTTAATTAAAAAAAATTTGGTAAATGTTGCCTACTGGTTTCAGCTTTTATAGTCAACCGGTAGATTAAACAGAAGACAAGAATGTAAATGGGATCAACCTTGACCAGGTAAAAGCGAGTTAGAAAGGGGAAGGGGAGAAGGCACACTCATGGTAAGAAAGTTGGATGCTGCCCACACTGATGGGTGAATGTGGTTTTAAGCCAGTTGTACAGGTAATGGCTGTGTTTTTCTTTTTAATTCTTCCATTGAAAGCTGGAAGGAGTAACGGTGGTGGGAGTGGTATAAATCAAATACTCATTTTTCGGATGGAGAGTCAGAGAGAGAGTCATCAGTGTAGGTGTGTGTTAGGTAGGTAATCACCAGAATCCAAGACAAAAATGATGTAAAAGTGATACTCCCTCATGTGAACAGAGGTAAAGTGGGGGCACAGATTTTTTTGTTTTTGTTGTGCCCATGATGTCTTCATTAAAAAAAAAAAAATGAGAAATTGATGCTGATCGGCAACATTTGTTCAAAGAAGCAGCCCGGCAGTGGGCTAATCTAGTGAATGCTGTTTATTTAGTTTGTGGAAAGTTAAGCAATGAGTAAAACCCTTCAGTGATAAGGAAATAACATGAGAATGCTTAAGTGTCATAGCAGCTATTTCACTGTCTTAAAAAAAAATATGCATATAAGAATGTCTAAGCACCCAGTAGTTTTCCTGCATTTGGGCTCAGTTTAATTTTAGACAAATTACATTCCAGATATAGCCAGAAAATGAGAATTTTTATTTGAACGTGGCTCTCTTCCTAACCTGCTTTCTGTGTCCTTTTGAAACTTCTGAATGTTACTCAAGATAAAGTCAGATAGCACAAAAATAGGGTTACGGGTAAGTGACAGTGTGATCTTTGTTTGAATGTCTAAATAATGCTAAATCGGAAGACGGATGTTATTGCACGTAATTTTCATAAAGGGAGGTTAGTTCATAGGAAATGCTTATTACACTTTTTTCCAAGATCTATTTTCTCACTGCAATCTAACTGGGTTGTAATGGAAATTAGTTGTTTGGTATCAGAAGTTATACACGTCGCAAGTGTAGCAAAATATAACATCTTTTAGCATTTGTTCTAAACACGAATAAAATTAGGGCTTAAGGAATTGCAGTTGCTCGATTTTATCTTTTACTTGTTAAATTTGTAGAAGACGGTAATAAAAACCAGCCTAATAGTGCTTCCTTAATTGTTGACTACTTAAAATTTTATTTTAGCGTAAGTTATTTTTAAGCTACAGTATATATACTTAGCTATATTATGCCTAAATAAATAACATTGAAAATACCTGTAGTCAAATTTCGTTCTTCTGCTTAGCTGGGCATTTAAAGTAACAAAATAAATACACGACATTGAAAATAAATGTTAAAAGCAGCTTTTGGGAATAGTGTTAATGTGTGTTTTAAACCTTTAAGGGAGGTACTATGTACAGCTTAATACAAATCTTCTTATCCTCTGACTTACTAAGCGTAACTCTTCTGTGCTGCTTTGATATTTACCAGAAACATTTGAAATAATCATCTTAAGCTATAACTGTATGAGATGTACTTCTTGCCTGTACTCCCCTTCCCTCTTATAAGTAATCTTTAATAGATTAATTAATAAACTTGAATTTCTAGAGTAATTTTAGGTTCATAACAGAAAACAGAGGGTTCCTATGTCCTCCCTCGCCCCTCCCCTCCCCTAGCCCCCACTACTAAAGACATCTACCAACCAGAGCTGTGCATTTCTTATACCGGCTGAACCTACATAGATGCAACATCATCACCCAGGTCCATGGTTTACATTAGGGCTCACTCTGGGCGTTGTACGTTCTTTGGATTTGGACAAATGTATAATGACGTGTATCCATCATTATAGTGTTGTACAGAGTAGGTTCATTCCCCTCAAAATCCTGTCTTCCACCTATTTGTCCCTCCCTCCCCACAACCCCTGGCAACCACTGATCTTTTCACATTTTTACAGTCTTAATAGCTTTTTCTGCAATGTCATATAACTGGAATCATGCAATATGTAGCAATTTTCAGATTGGCTTCCTTCATATAGTATATCATGCATTTAAATTCCTCCATATTTTCTCTTGGCTTGATAGCTCGTTTCTTTTTAGTGCTGAATGATATTCTGTTGCCTGGAAGGACCACAGTTTATTTATCCAGTCACCTCCTGAAGGACATCTTGGTTGCTTCCAGGTTTTGGCAATGATGGATAGAGCTGCTATCACCAGCCGTGTGCCGGTTTTTGTGGAAACATAAGTCTTCAACTCCTGTGGGTAGATACCAAAGTGGAGGATTGCTGGATCATAAGGAAAAAAGTGTGTTCAGTTTTTAAAGAAACTGCCAAACTTTCCCAAAGTGGCCCTACCATTTTGTGTTCTCACCAGCAGTGAATGAGTCTTTTTCTGCATCTTCGCTAGCATTTGGTGGTGGTGTAATTTATTTTTAAAGCTTTTATTTGTAGATTATGCTAGATACATTTTTGTAGAGGTTCAAAGCAAAAAAAAGTATTTAATTGATCAAAGGAGGTGTAGAAAATCTTTAGTTTGTTAATGATAACATTGAAAAGGAGTTGGGGTCTGCCCCCTGAGAAGCTGGCAGCTAGAATGTTTCATTCTGTATTTATTTATTTATTTAGGGGGAGATAATTAGGTTTACTTATTTATTTTAGAGGAGGTACTAAGGATTGAACCCAGGACCTTATGTATGCTGAGCGCGTGATCTACCACTTGAGCTATACCCTCCCCTGGAACATTTCATTCTGAGTAAGATGGGCTTCAATTTAAAATGCATCTTAAAATTCCTTGAATTTCCTGACTCCCTGGAAGTATTTTCAATATATTCGAATTTCTATGAGGCAGAGCATTAGATTCTTCTTCCAAAAATACACAGTTTTTTTTTGTCAGATCAGAGAGAAATAAGAAATGCTTATTAATGTGTGGCTTGGAAGGCACAATTGAATTTATTAGGGCTTTGTCTTTAATGGTATCCTCACCAATTGTTTTAAATATTTTTGCCTTTTATCAAGATAAAGTAGAAGAAGTGATACCTTAGAATTCCTACGGGATTGTCATTTGCACAAGTGAAACCCAGGCTCAATGTTTACTTTTTTGGTAGGTATCTGTTGTTAAAGCATAGGTTATTCAGTTTAAAAATGATTTACATATGAATAAAAAGATTCTCTAGTCATCCCTTCGTCTCTGAATAGTTACTGGTGTGTGTGTGTGTGTGTGTGTGTGTGTGTGTGTGTATTGAGGTCATGCACGTCCGCTGAGACGTGCGAGAGTCTCAGCATTCGCGGCCGCTAAGACCAGGTCCTTGCCATGAAAGGGACAGACCTTGTGTTATTTCATTAATGATCCGTGCAAGCCAGTTGAGGTAGGTATTTATTATTTTCTGTTTATTATTTTCTGTTCACGAGGTGACGGAGACTCTGGATGGCTAGGCCTTGTCCAAGGACACACAATTAGTGAGGCTATGATGTGAGTCCCCTCTGGAGACAGCCGCTCCACCGCTGTCCCTGCCCTAAGCGTTATCACCACGGAAGAGCTAACTGCACGTGGGGAGGCTTCGCGCCCAGGAGACCTGGCTCAGCCATGGATGCTGTTTGCTGATTGGCCAAACTTGCCCTGAGTTTTCCAACTCTGGAAAGCTGCTTTCAGCTTTGGTTTCTGTAGTGTCAGTGTTAAATTTGCACACCAACTTTTGAGCATGGTTTGGAGCTGTGTCACATTTCTGACTCTATGCTCTATTGCTTGGGTCAGCGATGGGAAAATCATGCTGAATTTTTGACCCAGCTTGACAATTTTTTTTTTCTCCAGCTCAGACAATCTTAAAACTATCCAAAAAGTATACTGTTGTGTGTGTGTATGTAGGGGTGGGGGGTGCGTAGAGCTCGGTGGCAGAGCATATGCTTAGTATGCACAAGGTCCTGGGTTCAATCCTCAATACCTCCATCAAAAAACATACATATGTGTGTGTATGTATATGTGTATATATGTGTATATATATATATATATAAAAAGCATATTATGGATGCACCTGGCATATTCCTCATTCCTCAAAAATAATTCTTTACTTAAATGAATAGATTTAATTGATTGACTCCCCACACCTCCTGGCCATTTAGAACATGTTCTTTACAGAAAATAAAGAGAAGCAAGTCTGTCGCCCCTCCCTCCCCACCAAGATAATTAACATTTAAAATATTTTTGGGGATCTGTTATCCACTTATATTTAAATGCAAATACAGCTTTTTCGTTGTGCTTTTTATTTTCCCTCTTGATAATAATGGGACAGCTTCAAGATGTAGCTGGTTAAGTTAAACAGGTGTTTTACTGAGTGCCTACTATGTGCTGATGCCCAGCTGGCCTGAGACTAGAAGACTGAAGGGCATAGCTCCTGCTCTTGCTTGAATTTACAATCTAGGCGAGGTTTTCCCTCAATCTTTGTGTAACATACAGGAACCCTTTATTATGTAACTGCCTGCTTCAAAATGAATCACTTTTCATTATTTGAATTTTCACTCTTGGGGTTTTCTTGAAGGTGTCTTTCTGTCTCTTCTGTTAGATTTGTTATCCTTGCATTTGCAGATCAGCGCCACTGGGTGGCAGCAAAGGAACATAGAAGATTTTCTGTTTTGCTTTCACGTACACAAAAAAACAAAGTGAAAGCTATTTGGATTTCATGGGTGATGAGGAGAAAAAAATAGAGTGATTAAAACTTGACACGTAACTAAAGCAGATGAAACCCCAACACGTCTCATCACTAAATGAATGTTACCGTCATGTAAAAAAAAAAATTGAATTTATGTTTTAATGTTACTAAAGCCATATTGTAAAGTTCTTTTCCATTTTTTTTTAATCACAAAGATATCTTTCAAAATTCCTATGCAATTACTTTTCTGTTTATAAAGGTGAAGAATAAAAGCCAAACCAGGTATTAAGAAAAACTTGTTCAGCAAGAAACTTGTGAACAGAGATTTTGAATGTCAAAAGACAATGGGAGGGGGTCCTTTTTTTTTTTTTTTTTTTTGATAGCTTGTTTTAAAGAGCATTCTTGGAGAAGATTGAATTTAGTTTGGAGATCTTGTCCATAGACAAGAGTTTGTTTTCTTTTTTCTTTTAAAAATTGCTTACTAAACAGATTTAAAGTAATGTGAGCCTCTTGGCAGATTTCCTCCCATTTCTATAAAGTTACAATGGCTTTAGTTCCCAACTGAGAATACCTTGTATATACTATGTAGCTCCAGCTGAAAATGTGAAATGGTGTTGAGTAAGTGACAAGGTAACAAACACTTGTTTATTTTATTTTAGGTTTTGTACAGATACTTGAAATCTCCTTAGGTGAAAATACACCTTGTCCTTTCTCCCAAACATTTTTCAACATAATACTTTAAAAGAACCTTTTAATTTTGAGACAAAAATATATTTAGCCTATCTGAAAACTTCAATGAGTTACATAAAATATTGGGTGCAGAACGGAAAGGTTGCTTTTGTCCAGAGAGCTGAGTATCGAGCAAGCCAGGGTAGCACCCTGGGGCTTGTTCTCAGAGGATCGTGGGAGAACAGAGGATATGGTTCTTCCCCTGCTGAGCTTGGGACCTTCCAGTGGTGCTTGGAACCTGAGCCCTTCCTGACTATTTCTTTTTGGCAACATTATCATTGCCTTTTGATGTATGTATGATATAGATCAATGAACCTTGTGTTACTTGACTCTTGGTGGAAATGAAGTTTTGAAAAATAGGAAAGACACCCCCCTCCCCCAGCCCCCCCCCCCAGCCCCGTAATGAGGCCACCAGAATCTCAATGTCATCTTCCTTTAACAATACTCAAGTAAAATGTTCCAGCACTATTTATGGGTACTGAGACGTGAAACCTCAACCTGAAATCATAGCGGGTAACTTTCTGGGCTTGGATGCTGGCTCTCAGTGTCTGCTGCAGACCGAGAACAAGGCGAGAGAAAGAATTCTTACTTGCACCATTCCTTCCTTTTCGGGGCAATTTTCTTGGTCGGGGGAGCCAGAAGTGAAGCCAGCGCAAGACAGATTTGTGTCAGGTGCATTTAGTTTCTTCTTCAGAAACTACGTGGTCACTATGTTGAAAGAGACTCAGTTGCTCTTCCTATGAGTCCAGAGTATTTGGGGGTGGAGGGCTGTAAATCCTCTTGGAAAATTTCTAGGAGAGAAAGTTTTACATGCTTCTTTAGGAATAATCCCCTACAAATCTCCCTTTGTGTCTATCATTTGGCCATATGGGTTTCATTTATTTGTACTGGCTATCAAGATATTAAGGGAAAATATAAATATAATGAAACAAAGTTCGTTTTGAAAGTGAATGACAGTAAAACTAGAGTCTGGAACTGAATACCCTTGGTAGCTGTCTTTACAGACTTCAGGGACCTATCTTTCAAATATCAGGATGTATTTTGTTCGACTTATTTTTATGGCGATTTTAAATTTCATGGAATTTGGTGACCCAACCTTAAATCACTGATCTTGAAATATATCTTGAGATACAATATCTCAAATAGAACGTTTTTTAATGTGAATTGCAGAACACCGGCAAGAACGTTACAACACAGCTTTGAGTCTCTTGATTCTGTCCGTTGACTGTTGACTTTGAAATAAGTCACCGAAATTATGCTGACGCTTCTCCATCTATAAAGTGGGCACAACCATGCCATTTTTCCCTCATCAACTGTGCAAATTCAAATAAAAAGGAGTCAGGGTTTTGGAAGGAAATGCTATTTAAAATGTTATGCTGATAGGACTAAAATTAAGATGACTTACATCAAAACTGGACAAATGTAATGAGAAGTTTCTCTTTCTAGTTTGTTCTTTATTCCTTTTGTCCCAAATAAGGTTTTTTAAGTTAATGGTTGTGGAGGTCACATTGGGAAGTTAGCGTTCTCAGCCTGAAGCCTGATCCTGGAGTCTTATGTCCTCTGTTTGGATAGAGAAGGTTCTGCTAGATTGCTTGAAATCATGGGCTGATCCTTGAAGGAGTCAGGCAGTGAACAATTTCTAACAAAGCACAGGATATTATATTATATGAGAAAGTGTCAACCTTCTTATGTACTTGGAGAAGGAAAAACAGAGCACAAGGAAGAGAGTCCTCTGTGTTTGTTATGAGTGAGAATCCTTCTTCTTGATTCCAGAGCAGCAGTGAGAGCGGTGCCTCTCAGCTCTGGCCCTGCATCACTCCTGGAGCTCTTAAAAATATTCCTCAGGCCCCAGAACAGCAAATCAGGCTTTCTGGGCGTGGGGCCCAGGCGTTGGTATCATTCAAAGCCTCTCAGGATGTGTCACGACCATCCAAGGTTGAGTAGCCTTGATCTAAAGTCTGCAGTCGAGACCAACAACTTTGTAAAAGGCTGAAACAAGAGAACAGCCTTCAACAGCCATTTCTTTGTTCTTGCTTTTGTTTCCTTATTTTTCCAAAGTGAACCTGTAAGTTGAAGGCAAACAAAAAAAACATACAACGAAGATGTGCTCAAAGTCAGACAGTGAATCTTGGCAGCTGACCACGCACGGTCCTTCCTGGGACCACTCTAACTTGGCTGCACCTCTGTGAGGGAGGGGGTCATTCCTTCTAGCCTGTCCACTCACTCTACCAGTAACAGGAACTGAAAAAGGAACAAAAAATTCATCGGAGCCGTCCCCGAGACAGCTGAAGTTCTTAGGTAGTGACACAAAAATGAAGGAAATATTTTCCCCAACTTGAACTTGAGCCCCCCTCAAAAATGACAGATTTTAAGAAATGAGTGGTTTCTTGATTTTGTCTGGAAAGAACAGAAAAAGAAAGAAAGAGAAAAAGAAATCTCATTACTTGAAACATTCAAATAATGATGTAAGATCGTTTGCATAGACGCAAACAAAAACGCACTCAGGAGGTATCGGTTGTGAAAAGTCACAGCTCTGGATTGTGCTGTGTGGTACAGAGAAGAGCCGCTGGGGAGATAGATGTAGATTTTGAACCTGAGTTGGCCCTGGCTGGGACCTTAAACATCTCTTTCATTCTCACTCAACTTAAATTTCCTTACTTATAAAAGGGAATTGCA
Organism: Camelus dromedarius; assembly: GCF_036321535.1. Taxonomy (NCBI): domain Eukaryota; kingdom Metazoa; phylum Chordata; class Mammalia; order Artiodactyla; family Camelidae; genus Camelus; species Camelus dromedarius. The sequence continues at coordinate 14,891,258 of NC_087450.1, forward strand.
TCTGTGATTCTGGGAAGCCAGGGACTTCATCTTCCACTTCTATGATCCTTATTGACGTCTCAGATTAACCCTACTTGTAGAGATTTGAAGTTCCAATCAGCTATATAGACTTGCTTTAGAAAAATTCCAACCACAGGTGATAATTTTTGCTGGGTGAGTAGAAAAGAATGTTGATGTCATTTACTATCAATTGCATTTGTCCCTTTTTATGAGTAAGATACTGTAGACATCGGATTAAATTTCAAGGCTGTCTTAGAAAGACACATTACACCGAGAACTGGGAAAAAGTCTTTTCACTGATTATGTTACAGACACTAATGTTTAATACGGCACATAAATCAGCAAAGGACACGAACAAGAGTCTGACATATTTTAAAAAGGAACCGAGCAATATACTTACATGTTTGACATAGAGTTAGTGCTTGACAAATGTTTGTTAAATGGTGAATGAATCTGAGCGATTGAAAAGCAATTTCTCAGGCTCAAATGCTAACCTGAAGAGGTTCTAAAAATCAGTGTTTTGGTCACAATGTGTGTTTTTGATTTAAACTGGATTTTTCTGAAATGGTTAAAACTTCAGTGCAGTAAAGTTGGAAAACATTATGAGACAAAAATAACCATTTTCAATTAGATAGTGCTTGGGTTAATAGGCATGCTGTTATTTTGAAATGTTCACAAAAGTTACAGCAAGTTTTGAAATATCTTAAACCCATTTAATTAAAACCATGATATCAATGAACAACTCTAAGGAAGTTTTTCCTATGGGGTGTACATCTAGTTTTTACTATGGGTGTGTCAACTATGATAAACTTTGAAACTATAAAGCACAGGTTTGTTAAGACGTGGAAGAAAGTGGAAGTCACATTAATGTTCTGATACGTCCTACACCTTAAACTTGTACAGTGTTGTATGTCAGTTATATCTCAATAAAACTGAACGAAATATTCTGATCTAATCATTTGTTTAAATCAATACTTCTAAAAAGACATCAGTTCGGTTAAATGATTATTTGGCTACTTTAGATTAAATAGTTATAAATTGATGAACCACTTGGGAATAAGAGGAATTAGAAAGCCTTCTGATTTCTTGGCTCCTCTTAAGATGAAAAAGAAAGGATAAAACTAGGTTTCAATGTCTTCTGCTTTTAATAATGGGGGACAGAGTAACTTAGACTGGCCCTCCTGCTGAGTCCGACTTGAAAAACTGGACCAAAACAAGCAAACAAAAATAAAAACTGCTTCAAGATCCCAGAAAGTGAACAAAATAGTAAAGAATTCTGAGGCCAGGATCTAGAAACAGGGCAAGGCTCAGAGAGGTAATCTTGGAGTTGGGGCTGCCTTTCTCCCCTGTTTCTGGAGACAGAGGCTGAGAGGTCAAGTGGTCACGTACTAGTTTTGATGCCCCATGAAGCTCAAGCCGCAGGGATTGGTGTCCAGAGTCCACCAAGGTGGAGAGAGAGTTCTCATGCCTCCTTCCCCCATTGTGAGTCAGGACTCCGAAGGGCTGCACTCAAAGAGCAGAGAAAGACGGTGGGAAGGTGCTCCAAGGGGCAGGTTCCCCAGGCACCCAGTGAAGAAAACACAGAGCCCTCCTGGAGAAACAGTATCATTTCCCAAGACCTCAAATCACTTCTCCAAGGAATTTTGCAAATACAATATTCAGGGCATATGGTTAAAAAAAATATGGAGACAGGAGACATGATTGAAAGTCAACAGAAACAAGACAGTGGAAACAGTCACAAGGGCTCCAGATGTTAGAATGATCAGATACAGAATTTTAAATAAACATATTTACTTTGGTGAAAGTGGAAAGGATGAGGTGGAGAAATTTGGCAAATGTGAAAACTACTGAAAAAAAAAAGAAGACCATCAGGTTGAGTGAAAAGTCTAAAAGAATTTTTGAAATGATCGTTCATTTGTGAGATACCTTAAACATTAATCTGGAATTTCAGTGCATGATGACCTAGGACAAAAGCTTCATGACCATGAGATACATGTAAGGTGGTGGAAGGTCCAGAAAGGGTCAGGCTGAGACCTGTGGTTTGGACCTCAGAGTGGAAGGAGGACCCGGATGTCGGAAGTCCATGTTTGCTGTGAACACTTTCCCCCGGGTCAGCCATAGGAAAATGTTGATCGTTCTCATTCTAGAATGTCAATTAGCCACTCTCAACAAGTTATTTTGCCTTAAGTTTCATCTCTAATGGACTCTTCCAGGTAATGTTTATCCACAGATGTTTGGATGGGGTGATCCATACACCTGTGGTTGAGATTAAGCACAAGCAGGTAGGCTCCTCTCCCAAAGAGCTGTCCTACACGTTGTGCTTTTGTTGGACTGGACTCTGACTCTACAATGACATACCCAATATTTTTAGTTTTCAAACTGATGCTGTAGAAATAAGCTACTCGTGTTCTATTTTCTAAGAATCTCCTTATTTAGTTTACATTAATTTTTGAATCATTAGTATTTCAAAAGGATGTGTGTTTCCAGTTAAAATGATTTATTCTATGCTGAATGAAACTGTCTGAAATATGTTTATTAATTAAAAAAGACAAACATGTGTGTTTTAAGTATTGTTTTGGGTTTTAGTGCTATCCTCCTTATGTGGCTCCACAAAAATCTCCGCCCTTCTTCCCAAATGTTCACAATTAATTTTTGAAATTGGAGCTAAGTAGCAAAAAACCAAATATATACATCAATAAGCAACAAGTTCTGAGGTACTTTTGAAATGGAAACATTTCTTGATGACAGATCTACAGGGACCATGCTGCCAACATCACAAGGTGGGTCACCTCTCTCATGCTGGGTTCTGAAATTACGGTTATGAATTGCCTTGTTCTTAGTTTTGTATTGGGCCGTTGAACTGCTTTGCAAGAGCTACGTTGAATCCCATCTTTTCATTTTGCTTTTTGCATTTCCCTCTGGTGTTGTTTGTTATATATGTGTTTTGTTCTTGCTACTAATGTAATAGATGTTTATTGTCAGTATTCAACCGTGAGAAAATTGATAGTGTAAAAAAAAAAAAGAACGTGGTCAGCAATCTCATTGTAGCCAATGCTGTTGGTGGCCCCACCCACAATCACTTACGCTGATCAGTTTCACATGCCCCTGTCTGACTTTCAGCTGTTAGCACCTGAAGTTCTTGGCCTTGGACTTTGCTTGAGGGCTCACTCTACCTGTGTTTGGGCTGGCTGGAAGGGCTGGGGAGTTAATAGCCCTTGGGATCCCTTGACCAATGACTGGCAGGACGTGTGAGTAAATATCTCAGTCTCTTGGAAGTTAATGAATATCCTGCATCTCTCTGGCATTCCCTGGTGGGATTCAACTCCAGTTGTCCACAGTAGTAACTTGCTTGAAAACACACCCCTCTAATGGCTTCCTTCCCTTTCTGCTTTCACTTCTTCACTCACCTTCCGAGGTTTCCAGGGGTCACCTCCCAAGTGAAACACTTGTGCTTGTTCCTTCTGGGAGGACCTAACCTAAGGTGCCCATCATCCTAGGATGACACTGTGGCTTTAAATTCTCACTCTTCACACATGGAGGTGAAGAAGCTACACTGTTCTAGGGACTCACTTGAGTGTTCTCAGGGTGGAAATTTAACCACAAATCCTGTTCATTATTCAGGAACTGATCTACTGCCCGTTTCCTCACAGCAGTCATTTATCAAAGTTTCTCCAACTTGGCACCGCTGACATTTAGAGCTGGATGACTCTGTCGTGGGGGCTGTCTTGTGCACTGGAGGATGCTGAGCACATCCTCGGGTTCTGTCCGCTAGATGTCAGGAGCATCCCTCACGCGAGTGGGGACAACTAAAAATGTCTTCAGACATGGTCGAATGCCCCTGGGGTCTGGGGCTGCCCCCAGTTGAGAACCACTGAGTTAGATCAAGTGTAGGTGGGTCTAATGTGGCGAGTTTGTTTAGGGTCCTTGAAGGTGTTCTGATCACCCAACAGGAAGGAAAAGACAGATTGAAGATGACCTGAAAAAAAATCTTTGCAATTCCCCCCTTGCATTGGATCTACTGCCTCCCAATAAAGTAAATATTTAAGGTATATATTAGAAGACTGCTTGGATGGCATACAGCTTCTTGGGTGGTGATCCTTAGCCTGAGAGAAACTGAAATCCTTGGAGAAGGCGGCAGCTGGTTGGTGTCTTGAAGTGACTCGGGAAGTCGCCATTAAGTTTTGTAGGGTGCATGGTAGATGGAATTCTTCACTATGAGGGACTTTATGAAGACCTGGGTTCTGGACTGAGCGGTCCAAGCTGTGAACTGAGCCAAGGGTCTTATGCTGTAATAATTATGAATAAATATAATTAAAGGCTGTGGGTCAAACCTCCCTGGGAAGGGAACGGAGCAAACCACTGTCGGGCATGGCAGTGACATGGCCTTGTCTCCCATAAAGAGCAAGTAGAGAGTAAATGCTGGGCGTGGCCTGGTCTACTCTGAGAAATGGCAAAGAGTAGGGATTGAGCTCAATAAACTTGCACCCCAGGGGCACAGATCCAGGGGTGCAGTGGCAGCAGGAATTCCCTGGGGATTGCTTCCAGGATGCAGGTGGATAAAGAGCCCTGAGGTTTCCACCTGCTTGCCTTCCAGTTTGGTGCAGTGGGAAACCCAGTCCCAGACGCAGACAGGAAGCCAGGAATTCTTTGCACAAACATGAGTCCATCAAATTACTTCCTAGAGGACACAAGGGTGGGGATTGGACGAGTGTTTGACATCCTTTGTTCTCACACTTGGTGTCAGAGATAAGATAAGACTGTCCCAGGCCAGGGAAATGGCTGGGGAAAAGAGACAGACTGTCATCTGGTTGACCATTTAGAATTCCCACCCCTCCCTCAGGTCCAGTTCCAGTTCTCAAAGCCTTGACCAACCCCTTTCCCACCCACTAGGAACACAGTCCGGACGTCTCTGAGCTCTACTTTTACTCACTTCTCTTTTTTCAGAGTGACTCCTCCTTTCCCTGGGTTGGAACCTGCCGTGGCTGACTCTGTCCCCAGTTTGGAATCTTGGGCGAGGGCGTAGGTGTTACCAGTGTCAGTCTTTTCCAAACGTATTGGATCGTCAGGGGGAACAAGCTACTGCAGCCTCTGTTTTGGGGTCTACAGCAGGGATTCTCAACGTATAGTTCCAAAACGAGCAGCAGCAGCAGCATTCTCTGGAAGCCAGTGAGAAAGGCCGAGTCTCAGGCCCGTCCCAGCCCTGCTGAATTAGAAGCTCTGGAGGTGGGGTCTGGCAGTCGGTGTTGTAACAGACTCTCCAGGTGATTCCAGTTTGCACTCAAGTTTGAGAACCACTGGTCCAGGTCATGGGGGAAAAGACAAAGTGAGGATGTGACTTCAGTCACAGGCCTGGATTCCTGCACCCAAGAAGGGTCCTTGTCTTTCTCTGGCTGCCAGGGAGGCTCCGACATCAGGGTCTGAGGGAGATCACCTGGCCGATAAGTCAGACCTGTGTAGCACTGAGGACATAGACATGGGGAGTGAGAGTTCCTGGGGCCAGGGAGCAAGGCCTGGCTACCTCCCAGTAAAGGCAACACACTCCCTTGTTGGGCATGTCATTGTGGCTGCCCTGCCTGCCAGACACAGCTCTGGGTGAACAGTGGTGCTGGACCACGGAAGTGTTTCCCCTGCCCACCTCCTAACACAGATAAGAGTACCAGCTGTCTGTAACCAATTCCAGCAATGCACCGTGCTCAACAACCCTGTGTGAATTTCACTTAACCATCACAGCGTGCTCGCTTCAGCAGCGCGTATACTAAAATTGGAACGACCTGCATTCGCTTTGCTTCTCTGGTGGACTCAGCTCCCAGATATTGCCAGTCAATGAGGCTAAAGCAGCTTTCTGGGGAGAAGGGCCTAACTGGTTTTGTCTGTATGTGTTGGTTGGGGTGCTATTGGAAGAGAGAGAATGCTGCTATTCTGTTGGGTTTTGTTGTGTGTGTGTTTTTTGGAGGGAAGTAATTAGGTTTATTTTATATATATATATTTAACGGAGGTACTGGGGATTGAACCCAGGACCTCGTGCATGCTAAGCATGTGCTCCACCACTGAGCTATACCCCCCACCCCCGGCCCCGAACGCTGCTATTCTGGATGTACCTGTGTTCGCGTTGACATTAAATGTTTGCAGAACCTCACAGCTTGATGTGTCGATCCAATAAAATCATCAAGGGACTGAAATGAAAAGAAAGACCCAGAAGATTGGTGGGCAGGAGAGCCGACTGTGTGAAAGGCACCAGAAAACACTTCTTATCACCCAAAGCATTACGAGAAGTGGGGGAAAAAAACAGTCAAGGAAAAGAGGTCGAGCAGGCAGGAGGGTGATGGCAGCCGCCTTGGGCCTCTCGTGATAGGCTTTTATCCTTTCCAAGCTGATTGACACAGAACTTATGAACAAATTAAGAAGTGTTCCTTCCTTGAAACATTTTGGACATTATACCAACTTTCTCGAGTGGGTTGTTGAAAGGACTCTATTATGTTGGGTTGGCTTGGAACCCAGGAAATGAGCTGGCTCTCTTCAGCGTTAATAAAACATCGTCTGTCATAGGATTGGCAGGTGTGACTCAATTCCTGCGCTAAAATATACAATAGGAGCCAGCCCTTTGGCAGGCCCATTTAGCGTGCTCTGTGCAGTCTGGAATCTTCTGTGTGCCATCTAGGTTGGAAGGGTTCTGTTTGTGGGAGGATCAGACCTGCCACCCTCACTCAGCAGCACGCTGGCCACTCTCACCCCTGCAAAGTGCAAGAAAACCCTCTCTGTTTCTTCCCTTGGGCTGGTTGCACGTGACCCTACAGATGTGCCTTGACATCATGTGAGATTTGTGTCTTCGAAAAGAGGGGACTTTTTCTAAATTATATTTTTTATTGAAGTGTAGTTGATTTACAGAGTTAGTTTCAGATGCACTGCAAAGCAATTCAGTTATACATATATATTTTTTCAGATTCTATTCCATTATATGTTATTACAAGAAATTGAATATAGGTCCCTGTGTTACGTGGGAGATCCTTGTTGCTTATCTATTTTATATATAGTGGTGTGTATCTGTTAATGCCAAACCCCTAATTTATCCCTCCCCTGCCCTTTCCCCTTTGGTAACTATAGTTTGTTTTCTATGTCTGTGAATCTATTTCTGGTTTATAAATAAAATTTATATAATTTTTTAAATATTTCACATATAAGTGATATCATATGATATTTGTCTTTCTCCATCTGACTTACTTCACTTAGTATGATAATCTCCAGGTCCACGCATGTTGCTGCAAATGGCATTATTTCATTCTTTTTAATGGCTGAGTAATATTCCATTGTATATAGATACCACAACTTCTTTATCCAGCCATCTGTCGATGGACATTTAGGTTATTTTCACGTCTTGGCGATTGTAAATAGTGCTGCTATGAACATTGGGGTGCATGTATCTTTTCAAATTAGAGTTTTCTCTGGATATATGCCCAGGAGTGGGATTGCTAGATCATATGGTAACTGTATTTTTAGTTTTTTAAGGGGTCTCTATAGTGTCCTCCATAGTGGCTGCACCAATTTACATCCCCACCGTATTGTAGAAGGGTTCCTTGGAAAGAGGGGAATTTTACTGATAGGCTCATGGCAGTGGTGGTGGTCACACCAGTCAGAATCTCAGTTTTTTCTAGATGCAGTGGATTCCAAGGGTGACTGGGGATACTGAAGTGCTGCTGTGCTCAGAATCTCCCCAGACCATCGGTTGCCTGTGGGATCTGCCCCACAGGGAGCAGAGGAGATGAATCAATGCCCCCTGGATGAAGGGCTCCCATCCCCACTTTTCTCTTATACAAAGTTCCTTTTGAAGGTGATGATGTGTTCATACCTCAGGTAGGACAGTGATGTTCAGTCTTTTTGGTCATAGGACCCCCTTTATACTTACAGATCACTGAGGATGCCAAAGAGCTTTTGTTTAAGTTGGTTGTATCTATTGATATTTATCATATGACAGGGGTCAGCATGCTGTGATCCATGGGCTCCATCTAGCGCACGACTGTTTTTCGTAAATAAAATTTTAGTGGAACACAGCCATTTGTTTATGTATTGTCTATGGTGGCTTTAATGCCCCCATGGTAGAGTTGTTTTATCGCAGGAAAAGACTGGTGAAGCCTAAAATATTTATTATCTGTCCCTTTCTAGAAAAATATGCTGATCCCTGATATAAAAATTAAAATGAGAATTATTTAAAATATTTATTTATTAGCTCTTTAAAAATCAATAGTAAAACCATTACAAGAAAACTGATGACTTTTTAAAAAATTATTGAAAAATGTCCAGCCTGTCCAAAATGAAAGAAATCAAAAAACACTCAGTGAGACCCAGAGTGGCCTTGTTTTGTGCTTCTGCAAATTCCTTTGATGTTTGGTTTCATAGGAGCAGCTCAGCTCTCATCTGCTTCTGCATCTAATCTGCTGTGCTATGTTGCTGTGTTTGAAGTGGGTGAAAAAAATCCAGCTCCGTAAAGGTATGTAGTTTGACAACAGAGGAGCATTTTCTTAGTCGTTTCAGATGTGTGTGGATATTCCCCTTTGACTACAGCAAATCTAGACAAGTGGCAGTTTCTAGGAGGTTGCATGTAGAATCTGAAACCATAGTAATGAAAATTTCATACTCTGTTACACTCAAATCCACTGGTCTAAATTGCCCTCTGAATGGAACTTACACCCACGGAAGATTTTATAACATCATGCATTAATTGTTTTGAAAATATTAGTTCACAGAGTTATTCGTCTCTTCCAAATGTTGATATATTTCATTTCGTATCATGCCAAAACATCACATTTGTTAATATCCCCATCGAGTTCATGAAAAGAGCCTTTAAGCTGTCAAACTCACGATGGTGCACACGGGTTTCCGAAATTCTAATTTTTGCTTCAAAGCCCAGGCTTAATCATCGACGTCAAACTCTGCCAGTTGTTTTTCTTGTCGAGATCCGCTCCTCTCACTCATTTTCAAGAAAAATGTCTGCCAGATATTCAACTCTGTATGGACGTAGTTTGTCAGTCAGTCAAGTCCAGTGGTGTCCCATTTTAAAAAAGATGAACTCAGCTTGCAACTCAAACAACTGCACAAGAGCATTTCCCAGAGACAACCGTTGTACTTTGATATGCACTAAAAGTGCTTTACGATATTTCTTATTTATTCATGTAACCTATATATATATATATATATATATATATATATATATAAATATATATATATATAACCTCAAAGTTTGCAATTTAATGAAGTTAATACTCCTTACAGCTTCATGAAGGACTTTTTCTTTGATTTTCTAGATTTTATCGAAGTGTAGTCAGTTTACAATGTCGTGTCAATTTCTGGTGTGCAGCGTAGTATTTCAGTCATACATATACATACATATATTCCTTTTCATATTCTTTTCCATTATACACGACTACAAGGTTTAAATATAGTTCACTGCACTATACAGTGGGACCTTGTTTATCTATTTCATATATAGTAGCTAGTATCTGCAAATCTCAAACTATCAAGGACATTTTTCAGTAAAACCGTTTTTTCTTTCTTGCAAGTATGTGGTGGGAAAAGCGCCCAAGGGCAGTACGAGGCCACTGCCTGTTGTACGCTAAGGTCGCAGCCGTTTTACCCATTCCCCTCATTGCTTTTGGACCTCACTGTGAATGTCAATACAGGCAAGAAGACAAATAAGTTCTTGCTATGATTATGAACGTAGTTTTGACCTCATGGATCTTGGGAAGTGTGTCCATGGACCACATGTGGAGAACCTGCTGAGGTAGCAAGGGAGCCAGTGAACTGAAGTCCGCTGGTTCTAGGAGATGCTAGGCCGGGAGAGGCTTCCATGATCACGTCCTCTTGGGAAGACGCAATATATTGTACCATGTTGTTGGGATTTCCCCGTGCTCGCCAGGTTTGAAAGGCTCTGAGAAGTCCTCGAGAACATAAACGTTTTCTAGCTTTGGATTTTTCAAACTCGTTTGGGCAAAACACCTATTTCTCTTTTCAGTGTCTGTGAATGCCCTTTGGGAAACCACAGCCCTCAGGGTATAAACGTGGCTGTTGGGACCCCTGAAAGCAGGCTTTGAGGGGCTGGGAGTGGTGGTGAGAGGCGTCAGGGGATGGGCGGAGACTGGGGCTCTCAGAGGGAGATCCTGGCCCGAGATCGCTCCTGGGGCGTGTTCCCTTTCTTTTCTGGACTGAACTCCTGGAGAGAAAGCAACAGTGTTTTAATCCTCCCGCCTGGCTTTGGGCCCCTCCTGCCCACCCCCCGAGGAGGATGCTAGCTGATCTGCAGAATCGCATTTTTCGTATTGCTGGCTGGCTTTTGGAGAGCTGAGCCAGGCAGAAAGGCCCAGATGTCAACCCTGAATGGGGTGGCTATGTCTCAGGGCGCTGGGTGGCGAGGGTTATTTTCTCTCTTCCTGCCCCTGTTTGTGTTGTGGGAACCTCAGCAGCTTGGTCCTGGGGTCCTTGTGCTAATCAGCTTCCCCAAACTGTCCCAAAGCTCAGTGCCTGCATAGCTGAAACAGATTCACGTCATGGTTTCTCCTACAGATAATGGCCAATCTACAAAAGGAGTGTGTGCCGTTTCTCTATGGAGTCTTTCCAAATGTGCTCCACCCAGACTCAGGCATTCCATCCTGTCTGTGGGTCCCCTCTCCAATAGATGCCACCAGTGTTGTGGTGTGATTATGGGTGTTCACTTCAAGAGCTTTTTTTGGGACATCCTGTGTAGGAAAGGCACTCCCCGAAGAGTGTGCGTCAGGGGGAGGGGACAGGAACAAAACTGATCAAACCTCTCAGTGTGGGACGGCAAGGTGTTCACAAATATCCCCAGTGCAGGGGGTTTGTGTGGAGGTGGTGGTGGTGAAGCAGGAACCAGGAGGGCAGGGCAGGGCTGGAGCACTTTCGACGGGGAAGATCCCAGGAGGCTGCCTGGAGGAGGTGGCATTACTGGCCCCCTTGGAGGTTGGCCAGAAGGCTACTGGGACAGGGTTTATGTGAATGTAGAAGGTGCAGAATGGGAAGATGTGTGGGTCAGGCTCAGTGGAGGGAAGGGAGGTGTGGACAGGGAATGGGAGGAGACCAGTGAGAGTGCAGGAGGGCTGTTATCCAAGACAGGTAAGAGGGGATCAGGGCTTTGGTGGTGGGACTGCCAAGGAAAGGGAGCGCGACCCTTATTGTTCTCATCTGTGAATGCTGCATCTGTGGGGAGCAGAGAAGGCAGGGGCGATGGGACCACAGGGCTCCAGGTTCCCACCCGCCTTTCACTTAAGCCCACCTGTTTATACTTGTTCTAGACTCTGAATTTTGACATCTGGCCCATTTGAACGAACGATTCTGCTGCTTAAGAAATACACTGAAGATCACTAGGGCTGCTAAGATTCCTGCCATCGCTAAATTGATCCCACACTTCTCGGTGACCTCAACATCCTGATGCTTTCTGGGTTGTGTGTTTTTTTTAACTGGAGTATAGTCAGTTTACAATGTTGTGTCAGTTTCTGGTGTACAGCATAATAGTTCAGTCATACATACACATACATATATTCTTTTTCATTATACGTTACTATAAGATATTGAATGTCTATGCTATACAGTATAAACTTGTTTATTTTATATACAGTAGTACATGCAAATCTCGAACTCCCAATTTATCCCTTCCCACCCCCTTTGCCCCCAAGTAAACATAAGTTTGTTTTCTGTCTGTGAGTCTTTCTGTTTTGTAAATAAGTTCACTTGTATCTTTTTTTCAGATTCCACAGATACGTGATTTTTTTTTTAACGGAGGCACTGGGGATTGAACCCAGGACCTTGTGCATGCTAAGCGTGCACTCTGCCACTGAGCTATATCCTCCTCCCACCCAAGGGAGTTGTTTTAAAGCCATGTTTCCCAAATTTGGCCTCGGAGAACTAACATTACCTTAGTGTGTCCAGACTGTCCTGAAAGTTATAGGCTGAAGACACAGTGTCTTGCACATACGTAATTATTTTTCAGATGTATTAGGAGTGATTGTCAGTTACAAAATGCAGGTGCATTTTAAAGTGTCACTGAGTTCACAATGCCTGTTAATGGCAGATGTCATAAAGATGAACGTTTATTAAATGCTTGCTGGTTGTGAACTGTGCTAAGTGCCAGTCTCAGGTTGGACTTCCAGGCTCAGAGAAGAGAATGTGCGTGCTGGGGACTCACATAGGCTTTCTCCGAGAATGGAAGGAGCGGAGCGGAGGAGGATAAGAAACCAAGCTGGGATGTCATTTCAGGTGAAGCCCCAGCCTCAGCCTGATCACATGGGAGGCTCTGGAGTGTAAGTTACATCACGGAGTTTGTCCTCACCGGTGGCGAGGGAACTGGACTTTCGTGTACCAACCCTGTTCAGCGCTGGCTCAGGTCACCCAGTCGGGTGATGGTGACGTCAGGGGACATAAATTCCCAGGTGCTTCTGGCTTTTTCTGTCACATCACAGAGCAGCTTCACTAACCTTCAGTGTTCTGACAAGGTTTACAGGCAGTTAAAAGAAGATGAAGGGGAAAACAAACAAACCACACCATGCCGGGAGTGGCCAAGGTGCAGGTGCACAGAAACCATGTGAATGCAAAGGAGGTGAGGGGGAGTCTGGTGGGGCGTGCTCATTCTAGCTCATTCAGTCCTCACAACAACCTCAGGAGGGGCGTGTTACTGTCTCCATCTTACAGGAAACTGAGGAATCTGTGACACGAGAGGTTAACAGACTTGCCAATGCTTATTTAGGTCTCCTGCCTATTTTGGTATCACCTTGCACTAGTCAGAACGACCATCATTAAAAAGTCCACAAATGATAAATGCTGGGGAGGGTGTGGAGAAAAGGGAACCCTCCTCCACTGCTGGTGGGAATGTAGTTTGGCACAGCCACCATGGAAAACAGTATGGAGAGTCCTTAAAAAATTGAAAATAGACTTACTCTATGATCAGCAATCTCACTCCTGGGCATATATCCAGAGAAAGCTCTAATCTGAAAAGACACACGCACCCCAATGTTCACAGCAGCACTATTTACAACAGCCAAGACATGGAAGCAACCTCAATGTCCATCGACAGATGACTGGTTAAAGAAGTTGTGGTATATAATACGATAGAATATTACTCATCCATAAAAAAGAATGAATTAATGCCATTTGCAGCAACATGGATGGACCTGGAGATTGTCATTCTAAGTGAAGTAAGTCAGACAGAGAAAGACAAATACATGATATACTTATATGTGGAATCTAAAAAAAGACACAAACGATCTTATTTACAAAACAGAAACAGACTCACAGACATAGGAAACAAACTTATGATTACCAGCAAGGGAAGGGTGCAGGGTGGAGGGATAAATTGGGAGTTCAGGATTTGCAGATACACACTACTATATATAAAATAGATAAACAGCAAGGTCCTACTGTATAGCACAGGGAAATATATGCAATATCTCGTAATAGCTTATAATGAAGAATATGAAAAGGAATGTATGTATGTATAACTGAATCACTAAGCTGTATACCAGAAATTAATGCAACATTATAAACGGACTATACTTCAATTAAAAAAAAAAACCTAAACAAAAAAAAAACCTAAACAAAAACAATCCCAGACTGACTCGTGGCTGGTCACACAGCTAGTAAGCAGCAGACCCAACGTTCAAAACAAGGAGCTCACGCGTTTACCACCCGACTCATAGTGTTCGTTGCTTCCCCAAACCCAGCAGCCTTCATGTGTGTAATCAAGACAATTTGGGGAAGTCAGTGAACAAGATATTGGAGGTTCCGCGGGGTGGTCTAACGTTCGGTGACATCATACTCTCTTGCCAGTTTGTGCTCCGATTTCAAAGCAATTTCAGGGGCAATTTGGATTTCAGCTATTTTTCTGTCTTAACAGTCCTTCTGACTGGAGCCATTTAAATCCAAATCAAAAGATCCCACCACAATTGGTTAATAGCTAAGAAAACAATGGCCAAGGGTGAAAGACTGTTAAAGAACTACAAGGCACTGCTGTTGGCAGAATAATTGAGAGGTGGCTGTTTGGGTGGGAGACAATGTGATTTGGATTTCTAGTTCAGCAAAATTGCTTAATTGACAACACATGCTTCCCAATCGCCATAGACGAACGGGAGGGTGGCTTTTATGTAGGGGACGTGTGGCAGGGGGTAAATGGAAGATGTCTGAATAGGGCGAAGGGAATAGATTGCCTTTGAGTCAAATTAATTGCCTTCTAGTTAAAGTCTTCTCATGAATTGCCTCATCCCCTCTGTCATCCCATGTTCATGAGGACAGTGACACAAAGTTCCCATCATGGGCAGTGAATCACACTACAGCTGTCCCATGTCTAATACAGTCAGTGATTGAGGGCATTCGAGGGTCAAGACTTAGACCTACAGTGGTTCTCAACCAGGGACAGTAGCCTTCCTCTTCCCAAGGGTTTTTGGAGATACAGGAGGAATCTTTTGTTGTCACAATGAACAGGCTGTCACAAGGTGAGCATATGTGGGCTACTGGAATTTAGTTCCAGGGGACAGTGATACTAAATACCTTGCAATGCATAGGACAGGCCCCCTTGAGGAAGAAGTCTCACTCTAAATGCTAATGACCCCAACATTGAGAAACTCTGGGAGAAGTGACTTGAAGAAAGTTAATCATCTTCAGTATGAGACCCAATGGCCTCTGAAATGACCTACACTTTTCCCCCAGAAGTGGTACTTCTGGAAGACCATGTGTGAAACATAACATCTTGTCAGTTAAGGCTGCTCAGAATGGAGCTGCCCTTGTCTTTGGTAGTGAGTTCCCCATTACTGGAGGTGTTAAAAAAGAGGCCAGTGTATCTCATGTAAGGGATATTGTGAAAAGAATATTTAGCCTGAAGAAGAGAATGGATTAGATGATCTCTGAGAGGTATCCTAGCACCAAGATACTAGGATCCTTCTTACGGTTTATTTTTACAATTCCAGGTGAGGTTTGGGAAGAAAGGAATTAAAACTGAAAATCATGATAAAGAAGATGTAGTATATCTATACAATGGAATATTACTCAGCCATTAAAAAGAATGAAATAATGCCATTTGCAGCAACATGGATGGACCTGGAGATTATTATACTAAGTGAAGTAAGCCAGACAAAGACAAATATCATATGATATCACTTATAAATGGAATCTAAAAAAAATATAAATTTTATTTACAAACCAAAATAGACTCACTGTCATAGAAAACAAACTACGGTTACCAAAGGGGAAAGGGCGGAGAGCGATAAATTAGAGGTTGAGAATTAACAGACACACATTACTATATATAAAATAGATAAACAACAAGGACCTACTGTATAGCACAGGGAACTATATACAATATCTTGTAATAGCCTATAATGGATCTGAAAATTTAAAAAAGTATGTATGTACATGTATAACTGAATTGCTTTGCTGTACACCTGAAACTAACATTGTGAATCAATTACACTTCAGTGAAAAAAAGCCCTGAAAGTCATGCGTATATGTGAGGTCTAGTCTGAGACAGAGAGGTTGGACTGAAAGAACATGAATTTAGTATGAAGAATTGAAGGAGAAAGCACATCTTACTGGAAAGACCTCTAGGTTAGGGGTCAGCCTGCCCTGATTCCTGTGTTCACTGCAAGCTCACTGGTTAGTGTGTGGTGCTGACTCATCACGTTTTCTCTGCACCTGTCAGGTGATGGCGCTCAGTGGTTCAATGGTCAGAATCTGTGCTTCTCTACTTTGAGGGTAGACTGGGTTCTTTGACATATTTCCACTGTGGCCTTAGATAAGTACCTTAATTTATCCTTTCCCAATATGTGAAATAAAAACAGTATCTGTTTGTTTTTTTTCTAATTCACAAAGAAATAGAATGAAGTAAACCTGAATGCTAGAATACGTACTTTAAAGGTAGAAAGCATAGCAAAGTACGTGTCACTTTGAGATTTCTTTTCTCTAACACCATCCTACAAATTCTAGTACCAGTGGGTACACGGGTCTCAGTAAGTTGCTTGCATCTTTCACTTGATATCTTCATTTTTTATTTTTATTTTTAATTTTGTTTTTTATTGAAGTGTAGTTGATTTACAATGTTAGTTTCAGGTGTACAGTGATTCAGTGGTACATATACATACATATGTATCTATTTCAGATTCTTTTCTATTATATGTTATTATAAGAAATTGAATATAGCTCCCTGTGGTATACAATAGGTCCTTGTTGTTTATTTTATATACAGTAATGTGATACCCTTATTTTTGGTTTCAAACATAATATTCTCACATCCCCATTAAATAACATTTTCATAGAACAATACATTTTTTATTCTGATAAAATGTTTTATAAGCATATAATTAAATAAGAATGAGCTAAATTTTTTTTTTTTAGATCACAAACATTTTTGGTAGGTCCTTTAGAAAGCTCATAGATACTAGTCACCTAACTGTTTAATGTTTCATAAATGTCTTTAGAGAAAAGACATCAGGTCAAACTATGATCTATTAATAATTAGTAGAAAGAAAAAAATTCCTTTCTCAGAGCCTCTCTCTGTGTTCCAACAGGCTTGCCCTTTTAGGTCAAGATGGATCTGGGTGCAGGAAAGGAGGGTGTGGGGAGGCCAGAGGTAATTTGTAGCTAATTTTTAGGTACCCGTGAAAAGTAGTGAGTGTGTGTGTGTTTGCGTGTGTGTGTGCAGTAGTGAGAGTGACAGATGAGGGTGCTGAGGGATGAAAGGATATGAGAGAAAGGACACCCCAGGGTCAATGGTAGGGCATGGTAATGTGATAGGAAGGGTTCCGAGATACCCACCCCGTGGTGGACACATCCCTCCATTTGAGTGTGAGGGACCTGTGAGCATGATGAGGTTTCACTCCTGTGATTAGGTTATAGGTTATATGCCAAGGAGAATTTTGTAGGTTTAAGACCCTTAACTTATCAAAGGGGAGATGATCCTGGGTGGGCCTGACCTAACTAGGTGAAACCTCTAAAAGGAGGCCTAGAGGTCAGAGATGGAAGAAGGTAGAGACACTTGCTTGTTGGCCTTTGTTATGGACTGAATGTTCATGTCCCATTCCTCCCCCTCAATGGTATGTTGAAACCTTGACCCTCAACATGATGGTTTTTGGAGATGGGGTCTTTGAGAGATAATTAAGGTTAGATGAGGTCATGAGTGTGGGGCCCTCATGATGGGATTAGTGCCCTTATAAAGAGACACTAGAGAGCTTGCTCTCTCTTTGTCTCCCTGAGCATGTGCATGTGCAAAGAAAAGGTCACATGAGCACACAGGGAGGAAACAGTGGTCTGCAACCCAGCAGGAGAGCTCTTACCAGAACCCGACCCTGCTGGCACCCTTATCTAGGACTTCCAGCCTCCAGAACGGTGTGAAAAATACCTTTCTGTTGTTTAAACCACCCAATCTGTGGTGTTTTGTTATGGTAACCTGAGCAGACTCATTTCGCCTTGAACAAGCAAACTGTCGTGTTGTCAGAGGGCCACGTGGCAGGACTGTCCAGTCTTTAGGAGTTGTGAGCCTCAGTTCCACAGCTGTGCAGGTATGAATTCTGCCAATGACCAGCAAGCTTGGAAGGGAACCCTAAGCTCCAGATAAAAATGCCACCTTGTGAGACCCTGGGCAGAGAACCCAGCTAAGCTGTGCCCAGGCTCCTGACCCAAGGAACTGTCAGATGATAAATGGATGTGATTTGAAGCCACTAAGTGTGTGGTGATTTGTCACATAGTGTAGAAAACTGATGCATTGTGCCTGTTGGAGGTCTGCCTTTGCTTGGGACAAGACAAGATTTGGGAGGTGAAGGGAACCCATTTTCTCTCCCTTTTCTTCTTTGTGCTACTCAACTGAATTTTTGCACCTGTATGATTCATAATATGTTTAATCTCAGGAAAAGCGAGGGGATTCTCAGCATTGGCTTCATCATTAAAAGTCCAGCTAAGAGAGGCAGGCTGTGGAGAATAAGGAACTTTCCTACACTGTTGGTGGGAATGTAGTTTGGTGCAGCCACTATTTAGAAGATTATGGAGGTTCCTTTAAAAACTAAAAATAGAGCTGCCATATGATCCAGCAATCTGACTCGTGGGCATATATCCGGAGGGAACTCTAATTCGAAAAGATACATACACCCCAATGTTCATAGGAGCACTATTTACAATAGCCAAGACATGGAAGCAACCTAAATGTCCATCAACAGATGACTGGCTAAAGAAGATGTGGTGTATTTATACAATGGAATACTACTCAGCCATGAAAAACAATGAAATAATGCCATTTGCAGCAACATTAATGGACCTAGAGGTTATCATACTAAGTGAAGTAAGTCAGACAGAGAGAGAAAAATATCATATGATATCACTTATATGTGGAATCTAAAAAAAATGATAACGAATGAACTTGTATACAAGCTGGCAATAGACTCACAGGCATAGAAAACAAACTATGGTTATCCAAGGGGAAAGGGGTGGGGGAGAAGGGATAAATTAGGAGTTTGGGATTAACAGATATAAACTACTTTGTGTAAAATAGATAAACTACAAGGACCTACTGTATAGCACAGGGAACTATATTTAATATCTTGTAATAACCTATAATGGAAAAGGATCGGAAAAAGAATATATTTATATGTATATATATATATAACTGAATCACTTTGATTTACACCAGAAACTAACACAAAATTATAAATCAACTATACTTCAATTTAAAAAAAAAAGTCCAGCTAACCACATGCTCCCTGTGTGATGGCATTTTGGTGCTGAAGCACTTTGCGTGTTTTCCTCCGAAAGTAGCTCAGGATGGGTTTAAGGAGAACGAACAGCTTTTATCAGCCGCGGCTTCAAGGAAGAAGCAGTGCCTTAGGAGACCAATAATTCCTTTCCGGATAATATTTCCAGTTCTTCCCTCCTGTTGCTGACAGTGGCTCTTTATTTGTTTTCAAACGAATTCTACCAGTCGGCCTACAGCTGGAAGTGTGTTTGGTCACCGGGAGGTTGTCTGCCCTGCTTTCCTCCTGGAGAGATGAAAAAGCTGGGAACTCACCCCGTTACGCTCAAGTTTCCTGTCTTTCTTGACTCAGCATTAGGAGGAAAGAAAGTGGAGTTTTGATAGGGAAAAAAAATCTCTCTGACTCTCCCTGATTTCAGATTAGAGAAAGAAAATGCTTCCACCAACTGGGATCCTGGTGGGTGTGAATGGCGCAGTTTCAAGGAAAACTTGACCTTCTGTCTTCTGCATCGCGTTACACTTGACTCAGGACTGTTTCATGCTGCTGTTGGAGTCACTTTCCCCCCTGACCCAGGTCTTCTCCGTGATCCCTCTCTCAAAGCCTCTTCCTTTTCATTATGTGGTCGTAATTACTTCTCTGTCGAACACCTAACCTAACACCTCTCCGTGCACAGTGCCAAGGTTTGAAACCCTAATAAGCGGACTGCTCACCTTCGAAGCCATTATTTCAATCATTAGAACCCAGTTTATTCCTCAAGAGGACATTAACATTTGAAAATGTGTCAACCAGAGGAAGAAATTCATCATGATCACGGACCACCTGCCAACTGATTAAAATGCAATGTTCCTATTTTCCCGGATTTTTTCGACGAATCTAACATCTGACATCAGTTTATGTTTCTAAGTTGTCTTAATTCAGTTCCTGGTAAATTGCTTGTGAAGGTCAGAGGAGTTTGATTTTTAAACACCAAACTGGGAAAGAAACGCAGCCAGAAGAAGGTGAAGGGACCCACTGAGAGCATTAGGGCAGAAGGGACAGACTGGTCCTCAGTCCACGAAGCCATTTCCATCCTAGCAGGACTCAAAGCCAACAATGGCCTTTGCATTTGGGCACCTACAACTTTAAACAGAAATGAGTCTGGTTGCGTGCTGAATTTCTTAGACGACTTCAATGAGATCATCTCTGAAGTTCAATTGGTAAGGAGTAAAGGAAAGAGTTTTCTGTCTAGCAAAAAGTCACATTTCATCAATAATTTGAAATCATTAGTTGAAAACATCTAGCAAAAAATTATAAGTACAGGTTGGAAAGTAAAGTATAAATTCCCAGAGAGCTGGGATACAGGGGTGAATAACGCATCAACCCAGAGATTTCCTGGATGGTCTTTGTCATCACTGCTTCTTTCTAAAGCTCAGAGAGGGAATCAACAAAGTGAGATGGTACAATTAGGGTGACTTTAACCATTCACCTTTTGCAGCTTCTGGGATGTGTTTGAAAAGAGGAATATTTTTGATTAGGTTTTCCGCAGCTCCTCACCTGTGGATCCAATCTCTTTCCATATCTAATGCTGCATGACAAACTACCCACATCCTTGTGGCTGGAAACAATATTTATTTTGCTTATGAATTTAGGCGGTGGGAACAGTTGGGAAGTCAGCTGGGGTAGTGTGAAGGCTGGGGTTAGAATCATCTGAGGGTCATTCACTCACACATCTGGGGATTAATCCTGGGGAGGTTAAAACAGCCGAGGCTAGCGCAGTTGGGGTTCCTCGGGCATCCTTCTATTTCCAGGTGGCTTCTCTGTGTGATCTCTCCATAGCAGCTCTTCTTGGCAGCTTCAGTGTAGCCGAACTTCTCACGTGTCAGCTCAGGGATCCCAAGATGCATGTTCTGGGAGAGAGCTAGGCTTATGGTCAACAATACCGCACTGTACACTTAGACTTTTAAGAGGATAGATCTCATGTTAAGTGTTCGCATCACAATTGAAAAAAAAAAAAAGAGAGAGAGAGACCGCGCCAGGGAGAAGCTGGATCATCATTTATGACCCAGTCTTGGAAGGCATGCTGCACCACTTCCATGCCTTCTGTTTGTTCAATGTGCGTCACTAAGCTGGTCCTCACCCAAGGGTGATGGAATTCCACGCCTTCAGAGAGTTTGCAGACATATTTTTAAAGCACTGCAAATCACCAAAATGTTTTCTAGCCTCTATGCTGGCATCTCTGCAGGCACAATCGGGGATGAAAAGACACAGGAGCCGTGGCCCCACTCCCATCTAGGGGTGGCTCAGCCTGGATATAAGACAAAGTAAGATGACAACAGAAGAAGGAAATAACAGTGAAGCACACACAGGACCATTATCTCTAAAAGTGTCCAAGTACTGAGTGAAACCAAAGACGGAGCTAGGAAATCTGAGCATCTTGAGATGATGTCTCTCTGGGATGAGGAGGTCTGGAAGCTGCAAATAGTAGTATGTTAACAAAGCATTTTCACATGGTGTGTAATCACGTGGTAAGTGCCTTTAATGTATATGCCAGCTTTAGACCTAGCCCCCTGGGATGAAACATGTGGTCCCGGGCATGGGAGGCAGCGCCATGGCATCAAAGGAGGACAGGGAGTTGGGGGACAAGTTCTTTTCTCTTGTTCTCAGGAGACTGTGTGCCCATGGGTCTGACCAAGTCAGGTGTAGACTCAAAGCCAGCAAATATTTCTCAAAGTGCTTTGCCCCATGCTAGATGTTTTTGCCTACATTTTAGCATTCAGTCCTCAGCACAGCAAACAGAAGTGTTAACACGTAAGAAGGTTTCAGATACTTCATCTTAAGGAAGGATGGAGTAAATACTGCAGGCAAACAGGCAGGCTTTGGGAAGCCTAGTTCCCACTTACCCTAGGGCAGTCGCCCTCAACTCTTAATTGGGGTGATTTTGTACCCTCCCCGGGGGACATTTGGAGACATTTTTGGTTGTCACAACTGTGTGGTTGGAGGGATAAAGGGGGAGATTTCTATGGGCATCGGGTGGGTAGGGGTCATGGATGCTGCTAAACGTTCTACAATGCACAGGACAGCGCCCCCCACCCCCAGCAAAAAATTATCTGGTCCCAAATATCAATAAACATGAGAAAACTTGTCCTAGAGACTTGATAGTATCTAAAAAGCAGAATACTATAAATACTCATGAAGACTTACTCCTACAGCTACGTATAGACTTTGTTTTTATTTCCTTAGATGTAGCTCAGTGTTTTTCAATGTCTAGTGTGCAAAGAATACCTGTTCAGAGATATGTACCTAAGACCATGTGTGATATGCTCAACGAATGTTTTAAGAATTTTCTCCAGAGTAATTTCCCTGACATTTTTGCCTGCTGTGTTGATCTGAGAGCCTCACTTATGTTTACAGCAGCACTCGTGCGTAGCCAGGGCAGAGTTTAGTATCTCCACTTCATTGATGAAGACACTGTGACTCAAAGAGAAGAAAATGACTTGCTTAAGATCCTCACAGCTAGAAAATAGCTAAACCCGGGTCTTCAACCCAGATCTGCTTTTTATTCCACTGTTCTTTCAATTCAACTACACATGGATATTCAATAATTTAACTGCCATCTGTGCAGGCACTGCGTTATGAACTGTATACACAAAAATGAATAAGACAGTGACCCGGCCAGAGTAAGAGAGAAAGATTATTCCAGAATGGCTATTCAACATTGTTTCACGTGACCGTGAAATGAGAACAGGATACTATAAAAAGGAACATCCAGAGAACAAGAAAATTCTTTTAGAAATAAAAATGTGATAGTAGGAATAAAAACTTTATGCTAGAGTGGTAAAGTTGAGGAAATCTCCCAGAAGACAGAATAAAAAGACAAAGAAATAGAAAAGAGAGGAGAGAAGGAAAGAAAATGAGTGAAGCACTTGGAATTGGGAAGCAGCAGGCCCTTACGTTTTCACATGCTTTCTTGTGTTTTAAAAACTGTAGTGCTCACATGCATAAGCTCTCAAGTCCAGGAGGAGACAGTAAATGGCTTGTCATATAATGTAATTTTTTGGTGTCACTGGCTTGTGGAAATGCTTCTGCATTTGGAATGCCCTTCCAGGAATCAGTTACAGAATCAGACGGAGCTTCTAGTATTAAATAAAGAGAAAAGGTGGAAAATTGCAAAATGGTCAGCTCTGCCTGACACAGTCTAGGTAAAATCAAAGCGGGGAGGTTCTCTACCGTAACTGTCCCCAAGAGCCATTTGGCGCGCGCACCAAGTTCTGTTTCTGAGGGCAGTAGGGATGCCATTATTATGTGGAGGGAAGGCTTAGTTAGCAAGGCCTGGGTGAACAGAGCCTGGAGAGGGACTTGGCAGAGCCCCTGCTGACTTCATCCCGCCTGCCAGTCTGAGCCGATTTGGAAGGCGGTGTTTGGTGCCAGGGACCGGGTGGGAAAGGGGAAGTGCATTCAGACAAAAGAATGCCCCCGAAGTGTCTGAAAAGAGGCTTTTAGCACCATTCTTTCAGTGCTCTCAACCAGACGGAAGGTGCAAACATTTAAAAAGCATCCACAACCACTTTGGAGAACGATTTAGTGTAGCCAACACAGTGATATTATCACATCTATTTGTTGGACAAAGGACTTCACTGTATCACCGAATAAAACATGTTCCTCCTTCTAGTTCGTGCTTTGTGACGTGTCTTCAAAAATGAGCTGACAAAGGAGCAGCCTGGAAACTTGGCAAAAGTTGTTTTTAGACAAGCGCCTTCCAAAATATCTGATTGAAAGGGTTTTCAGACTGTTTTCCTGGCCTGCTGTGCAATTTGCAAACAATCCCCCTTTTTTTGGTTGCCTGGGGGTGAGGGACTGATGAAAGTATTCGAAACTCATTTCTAACATTTATAGACAAACCTCTTCCAAGCTCATTAGTTTCCAGCATGCGTAGTGACTGAACGCTTTTGCCGTTAATGACAGTGTTCACATCAGGACCCCCAAATATCCTAGACGGTCCAGTTCTGGGGTGGTTACCTGCTCCTCCTCCCTCCCTCCCATTCAGGATCCCTCAAGGACACCTTCCAGTGTTCTGGTGAATTCTAGTGGTTAAAGCCTTTATCTTCAGAGTTCCATCGGATTCTCAGATTTCCTCTGAGTTGAAACACTCTACAGGGTCTGAAGATGGAATTAATTCTCCTCAGTAAAAATCTGGTCAAGAAATCCTCCCCAGCCAAGAAATCCAGGGTCACGATGTAAGGCCAGTTTCCCATGAGTGTAAAACTGCCCAGCTTATCTCAAAGGGTGAGCCCATTTACATAACGTTCTCCAAATGACAAAGTGATAGAGATGGGGAGTGGATCAGTGGTTGCCAGGGATTAGGTAAGGGAGGAAGGGTGTGACTGTAAAAGAATAGTGTAGAGAATTCCTTTGTGGTGACAGAGCAGGTCTATATCTTGATAGCAGTGGTGGTTACACAAGTCTACACACTACACACGGAGTGAAATGTCACAATGTCATGGGATTATACAAGGATATAGATTCCACGCAAAATTTGGAGAAATCTGAAGATCTGTTGTCTTGTTAATTGCAGGGTACCGATGCTGATTTCCTCATTTTGATAACGTGTTACATATACATAGATAAGGTGTCATTTTGATAACGTGTTACATATACATAGATAAGGTGTCAGTACAAGCTGGGTGATGGGTACACAGAACCTCCTTATACTCTTTTCACAACTTGTGAGTCTGTAATTATTTAAAAATAAAAAGTTAAAAGGATGAAAACACACCGAACTATATGTTTCCAGGGCCTCTGCCGTGGTAGAGATGAGATGACCCCACAATAGGTGATTCAAAAGTGAATGGGATAAATTACTGAATGAACAAAGGAGCGTTTGCATTATATTAATGGAAATTTAAAAGGATAATGACATTAGATGACATTTTTGAGGACTTAATTTGTGTCAGGCAGGGTGCTAAGGATTTCAAGCACTATCTCATTTAATCCTCATAAGAAATTTATGAAAAAGAACTGTTCCTTTGAAAGATAATTCTACATATTTGGTAAAGGCGTGAAGAGAACAAGGAATTATGAACGACAGACAGTCAGGATATTCGTTAATACTGGTTGGTGGGAACTTGTGTTACTGAACAAAGGTTTGTGTGCTTGATGCACAGTGAGGCCAAGCAAACGGAAACATCAGAGTTTGGAGCTAAGAAAGTTTTACTGCAGAGCCAAGCAAAGAGAATGGGTGGCTTGTGCTCAGAAACCTTGAACTCTCTGATGGTTTTCAGGGAGAAGTTTTTAAAGGCAAAATTGAGAGCGAGGGCAGCAGGGTGTGTGACGTTCTTCTGATTGGTTGGTGGTGAGGTCACAGGGTGGTGTTCCAGGAACCCTGTGCTCAGCCTGAAGCCGCAACCCTCCCCCTTGGCAGGGCCTCAGTTCCTGCAGAAGAACTCGGCGGTGTTATTGGCTCCTCTTGGAGGAGGAACCAGGGCCCTGCCTCGAGGCTGCACTATTCTTCCCTGACCGTCCCTCCCTCCTCTCTGCATCCCCTTCCTTCCCTGATTGGCAACTGTTTGAATCTGCCCTTTGGAGCTCAGGGAGGGTCAAAGAGGCTGAATGAAATCTCTGCTCTACTCAGAAGAAGTGGGGGACATGGAAAGGGGTTGAACCAGGGAGGACCCCACAGGGTCCTGCTCTGTTTCACCCTCACAAGGAGGCCCCCAGCATGAACTATTGATGTGTCTTCCAAAGGAGTCTTGCTGTGGGGGAAATGAACATGGGATTCTGGATAAAATCTGACTAGTGAATTCTTAACTCCTCCTCAGGCCCTGGTCCCGCATGAACATGTAGTCAGATCTCAAGGATCTACGCTGAGGAAGGGAGCGAGCACCCCCACTTTTCTGTTGCAGCACCTTTAGGGTGTGGAGAGCAGAGGGAGCGGGGAACAGGAACCCCGAAGTTTCAGAGGCGGAGAGGGACTTTGAGAGCCCTGGGCCAGCCACTGCACTTAACAGATGAGGAACACCAGGTGTGGAGAAGCTGGGACTTGGTTCAGATTTCACAGCCACTGAACGGGCCTGAGTGGTCTGGAGCCCAGAGTGCCAGACTCAGGACCTTCTACTACTGGTGATACTTACCCGTGTTCTCCATCAGGGCTTAAGGGCGCTCACAGAGACAGACACCAAACAGACACATACTCATACATGGGGCGATGGGAGAACAAACTAGGAAAACTAAAGCAAGACTACAGGATTAGGGATTGAAATCCAGTCCCCCGAAAACTGAGTTCTTCTGCCGAGGTTTTTTTTCCATTTTTGTGGGGGAGGTAATTAAGTTTTTAATTAATTATCTATCTATCTATCTATCTATCTATCTATCTATCTATCTATCTATCTATCTATCTATTCATTTAAATAGAGGTAAATAAATGCGGATTGAACCCAGGACCTTGTGCATGCTAAGCATGCGCTCTACCACTGAGCTATACCCCCCTCCCCCACCTGCTAAGTTTATGATTAACCTTTCCATCCAAAACGTTATTCCTTTTCTTGTCTGACATCTATTCTCTTCAAGACTGAGGAGGATCAGAGAAAACGGGGAAGCGTAACTGAGCAGATATGCTCTTCTAGTGCAAATGGGAATCCCTGTATCTTGGCAATCGCTCTAAGTTCTGGCTGGAGGTGCTGGGGGTCGTTCCGGACTGAAGAACAGTTCTGGGTCCTGGAAGGCTAGACTTCCCTTCAGGGCAACCAGTAGTTTGTCTTCAGATGAAGGTTAGTATCTTCCCTGGAGGCAGCTCCAAATATTTAGGAAATTGCTTTGTTCCAGCCCCATATCGACTCTGAGAGTCTCCCGTGTCACAATCCCCATTTTGCAGAGCTGTGCTTGAGGTCAAAGCCCGCGCCAGGCAAGGGTGCTGTCCTCCTGCTCTTTTAAAACAGTAACCATGCCGACCACCTATTTCTTCTCTTCTCCCTGCTGCCCCTGATCTTTGGGTTGTTTTAGACTTCTTCACTGGAGGACTTCTCATTTGCCTTTATGGAATTATGGATTCTTTAGATCTGTTTTCTCCCACTTTTTTTTTTTTTTTAGAAAATTTGCAAAGTTCCAATATGCCAGTGGCAAATCCCTTGGTTTTTCAGCTCTATTGAAATTTACTTTGGTTTGCACATTTTCCCTGTCATTTCAATGGAATTTGGAGAATGTGACCAGGTAAATGCTTTTCTTCAGTCTGCCATTTGAAACCTCCGTTTGATCTTGATCTTTCTCACGCAAATAAAGCTGAGATCATTTTCTGGACAAGCCCTCTCCGAAATAGTCTGCTTTGTAATGTAGGGTCAACAGCGACAGCTGCAGAAGTGAACTTAAAATTAGCATCCCCACCTCAAAATTAAAAGCCTTATTGTCCAAAAACTAGAGGAAAATATAAAAGGAAAATCTAAGAAATCGAAAGTCCTACCCACATATCCTTGTTAACAATTTGATGTGAATAGTTTGAGTTGTTCATATACACACAAACGTACTTTTCTCCATAAAACGAGACTGTAGTCTTCAATATGTATATAGGACAGGCAGCTAGTGCATCTCCAGCACTTTGCTGGGTTTTTTAATAATTTTATTTTTGCATTATTTTATTTAATCAATTTTCTTATCCTAACAGCCCTTCATCCTTGAAATTATTATTAGCTGTCTTTCAATGCGCATTGAGTGTGAGTACTCGTCCACATTCATCTAACACTCTATTTTTATTAAAGTACGGTTTTCGGTGTACAGCAGCCTGATTCAGTTATACAAACATATGTATGTATGTTCTTTTTCACTGTATGTTATTACAAGATAGTGGATATAGTTCCCTATGCTAACACTCTCAAGCACCACACTCTGCTACCACCTACAGGATACTTTTTTATGACCTGTTTTGGAAAACAAATCCATGGATTCCTTTTCGTGTCAATAACTATGTATTTTACTCCATAAATGGCAATTGCTCCAGAATATCACATCGTATCTACATATATATATATATATTCTAACTGATTTTTCCAGAATAAACCATGCTACGTTGCAGACTACTCACCAAATCAATCCCACACTCACCCTGAGCTAGGCATTTCTCTGGGTGCTGGGGATAAGTCAGACGGGGGTCTCTGACCCCACAGGGTTTCATTCTAGTGTGGGACCTAGACAATTACGAACGGTTGCACAAATGTCTGTTTAATTTCAAACGCGAGAGATACAAGATCCTAGTGTCCGTTCCACATGAGGGCCGGTCCAGACCTGGAAGTGTGAGCCTCTATCTCTGGGGAACTGACAGAGCAGAGCAAAGTTTTCCTATTGCTGGCTGGGCCCTTGGTGGGCTTTGCCTCTATGGCTCAGTCTGTGAGATGGTGTTAAGTAGAATCCACTCCAAGAAGCCTTGGGGAACTATATTAACCTGACAGCATTCTTGCTAAGATTCCCTGGGATTAAGGTCTTGCTGTGCACAAATCATTTGAATGAATTAAACATGTAATTGAAAGGCTCATCGTGTGCAACTCGAATGCTTGGCTGTACCAGAAATAAAATGGAAATGAAATCATTTTCTCTTTCAAATAAATATTATATACTGTGGGCTTTACCGGCTCCATTAGCACTATCCAATTGCACAGAGGCGATTACATTATTTATAACACAAGCAGATACTAAGAGGCTCCTTCAGCATAAGGCAGACAAGCACTGTAGGATCATTTCCCTCCTTACTCACCCACCCAGTATTTCTTACTGTCTCTCCTTTTAAAACCTACAGACTGGTGGTTTTTTTTTTTATTTTTTATTTTTGAGTCTGAAAAGCAGCCATTTTCAAAGGGTATTTACTTGCTCAAGATAATCTAGCACCGTCATGAGACTGGAATGATAATTCCTTGGGTTGGGTCATGAATTTGTTTGCAGGTTACCTTTCTTATATCAACTCAGGCACTCAGGGTATGTTGTCAGTAAATAAAATGCTTGGCAAATTAGTCACTGACCCTGCAATAAGTTCTAAAAAGTTACAAGGGGACTCCAGTTAAGAAAGTCCACATCATCTTCCTCCACAACACGATGAAAATGGAAGGAATAGACGTCCAGATGGCCAACAGACACATGAAAAGATGCTCAACATCACTAATCATTAGAGAAATATAAATCCAAACTATAATGCAGTATCGCCTCACACCAGTCAGAATGGCCACCATCAAAAAAGTATACAAATAATAAATGCTAGAGAGAGTGTGGAGAAGAGGGAACCCTCCTACACTGTTGGTGGAGCCACTATGGGAAACGGTGTGGAGGTTCCTTAAAAAACTAAAAATAGACTTACCTTATGATCCTACTCCAGGGCATATGTCTGGAGAAAACTCTAATTTGAAAAGATACATGCACCCCAATGTTCATAGCCATGCTATTTATAATAGCCAAGACATGGAAACAATCTAAGTGTCCATCAACAGGTGATTAGATAAAGAAGATGTGGTACATATATACCATGGAATACTACTCAGCTATGAAAAAGAATGAAATATTGCCACTTGCAGCAACATGGATGGACCTAGAGATGATCATACTAAGTGAAGTAAGTCAGAGAAAGACAAATATCATATGAGATCACTTACATGTGGAATCTAAAAAATAATACAAATGAACTTATCTACAAAACAGAAACAGATTCACAGACATAGAAAATAAACTTATGGTTACCAAAGGGGAAATGGCAGGGGAGGGATAAATTAGGAGCTTGGGATTAACAGATACTCACTACTATCCATAAAATAAACAATAGAACTTACTGTACAGCACAGGGAACTATATTCAATATCTTATAATAATCCATAATGGAAAAGAATCTGAAAAAGAGTATATATGTACAACTGAATCACTTTGCTTTACACTTGAAACACAATTTTATAAGTTGACTACACATCAATAAAAAAATGTAAAGAATAGTTACCATTCACCAAACACTCCCAATATATCATAGGCTTCACACACATTTCTAATCTAATGAGGAAACTGGGGATGAATAATGTTAAATAATTTGCTCACTGCCACCCTATAAAAAGTAGAATCAGGATTTCAATCCGGATCTTTTGGGCATCAAACATAAGATGTTTCCACCTGTGGTGGCTTTTTAAAAAAAAAAAGGCTGCAAAATCTTTGACTCAACACTGAGACGATGGGTCTAGGTTCCCTTCCTTTAAATCTGAGTGAGCTTGGATGCTTCAACCAATAGCGTACGACGTATGTGATACTGTATGACTTCCGGAGTTGGGTCCCAGGAAGCCATGAGCTTCTGCTTTATTTGCTGAAACATTTGCTTTTGGAACCCCTAGCCACCAGGTAAAAAGATTACTACCCAGATGCCGCCGCGCCGTGAGGGAGCCCCGAACACAGGGAGCGGCCGTGTTTGCGAACACTGCAGCTGTAGCGGACGGTTCCGGCGAAGCCCAGACTTTTGAGACATCCCAGGCCAAGTGCTAGATATGTAATTGAAGGAACTCCGGACGAGTCCAGTCCGCATTGTTCAATTCCCCCCAGATGTTTGACTTTTCCCAGCCGTAGCTCGGACCCTGGGAACCACAGGCAGCTCATCCTTATCACGTCTGGTCCAAATTTCTGACCACAGAGCCCTGGACATAGTAAACCTTCTGTCGTTTTATGCTACTAAATTTGGGGTGCTTTGTTGTGCAGCAGTATTTTGCAGTGTTGGAAGGGATCTTGGGACTTGACTAAAATATCTTCTACCTACTAACCAGGATCTCACCGATTTCTAACTAAGAGGTTACACCCTGGTGGTTAATGAGCTAAGTCTGGCATTCAGAAGGGTTTTGCTTGGATCCCAGCATTTTAAGTTTTAATAATGATTCAGTTTTACGTGAAAGCTGAATTTCCGGCTGCTCTGGGAAGATCAGAAGATCTGGAAACACTGGGCTTTCCTCCTGGTAAGAAAACAGTGCTCCGCCTCCTTCACGCGGGCCTTTGCTCTCAAGTATTAGAGCCCTCAGCACTGCCGGCTGCGCCCCCGGCCCTCCTTCCTGCCTGCTTACGGTGTGCATTTGTGTTTTTAGGCCTGAGAGATAGATGATCTCGTAGCCTGTTTTCAGGTGTTGAAAAGTGCTTAAGAATTCTTGTTTCTTCCACTTTTCTCTTCCAGAATTCAAGTTCAGGTTGCATTATCGCAATCTATTTTGCATGTAATTACAGTGATGACTGGAATACCTTTTAATGTTATAAAATAGTGCAGCTTAAAACGAGCATTAAATCCCCAATCTTACATTTAAGCATCCATCTGTCATGATAAAGATGGAAGAGAAGTCAGCTAACTGTTTAATTAGGAAAAAAAAAATCTCGATCTTGCACTGAGCTTTGAAAAAGAAGGGTATCTTTCAATTGTGGACTTAATGCTCACTCTATTTAGGACTTACAGATGGATTTGTTCTGGGGGAAGACCTTTCTTTACCAGAGCCCTTTCTGGAAGAGAAGTTGGATTTTGGCATGGGTCCATCCCTCTGTGGTTCCTGAGTTGAAACCCAGCTCTTTTGTGTGGCTGTGATAAATCATTTGATTTAGGAGAGCCATCAGTGGATGTAACTGCTATTTACTTTGCTAGGGTTAGTGGAATTAGTATGTGATGGCTTGCTCAGGGTCTGAAGGGATAAGAGGAAGAGGAAAAGAAATTTCATATCTACTGAACGCTTAAAACTACAACCAGAGCACAGTAAGCCATATCTATTTTCATTGGCAGAAGGGAATGTCTTAAATTTTCTTTTCACTCGAATTTCAGGATTAAAGAAGAGGGGACGTGATCACCAAGGGAGCTGCAGTAACGCTTTCGTCCAGAGATGTTTAATAAAAAACCAGGCTTTCTAGACAGGAGAAAGTCCTTTCAACTTTGGAGTGGGGCCGAGGTAGGAGATAAGGGAGGTCAAGGAAAACTTGGTGACTTTTGGAAATCTCCATTGGAGCTTTAATAGCTGTTGTACAGTTTGGTCAGTGGCCACAGACCTGTAGCAGAAAGCCTTAACAACGTTGTCTCGAAATTGGCTGTGTATGCCATTGGTGTTTACTGTTATTCTGATGAGGCTCACGCCATCTTGATAACCCATCCATGGCTTCAGATGATTTCTTCGGCCCTGTTCAGCATGATGTAAATCACAAAGGGGACCATCTACCTCCTGGACAAAGTGCCACATGGCATGGTTTTGGCTTCTGATTTTTATGTTTAGGTTTCCCATTTTAGGAGAACTGTTGAAGTCAATCTGCGGATAGTTGCTGAGAGGGGTCCCATCAGGGAGCCTTGGGTGCTGATTGCAATAATGCTTTTGGCCATTAGAAATCAGCAGTGAATGACTAAGCCTGCTAGGTAGCCGCCAAGAACAGTCACAGAAAAATCATGGATGGACACACAATGACATAGGTTCTTTCCATGAAGAAAGCATGCCATTTTCTAGTATTCCAAAAAATAAAACAGCAATACAACTTTCTCCCCATTTAGTGTGAACCTTCTTCCTTCCTTTCAAAGGAGTGTTTAGTCCAGTCCTTTACGTCTGATGACTAACACCTGTCCCATCGTGCTGGCTGCTGTCATGTACTAGCCAGTCTTCTTCAGGAATAAAGAGTTTCATTCCCCAGCTTGTGAAACTGTGACTAGCAAAACCCCACAGCTGCCCGTTCCCTGCTGGGTTTGTCTTGGCAGAAAAAACCCACATCCAAAGTGACTGTTCTCCCAGGGGCAACACATGTGACATCTGGTCACTGATCATGTAGGGACATCTAAACGCCCAGAGAACCACCCTCTCTCCTGACACTCACTGCAAGATTCGGGCGTCTCTAAGACCACTCTCAAGTTCAGTAATTCACTAGAGGGACTCAGAGAACTCGCTGAAAACTGTTACGATCATGGTTACAGTTTATTACAGTGAAAGGATACAGGTGAAAATCATCCAAGGTAGAAACTCGGAGGACAGCGCCCAGGAAATTTCCACGTACGGCGCCTCCAGTCATCCTCTCCCAGGGGAACTGCAGACAGCGCTGAACTCCCCAGCAACAGTGTGTAGCAGACACCTGGAGTACTGCCAGCCAGGTGGGCGCGCCTGAGCCTTAGTGTCCAGAGTTTTTATTTGGGGCTCCATCACACAGACGTGGTTGGCTGCCCAGATGGACTCCTCTAGAGGTCAAGCTGATACCTTGTGACCCCGAAAACCTCCCATAAATCACGTTGTTAGACTGTGTACTGTGGACCGAGGGTCTTAGGTAAACAAAAATACTCTTCATCCGGCAGGACATTCCAAAGGCTTGGTTATGATCTCCCAGGAGCTGAGGACAAAGGCAAGACTTCTCTTTGGGCAGATTTAAATTCTTTTACTACACAGGACATATAGACCTCCTTCCCCAACCTGGGATGACTTTGAAGAGTCATGCTAGTTCCAGAGCTCAGTGTAGGGTCAGCTGAACCCTCCTTTGAGATTGCGATGCAGCACAAATGCCCCTCTACCCAATCCTGTTTTCCTCCCTTTCCTTCCACAGGTGTTAATTCCAAGATCACTTCCTAACAATTCACCTGCATGCTATTGTCCATCTCAGGGTCCAGTTCCAAGGGAACCCAACTTGCAGCCATTGGTGCCACAAGTGGTCAAGAAAGCGATGCTGGAGTGAGATTTTAGAGCTGGATCACTTGCTGGGTCCAGTTGCCAGTAAAGAATCCATCACCAGTAGAAGGAAGAGAGCAGATGACCCCTGGCACAAATAACAACATAGCAGTGCGACAGTTCACACTCTCACGGGCAGTGAATTAGAATCACAGCCTGGTGGAAGAGACGCTGATGGCGCTTTCGCTCTTCTTCCCTGGTGGACAACACGAGCATCGCAGTATGACCCCGCAGGATCCAGCACCCAGTCTTGTGTGACAGTGGCCAACCCAATCATGCAGCCTTATGTTGGCTCTTTCCTCTTCTTTCTTTCTTTCTTGTTTCCCACTTCTGCCTCCTAGGATCACACTCCCAGATAAACAACTGGCGTGCAAGCCTTTGTCTCGGGCTCTGCTTTGGGGGGAAATGCAGCCTATATTCTGGGACATGACAGTCAGACGGGTGCTCCCAGCCACATGTTACGAGGAACTACATCGTTAGCTCACAGTCTCCATCGTGTGTGTGTGTCCGTCCTTCTCTGTTCTCACTTGTTTCCTAAGCTACGTAAAACAAAGCAAAGGAGGTCAAGTTTCATTTTGAGCAAGACATACACTTGAGGAATAATAGCAGTGAACAGTTTTTGGATTGGTCCTTATCCGCCAAGCGCCGTTCTCAGTGATGTATATGCATGGTCTAGTTTACTTGTTCACTGAGTCCTGTGGGAGAGGCACCATTCTTGTTTCTTTTACACACAGGGAAAGTGAGACTGAGAAAATTATAGTAACTTTCTGTAAGTGGCTTGGTGGGTGAATGGTGAAGCCGGGAGGCCATCTGATTACATTGTCTGATGTCAGAGCCGCGCTCTTAAATACTAGAAATCCCAAGATGCAAATCAATGAGGCCCCACGGGGGTGATGAACAGGGTTTGATTACCACCATTTAATGTGCCAGCGTTAGCGCGGGACTGCACACCGAGTCGATTTTTCTCAGGAGGCCCGGAGAGAGGGGCCAGGCTGCTGCAGCGGAAGAGGAAAGCCTCTTTCCCCAGGCCGGTGAGGGTCAGCAGAATGAGACCATTTGACCTCTTATCTGGCTCTATCTGATTGCTGGGAAAGGGTGAACACTGTGATATTTATTTACGGTTCGCCATAATGTTTATGATTATTTATGATATTTGTAAATAGATGGCTCTGCCTGGTAATTTATAGCTGTTTACTTCGGCTTTTAATCATAGAGATGGCCTTAGAAATAATTTCAGTCTGTCATTAGAGGACAAATAGATGGTGTTTGCCGTGTTGGGCGTCAGGCAGGAGCGGCTGGTGACACCTGGGGAACCAAACAAAGGGGATTAGGTAATTTACAAAAGTGCTTCATTTTTCAAAACCTTCTCGCTTTCTTCGTGTCTGCATGCTGTACTGAAATATAATGTTTGTTTTAATTAGAAGAAAAAGGTCATGACTCTGAAGGCAAACAGATCCATTATTCTTCAAGAAATGTTCTAATCCTCCAGGCTGAGGTCAGGGTGTGTGGATACAGGGTGCATGTGGAGGGGGAGCATTTTTTGGTTTTGAACTGCTGCTGAGCAAACATTTCCTTCTCCCTACCACAGTCAGCTTCCAGAGCAACCCACAAATGTCTTTCTGAGGAGGATCCGCAGAATCCAGACCCCAGGTCCAGCCCTGGTGCACCTGCTCAGGCTGAAGTGTTTTAGGGTCCTTTGGTGACAGCAGTCACCCACACCATATCTGCTCCCCAGAGCTAAGCTCATTCAAATGAGTGAAGGTGGAGTTTCCTTGCAATTTTCTTTTGCAAAGCATATAGTCATTCCTGCATCCCCAGGTCTGCAATATGCAAGTAAAATTTTGTCACATGACGTGGAATTATTTGCATGAACTAATTTTTTTAGTTTCCTGGGACTCTGATCCCAGATGAAAACAAAATGAGAACCACAATGACAAGAACTAGAATTCAAGAGTTCTGTGTTCTTGGCAACTTCTGGAGGCTTTCTGAGTGTGTGATGGGAGTAACAGGGGGTCCAAAAATGGACCAAGTGCATCCAATGAAGACATCCAGATGGCCAAGAGGCACATGAAGAGATGCTAAATAATGCTAATTATCAGTGAAATGCAAACCAAAACTACAATGAGGTATCACCTCACACTGGTCAGAATGGCCATCAATAAAAGGCCACAAACAATAAATGCTGGAGAGGGTGTGGAGAAAAGGGAACCCCCCTACACTGCTGGGGGGAATGTAAATTGGTGCAGCCACTATGGAGGACATTATGCAGGTTCCTTAAAAAATTAAAAATAGACTTACTTTATGATCCAGCAATCCCACTCCTGGGCATATATCCAGAGGAAACTCTAATTCAAAAAGATACATGCATCCCAATGTTCATAGGAGCACTGTTTACAATAGCTAAGATATAGAAACAACCTAAAATGTCCATCAACAGATGATTGGATAAAATGTAGCGTATATATATACACTGGAATACTACTCAGCCATAAAAAAGAATGAAATAATGCCATTTGCAGCAACATGGATAGAACTAGAGATTATCATACTAAATGAAGTAAATCAGACAGAGAGAAACAAGTATCATATGATACCACTTATATGTGGAATCTAAAAAAAATGACAGAAATGAAGTTACTTACAAAACAGAAACAGACTCAAACATAGAAAATAAACTTATGGTTACGAAATGGAAAGAGTAGGGAGGGATAAATGGAGAGGTTGGGATTTGCAGATACACACTACTATATATAAAATAGATAAACAACAAGGTCCTACTGTACAGCACAGGGAACTATATTCAGTATCTTGTAATAATCTATAATGGAAAAGAATATGAAAAAGAAAATATATATAAAACTGAATCACTATGCTGTACCCCAGAAACTAACACAACATTGTAAATCAAATATACTTCAATTAAAAAGAAAAAAAAATGAACCAGGTACAGACCATGCCTTCCAGAAACCCACAGACGAACGGAGGAGGGCACTCACAGATACACCCCAGACAACTCGAGTGTGAGAGTCAAATTTCATCACAGGTCGAGGACTCTAGGAGCTTAAGAATAAGATTATTTCAAACTGAAAGGATCCAGGAAAGCTGTGTAGAATCCTTTGGATTTAGCCTTGAAGGGAGGGTTGGATTTGAACATTCAAAGGTTGGGCTGGGAAGAACTTTCCAGAGTGAGGGGACAGCCTGTGCACAAGCAGAAGAGTGCAAATGTCAGTGTGTGTGTGTGTGTGTGTGTGTGTGTGTGTGTAGCAATAGGAGGGCAGTGGGGAGTCCAGGGACCTGGGGAAAGACAGTGGTGGCATTTTTCCCATCGGATGAGGGATTGTGGGGGAGCCCTGTGGATAAATGAATCCACTGTCAATAGAGGCTGTGAATTGTCCAAGGTCAAATGATTAGCAATTGGCAGTGGGTGAATTTCATCCTCCATCACCTGGTTCTCCGCTCGGTGTTTCCTCTTCCTCACTTTGGATGACAAGGGGTTTCTAATTTTGCTTTATTTTCAGTCGTCTGTGACAGATCCCTTGAGGAGTTCATTTTGGGAAATTAAAGGCAATATGGTCCCGAGGGCTGAATCTTGAAAATCTACCAGCTTTCTCAAGATTTACTCTTGCTTTCCTTCCACAATCCTTCACCCGTTGGGATAGCAGCCGGGCCAGGTCTGAGCCAGTCAGGCCCTGGGGACAGGCACGTGGCTGGGTGTATGCGTGCGGGAGAGAGAAGGGTGTGTGAGTACGTGCTTCTCTGCCTGCTGTCTCTGTGCCAAGACCAAACATGAGTCACCTTTGGAATTTTGTTCACTCAGCCTGACCTGGGCAAAAAGCCTGCACAAAGGAGAATTTTACTTTGCCCTAAAGTGTGTTTACTTCTGGGCTTAGCTGGAGCTCAGGAAGCAGGGAGGATTTCATTGACCAGGAAAGCCCTTTCTTGAAGCCGGCCGTGTGCTGCTTTAGTGGAGAGATAGAGGCAAAGAGTGAACAGCACTCAAATGTTGGAAGGGAGCTTAGAGACTATCTTCCAAAAAGCTTTTCCTGACAGCACGTGGCTTCCCGATGCAGGCTGGTACGTGCCGGTCAGGGCTCGACTGTCGGCCAACACACAGCAGTTGGGAGCTTAGTATTTGCCAGACAGGGCTGTGGTGAGGAGGGAGTGAGGTCAAGCTAGTTAAGTGCCTAGCACAGAGACGGTTAAGAAGTGAGATTTGCAAAGGTTAACCACTATATATAAAAATAGATAAAAAGCAGATTTCTTCTTTATAGCACAGGGGACTATATTCAATATCTTGTCCTAACCTTCAATGAAAAAGAAGATGAAAACGAATATATGCATATATATGCATGACTGGGACGTTATGCCATACACCAGAAACTGACACGTTGTAACTGACTATACTTCAGTTGGAAAGAAGAAATGAGGAGGTAGTGTCCGTGGTGTGGAGGATGCTCTGGAGGCTGAGAAACCAGCCGTTCAAGAATGCCCTGGTCGGGGGGTAGCGGGGGGAGAGGGAGTGCAGGGTCAGTTTTCCTAGACTTCAGCTCTGCAGATTCCCTCCTCTCTCAAAGACCATGTGTTCAGCTGACAGCATCCTTATTTGACAGACTCGGCACGCAGGAAAACAACCGTAATTGCACCAAAACCGAGAGTCAGTTTTCAATTTTTCTGTTAAACCCTTTCCATGTTTTGAAATCTTTTTCTTTGGAGATTATTTTAAATGTAATTAATACTTCTTTTCTTTTCTTTCTTTCTTTTTTTTTTAAAAATTGGGTTTGAGTTTAGCATTTGTGTTTGTTTCCTAGGCTAGCTGTAACAAATTAGCACAACTTGGGTGGCTTAAAACAACAGAAAATGTTTTCTCTCTCACAGTTCTGGAGGCTTAAAGTCTGAAATCAAGGTGTCGGCAGGGCCACGTTCCTTCTCAAGCCTGGGTGGGAGTTCTTCTGTGCCGAGTTCTAGCTTCTGGTGGCTCCTGACAATCCTTCACTTTCCTTGGCTTGTAGATGCATCACGCTAATCTCCACCTCCTCATCACATAGTTTTCTTCGTGGTCTGTCTGCGAGTTCACATGGCCTTTAAAATTTTTTTTTTTGCTTAA
Source organism: Camelus dromedarius (assembly GCF_036321535.1). Lineage (NCBI taxonomy): Eukaryota > Metazoa > Chordata > Mammalia > Artiodactyla > Camelidae > Camelus > Camelus dromedarius. Next base: position 14,929,717 of record NC_087450.1, read on the forward strand.
TTTATTTTAAGCTACACACATCTTTCCATACACTTTTTAAATTCTTATTTTTTATTGACATATAGTCAATTTACAATATTAGTTTCAGGTGTACAGCAAAGCAATTCAGTTACATATATATATATATATATATATATATATATGCACACACATATATATACACACACATATATACATATATTTATTTTCAGTTTCTTTTCCACATGATCGTCTTAACAGAATTCTAGTCATTGGATTTAGGACCCACCCCAGTCTAGTATGACCTCATCTTAACTTATCTAGTTATTTCTGCAAAGACTCTATTTCCAAATAAGGCTGCATTCTGAGGTTCCATGTGGACATACTTTGGTGGGGCACTATTCAACCCAGTACAGTGTTCATAAAGGGATTCTGGAGAAGAAGGAAGGGTACATGGTGGATGATAAATTTATACGATTGTCTTCCTCCTGCTTTCTAGTTTCTGAACTCGATTTCCCAGCTTGACTGGGAAGCAAGGCTCTACTGAGTCAGGGACTCAGTTGTGGGAGCTCCGGGTGTGTCGGGAGCGGGGCCAGGATGGCAGGCGGCGTGGTCCTCCAGATCGGGCAGCGACACTGGCTGGTTGGTTTTGGCCAAACACAAATGGTTCATGGTTCCTTTACACCCATCCAGAAGGAGTTTAAAAAGACAGATTTCTGGCTTGGCTCCAACATTTATGACTGATGCAAATTTAAACAAGTCACAAAACCTCTCTGAGTTTGCTACCTCACTTGTAAATTAGGAATAGCTACGACACCTGCCTATCCTACCTGCGGAGGATGTGGGGAGGCTCAAGGGATGGGATGCGTGAAGGGTCCTTGCCCACCTGCTGATGGTCGCGTCTATGCTTCCGAAGTCAGGGTGACTTTTCAACAACACACATCAAACGCTTTCACTGCCTTGTTTCAAACCGCTTATTGCCCCTTCATGTTTATGATTAAGCCCAGACTTGTTAACAGAGCGTAAAAGGTCTTGGAGACTCTGGCCGCAGCGTAGATATGCAGACCCGGACCTCTCTGTGAGTCCTGCCTCTCCCAAGCATCCTTCTCTGACTGTTCCAGCCCACACCCGAAAGCTCATTTTCTGGACTACTTATTTCAGCCATTGATGATATTTTGTCTTGAATTCTCCTTTGATTCATTCTTATAGGAAGATCTAATCAAATGAAATCTACAGAAGGACAATACACAAAAGCAGAGAGCTCCAGCTGAAGTGGAAAAATCTCACCCGTTTATCTCTTATTTTGATGCCCTACCCTTGCTTTCTGCCTTTAAGCGTGGACTTGTGGAGCATTGCTTGAAAACCATTTCATGGACTTTAGTTAGAAATGGCAGAAGTATTCTCGCTCTTTCAGATGGCATTAAAGTTATAGTAAAGAATTAAAAAAACCTATAAACTTATAAAAACTAAAAGGACTAAGTCTATAAGTGGGCAGTGATGGTTCATATATTTTAACAAATCTCGAAAAGGCAGAAAACAATTGGAGAAATAATTGGCTCATAAAACAGAAAGAAGAAAGCTTCAGCATAGGCATGTGTACTTGGGCTTTAGCAAAAAGAGAGCACAAAAGAACTGCAGGGAGGTTCTGTCCTTGGAGACAGCATGCTTGTCAGAGGTGGCGGTAGGGAGTGAGACTGAAAACAGAAGACTGGAGCTCCACGGAACTGCTGACACCGCTCCCTCCACCTTCCCTGTGCCACCGAGAATAGCGCTTGTTCTCAAGCTGAATATTCTCTAAAGAAACTGAGCACAGTCTTTGGGAGAAGACTAGTGTGAGAATTACCATCCCCAGACTAAATCTCTCTTCATTTTGGAACTGAGGAGTCTCCAGACGTAATGGCCGCTTTCCCGTCTGTTCAGGTGAAGCAAAACCTGCCAGTTGACAAGCCAAACCATTATTCACGGAGCTCCTGGTTGGCTGTTCTATTGTTTCCTTCTTAAATATGGAAAGCTGTCTGATGATTATCAGAGTACTGAGCAAGGCATGAAAGAGAATGGCTAAGAGAAACAATAACAACAACAACAAAATGAGCCTGGAGGAAATGGAAATCATTCAAGGGACAGAGGGGCACTTAAAAAAATTAGTTTCCTTAGCAGGATTTGAGAAACTATTGCATCCCCAAAACAAGAGAGGAAGAAAGAGATAAACTAGAGGAAGAAAGAGATAAAATAGAGGAAGACCTTGTGAAACATAAATGATGCTTGACACAAAATTAACTGATATAAACATTGGAAGGTGCTGTGAAGGAGATCTCTAAGAACTTAGAGTAAAAAAAAAAAAAATGAAAGAGAGGGAGAACGTAAGGAAGGGAGGAGAGAAAGAAAGAATTTGGAAGAAAGAATTAGAAAGAAAAAGAAAAGGTGGGAGGATCAATCCAGGAGCAGTATTTTTTGAATAACAGATTGGCTTTATAGAAGTTCCTGAATTTACAGAGGAAAGCAGAGGAGAGGAACTTATTAAATAAGCAAGAAAAGAAAATTACCCAGAACTGGAGGAAGATACAAGTCTTCTGATTACAAGGACCTACTAAATATTGAATGGAATGAATGAAAAAAGATCCACACCAAGACAAATAATCATCATGTTTTATTTCACTGGAAATGAAAAGAATGTCTTAAAAGTTTCCAGAGAGGAAAAGCAGGCAGTTTAAAAAGGAACAAGAGTCAGTGTCTTGGTTCTTGCTGGTTTGTGCTGCGATAATAAAAATACCAGAGACTGGGTGGCTTAAAAAAAAAAAAACCCAAACATTTCTTTTTTGCAGTTCTGGAGGCTTAATGTTCAAGATCCAGGTGCCAGTATGGTCACATTTCAGTGAGACCCTCCCTCTTCCTGGCTCATAGGTGGCCCCTTCTCAAATGGTGAAAGGGGGCTAAAGGCACAAATTCTATTCACGAGAGCTCCAACCCTCATGACCTAAGCAACTTCAAAAGTCTTCACCTTCTAACAGAATCACACTGGGCACTGGAATTTCATCATATGAATTTGGAGTGGGGACACAAACCTTCAGACCGTAGCAATTAGCCTGGCGTTAAACTTCTTCATAGCAACATGGAATGCTAGAAAACACTGAGTAATCCTTTCAAAGCTTGGAGTGAATGTGGTTTTGGTTCTAAGATTCTATACCTAGCCAATCTATCAATAAAGTCTGAGGTCAGAATAAAGATCATTTTTTTAGGGACTCAGAAAGATTATGACCGTGCATTCTGTCTTAGGAAATTATTAGAGAATGCGTTTCAGGAAAAAAAAAATCAAGGGAATAAACTAAGAAAGAGGAAGCTCTGGGAGACAAAGGCACCAACCCAGAAGAGCAGCAAACAGAAATCCTGTCTTGGCAGCTGGGTCTCAAGCCTAGGGAGAAACTAGTCCTGATTGGAGGAGGAAGACAGGGGATGCTGTGAAAGAGGTCTTGGCAATGGCAGAGGAGTATATCGGGAACTTTAAAAACCATGAGGCTACTATAACGTTGCAGAAAATAAGAAGCAGGGAAATGAATCAAAGACTTAAGGAAAACATAAATTTCCAAGAAAGGCATGGTCCAAATATGAAGCCAACTCACCTGTGGCATGATTCTGACCAACTGATGGAATGCGAAAAGAAGGAGCCATTGGAACAGACGCTGGAATCGTCATTCTCCCTTTTTCAGGTTTAGCACTTACTTACCCGTATAAATCATGGAGGACTTCCCTATGGTTCCAAACAGAATATAAACGTTACGTATCCTGGTGATGTGAACATTACAGGTACAGCTGACAGAGGTTGGGGAGTGGAAGAGAGAAAGAAGAAAATAGTTGTGAATAGTTGATGGAACCGGAAGGGAGGCTTTAATATGTCCTTGAAGTTGCCGCTGATGTGAGAGGAGGAATTGCTACTGGGTGCAACTCACTAGAAATGAGGAGGAGGGGGCAGGGAAGAAAGGTAGGGGTGATGCAGGTGAGGGAAATTTTCATCCATCATGGTGGAAGTCAGTAGATGATGTCTAAAGATAATAAATCAAGAGAGAGAGCTATCTATCTGTTATAGAGAGATTGGAAGTAACCACCAGGAGAAATAAAAATAGAAATGATTAAAAGTGCTCTCTTCTGGGAAGCCAGACTGGGTGGGGCACAGGAGGAGGGGTCGCAGATTTTCTATGTAAGTCATTTCATAGAGTATTTGATCTTTTAAACCATCTATACGTATAATTTAGATAGCACTAAAAAATAGACATACATATACACAAAGGAAACTGCTGGATGACCTTTGAAACTCATGTTTAGCCCTCAGGTTTAATTATGATTAGCTGAAATTTCAGCTCAGCTCAATATAACTGTAATTAAAGATCTCAACTGCCTAATGGCAGACAATTAGCTGGGGCTGTCAAGAGCCAAAAAGAATGATGGGCAGCTTGAAGACTTGGCTGTAGGGCTTGGCAGCAAACAGCCAAGGATTCCCGCTCCCTGACTCTTCCTTCCTGTCTTCTAATCCCAAGGAGGCAGCAGGATTTATGGCAGTATCCTTGGCTTTCGACTTCCCAGCAGACCTCCATTCAGGTCTTGGTTCTGCCACGTATTGCCTATGAGATTTTGGGCAAGTTATTTAACCTTGCTGAACTGATATTTTTGTCCACTGCAAAATGAGGAGAACATCTTTTTTTTGCAGTGTCATATTAAAGATTGAATAAAATCAGTATTGATCGTGGTACGTGCCTGACGCATGGTAAATAGTCAATCAATGATAGCTATCCGAGAGAAACACAACATTTTAGATATTTGAAACATGATTCTGGAAGAATGTAGGGCTATTCCACTTGGCAGAATTTGAAACATGGATGTGAAGTCTTCTACTGTTCTAGCCTTTGGAATTCCCTTGTCAGGAAGAGCTACAAGGTGGCATCTGGATTACCACTCCCATCCGTGGCAGGGAGGGCTAATTGATCTCCATGTACTTGTCTGCTAGGTTTGGATGTGACCTCAGGATCTTTTTTTCAGTACAGCTTTGGAGGTAGATGTTATGAATCAATCAAAATTTGAACTTGAGGGAAAATCTATTTTTCATCTTTGACTAGGTAGATAACAGATCCATCATGATGATCAGTCATCTTTTTTATTTTTTATACAATTTTTAAAGGTTACTTTCCATGTACAGTTATTACAAAATATTGGCTATATTCTGCTTATTGGACAGTATATCCTGAGCCTGTCTTACACCCAATAGTTAATACCTCCCACTCCCGACTCCTGTCTTCCCCCTCCCTGCCCCTCCCCACTGCTAACTTTGTTCTCTATATCTGTGGGTCTACTTCTTTTTTGTTATATTCATTAGTTTGCTGTATTTTTTTAGATTCTGCATATAAGTGATATCATACAGTATTTGTCTTTCTCTGTCTGAATTATTTCACTTAGTATAATGCCCTCCAAGTTCATCCATGCTGCTACAAATGGCAAAATTTCATTCTTTTTTATAGCTGTATAGGATTCCACTGTGCATATATACATATATATTATATCTTCTTTATCCAGTCATCTGTTAATGGACACTTAGGTTGTTTCCATATCCTGGCAATTGTAAATAATGCTGCTCTGAACATTGGGGTGCATGTATCTTTTCAAATTAGCATTTTTGCCTTTTTTGGATATATATGGAATAGGCATAGAATTGCTGAGACCAGTCATCTTGATGGCTGGGTGACCATATGGTCACACACAGGGAATAGTATGCATCAATCTTCTATACAGATACACAGTGACTCCCCCACTGGTGCCTGGAATGTCATAGTTTTTGGAGCTTCATGGACAGGGTTGGTGTAGGAAGGCTTGAATGACCCTATGCTGACTAATATCTCTCTCTAAGAGTTTATTATTATTAGTAGGATAGGAACCTTGGGCGGATGAGGATAAAGACTTGATGAGTCTTGGACCATTATGGAACTATATGGATTATAAGGGGATTAATCACAGGTAGGTCCTCAAACACACTTGATTTCAGTGACTGTAACTTTTAGACACCAACCAAATCCTTAGTTCTACGAACTACTTTAATATCGGTTGGTCAGATGTCTTTGAATTTCTTTGCTTGGCTGCTTGCCTTCCCGGCAGTCTTCTCTCCGGGAAACTTCCTACCAAAAGGGTGAACCAAGCTCTTTAAAGTAGCTTTTCCTTAAGTCTGTAGAGAAATTACCCCCTCACCCACCCATGATAGCTTGTAAGTCTCTAAAATCATAATGCTCAGTTCAGCCAAGCATGGCTCTGTAAGAATCCATGCAGGGGAGGGGGCGTATGGGTGGTGGGCTGGTGGAACCTTCTTGAAAAAGTCCAGTCAAAGATGCTGCACCTGATGTTAGAAAAAGGCATAATTTTTGTCCTCCCAAGAGGACGAGAGATCAGAAGCCATGGACTTGGAGTGGTTGCTTTTGCTCATGTTGGTTGAAATATTATGTAATTGCTGCCTCCTTTGTGATTTATCTGAGAGAAAAACAAACACAATCCAAACGCAGCCCCGTGACCTGGTGACATTAGAACCAGAGAGATTTTCAGAGGAACAAAATTTAAGCCGCAGCTGTAGATAGATCAGAAGAAAAGCACACACAGCCATCCTGACCCCCCAACACACTCACAGCTGATCGATGGAAAGCCGTACATTGGTGCCACCTTCTCTTCGGCACATCTACGGATTCCTGGCTTTCAGATGGAATGCTCGCCAAAAAGGAAACAACGGGTGAGGGGAAACACACGCGCACCCGTTTCTGTCGGGGCGGGAGGGATGTGTGTGGGTGGGGAGAACGAGAGTGTGAAATCAAAAGGATGATTAACAGAATTTGAGAAAGAAAACGACTTCTTCCACCCATTTAACACCCACATTAATCCACTTGGATGATCAAATACAAAAGACAAAGAGAATTACAACCTTTTCCAGGCCAAGGAAGGATGATTATTCAGAGGAAAATCTTGGCAAAATGAGGAATAAACCAAGCAAAAAGAAAGGGAGAGAGAGAAACACACACACACACACACACACACACACAGAAACAGAGAGATATGGAAGGAAAAAAGCCAACAGTGAGGCCGTAGTATTTGGGCAGGCTTTGTACATTTCACCGCCTCTCAGTTTTAAAGTGAAAAACAGAAAGAAAAAAAAAAAGTCAAACGCTTGATATGAACCAATAATGGAAAACTGATCTCGCCTTCACAGCGGCTCCGGACCGTTTCCCGGTAGAAGTTGCAGAGGGCACCCGAGGAAAGAGCGAATTCTCAAGGTGGTACGTTACGAGTGGGGCATCTCCTACCATCCATACAAACTGCTCCTATTTAAGTGCCAGGTTTTATTTTTAAAAGCTCTGCCGTACCCCTGATAGAAGGAGGGGGTGGACGTGAGAAGAGGTAACGTGTGAACAAGGTCAGAAGCAGAAAGCAAAAGGGAGGAAAAAGAAGAAAAGAGGGTATGTCCAATTTCCTTGGGAAGCATATTGTATTGTTCGGCTTGCCTGGCTCTGTTCCAAGGGCTCAAATGAAGTGAATTTCTCTTATTGAATTCCATCCAGAGATATCATAACCTCAGAAGACTACCATTACCCAGAGGGCTTCAGATGGAACCATTTGTGCGTGACTCTTGAAATGCAGGGCGTCACAATTGTCATTTGACATCTCGGGGACCGTCAGGCCAGCTCCTTTCAGGGTAGGGGAATTGTTGACATAATCTGGCCCCTGGTCCCCTTCAGAGGGACCCGTCTCTCTCTGTTTCTCAGGCTTTTTTACTCAGCAGGTACAGCAGCAAGAAGACTGGGGAGTTTTACAGAAACTAACAAGAACAACAACAGCAAAAACTAGGCTCAGGCTGATTTAAACATCAAACGTAGGTGGGATACGGGGTCATAGGTCACTGTATGGACCTTCCAGGTCCTCGGGACTAAGTTTATCTTTTTAACCAAAATAGGCAATGAAAATATTACAAAACCCCACAAAATTAGTAGGAACTCAAACACAGGGGAAATAAAGATACTAAAAGAAGGGCAAAGGCTTTGGGAAGTGGGGGAAAATCAAAGCTGACTTTCTGGTTCGTATGGATATTTTTTTCCTTCTTTTGAGCCAGCACAGCAAAGAGGCATACGCGGTGATAGGTTACAGTGGCTCTTCAAATGTTTTGTACTCCGTCCCCCTTTCCTCCTGTTTCTCCATTCCCTTCTTCCTCTTTAACTAACCCCCTCCATTCACTGCAGCCTGTATTCCTTCTTCTGTTTCTCCCCTCCTTTCAGCCTTAAGTAGTGGGAGTTGCTTCCTGAAGCTTAGCCCTGATAATAAACCTCTTGTGCGGTGACTCCATTTATTCTTAGATACACACAACCTGTTTTGAATGGGGCCATGGAGAGAAACTCAAATAGAATTAACCACTCTTTTCAGAAGTTGCTGAATACAAGCTTTGGTGCTCAAAATCAGGCTTCAGTGACTGGGTTCTTTTGAACAACGTGCAAAGGAATTCAGAATAATAAGTGTAACAAGATGGAGAAAATTTTTATTCACCCGTATTCTGGACGAAAGCGCTGTATGCATTTGGGAGAATTACTTTGATAAACCACTTTGGCTGGGGATTAAGCCCCCAAAGGATGCTTGAGTCACAAAAGACTGTCACTCGACTGCCCTGGGAGGAGGGTGGATCCTGTTACTAGGGGAGTCCTTTGTTTTGCTGAATTCAGTGATGAGTTTGGTAAGCTGGTGTAGAAGAGGAGGAGGAGGAGGGAAGAGCTGGAGGCCTGAGAGAAGAGGAAGTTCAAGTTTCAGGATGTTGAGGGGAGAGAATCTGCGAAAAGGAGAGAGGAGAGGCAAAAGAGAAACCAACCCCAAGGTCTTCATAGCTAAGGTGGGTGGGGGTGGGGGACTATGTTTGTTTAACCTTTTAACATAAAATTTTAAAACATATTCAAAAGTGGACAGAATAATATAAGGAACCCCCCAGGTGCCCACCATCGCCACACATGGCCAATTTCTTTTTCATCTGTATCTTCAATGTCCTTCCTCCTTCCTCTTTTTATTTTGAAGCAAATCCAAGGGGAATTTGGAAAGAAAGATGTATTTAATGGGAACTGTGACACGGCTTGCTGGAGTGTGTTCTGCCTCTTGTACGTTCTTCCCTAGCGTGTGCCTTGGTCACAAATGCTTATGTGGGTGGATTCATCTTTGAGGAAACCAAGGACATGCTGTTCTGCATCAGGGTTTAAGCAAAGGGAAAACAGTCACAACACATGTGGACTCAGAACATGGGTAACGAGGATTCAGCCGAGAGATCCAAGTTACATAAATATTACAGATTTTAGCTAAACAGAAAAATGTGGTTTAAAAGACAAAATGTTAAAATATCTGTCTACAAGAGCCTTTGGAAATTTTCTGCTCTCCACAAGTTTATGTTTTTGATTGATGATTGATTGATTGATTGATTGCTGTATAGTTGATTATGTTATGTTAGTTTCTGGTGTATAGCATAGTGAAGTGATTCAGTTATACATATATATTTTTTTCATAATAGATTTATTTTTGTATAAGATATTGAATATAGTTCCCTGTGCCATACAGCAGGACTTTGTTGTTTATCTATTTTATATACAGTAGTTTGCATCTGCTAATCCCAAACTCCTCAGTTCCCCGGTATCTAGTGGTTAGGATTCAGTGCTCTCTCTCCACAATTTTAGACATACTTTCAATGGTCTATTTACTTAATGACATGGCTTGATGATGTACAAAGGACACTTGACTGAGAGTTAGATTCTTTAATCACTTTGTTATGAAATATTGGGCAAATTGCCTATCTATTGTTGGGTCCATTTTTGATTCATATCTGCCTTAATTCCCAGTGATGTTTGGATGATCAAATTTGGGAAATGCAGGTAAAAATGTTTTTAAAATATGGTGCTTTGTCAATATGGGCTATAGTGTAAATGTTACTGAAAAAGGCAGGCCATGATTCTCCCATCAGTACTTGAGGCCAAAAAGACTTCCTCTTTTAGTTTCTCTTAATAAAGGATTCATATTGTAGGATCTGACGTCTTATCAAAAGAGTTTATAGCTATACTCTTGGCTTTATCTTTAGACCGTGCTTTCTTGATCTTTGCTCAGAAGCCATTTCTTAATTTTAGCATTGTTTGACATCTGGAGAGGCTGGGGATATTCAAAACCAACAAATTGTGGTACCTTTCAATTGAACGATTCTTTTAGTCTATTCTTTTCTTTTGCATTTTACTAGAAGCAACAAAATAGAAACCAGATGACACCTTCAACATTCTGGCTGAAAATCTTCTCAGCTAGATCATCCATTTCATTAGTTACATGTTCTACTTTCCACGTTACTGCAGGTGACAGCGTTTTGCTAAATTTTCTACTGCTGTGTAACAAGGATCCCCTTTCCTCCAGTTTCCGAAAAGAGGTTCTTCATTTTCCTCACCAGTGGCCTCCTCAAAGTCCAGAGTTGTTCAAACAGTGTATTCAAGCTCTCACTAACTGTCCAATTCAAATCCTATAGCTTTGTAGCTTCTGCCCACTACCCGGTTACAGAGTCATTTCCATATTTTAGGTTTTTGTTACAGCCAAACTCCACTTCGAGGTACCAAGATATGTATTAGTTATCTAATGCTGAGCAACAAATCTTCAAATGCAGCATCTTAAAATAATAAACTTTACTTCTCTCATAGTTCCTGTGGGTCAGGATGTTTGAGTTTAGATTATAGAGTCAATTCTCTCCCTGCCACCTCCTTTTTTTTTTTTTTTTTTTTTTAAATATGGTACTGAATGTGCTGAAACGGGTAACTCTTCCTGGCTATATCTGGAGGGCACCGGAAGAGAAGCATCTAGAATGTCGACCTCAAGACTCAGAGTCCCATTCTCCTCTCACCCCCTGCTATGCTTTCTTTCAGGAGGACCAGCTCTGAGCCCCAGTCAGAGCTTGGGGCTCTGTGTAACAGAGTCCTGCTCAGGGAGTATGTTCTCTCAGCCTTGGTGTTTTTAGTGCTTCTCTGATTTCCGTTTAGCATTTTGTTGAATTAATGGAGCTCACAGATGTTTGGCAGGAGAAATTAATCAGCTATTAATCACCAAAGGGCTTCCCTGGAGCTTTTCTGGAATGAAAATGTCTCTGTTGTAATTGAAATCGTAGTTGCTTCCTGAACTTGGGTGGAGGGAAGGGCCAGAGTTAGACAGGGTGGGTCTCCTGCTGGGGAGGTTTGGCAGACATACCTCGGGGGCTTCTTTGTTTGTTCTGCTGCTGTTAGTAAGAAGAATGCAGCTGTTATTTTCCAGAGCTCATCAGGGTCTAAAGAAGTCAAGGAGAGGAGAAAAAGGTGGGTCACGTGATGTGCTGTGAGGAACCACACACTGGGCACTCCCGACGGCTCTAGTCCCAGCTCTGTGTCTAGGCGGCCCTGCCACGCCGGCCAGATGGCTTAACTTCTTGGCACTCAATGCTCTTACCTTTGAAAATCAGCCATTTTGACCAAAATCCCACTTTGGGATTTCCAAAACCTGTTCTGTAGAACGCATGGCCCAATGGATGCTTTTGTGAACAAAGAATTTTTGGTCAAATGAGTTCAGAAACTCTATACACTACGTAAGCCTCTTGGAGATTCACGACAGATACCAGGATAGTTAAAAGAGTGAAAATGTGGTCAAATAACAAAATAAAACGAAGCGAAGAAACATTTTGAACCCAGCGCATGCCCAAATATTTTTGGATCACAGAACCCTTTGTTGGGTAAATATCTAGAAAAACTAGTAGAATGTGTTCCTAACTCTGATGTCTGTCTGATTTTCTGGTTTCTGAGTCAATTCCATTACTAGCTTTAGATTTTTCTCCTGGAAACATTCTTGTGCAATAAACTCCATCACCAATCCACCTGCCTCTCAACCGTAAGCCAAGACTCACATCTGATTTTGCAAACCTCTCCTTGACCCTACTGCTGACCTATGGTGATGGAAGGTTCTGGTCTATTCAATTCTACCATCCACGTCTCCCCATGGGAACAGAAGACCATGTGGGCCAGGGACACTTTCTACTGTATAAAAATGAGAATGTAATTTATGAAAGTTGGATATAAAGAGCATTTGAAAAGTTAGTGACATGACTTTTGAGGATCAAATTCTGATTTTGAAATGACAACCTCATCTTGTGAATTCACCGTTTAATTCAAGACACAGTTACTGCTCTAACTCTACCATCCCACAAAGAGAACCCGTGTATTTCGGAGAGTTAGCATGATATTAGGCATTCGGGGGTCTTATTCTTTTCTTTTAGCTATGACTTGTCATCCTGGAATTTATTGTTTCAATCCAAAGCAATACTGTACGTTTGCAGGGGCAATATACCTTTTTAGACCGGAATGTTAATTACTAGAATGGGGCAGCAATCTATGTAACTGTTAAGTCCTATTAGTCATGTTAGAGACCATTGATTTTGTAAGAAATTAGTTAAAACCATAGAGATCCATGTGAAGTCAAACTAACCAGTGGCTCACCTTCCTGGCTACCTTTCATGATGAATTTTAGGATGAGAATTCTCGTGGAGGAGAAAAGATGAAGGAATCACTCAACCCTTAGGTAACAATATCTGGTTACTAATTTTGATTCCAGCCAGTTCTGAGTCATATATAGTTCCTGATAAAATATGGTAGAGCTGGATGTCCCGTCCCTTTTGATAAAGAAAAGCCTGTTCGATTATAGGCATAAAACCTACCTACGCAGGCACCATCACCAGTTCATATTCTTAAGCTAAATTTACTATTTACTTTGTTCTACATACCGAGAAATAAAACTGGTGACTGTACCATCAAACCATCAAGCGATTATCTATTAACCAAACAGAACCCCCCCAACTTCACACTCACATCTCTTCTGCTGCTTGGAGACGTTTGGTTTTGGTGGCTTTCCTGAGTCAATAGAACTCTTTGAGCCCGTCGCCCTAGTGCATACTCCTGAGCCCAAGTTGATGTCAGGCGCCGACACGATCACATGATAATACTTTTCAACACTGGTGGAACTGGAGGGGTTGACAAACTTCCTTCTACCCGCTTCGTTTCTGTGACTGGCCTAGAAATTAAACCGACATAAGAGAAAGAAACAAGAGGAAAGTGTACAAATGTGTTTAATGTGTTTACATGTACATGGCATTCTTCAGAAGGAAAATTAAGGCCTGAAGAAGCTGTCAGGCTTCCTAGTGAGTGATAAATTATGGGGATGTGACAAGACAAAGGGGTCTGGGCTAGCGGCAGTAAATTTGGGATAGTGACAAGAAAATACATGGGGACAACTGGTGAAAGATACCAGTTGTTTCAGTAGGTTTTTTGGTAGATCCATTTTGGCACGGACTCCCAGTCTCTGGTGGTAAGAATGTTCTTCTCTGGGGGAGGGTATAGTGCAAGAGTAGAGTGCATGCTTGGCACTGCACAAATTCAATCTCCAGTACCTCCATTTACACAAATAAACCTAATTACCCACCCCCCACCCTCAAAATAATGTTCTTCTTTTTTTGGTACAGGGAGCACCTTTCCATGGGAAATGGTACGACCTGCTTTTTGGTAGAAAGGGGAAGTCACTGAGCCATTTCTGCATCTGCCATTTCTCCAGTGCCTCAAAATAATCAGTACACCAAAGTGGCATATTTTGGGGTTGCATGTTCTGGACCCCTTCAAAATCCTGTTAGACGCCACGCAATACCTTAACTCATTTCACCTGGACTGTCCACTTGAGCTCTGCAGAAATCCCTGAATTGTCCGTATGGATTCTTGCCACAGTTTTTCCATCTTCATGAGACTCTGTGTCATGGTGTCAAATAAAGGAGTTGGGCCAGATGGTCTCTGTGTTTCCTCGTAGCTCTGACATTCTCTGACTCTGAGAAAAGGAAATACCGAAAACTACTTTATTTTCATCTCCAGAGACTAGGTAAGAAATTGACCGTAATGTGGTAACATAAATGATTAAAACTTCTCTTGAAAACAGCTATTTCAAAGTCCTCTTGTCTCATCACTCTGTCTCAAGCATCCATTGGAAATGGTCTTGCCCTTGTATTTCTTATAGCAAAGTTGTCCCCGTTATCAAGGGCCCTGGTATAGTGCCACATGTGGGTTCAAATTCCATCTCACTGGCTGTGTGACTTAAGACTGGTTACTTAACCTATCTGAATCTCAGTTTCCTCCTTTGTAGGGGGAAGTGGACATTTGTGGCATTTGCCTCCCAGGGTAGCTGGGAGGAGTAAATGAGCTAATCTATGCAAAGAGCCCAGCAGAGTGCTTGGCACAGTGATGCTCAGTATACCCGCCCCCAACTCAGCTTCTGGTCAAGAGACTTTTTTTATTCGAGGCTGGTCAGTGCCAAGCACATATCATTGGGGTGGTGGTGCTATCAGAAAAGTCTTTCTTCCAAACCTGGGATTAGATGAACCATTTATTCCACCAAGGGAGCACAGAGAAGTGGAGGGTCGAAGGACCTCCGCTTATATGGACCACTGAAACAGGAAGGAAGGGAGCTGGGCACAGCCATTAAAAGAATGACACAGCCATTAGCACCAATATGGTAGAAGATTCAGCTCCCAGTAGACCTTGACCTTCAATATAGGCTCATTGAAATACAATAGCATGCTAAATGGTGCTCCCACAGGCGCCAGGATAGTTTCAAGGCTGACGTAAAAGGTCAAAGGGTGGGCGGTGGCCCAGTTCCTGGGAACCCCAGCCCCTTCCCCAAAGTAGTTGGAATAATCCTCCCACTTGTTAGCTTAGGAAGTTACCAAAAACTGACAATCCCCACACCTCGGGGCCAACCTCGTTTTTCCTAGTCAACTCCGTGCTCTGAGGCTGCCGCTCTCCTTTCTGAGTAAGACGGAGTATGCATCCCTTCGAATAAATCTACTTTTACTCAATTATGGCTGACTCTTGAATACTTCCCCGTGTGAAGCCAAGGACCCTCACTTGGTGGGGTGCATCCCAGAGACTCGCCTGGGACCTGGGACATGGCCATCCTCTTGCACCCCACTTTTTCCTATCACCATGGCCTCCCTGGCTCTGGCAGAGCTGGAATGTCCTTCCTGATATCTAAGTCAGAGAATCCCAGAATCCTCTCAAATTGGGATTTAACCCCCCAGCAAAACATAACACAAATCTGGCAGCTGTTAATTTTAAACTTTGCCAGTAAGGATATTTACAAAAAGCAAAAGTGACCTGAAAAAACAAAATCCCATTTTGAATCACAATCACTTCATAAAAGGAAGAACTTCTTAATATCAAAAGTAGGACAAACATAATAGGAATCTCCTTTAACTTGAATACATTTAGCCTTATAAAGAATTGATTACAGTGTCCTTATTTTAAAAAATGTGCCGTGGATTGGTAAAAATGTTGGTATAAGCTAGCACCTGTTCATGGAATGATGTTTGAGAACCAAAGCTTTGAGTCATATAAGGACACTAGAAAGTGTAGGGAAAAAAATGAGGGAGATAAAATGAATAAAATTTTGGACAAAATGGTATTCTGTTTTCATCTTGATTGTTGTATTTCGAGTCTCCGGTCCTTATCACTTGACTTAAATGTTTCAGAATAACACACTTAAAATCATGACATAAATGTATTTTCCATTGATCAAAAGGCTAGTGACTTCTCTGCAGTTTAGAGCGGGGTGATTTGCTCCGAACTCAGTTGGCCTCTGCAGTCCTTACGGAGAGTTCTTGCCTGTGGCCTGCTGGTGCCATTTGCATGCTAATCATTTCTGTAATTGATCTTCCCAGCTCCCTTCAAACCTGGTGGGAGGCAGCTCTGAAATTAACTAAGGTTCGCAGAGTGGGGCCGCGCCAGTTGGGGGGCAGGTCACGTGGGCACTGTGGCACTGTCAGACTCTCCACTGCACTCTGCCCCGTGACCCCATGATGCAGAATTCTGGTCAGCGTGCGGGTGAAATAGCCTTTACTGTCACACAGGTCAGCCCGGGTTTATTGTTGCCAATATGGCAAGAGAAGCTTAGTTTTGTCTTGTGTTAGGAGAAAAGTGGGAGTGCTGTCAGTGGCGGGGCAGCTGGTGTTAGAATATGTACTTAGATTATATGCCATAAGCGGCTTCTGTCCATGTTGGGTCAGTAACATGTTGAGAGAGAGAGAGAGAGAGAAAATGTTCCTAAGTTTGGCCACAGATCTGAATACATCTCTAACTAGAAGAATAACTGTTGTATTTATTCATGGATGACAGAGTGAAGCAACCCCAAGCTACCACAGACATTTCTTATTCTTACTCTCAACATCTCCTAAGTAGAGATAAAGATTCAGAGAGGTTTAATGACTTGTCCAAGTTCACACCCTCAGAACAGGGTATAGAGTTGCACTGCCCAATATGGCAGCCATTAGCCACACATGGCCATTGAAATTGAAACTAGTTGAACAGTTCAGTTCACTAGCCACATTTCAAATGCTCACTGGCCACCATATTGGACAGCACAGAAATAGAGCATTTCCATCATTGCAGAAGGTTCTCTTAGCACAATATGAGAAACTCTTGGTCCAAGATCTTTCCATTATTACCGTAAGATTCCCCCTTCCTCCCTATGCACACGATCTGTACCTACAATTCTTATACATAGTGGGAAGGGCATTATTTTGACATTAGTTTGGGAATAAAGTCAAAACCTATTATTCCTGCCCTCCTTTGAAAATGGGAACAACTTGAGTGAGTTTCCTAACTTTTCTAGAACTGGCCCTTACCCGTAAGCATTTTCCCTATCACGCAGAATTATTAGAGCGTGGTTTAGCAACGTGGTTGCTTTGACTTCAGGGTGCAACTTTTTCTTTAAAGCTAATATTGATCTACCAGTGAATTCTTCAGAAAACCCATACAGCTCCTTGAGGACAAATTGGCCAAGGTGGTATGGTGTCACAGATAACTGAGGGCTTTAAATTAACACTGTAAATCTCAGGATTATGGGGGAAGAGCTAGCAAGTTTATTGAATGTCTCCCATCTGGCTGTTTCAAACAACTTCCTGACTGGCCTAGGGAGTGGTAGGTATGAGAACAGAAATTCAGGTATCAGGAAGTATTTAATAAAGAGTCAGTTTGGTACCTGTTCCCAGGGACCCCATTTTAAATTGATTTTTCTTATTGAGATCAACAACAGGATATTACGATCTTGGCAACAGTGGGATAGGACCAGCCAAGGCTTTGGAGCCCAGCTCAGGGGCTGCAATGGGAGTGGAGGCGGGGTCTGGTGGATATCACAGGTCGAGGGAGACCTGAATTGAGGGATGTAGGATACTTCCCAGCATGATGTGGCCTGGTGAACAGGACTGCCCTCTGTTCCTATGGCAATTAGGGTATGCCTATTGGGTGTAGGCAGCCCAGAGTCTTTGGGTGTTGAGTAATTGGGATTGCCTTTATCCCGATCTGTTATTTCTTATCGAGAATAGCGTGTCCAGGATATTTGATAATATATCTTTTTGTTTTGTCTTGTTTTCCCTCAGAGCAATGTAGAATTGCACTAGGAAGCTGGAGGTGACATGCAGATGGCGTAAGCACTCTTGCAACTCAAACTGTGGTCCACGGACCAGTAGCATCAGCATCATGTCGGGGTAGTGATGGAATCCAACCATCTGCCCAGTCCCACTGGCATTTAAAAAAACCCCAATAGAACCGTCCATACTTTCCCATAGAAGACCTAACCCTCCCCTGCCTTTTTTTTGTTGTTAGATTGGTATATAAACTTTTCCCTTTGAGTATTCATGGGGCCACTCGTTACCGAGTAAATGCCTGTGCACTTGTAAGTAAACTTTGTTTTCCTCTTGTTAATCTGTTTATTGTCAGTTAATTCACAGGCCCCTGACCACTTGAACCTAAGTTATAGAGAACACATTTTCCTCCCAACAGTAGGAATAGGGAATCTTAAACTCTAGCCCATAGCTATGGAATAAGAATCAACATTTTAAGACTATGAATTGTATGCAAGTTACAGTTTGGGAAGAAAGAGGGTTGGCAGCCTTTCTTTGTAAAGAACCAGAAAGTCAATCTTTTAGGCACTGTGGGCTATGTGGTTTCTGTCGCAATGACTCGGGTCTTGCCATTGTAGTACAAAAGCAGGCATAGACAACACTTACACAAATACATGTGGCTGTTGTGATGGTGAATTTTATGTGTCAGCTTGACTGGGCTGAGGGATGCCAAGACAGCTGATAAAACATTATTTCAAGATGTGTCTGTGAGGGTGTTTTCCAGAAGAAATTAGCATTGGAATCAGTAGACAGAGTGAAAGAGATCAGCCGCACCGATGCCGGTGGGCATCAGCCAATCTGTTGATGGCCTGAACAGAACAAAAAGGTAGAGGATGCAAATTGATATCTGCTTGAGCTGGGACATCCATCTTCTCCTGCTCTCAGTTCCTGGCTCTCAGGCCTTTGGACTCGGACTTGGACTTATACCATTGGCTCCCCTGGTTCCCAGGTTTGATTTGGAAATGGGACTCCCCCCACTGCTGACTTTCCTGGGCCTCTGGCTTACAGACAGCAAATGGTGGGATTTCTCAGCCTCCATAGTCACGTGAGTTAACCCTTTAGATTTGTGGACTGAAATAACTGCACAGCCTAAGAGTTGAGAGTTATGTTTTATAGGGTGGACAATTCTGAGGACTCGAACTCCTTCGAGCCCAGGATGACAGCCTCTCAGATCGCTCTGAGGGACTGCTCTGAAGAGGTGGAGGAGGAGCTAGGATATATAGGAGCTTTACAACAAAGACCAGGTAGTTGGAACATTAAAAGATCACTTGTTAACTAAAGAAAACCAGGCATCTCAAGTTAAAGAGTTAAATGCTTTTCTATGTATGGGAGGAAGCAAACATTTGGGCTCATTGAATTCATTCCTTTGACAAGCATCTAGCTATCTAGGGCCAGTGTCCTGTCCTTTCTTATCCTGAGTCCCCTCAGGGTGCACCATTGTGAGTGGCTGCAGAGGCCGGGCTGCAGGCTTGTCTTCGCTGGGGGGTGGCGGCAGCTGCTGATGACTTCATGGTTTCAGCGTTCTTTGTTACCTGATACAGTTTGCAGTATTCTTCATTCACAGATTCTACCTCTTTCTGTATATCTATAGAAATCCTCTTGGTTCTGTTTCTCTGGGGAAACTGTATAACATAGCTGTATTTCAATAAAACTTTATTTTTGGACACTAACATTTAAATTTCATATGCTTTTCTGTTTCACAAACTATTCTTTTTTTTTTTTTTTAACCATTTAAACATGCTTTTTTCAATCATTAAGGTTTTTTTCTCCAACCATCCTTAGCTTGCAGGCTGTGTACAAAAATAGGTAGCAGTTGAATTTGGCTCATGGGCCTTAGTTTGCTGATCCCTGGTCTAGATAATTGTTTTGTTACTTTTTACATTTCATGGTACACATGGAAAATTATGTTGGCACAGCACACTGGGGTGAATGAGTGAGGCTACATGTGATTGGAGGTGCCCAGTTGGCAGAGGGTGGGGGCCTCTGGTTGCTCTGGGAGCTGAGAAGATTGGGAAGACTTCTATCTATTCATGGCACAAAGCTGGGAGGCTGTGGTATAAACCAACCCCTTTCCATTACACACGAGGAAATGGTTTGTTCATCCTTTATCCCCAAGGTGCCTCTTGATGCCTGGCCTTCAAAGATCCTTCATGGGTGTTTTCTGAGTGAATACATGAGAAATGGCTTTCTGTTAATTAGCTAGGAAATGAGTTGCTTGTCCCTGATCCAGGGCTCTTTTCTCTAAATAATTCAGGAAAATCAGGATTAAAAATTAAGTTTGTGTCTGAACTGGGGTTTACACTGGTTTGGTAACAGTGAGATATTGAAACATTTGAGATGCTGTCTGAGTCTCCATTCTCTTTCCTTCTTGGCTTAGAGGTCATGAAAAATGTTATGAGATTGGCAAATGATAGAGCCTTTATCAGCCTGAGCTACTGAAAGACTATGAAGAGTCTCTACTGATTCACATGGTCTTATTGTCACAAGCTATGGAGAGTCTGTTTTGTTACCATGTAATAACTTAGGCTATCCTGACTGATACACTAGCACATAGATGATTCCTGAAGAGTCGAGGCCTAATGGCTAACAAGAGACATGGGAGAGAAAATTCTAGGGTTCGGGGCTAGATTTAAAGTCTCTCAATCAGTTGTAAACTTGTAGGGACCACGTCTCAGCCAACTTTAAATTCTTTGAATGAGACTATGACAGGTTACATTGTCCTTGCTAAAGTCATATAGTGAAGTCTTAATCCCCAAGTATCCCAGAATCATCACCTTATTTGAAATATGGTCTTTTCACAGAGGTGATCAAGTCAAAATGAGCTCGTTTGGGTGGTCTCTATCCAATATGACTGATGTCCTTATAAGAAGGGGAAATTTGGAGACAATCACAAAGGGAGAATGGCATGTGAAGACGAAGGCAGAAACTGGAGTGATGCTTCTATAAGCCAAGGACAACCGAAGATTGGCAGAAAATTGCACAAGCTAGGGGAGAAGGATGGAATGGATTTCTCCTTACAGCCCTCAGAAGGAACCTACCTGCCCATTTCTTGAACTTGGACTTCCACTCTCCAGCACTACGAGACAATAAATCTCCATTGTTTAAATCACCCAACTTGTCCTACTTTGTTATGGCAGCCCTATCAAACTAATGCTGGGATTAAAAATTTTTTTGATGATTTTTTTCTTTTTTATCAGCTTTATTGCAATATAGTTCCCATACCATCCAACTTGCCCATTTAAATCTACAACTCAACTGGTTTTTAGTATATATACAATAGTATGATTACTTTAAGAACACTGTTATCACCCCTAAAAGTAACCCTGTGCCCATTAGCTCATAACCACCATCCCTGCTCCCCAACCCCCCTCCAGCCCTGAGCAGCCACTGATCTACTTTCTGTCTCTGTACGTTTGCCTATTCTAGACATTTCATATAAATGGAATCATTCAGTACATGGTATTTTGTGACTGGCTTCTTTCACCTAGCGTAATGTTTCACCTAGGGTATCAATGTTTCATCCCTTTTTATGGCCGAATAATATTCCATCGTACTGCTATTGCACATTTTGTTTATTTTTTAATCAGTTGATGGACATTTGAGCTGTTTCCACCTTTTAGCTATTATGAATAATGCTGCGGTGAACATTCGTGTGCAAGTCTTCCTCTGCACGTGTGTTTTCATTGCTTTTGACTATATACCTAGGAGTGGAATTGCTTGGTCATGTCGTAACAGCATGTTTAATATTTTGAGGAACTATTGCCCAAAGCAGTTGCATCATTTTACATTCCCAACAGCAATGGAAAGGTTCCAATTTTTCCACATCCTCACCGACATTTGTTATGATCTGCCTTTTTAATTGTAGCTGTCCTAGTGTGTCTGAAGCCGTGTTTTGTTGTGGTTTTGACTGGCGTTTCCCTAATGGCTAATGATGTCAACATCCTTTCATGTGCACCATTTCATGTGCCTACTGGCCATTTATGCGTCTTCTTTGGAGAAATGTCTGTTCAAATCTTTTTCCCATTGTTGGATTACTTGGCTATTTGTCTTTTTATTGTTATGTGAGATGACTTTAGAGGTGGGGCACTCATTTCAATAAGACTAGATTTGATTTTTTTTTTTTTTAAACCAGCAAGATGAGAGTACCATTTCTAGTTCCTGTAAGGTTCTGAAAGCTGGTTAAATTTGCTGGATATTTAATCCCTTCCTTGAAGTAAGTGTTTGAAAATAGGATAAAAGCCTGGGAATTCTAAGCTGAGAAGGAGGAAGGAAATGAAAAGAATTGGGAAGCTTACTCGCCAGTGAAGAATTTTGTCATTTCAAAAGTTTTGGGGCTCCCTCCTCTTTGTGTAACCCCTCCCAGGAGCCTTTTTCAGGAGTCGAAGGGGGAAATACTTTTTTTCTTACCCTTTCCTCTCCTCCCCTTCAAACAGTTCTCTGTGAGATTTGTGATGTGTTCGTTGCTGCCTCGAATTGTTGAACTCTGGATACAAGGGTGGGAGGTAAGTTGAATAACTCATTCACCTCCGGCTGAACAGCTTCTGTCTTTGTTACCTGGACCAAAGAAGAACCTCTCCTTCCGACTATGCAAATCTAAAGCAGATAAATGTGAGCTATCAGGAGCCAATTTGCTGGAAATCTTCCCCTCAGTAATTGGCTTCATATTTCAGCTCTTAGAAAAAGTCGACTCTCATTACCACCCCTGCCTTCTCCCCTCCAGGCCAGCGGAGAGAGAGGTAGGGTCCACCGGTGACAAGGAAGGGGAGAGACTGAAGCCCCAGATAAATTATTATTACTATTTCCTCTCTATTGGCTTCACTTCCAGGTGCCCTCTCTCAGTCATGCTTTCTCAAAGAACATCTCATCAGCCGCCTGGGGCCTCCTTGCCAATGGTAATCGTGTCCTTCCCGCCCCCGGCTCACTTTACCGAGATAGGAAGTGACAGGCAGGGAGCCCTCCTGCTCCTGGGTTCTTGGGAGGGGAATACAAAGCATTATATCAGACACCGCCACCGGGCCGGCTCTTTGGGGTTGCATTAGGCAGTCAAGCATTTTGCTGCCTGCTGAATGTCATCTCATTTAACATTTTGTTAAACAGCTTCTAAAGGTCTTAACAAGATGACAGATGGGCCATTGACGGGGTACTTAGTAGCTAAGTACCAGTTTGGCTGGGCTGGATTGTGTTTATTGTTCATTAAGTGTTATTTAAAGAACTCAATGGTGATGCCTCCCACCCCCTGCCCACCCCTCAGCGCACACTTTCTGCAGGACCCCAGGGTGTCACATTAGAGGCCTGTTTCTATAGAAAAGCACAGCGGAAAGGAAAGGGTGGTGAGAGGCTCAGACAGGAGAAGAAATGAGAAAACAAGGGGAAAGAAGTGGAGGGAGGCAGAAAAAAGGATGTGTGTGTGTGTGTGTGTGTGTGTGTGTGTTTGCGCGCGCGCGTGTGTGTGGTGAGGAGTAGCTGGAAGGGGTTATGGTTCAAAGGCAAATATAACAGCCAAATGAGACAGAGCCAAGTGGATTACTTCTGCAGAGGGCGAACCTGTCTCTCTTGGCTTTACTTCCAGAGAGGGTCGTCCTCCATCTTGTTCCCAACTCAGAAGAAGGTGTCACCCCCAAAAGGGGAAGGGAAAAGACCCCCATTCTTGTCATACCCAAAAGATAAGAATTCAGACGGGAGACAGAAGCCTCGTGTAGTGAAAGATTTTATTAGCAGGAGCGAAAGAACACCTCCAAGATTGGGAGGCGGGCTGACCCAAGGGAGGGTGGCAGTGCTGGTCCTTGTTGGGTCCCCTGTCTTACACCCTCGCTTAGAGGTGGTCTCTGAATTGATTACCGGCTCTTGCTCCTGGAGTGCTTAGTCTTGCTCGTCCCCTTTTGCGCATGTCCTTACCCATGATGCACACACAAAAACCCATAAGGGTGGTCCTAAACTGCAATGCTCATTATATTACAATCAGCATTAGGTCACGTCGGGTTAGGTCCTTGTCACTACTGCACAGTTGCGGCTGTCGGGTTCTAACCAGTTTTTTGCTGGCATCATTTAGAGGAAGTAAAGCCCCTGTATGCTGAAGTTGGGCACAACGCCATCTTCCGGACCCTCCTCCCCCTCCTCCCCCTTATCTGCCCGGTGCCCCCACTTACCCACCTACCCAACAAAGGGAAGAGAGTGTCTGTGCGGTGGTAGCTACTCCTTACACTGACCACCACTGGCACTGCCCTCTTTTTGTGGCTCTTGTCTTCCCAGGTTACTTTAAGTGATAAAAGTTCAAGGACCCTCTTCACCTCTGCTTTCCCCAAGGAGGAGGTAACAATGGCTGGTGTAGAATGCCTCCTTTTGATTGGTCATGAAGTTCACCTATGGAGTTCAGTCAGGTTGCTGCAGTTAAAAGGTAAACGGAGGCATATTAAAAATTTTGACCTTATTTCAACGAAGATCCATTGGGGTTGGACAGCGCCAAACTAGAAATGGTTAGGAGCACTCTAGCAACAGGAGGTGGGGAA
This sequence comes from Camelus dromedarius, assembly GCF_036321535.1. Taxonomy (NCBI): domain Eukaryota; kingdom Metazoa; phylum Chordata; class Mammalia; order Artiodactyla; family Camelidae; genus Camelus; species Camelus dromedarius. The sequence goes on from NC_087450.1 coordinate 14,953,705, forward strand.
AGACTTACACAGAGAAGATACGGAAACTACGGACTGGCTTGTAGTTTAAAGCTTAGTTGGCTGTTTATGAGTGTTTGTCCTTAGGTTTTGATTTCATTACCTTGAGGCGTTTGCAGGCTTAGGTTTTGGTTTGCTTACCGAGGTCATGGAGGAGGGGAAGAATACGGCACCCCAGAATGGGCTGCTTTGGCGTGTGGATCCTTTCGAGCTAAAGACAGCGCCTAGCAGATTCAGGAAGAGCTTCTTACCTCCCCCTCTGAGACCAAGCAGGACCCCATGGAACCCTATTGGGTACCAAATCCCCTTTGTACACCCAGTTTCTTGTCTGTAGAAAAAATCTCCTAGGCCTCCCCTAAGTTCCAAAAAGCAGGCTCAAGCAGTGACTGATTAGGGAAGTGAGGGAATGTGGAAACGAAGTCAAGAAACAATAGTTGAGCAATAAAGCAGAATCCTAGTTCCTCCTCAAGGGCTTTACGTAATAGCCTGACACATAATCCTTGAGCTGTTCTGCAGGAACGAAGACCCTCCCCACCCGGGTGGCAGACAGTGACTACATGCTGACCACAAGCACCTAGACCCCGGACTGTTTGGAAGCGGAAGTCTGATGATTAAGGTTTCTGAAACACCGCCCCGTCACCACCAACCAATCAGAAGAAAGCCACGCCCCCTGTGACCCTCACCCCAGATGTTGCCTTTAAAGCCATTCCCTTAAAGCCATCAGGGAGTTTGAGTCTTCTGAGTATGATCCACCTGTACTCCTTGCTGGGCTCTACAGTAAACTCTGTACCTTCCCTCACCGCAATCGGTGTCAGGAAATTGTCTTTGCTGTGTGGTGGATGAGCAGACCCAAGTTCGGTCCCATAATGCCTTAACTGCCTAAAAGAATTTAGAAATAGGGCCTGTACCAGGAAGAGAGCTATTACCAGAGATAATCTTTTATATCAGTAAGACTTATCTGCATGACAAATATTTGTTTACCAAACATTTGCTTTTCTCGTCTTCCTGTGAATTGTCTTCATCCTCTTTGAAGCCCCAGGCCCTTCCCCCTTCTTCTTAACTCAGGATGCTATATAAACCTCAGTTACCTGACTGTCAGAGAGTCTCATATTTTTATGATTCTCTTATAGGTAGTGGTATGAAATTTGTTTTTCTCTTGTCAATCTGTCTTAAGTCAATGAAATTATTAGGCCAGATAAAGAACCTAGAAAGGAAGAAGGGAAAAGTTTTCCACCGCTACCCTGAAAGCCACCTCCTTGTTTAATTAATTTAACACTGTTCATCAGATTAAGACCAGGGCACTAGGGTTAGCATCACTTAATTGACTGGAACCAAGGTAGTTTTACATAACTTTGCCAGACCAGTGCTGGGATTCCAAAGTCCTCCAGGAGGTAATGAGGGCTTCACACTGTTCTGGTGTTGTCAAGAGCAAGACTCTCACCAACGACAAAGAAAACGACATGGAAGCATTGGGCATTATCACGAGATGACAGGTCAGTTGTAGAGTTATGTTCTTTCTTCCAGTTAGAGAATGCTAGTTTAGAACGTCAAGTCTAGAGGATGACTTAGGGGATGTCAGGGCTGGAAGGAACTTCAGGGGTCAACCTACTTCTTCAGAAAGATAAAGAAAGAGTCTCAGGGGCTTACCTGTGCTCACATAGTCAGTCAGTGGGGAACTGGAATCAGGCAGCCTGCCCCTTGTGCAGCGTGTTATCCATTGCGTCAGCCAGAACTCTTTTGGAAACCTAATGGCGTAAGCAAAAATAAATAAATAAATAAATAATAAAAAGGAAATAATATATCAACTCACATCTGGGGAAGCCCAAGAGACACAGACTTCAGGCATGGCAAGATCCAAGAACTCAGTGGTAGCAGAAAGACATTGTTTCTTTCTCCATCTTTCCGTGGTGCCATCCTTTGTATTGGTTTCATTCTCAGGCAGATCCTTCCCACATCGTAGAAAAAGTGACCACCAGGAGCTCTGGGTGCATATTCCACCAGCCTGGCAACCCCAGTAGGTGGAGAGCGGTTCTTCCCTACTGGTTTCAACCTGTCCAAGGGGTGACTCTCTTTGGCTAGATCTGACTTCAGGCCCATTTACCCCTCCTGGAGCCTGGGGGGAGAGGCCATGGTTGCACCTGAACCACATGACCGGGAGAACAGTAAAGGGGAGGAAGTGGCAAAAACAACAGAGACCCACTCCACTCCACTTTTCTGGTGTCTGTTGCTCTAGGTGTCCTTCTGGACAAGCCCATTCATCCTTCTTGGGAATCTGCCCTTCTTTTAGGCACAGCTGCTCACTCTGGCTCCACTGTTAAGATGGGATGAAATGGGCCACGTGCCTTACATCCAGAGAAAACTCCAATTTGAAAAGACATAGACACCCTAATGTTCACAGCAGTGCTATTTACAATAACCAAGACATGGAAGCAACATAAATGTCCACCAACAGATGACTGGATATAGAAGTTGTTATATATATATATATAAAACATATATACAATGGAATACTACTTAGCCATAAAAAAGATTGAAATAATGCCATTTGCAGCAACATGGATGGACCTGGAGATCATCATACTAAGTGAAGTAAGCCAGACAGAGAAAGAAAAAGAAAAATACCATATGATATCACTTATATGTGGAATCTAAACTAATGACACAAATGAATTTATTTACAAAACAGATGCACAGACATAGAAAACAAACTTACAGCTACCAGAGGGGAAAGGGGGTGGGAAGGGATAAATTAAGATCTAGATTTGCAGATATTACTGTATCTAACATACATAAACAATAAGTTTCTACTGTACAGCACAGGGAACTTTATTTAATATCTTTCAGTAACATATAATGGAAAAGAATATGGAAAGGAATATATATATATATATGTATATGTATGGCTGAAACATTATACTGTACCCCAGAAATTGATACAACATTGTAAACCAACTATACTTCAATTAAAGAAAGAAAGAAAAAAAAAGAATAGGGCCATGTGCTCCATCAAATCAGTTCTGGGGTTCCTGTCTTAGGCAGAACAGTTCAAGACTGGACATGGACTTGAGTTCTTATTTCTTCTACTTGCAAGAATGCGCACCCTGTTTAAACCTAATTGAGGGGTACAATAACAGGGATCAATTTCTCAAGATTAACAACAGTCTTATGATTGTCTACAAAGCTTTTCTATAATAAGAGGAATAAAATTATACAGATGCCTGCAATTTGGGTCTAATGAGATAAGTGCTACAAATTAAAAAATATTTGAGGGTGAGGTGGGGATATACTTTTGGAGAGATTTCAGAATGATCAAGAATGACTTCCCAGAGGAAATGACCTTTGTGTTGGACTTTGAGGGATGGGAATGGGGACAGGAGTGGAGAGTTGTCAGGAACAGAGAAATGAACATTAAGAAGATACAACAGAGCAGTCTTTAACCCCGAGAGGGGCGGGGCCTGTCTAGGGAACTGTGAGTTGTCCAGTCTGATTGGAGCAGAGGTGAGAAAGCAGGGATGCAGGAGAGAGCACCCCATGGGGAGGTTAGTCCGGTGACCTGAGCAGGGGGCAGAGAGCCTGAATCAGCTCAGCATCACAGGGCAGGGCGGGCCAGGGCGGGCCAGGGCGGGCCTGAGCAGACCAGCAAGCACCCATCTTCAGAAACCACACTGATTCTTAACGAGCTGGGTCCTAGGAGATTTATCTGGGTTGCACTCAAAACATGGGCTCATATTTGCCAAATCAGACTGCCTCGTTTTGATCTGGGGAAGCCAAAAAAGTCCCAACCTTAATGACTGCCTTCTAGATTCACTAGAAACCCATGGATAGTTATTGGAGAAAATAAATGCGTATTTTCGTCAAGCCGTGGTTATTTGTGCATTATTTCAGAAGATATATTCCTACCCTAATAGTTTTGTGTTCTGAGCATAATTGGACCCGAATAAATATTCTAAGAATTTACTAAGGCGATACCACAAGATTGAGTAGAAATCACATCGCCATTTCACTTCAGATTCTTATGCCCAGGAGCCTGGGATGTCTGCCCCAAAATCACATTTTATAAACGATGTGTTAATTGATGGATGGTGTGCCGATTTTCCTCTGTCTGTGTCCTTTATGCCACGGAATTCTCCTCTGTGGCTGAGTTTGACTTTTATGTGTTGGTGGACAACTCCTTTCCTCCCTCCTGTCAACATTAATCGAGCCCCAGTAAGGCTCAATGTTAGCTCTGTGTCGAATATAGAGACATCACAAATATATTCTATTTTTAGAAAATGAATTCAGCTCAGGCATAGACATGGAATGAGTTAAATAGCAGAGCAAGACAAGGTGTCGCTCAGCACAGACAGTACTTGCTATGAGCTCGCAGGAGGAGATGAAGGGTCACTTAGGGGACCCACTGTGGCAGGATAAATATGTTACTGAGGCTGGACATGCGCCGTGAAGGAGGCTCTTGGTTGCACTTTCACACTGTGCCCTCTCCTGGAAAATCCAGACGGCTGGAGATACAGCTCTGCCCCAACCCAGAGGACTTGTGTGGCCGCTACAGTTTCTGCCACTTTCTCCTGTCCTACCCACTGCGGGGTTTAGTGTGTACTCTTGGTACGACCCTCTATTTAGCTGTAGCTGGGGGACCCTTTCCCAGAGGGCGCCTGGGCACTTGTCTGTGGGCAGGTTACATCTTCAGCATTTTCAGAAGCTGAAAAACTGGGTCGTCCTGCCATGCCTGTGCTGGGGGATTGGGGAGGCTGCCCTGCCAACTTGTGCTGAATATATTACATACGTGTCTTCTGGGTCAGAGTAAATTGGGCCCTTAAAAGACAGCCAACTTTCTGGGTAATTAACCCAGTTTTGTCTTGAGAGATATAACTGAAATTTATGGAGAGAGACATCCCTACACGTTTTTAGTGAAAAGGGGCAGCTCAGAATAGACTTTGGCCATCCAGAGACGGAAGGGGGACTTACTTATGGAAACCCACTCAAGAGTCCTGCAGAAGGTGGTGGGTGGCTACGGACCCTCCCACCTGCCTGAAGTCAGAGAAAGTGACCTTGACTTCAGACGCCTTGCAAGAGATTTGCCTAAAGAGCAAAATTAGCTGAAAATTGAGTGAATTGGCTCAGTGCAGAGAGAAAGCGGATGAGATAGGGAAGGACTGACTTCTTTTTATTTAAACTGATAAAATCAATTGATTGCTTTTTGCACTATTATTACACACACTTTCCGGGTTTATATTGAATACCACATTCTCTTTTTCAATCCAGTGCCTCGAAGCCTAAATGACATTCCTTAGCCGGGGCCCTGACCCACAGTCACAAATTCCCAATTTACAAGCTGACTTGGGCCCACAGCCCACCTACCTGATGGCCTGTGACAGTTCTTTTAAAATTTGAAATTGTGCCATTTTAGAGCTAGACTCTTTCTGTAGCTGGACTATAAAGATGAAGTTTCTGGAATGTTCTGAAAAATCAGAAACTATAACAATGCTAAGTGAAGGTTCTGACGTGGAAACAATTATCCTGAGCTCAAATGTTAGCTTCCCCTTATCAGTGGGACAAACATCCTCCTCTTGAACACAGTCCCGACCAGGATCTATGTTCTGTCTCACCTAGCTCCCTTTTCCTATTTAAGTTTAGACCTGTCTGACCTCTGTTGCTGTGTGAGTGTGTGACCTCCTCCAAACAAAAAAATATAAAGTCGTAGGTAATAGGGAATAAGAAAAAGGCACAGCCCAGAAAGAAATTGGAGAGTCCCTTTGGGGCTTACATCCGCCCCAATACACAGATGGGATGTCCTAGCACCTCCACGGAATGTGAAATAAACACCCGTGATTGATACTTTTGGCTCGATCTTTGGGAGGGGCAATGGAATGATCTTCTACTTCCAAGGGCATGAATCTGGGGTTCTGGCTTTCTTAGAGAAGGTTTAAACCCTTGAGCCCGGTTTGGCTTTGGCCAGAGAAGTGGAAAGAGGTCTGCAGGGACATTTGTCGTTGTCTCCCCTCTGCCATTCACAGAGTCAGCACAGTTCCCTCAGGTTCTCCTCGTTTCTAGCATGCCATGGACTTCTCTACCCAAGATTGCCTTATTTCTCTAGGTAGGTGTCCACATGGAGTGGGCAGCACAGGATCCTTATTTCAGCTCTGACACATGAATCCGACTAACTTTCATATCTGGCTGTATTCAAAATATCTCATTGCCAGCAGGGAGGGTATAGATCAGCGGCAGAACGCACGCTTAGCATGCACGAGGTCCTGGGTTCAAGCCCCAGTACCTCCTCTAAAAATAAATAAATAAATAGACCTAATTATCTCCCCCCGACTCCCCCTCCCCCACAAACTGTCTCATTGCCTCCCTCCCAACTTTGTTTCCCTTAAACTTTGGATTTGAACTAACAGAACATTACAGTTGAGGTCTGATGAGTGCCCTTTCCAGTTTTTTTTTTTTTTTCTCTTTAGTCTTCTCTATGACCTGGCTTTACAAAAAAGCTATTTTACTCTAAGAAATTAAGTTTCTGGTTATCAGGAGCCCTAAATAGACATGAATTACAAGAACGTCCTTTGAAAACCCCATGCAGCATTTGTTTCATTAAATCCCGTGAAGCGACCTTAATTTAGTGGAACACCGGATAGGCTGTTCTTTTAACCTATTATCACTTTGGCCAGGCCCATAAACCATATTCATGGATGATTCCATCAAGAAGGACAACAGTGGGATTAATATTATTTCAGGATACAGTAAATGCCACAATGATGAAGCTGTTTAAGATCCGGTGCTCACGGTGTCACGCTGAATGCATTGACATTTACTCTGCTATCACTTCATTTCCAATATTCCTTCCAAATCAGCCGATGCTAATGCTTCCGCATGTGTGCAGAATACAGTATGGGCGGGGGTGGGGAGCCCAGGAAGGGATCGCACACATCCTTTGCCTTCCTTTTTCCTCTTGGTGTTGAGAACGGGGAACTACACGCGGAGGACATTTGACAATGCAACGTGCCCCAAGATGTTAGTTGTCAGCAGAGGCGCCCAGGAACTCGGCTGTGCCCTGTGGTTCAATCAAAACAGGACATGGGGCCCCTCTTGCCTGTGACTGAGAGTGTGATGTGGACCGGATGGGAACCAAGAAAGCACTGGTTGGCATTGTTAGCAAGACGGTGTGTTGGAATTGAGCCCATCTGTCTATAACAGCGCATCCCGTAGAAGGTCTGGTTTGCGATATAATCTCTTTGACCCTTAAACCTGATGCCCCTGACAACAGTATGGCCCTAATGATACTGACTATCTGAAAGCTCATGGGTGATTTTTGGGAATCTTGTTTAAAGAAGCAGCAAAGATGTTACAGTACTAACGTCCAGTCTCTCGAAGAGTCCCAGCTCTTAATTTTGAAGGCAAGTTTCTCAGGGTTGGAAAGAAATTTGAAGACTGTCCAGTTCACGCTTCTCAAAGTTGCATGTGTCAACAAATAATTCTCATAATCAGAGTCTGAGAGATTCTAATCCAGTAATTCTGGTGTGAGGGCTGAGAATCTGCATAGCATCGAACTCCCAAGCCATGTGGATGCTACTGATCTGTGAATCATACTTTTGAGTAAAGGGTCTAGTCCAACCATCACCTGCATTCTCTTTAGATGAGCATCTAGTGTATGTTTAAACCTCTCTTATTACGAGGCTACTCATATTCTCTTAAGGCAGCCTGTCCCATCTTTGAACAGTTCTGAATATTAGTTTTCATATTAGCCAAGTCCCAGTCCCTGGACTTGTCAGTCATTGGCCCTGGCTCTGGTCCTTGGTCCTGCTCAATACATACGTCAAGGCAAGGCAACATCTTTCCTATGGAAAGGAGAGAAACTCTCTAGGTGGGGAGGGTTAGCTGACCCAGGGGTAATCTTTGTCTCCTTGGGGTTCACCATCCCCATTGACTTCATTGCCCTCTGCTGGCCCCTGCAGGCTGGTTCTTGGTTGGGCTTCCACTCTCTGTGCCCCAATTGGATGCTATCTTCCCCTCTTTTGAACTCTCACATCCTTAATATATATTTTGTGCATCATAAAATTCAAGTTGTCCCCCCCAACCAGGTTATAAATCCATGAACACAGAGGCTGTGTCTTAAGCTTCTTCAAATCCTCTACACACAAACTGAGAGCTCAAACCATGTGTATTAAATCCAGTAACACACAGAACCTACTTCGAGGAATTTATGGTGGTAACACAACAAAGCACAAAGACTACAAGGTAGTAAATTGTCACACTAGCTAATAGTACAACAGGTGGGCTCACAGAAAGCAAAAGTTCAGAGTGGACAGGAGCAGTTGCAGACGGCTTTGTGAGCAAAGGGGAGAGAAGCTGTAAATTTAAATAGTCTGTACAAAGCCTACATTTCAACTAAGGATTCCGGGGCTAGATAGGAAAAGAGCCTAGTAGATGGTATAGGAGTCCACATGGTTTCTTCCAAGGAGGTTGGGAGAGGAAAGAGAGGTATCTTGGGTGGACTCAAGGCAGAAGTCAGCACACTTTTCCGCTAAAGGGCTGAACAGTACATGTTTTAGGATGTGTGGATGATGTGGCAGAGTTGAGTAGTTGCAACAGAGATCACACTGTCCATAAACCCTAATATGTTTACTCCCCAGCCCTTTACCAGAGTGGTGCAGTCCCTGGACAGCCCCAGAGCTGGAGGTGTCTCTGCCTTTCATGAGGGTGACTCTTTATTCTCAAGAACGATATGATGAGTCATCTCTTTCCTCTGCCTCCTGCTCTCGCCTCCTTCTCCCCACTTTGGCTGCACATTTCTCCCCCCCCCCCCCCACTACCCACTTCCCACTTCCCTTTCTTTCCGTTTTCCTCCTCTTGCCTTTATATCCCTTGGTCACTTACTCCTCTCTTTCTTGATTCTCTTTTTAAAACCATTTATTTTAATTTTGGCACAAACGGTGGTAGGCTGAGACAGGGGGCCTCTGGTTCCCATTCCGTGACGACAGCATCCTCTTTTCACAGTGGCTAAGATGACCCGGGAGGGGAAAGTGGAAAGTAAGGTTCTTTTTGTGGGGAAGCGTGGGGATGGAGGGGAAGGAAGGGGAGGGGGGGATGTCGAATCAGGACGGGGATGAAGAACTTCCTAGCCAACCTGAGTATCGCTAGCAAACAGCCTGGGAGTCAGACTCCCAGACTCCTGGGTCTTTCTTCATCGGATGTAAGATTCTCTGACGAGCCAGCTGGAAGGGCCTGGCTGAAGCTGGGGTAAACCTAGTCCGTGGGCACTCTCATGGCCTTACAAGTGCTCCTCTGAGGTGTCCTCTGGGAAACCCAGCCACACAGATTGCGGTTGAGTTTGCAAGCCACTTGCTCAGGGCAGGTCCTTGAAAAGCGCCGAAGCCCATGCCTCAGACATCTTTCTGATTCATTTTCCATTTCCAGGCGCTTGACAGGACCGACTTGGAATTCCAGCTCCCTGGTTTCTCTGGAGCCGCCGACAAAAAGCTATTTTCTGTGGGACAGCTTCCGGGAGCCAACGCTGTCGCAGCGCAATCAAACCGGCTGCTTGAATAGAAAGATAAATGAGGTCTATTTTCAGCTGTGCTCTTCAACGTGGGCTGAGCCAGGAGGTCGATGGGTTTTTTGGACTCCGGCTTCTCAGCATCAGCCTGCTTTGGAGCCGGCGAGTGGGGTTTCTGGGTACCAACCTGGAACAAGCTGGCCTCCCCTGGGCCCAGCTCTGCCGGTTAATGAATGGATTTGATGGGGCCCCCTCTCCTCCCCCTTCTCTTAAGCCCCCTCCCAAAGCGAGGTGTGTCTCCTCCTGTGCTGCCCTCTGTTTAGGGGAGCGGCTCAGGGCTGAGCCAGTACACAGTCGGGAGCGGGTGTGGCGGACTCACCCCAGCTCCGGACGCCACGCCCCCTTCTCCCACTGGTCCTCTGGGGAGTGGTGCTCAGGTGCGGGAGCCCGCAGGATACAGGGCCCTACGTGTGGGGATGCGCTAGGCTTTGTTTCGTTGTCCGTTTCCTCCTTTTAAGACCAACGAGCCTTTGGAAGCTTTTTACAACATTAACGATTTGGCTGGATTCAACGGTCAGCCTGCCTTGGCGGGCTGAGCTGGTGAGGGCAAACACCTGGCTTAAACTGATGAAAGGCAGGAAATTCAGAATCACTTCCCAATACTTTGAGCTCCAGTTTCAGATTCTTTAAGGCCGGCTGACAGAAGGAACAGACCGGAATTCTCAGTTGAGGGCACTGCGCTCAGGGCAGGGTGGGCATGAGGTTGGGTGGGGGCGCTGGGTGGGGACAAGACCGGACGCCAAAGCCTCTTTTCCTGCGCGAGCTGGCAGGTGCGGGGATGTGGGTCTTGGGTGGAAGCAGTGAGGTTTTCCATGACTCCTTTTCTGATTGGCTGTTAGGTCATTTTTCCCCCCGGGGGACACCTGACAGTCTTTGCTTTCTTTCCGACAAGATCCCTGCCCGTGGAGCCACTGGCCTTGCCCCTGGCTGGCGGTGCAGCCTGATATAAACAAGCAGAGGGGCGCACCTGGTGTCAAACATTATGTTTACTAAACAAACCCGACAAGTTCTCATGGTCGCGTGAGGAAGCCCTGCAGCTCTCAATCCCCCAGAGCTGAGGAGGATCCATTTTATTGAGCTCAGTAATGACAGCCCCGGCTGGAACAGCTGGGGAGTTTGTATTCGCTCTAACAGACTCAGGAGGACAGTTTTTCTTTAGAAAAATTATGTTTTTCATTTAGACCAACAACTGGCTGCCTGTCTCAGCATACCTTCCTATCATCTTAAAAAGCATGGTACAGTCATATAACCCAGATGGTACTTACGGTGGCCAGAGTTAGCAAATAAAAATAGGGGGTGCTTGGTTAAATTCAGGTTTCAGGTAACTTTTCTAGTAATATTTGGGGCAGACTATTACTAAAAAGGTATTTGGTTTTATTTGCAATTCACATTTACCTGAGCATCCTGGATTTTATCTGGCCATACTTGGTACCTTTCCAGACATCCCCCACCCGCATACCTGTGGTGACAGGGAACTCACTACCTTTCAAAACAATCATTCCATCATGAGACAGGTACAATTGCTAGAAAGCTCTTCTGTCCATCAAGATGGCATTCTCTCACATCTGCTCCTCGTGTGAACTTCTGGGGGTCCTTGGAATATGCCTATTCCATCTCTCACGGGACAACCCTCCACATTTTTATTAACAGCCCTGGACTCCTTGAATCTTCTTTCTCCAGCCTGAATGTCTCCTGTCCTTTCAGTTTTGCCTGGAGTGATGTGGTTTCAGGGCTGCAGACCCACCTGGAAATGTGCTCTGGCTTGTTAAGAGCCTTTGTCATTGGCTGGGATCTGGAGGCCTGAGTAATGACTCCGATCGATGTGGCTTTGTGCTTGTTGTTACGAGCCCATGTTTACTGTGCCGGGGACGTTCTGGCCTCATGAGCCAGGCTTTGGCATGGACCCTTCTCTGTTATCTGTTATCTGTTATCTGTCAGAGAGGAACCCAGGAGCCACGGGAGATGTGAACACTCCCTGCTACGGCTGAACGTTTGTGTCCCCCTCGAAATCCACATGTTGAAACCTAATGTCCAGCGTGATAGTATTTGAAGGTGAGGCCTTTGGGAGGTGATCAGGTTATGAAGGTGGGTCCCTCATGAGTTGGATTAGTGACCTTAGCAGAGACCCCAGAGAGCTCCTTTGCCCTTTTCACCACGTGAGGACACAAGGAGAAGATGGCCCTCTATGACCCCGAAACAGGCTCTTAACAGACACCAAATCTGCTGGTGCTTTGATCTTGGACTTCCCAGTCTCCAGAACTATAAGACATAAATTTCCATGGTTTACAAGCCACCCTGTCTGTGGTATTTTTGTTACAGCAGCCTAAACAGACTGAGACACTCCTGGACACACCACGTGGGCAGCCCTATTCTTCTTTTAGGTGACAGCTGGCAGTCAGGATGGCAGCATCACCAAAAGTCAGGTTCGATCTTGATGAAACAGACTGAGTAACAAGAACACACATTTCTACTTCAGGTCAGACTGAAGTTGTGCATACAGACATCAAACTGGATTCAGAGAGTGACTGCAAACCAATGGTGGGACTTTGGGAAAATCAGTTATCTCTCTGGCTCTCTGCATCTTCATCTGAAAGGCAAGGCTTGTGAGTTAATTCTTCAAGGCAGAAGAATGTCTCACAAAGGCTGTGGTTGTGACTATGGACATGTGAAGCTGACTGGAATAAAACAGATTAAAAAAGAAAAAACCAACAAAGAAAAATAGTAATTGTTCTAGAGCTAAATGACTCTGGTTCTCAGCTTTCCTAGGGCAGGAAATGTTTAGAAAATTAAGTGTGGGCTACTCATTAGTGCGTGTGTGGGAGCTCTTTATTACTGGAGAATGACAAAGAAAGTCAGGAATGGAGAAGGGTTTAGAAACATTTAAATCTACTTGACATGGTTGTGCCATCCAAGTGTATGATCAGTGGGTTGTTTCATTGACTGGGGTGTGGACCAGCCTGGGTGCTATTGAACCCGTGGGTGGTGCGTGATATGTGACGTGAGCAGTGTGCCAGACTTGAAGTAGAACCATGTGTTGATCTTTAAAGGATTAGAAATAAAGGAAAAAGTGGGTTCATTACCCAGATAGATCGAGGCAGCGTTTCCTTACTGCTATGCCATTCTTGAGTGATAGGTGTGCGTAGGTATTGTGCCCTTGACCCTTGGGGCATCTAGGGGAGCCCTGGGCCAGTTTGGGACCAGCCGATGGACCGAGTTGCCTCTGGCCATGAGTGATCGGTGTGCTGTACAAATATGATCACTTTCTACGTGTGCTGTCAAGTGAGTGCGGTTGGAAGGTGCTATGTTTTCTCCAAAAAAGCAAATAGACAGAAGAGGGTGGGCTACTTGTTTTTCAGACCACAGCGTCCACATGAACTGGCCCTACCTTGGTGCTTCAAACTGGAACTCTGCTCCCAGGCAAAAATGCCAAACGTCTTCTTCCCCTCATGTCTACTTTCTTTTTAAAGTTAAATTTAGATTTATCGTAGAAATATATGCATGTCCTTTAAAATCAGAGTACTAAAACGTAAAAACCCCAAGTCATCTGTACCTCCCTGACCCCCAAGTCCCGTTTGGGTTCCCCAGAAGCAGCCACTTGCAAGTTGGAGCTTCAGAGTTTGTGGAGAGAGGGTCCTGCAGGGAAATGCCCCGATTTCCCCATGGAATACCAGGAGACACAGTGTTGGAGGCACCAGGGTCCGTCATGCGCCATCGGGGAGGTTGGGTGGAAGCCAGAATGTACAGCAACAGGACCATGTCCCCAAGTCCCCCTCACCAATCCATCACAGCCAGGCTACCTCTCCTTGCTGCCTTCCTTCTCACACTACCCTCCCTTCACTCATCCTCCGCAGAAGTCCAGACGTTTAATCTCTGACAAAAAGGAGGGATTCTGAGCTCTGAGATGCTGGGTGCAAGAGAAGGCAGAGGTGAGGCTCAGGCTGAAAACTGGAGTCTTCTGTGAATGTCTGTATACTGAGCTGTGCCACCCCTAAGCCCTCCCTCTGACTTGCTATCAGAATTACCAAAGCCAGAGGTGGCGTGGCAAAGTACACAATCAACAGAGCAAAGAGACAACCTACAGAATGGGAGAAAATACTTGCAAACAATCTATCTGGTAAGGGGTTAATAACCAAAATATGTAAGAGACGCGTCCAACTCCATAGTAAAACCAAAAAACAACAAACAAACAAAAACCTCCCCAATCTGATTAAAAAATGGGCAGAGGACTTGAAGACATTTTCCATAGAAGACAGAAATGGCCAACAGGGACATAAAAAGATGCTAAATGTCACTGTCTCTGATGCAATCATCAGAGAAAATACAAATCAAGACCTCAATGAGACATCACCTCACACCTGTTAGGTTGGCTGTTATCAAAAAGACAAGAGACAACAAGTGTTGGTGAGTGTGTGGAGCAAAGGGAATCCTAGGGCATTGCTGGTGGGAATGTACATAGGTGCAGCCACATGGAAAATGGATGGAAGTGCCTCAGAAAATTAAGGATATGAATACCGTATAGTTCAGCAATTCTATTTCTGGGTATTTATCCAAAGGTAATGAAATCACTATTTTGAAGAGGAGATATCTACACTTTTATTTCCATTGCAGTATGATTTACTATTGTCATGGAAACAACCTAAGTGTCCATCAATAGATAAATGGACAATGAAAAAAAAAAAAATTACACACAGTGGACTATTACTCAGCCAGGAAAAAGAAGGGAAAGCTGTCATTTGTGACAACATGGATGGACCTTGAGGGCATTTTTCTAAGTGAAATATGTTGGAGAAAGAGGATGAATACTGTTTGATCTCACAAGTGGACTATAAAAACATTGAACTCATAGAAACAGAGTGGAATGCAAGTGGGGGAAATGGAGAGATGTTTGTCGAAGGGTACAAACTTCCACTTATAAGGTGAATAAGTTTTGAGATTGAATGCACAACATGGTGACTATAGTTGACAAGACTATTATATACTTGGAAGTTGTTGAGAGAATAAATTTTCAATGTTCTCGCCACACACACACGTGTAATTATGTGAGGTGACAGCTGGGTTAACTAACCTTATGATGGTAATCGCTTTTTAATATATTCGCGTAGCAAAGGTGGAAATCCTTTTAAGGGGGTTGAGGTTTGTGTTTTCCAGTGATCTTGAAATGCCAACGTGTGGCTAGGTTTCTATGGTTGAAACGCAACGCGGGCACTTTTCTTTTGGCAGAAACATTCTAGAGATGATCATTCACTCACTGGGGACCGGAAGAGAAAGTAAATAAGAAAGTCTCCTTGCAGATGAGCATGGCGTTTGTCATTTGGACTCTCTCTCTGCTGATATTCAGACAGCATTCACAGCCACGTGCTGTTACCTGGGTAACTATCCTTGAGTTGGCATTTTAGGACCCAGTAGGGTCCAGAAGAACAATTGCATCCTTTCCTGGGCCTTTGCCAGGTCTGTGAGAGGTGTCTTCCTCTTTTTGATGCAAAAATAGAACTTACAGCCTCCTGGGGCAATGAAGTCTATTAAATCAGTGGTTATGCCCTGGGCTTTCCCGCTACAGCCAAGGGAGAGCTGAGGCGATTGTCTGAATAATCTGAGCAAAACAACCCACTGTCCTCAATGGATCGCAAAGTCTGGAGTTACCCCAAGAGAACAATACACTGGATCTGCTCAGTCCTTTTTAGGGTCTAGGAAAGGAAAACACGTTTTCTTTGGGGGATACTTCAGATGGACTAAACAAGCTTCTCCAATTGTCCTAGCCTACCTTCCTGGGAGTGGCTCACAGAAGGAACCCCGTGAATGCAATAACAATGGTGGATGTTTACTGGGCTAGTGTATTATGTTCTAGGCGCTGGGCTAAGCATTTCAAATAGATCTCATTTAGATGTCATCACAACAACCCCATTGCCATCCCCACGCAGCAGACATTGGACAGGAGGCCAACAGAGCCTTCAGGGACTTGGATGGAGCGCACAGCTGGAAAGTCACAGGGCTGAGTCAGCCAGTCTGACTCCAAATCCTATCTTGCCCACGTGAAACCTCTAGGGGGAATTATGCTACAAGGATACTGAAATGCAGAGACATCGCGATTGGATCAAGGGAACTTTGTTCCTTAGTGGAAGAGGTGGTGTATGCAAAACACCATTAACAAGGGGGTAGGTACAGCTCAGTGATAGTGTGTATGCTTAGCATGCATGAGGTCCTGGGTTCAATCCCCTGTACCTCCTCTAAAAATAAATAAAAAAAATAAGCCTAATTACTTCCCCCTCAAAAAAAAAAAAAAAAAAAAAAACCCAAAAAACAAACCACTAACAAATCAGAACATTTAAGGCAAGAAATGTGCCCCTCTTGGCCTCACACTCCTCAAGGGTAAATGAAGGGGTTGACCTGGGTAGTTTGCAAGCCCATCTCAGGTCTCACGTATGATTTTTAGAGTGGTCTGTGTTTGTGATCTTCAGTATCATTTCACAATTGGAGCTGAGTCAGAGCACTGTTTGAACCCTAGTGTTCTTGTAAAGAGAGGTGAATTAATAGTCAGCATCGGCCAAGTTTTCTTTTGGTGACAAATAGCCTTCCAACCTCAGTGCCCTAAACAACACAGCGGTACATCTCACGTGCTTACATGTCCATTTCAGATGTCCTGGGACTCCGCTGTTCTCCAGAATCCAGAATTATGGGTCAGCTACCATCTCTAACGTGGTGGGTCACTCTGCCAGAGGGAAAGAGACCTCTGGAAGTAATGACACTGGAAATTGAATGCTCTGGCATGGAAAATGACATGTGCCACAGTCTCTCCTAACTCCTTAACCAGAACGAATCCCATGGGTCCATCCAACCATAGGGGGCTAGAAGGTACAGTCTTACCACGTGCCCCAAGGGCAGACAACTGGGAATATTTGGAGAACAGCATTAATGGCTGCCACAGTGTCCCTCTAGAATCCTACATGACCCAGGGAAGGTAGCAAAGTCAGGCAGGCAGGGCTGTTAATACTGCATCATGGTCAGAGGAACAGGTTGGACATGAGAGCACTTCCTTTTCAATGAGATGATGGAGACTGGATTGGGGGTGGGCATGGGGGTAAAGAGAGGTCACTCAAAGCCAGGTTTTCTCTAGGGTCACCTTGATCACATTCCTTCCTTTACTGTTTCTCGTAACCCACTAATTAAGATAACTGAAAATGTTGCCATGAACTAAAGTCAACATCAATTAAAAATCCCATCTATATTTCACGTGAAAACACATGGTCTTCAAACACGTGTGATTTTCATCAGAACTGCTCATCTGTTTGTCATTTAAGGTTCAGGCCTTTTTCCATATTTCTATCAAGTACTGCCTGCTGTAGTTGAAAGCCTGGCAAATAACTGTGCAAAAGAAACTTTCTGAAGTTATAAATAATCAAATGCCCATGGTGGGGTTGACCTCAGACACAATAATACACAGAGTAATGATCAGAGCTCAGGGGGAAAACGGAGCTAAATGATTGCCTTCTTAGGAAGGAGAAGGTTGCAGCTTTGCTGACAATAGTGTGAGTGTCATTTTCCTGACCCGCCTCATCCTCTGGTGGGAGGAGGACAGAGTGGGAACTATGAGGAGAGCTGGAAAAGTAGCTGAAACAAGGTAGGGACAGTGAGGAGCCAGGGGGTGCTTAGCATTTGGCTCTTTAGTGATAAAAATCCCCGATTCATAGTGGTTGCCAATTTCCATGGTGTAAATCCCCTTACTGTGGTTGGATCTCAAGGTCCCAATGTGATGTCATCGGACGTGGATTTGGGAAGAAACATATCATTGGCTCTTGCCAGTCAGCGCCACCCGGGTCCTCCACATCACTGAGTGGGGAATGGGATGGTTGCCGGTTTCCTGTCTTCTCCCCACCTCTAGTCCCCAAATGTGATGCTAGGAGCTTAGGTGGCATTGATGGTTCAGAGGAAGACAATGGCAAGAGGGAGGCAGTCTAGCACGGAGAAATATTGGTGGCTCCCATATTGTATTTGTTTCATAGGTCTGTGGCAACAAATAACCACAAACTGGGTGGCTTCGAACAACAGAACCATATTTGTTCACAGTTCTGGAGGCCAGAAGTCTGAAATCAAGTTGACAAGGTTGGGTCGGGGATGAAAACTTCTCCCTTCTTCTCTTCTTTGGTTCTTTGGCTGGCCTAATGAAGAAGTTGGCATAAGACAGATTAACAGGAGAAAAGCAAATTTAATTTTGGAGGGCCAGGAATCCCAAATATATGAGATTCTCAGACAGTCAGATAATTGAGTCTTATCTGCCATCCTGAGCTAAGGAGAAAGGGGAGGGAGTCTGGGACTTCAAAGGGGATGGAAAAAAAAGTCACAGGAAGATGGGAAGAACACTGTTTGTCATGCAGGTATGTCTTTCTGATGTAAAAAGTTATCTCTGGTAGTAGCTCCCTTCCTGCTACAGCTCCCCTACCTAAATTCCTTTAGGCAGTTAAAGGAGAGGTTAAAAAGCTACTCTCTAGTCTGTTGGACCCTGTTGTCTTCAGCTCAAAATAATTCCCATTCCCAAGTGGCACATTCTGGGCAGCTTGCCCTGAACCCCATCAGCTGGTTCCTGCTGGCGTCTCTAAGGGAGCAACCACCTCATCTTTCTCCTAGCTTCTGGTGATTTCCAGCAATTCTTGTCATTTCTTGGCTTGCGGACATATTCCAGTCTCTCCCTCCATCTTCACATGGCCTTCTCTGTGTGTATCTCTGTGTCCTCTCCTCTTCTTATAAGGACATCTTACAAGGATGGACCCACCCTAAATCCAAGGTGACTTCGTCTTGAGATCCATAGCTAATTATATCTGCAAAGACCCTGTTTCCAAATAAGGTCACATCCTGAGATTCTGGGTGGACAAGAATTTCTGGGAGGTACTATTCAACTCACTACACACATATATATATATACACACAGGGCAGAAAGGATTAGAGAGAGGGTAGGCAGGACTAGAGCTGGCCACCTGGCCCTAACACTTGCCCCTGACTTCCCAGAGCATCCTTCAGGCTGTGATCTGCTTCCTGATTGATGATCGCAGGTCAGGAGGGGAAGTGGTCTGTGATGGCTGGGTTGCCTTTCCACTTAGTCATGCTCCTCACCTCCAAACCCAGGTGGGTGAGGAGGGAAGTGACCTTGGCCTAGGGTCCTTTCAAAGCTGTGTTTGGGCAGTTGTCTCTTTATATCATCTTCCATTTTCTTTGAAGATAAATTTTGGCAAAAATAGCTCAAGCCTTAAGAGGGTTCCGTTCTTTAATTAGTATCATACACCGTACCTAGCAGAAGAGATACTGAATGAAGGAACACAGACAAGGGCTTAAAATGGGCCTTCTCTGGAAGAAAACAGATGCGCTCTCAAGTTCAAAAACATTTTTTCAATCTAAGAGACATATTCCAGCCCATTAGGTCAATGGAAGACAGTGACGGAGGATCAAGTGTCAAAGGCCCCGGGGACATTGAGGGGGGCTTTCCTTGGCCCTGTAATAGGAGATGCCGCCAGCAGACCAGCAAGGCTCCTCCCCACAGCCCTGATGAGAAAACCAGCTTGGCTGGGCCTCAGGGGGCAGGGAGAGGTCACTGAGACTCTCCGGGTGGCACCTTTAGACCACATCTTGTGGGTCCCTTCAGTTTCATCCATGACACTCCTCTCTCATCCTAGAATGTGGAGGAAGGGAGTAGACAGATTCGATTTCCAGGAAAGAATCTGGCTTCTAAGTTGATGTGCTTTAGCTAAGCTCATACCTCAGGAAGCGCCACGGTTTGGGGCATCTGATACACCAATGAGATGTTCACATCTCAGGGCCCAGATTCCTCATTTCCACAAACCGTGTTTGAGATCATTGAATTTATGGGCCGTGGCTTAAGACGTCGTAACAAACACCTTTCTTTCAGACACTCTGCCCTCTGATACAGCCTCTTCTACTCCCCCAGGGTTGCTCTCTCTCCTGGGCTTCAGGTATGCAGTCACTGGGCTGGCCGAGCCCTGTGATCACATGAAACAATGACCACATAAAACACACCTCAATTTCGCGATAAGCACTGATGCGTGCCGTGCGGCTGAGATTAAAATCTGTCCCATAAATCTCTCCACAATGCTGTATATTCCACACATAATGATGAGAAGTGAGCTAGTAAATAAATAGCCGAGGGGAGAAAAATTCTTCACAAAATACCCTATGATTAAGAGGCTTGATCTCAAATTGCTAGAAACTATAGAAGGGGGTAAGATTTGCCAGTGGTGTCAATTCCTCCCCGCACTATGACATTGCATACGGGGTTCATTTTCATTCATTATATATATATTTTTTGAGAGCCTACTGTATGCTGTGTGTTGGGGATATAGTTAGATTTAACTGGGAGTTTAAAGATACAATTGACAAGGTAACAGAATTTGAAAGCATATCAATTTGAGATCTAGTTATGAAAAGATTCTATCGGCGTGTGTGTGCATGTGTTCTGGAGTTTAATGGTAACATTGCCTGGAGGCATTTGACATACTTTTGCACATACAGTGGAATATTATAAGCCCCCAAGGTTCAAAATAAATAATAATGGAAGGAACCAACCATTTCCGTGATCTTTATGCCTCTCCCATGATAGATTTTCTGGAAAAGGATTTAAGGGTTCGCTCCTGCTCCTTGGTCTGTTAGTAAACCAGGACAATCTGCTGCTTTGGTGCCAACATTTTCTCTTAACCAAGGAGTGTTTGTGTGTGTGTATCTCTCTCTTATGTGTGCATAACTGGGCGTGTTTGGGTAAGCGTGAAGGTAGCTGGCTAGGAGCCACAGAATCCACAGAGAAAAACTAGATGTAATGAGAGCACATTCTGAGATGGCAAATCAGCTCTTTTTGTCCTCAGTGACTCCTAGTTGCAGGTAACGTGCATTCGTCAGGGTTAGATCTTTGAAGTGCTCCCGTGTGTAATGAAGGTGCCCTCCTGCCACGACTGCTGGGCCCTGAGGTTGCAGCCCTAAATGAGGGGGAGTAGGAGGCTGGAGTAGAAGGGAAAATCTGCCCTGTGCACTCAGCTAAGGTAGGAAGGAAGGGGTTGAGTAGAGGAGGAAAGCAGACTTAAGGGTCTTTGTTTCTCTTGCCCCCTTGGGTCTCCAGCCCCTTCTTCATCATTGAGAAGGAGGACACTGAACTAGTGGGCTGGTGGTCTCTGTGTGTGTGTGTGTGTGTGTGTGTGTGTGTGTGTGTGTGTGTGTGTGTGTGTGTGTTTGTGAGAGAGAGAGAGAGAGAGACAGAAAGAGACAGAGAGAGATTCCAGTCTCTAGGAGACCTCCATCATGACTTGGGAGGTCTGGTGAGGATAGATTGAAAGACCAGAGGCCACAATCCTGGGTACCACAGTCTGACTGGGGCTTCCAAGGACCCCAAAAGGACCCACCTCCATCAGGGGATGGAGGAGGGCTGAGAGGGTCTATTGATGTGCTGGAGGCCGATGGTCAGAGTGAAGAGGCTGCAGCAGGCAGGGACCACACACTCCAGTGGTGAGTGCCATCAAGTTAGCCTCCCCTCTCCCCTCCTCCCAAAAGAAGCACATCATTGTATTTGTCACTTCTACTGTCACTACTCTAGGGAGCAGGAGCAGATCTACTGTGGGTGATAGGCAGCTGGGAACAGGGGTTATCCAGAGAAATGTCTCCCTTGCTGGCAAGAGGATACCACGATCCCTTCCTGTATCAAGAAGACATCTCAGGGACAAGAAGGAGAGATGACATCGAGAGACCGAAATTCATCTAAATACACTTTTTTTTTTCCTAAATGAAGGCACTGGGGATTGAACCCAGGATCTTGTGTGTGCTAAGCATGAGCTCTACCACCGAGCTGTACCCTCCCCCTTACCCCCCGCCCCCGGTCATCTAAATACTGACCCACCCAAAGAAGATCCACTGAATGAGCCCTGATAGGGAATTCGATTTTGAAAAGATTGAGTGTCTAAGGGACAGAAGTGAAATACAGTTGACGCAGAACAATGCAGAAGTTAGGGCTGCCAACCCTCCCTCCACAGCTGAAAATTCAAGTCTAACTTCTGACTCTCCCCAAAACTTAACTACTCATAGCCTGCTGTTGACCAGAGCATTATAATAGCACAAACAGTTGACTAACATGTATGTTTTAATCTTATATGTTTAGCTTCATATACTTATGCATTCATGACACACCTAAGCTTTTCTTAATTTTTTGATATTTTTAGGTTACGCAGTTTATTGGTGAGTTTTTTCAAATTGCCGCAAATCCCCCCCAAGTTTTTCAATACATTTATTGAAAAAAATCCACATATAAGTGAATCTACACAGTTCAGACCTATGTTGTTCAAGGTCAACCATACTATTATTTCTCAAGCCTGAGTTTCCCAGCTACCTAGCTAGGCAGGGACCAGGGACAAGACTGGATCCTTCTTGTGGGAATAAAGAAACTTCATTTCCCTGTAAAACCACCTGTGGTGTAACAAGCAACCCTGACACACGTGGATAAAGATAAAGTGAAATTTCACACACTGTCATCTTAAATAAACAAACTTAAAATGGTCACGAAGCCTTTTGAAACTTTTCAGTTGTCTTTTGAGTCTTTTATAAAAATACCCCAGGAATGAGAATCCTGGCTGAACCATCCAGCTGGCATCCAGCAAGAGGAGAACAGGGGACCCAGAGCACAGCATCCCGGCAGAACCCAGGGGGCCCTGCAGATCTGGAGGCATCAGCAGTCCTTGGGGACACTGGTCCAAATATTGATGAAGAAAAGGGCCTAGAAAATTTAGTCTTCGGGGAACATTTCCCAGTGGAAGGGTTCAAAGTCCGTGGAATTCAAAGCCTCTCCAGACAGTGACGTTCCTCCCTCTGGGGATGCCTTCTGAGTAAGGGAGATAGGTAGCTGTGTGACCAAGATGATTTCGGTGCAGATTGTTCTGGACACCGGGGAATGACCTTCCAGGGGTCTGGTACCTAATCCGTGATTCTGTAAGTAATGAGTTGACAGAAAATTGCATTTTGTATTTGGCTGGCCATCTGCTGTCCCCCCAGTGCTGGCTGATAAAGGCATGGCTATGTGGGGAGAAGGTGAGCTGTAATTAATTATCTATGGCATTGATGAATTTCTTGTAAGATATTCCCCTGCTAATCCAGCAATACAGCTGCGTCCATCCCCCACTCCCAGTGTTAACGGTCTATTTATGGACTCAGCTCCATAATTAAATGTTTCATTTGCAAGAAAATGGTTCCTAGGAAAATCCAAGCTCTCTTTTTATGTGCCTGCAATCGGCTACTGCAGACGTTACATAAGAGATTAGTCCATGTTGGTCTGCTGCTCTTAGCTTGCTGGATAATCTAATGTATGATGTTTCCGGTGTATGTAAATTACTAAATGTAATATTCTTCAATATGCCTGCCGAATGAAGCCAAACGTATTGTGGGCATAATTTTAATTATTTATATGCTATAAAAATGGAAGAAATTGGAATTACAGAAATAGGGTTCTTAAAAACCCCTCTGGTTTTCTTTTGGGCAACAGTTTAATCAGATTAAAGCCATAATTGTTTTTCAACTCTTGCGTCACACTTGTTTTGGTCATCTCTTTTGTCAGCATGTGGCCATGCCCCACGAAGGCATTTAATGTCAACCCGGAGTGTTTGCCTTATTAGAAAACAGCTCGTACTAGATGGCTGGGTTCAAGGCAGAGACACCGTTGGGAGAGCTCAAGGCTGTCTTCTGAGCTTTGCTTTTTGATCTTGGAATTGGTCCCTGGCAACTCCTGACCCGTCTTCTTATGAATCAAGGAAGTAGCAGTCGAAGGGGTAAGGCTGTAAAGCCGGACGGGGAAGGAGCAGAGGTGAGAGGAACATGTGTATTTCTGAGCATGGCAACATGAAAAGAGAATAAAAACAGTTGACTCTGATTAACTAGCCAGGGATGTGGAGCCAGTTTTAATTCAAGGTGGCTGATAAGGACTGGATGGATATGGGTATCTGTTCCAGCCCCGAAGACCGTAATCTGAAATGAGTTAGTCTGATGATTCTCATCATCTTGCGATGTCATGGTGGTGCATGGAGTCTGGAATGGAAGCCCCTGGTCTTGGATCCTGGTCTCTTATTTTAGGTGAAGCATCTTGGACAAGACATCTCTTAACACCTTGGTTTCCAGTATAGGACAGTAGGGAGTGTACTAAAGCTGTTGATTGACAGGTCAGGAAGATCAAATGGAATGACCCACAGTGATGGGATTTATAAACACTAACGGGTGTGCAAATGGACATTTTTGTTATCCTTACATCCTTCTCTGGTCCCAGAACCTGCAATGCCTGGCAAGTCATGTTTTGATTTTTTTTTTTTTTTGTGACTTACATGGAGTAAAAAAAATTTATGAATTATTCCAGTTGCCCTAGGAAGGTAGAAAATTCCTCAGAGAGGAAAAACTGCCCTTTTCTTTGGAAATATATAATTGGGATATTTTGTCTAGACCTTCTGGGCCAGACTAGATCAAAACTTCTCAAATGTTCCATGGGGAAGGACCAGCTTTTAAAATTCCAATCCACCAGTACTTTCGTAAAAACACAATAAAATGTAGTGTAAAAAACATAAAATAAAATGGACATACAAAGCACAAGTCCTATTTTTCTTTTATTAGTAGATGCAGTAGAGATAAAAGTACTCTGTCAAGTTGCTGTAAAACCTGAATATCTGTGCTTATCCTGCTGTGGACTGGGAAACGAAGTTCACGGACTGACACTCCTGAGTGGAATTCACTGGGGAATGCTCAAGTAGGTGGGAGAGATTTCAAACAGAAAGAGAATGAATCTGCTTTCCATCGAACAATAACAGGAATTTTTGTTTTTGGCAGATGAGCTGGTAAATGGGTGCAAAGCTCAGAAAAGAAAAGATAAGGGGGAAGGAAGGGTCTGTTTTGATTCAGAGAGGAGGAAGGGGCCCTGGGAAAAGGAGAGCTGGCCAAAGGGCGAAGAGAAGATTAGTAGTTAAGAAAGTCCGTGTGCCGGAGACAAATGTGTGATGACAGTTTTAGCTTCTTTCCTCTGTTGGGCAGTGCTAATTCCCAAACCTTCAATAGACTGTTTACACGCAATAGCTGCATGTTGGTGGTGCTGGGAGCCCAAGGTGGGGTCTACAGCCACACTTGGGGGACAGTGGAGACAGCCATGGAGCCATGATGGTGAGTGGGGTTCAGAGTCTAGCCCAGCAGGGGAATTTGGAGCCAGAGCTGGCCGGAAGAGGATCAGCCTTCTCTTGAGTGTCTGTGGTTACATCAAGGTGGGCTCTGGAGTTTCTGTATGATTTGGGATGGGAGCCTTTGTGCTTTTTGGTATTGAGAGGAAAAGGGACCCCAGAAGTCTAAAGGATAAGGGACCCTCAGGTTCTACTCTCGTCTCAGATGGAAAAGATTTCTGCCCACATTTTGCCACCAGAGTTTCTTGCTTATTACATGTGAGGTCCTTCCCCCTTATGGAAGGCAGAGTCTTTCCTCTAACTGGGTCTGAGTCGCACAGGTGAAGCAGAAATAGAGCTTAGACAGAGGCAGGCTCACAGACATAGAAAACAAACTTATGGTTTCTGGGGGGAAAGGGGGATAGATTGGGGGTCCGGGGTTTGCAGATACTAACTACTACATATAAAATAGATAAACAAGGTCCTACCGTATAGCCAAGAGAACTATATTCAATACTTTGTCATAGCCTATAATGAAAAAGAATGTGAAAAGGAATATATGTATGTATCACTGAATCACTGTGCCGTACACCAGAAACGAACACAACGTTGTAAACCGACTATACTTCAATAAAAAAAATTAATGAAAGGAAGAAATAGGACTTAGAAATGTGTTCTGCCTTGTTTCTTAGCACCTGTTTTCGTTTTCCGGGAATTATCACTACACTTCTTGAGAATTTGCTGTGCCAGCCACTTTGAATAAGTCATCTCAGAGCCTCGTGGTGGTTCTGCACTTGTGTAGGTTTTTAATATCTCAGATCTGCCATGACTAGTGGTTATAACCTTGACTAAACAGTTACTTCACCTTTCTGAGTCTCAGTTTTCTCATCTATATATTGGAGATATCCAAATTGATACCATCTCATAGTGTTACTGTCAGCATTAAACAAGGTAGCATCTTTAAGGCATTTAGCATCCTACCTGATGAATACTAAAAAAATAGTAATAATAATAATAATGATAATATTAACATTAAAGAGTGCTTGCTATGTGCCAAGCTCTGATTGAAGTACTTTACTTGTATCCTCTCATTTTATGCTTACAATCACCCTATGAGGTTTCGTTCCCATTTTACAGATGAGGACTCTGAGACTCAGAGAGCTTAAGATACTTGCTCTTGTCACATGGTCAATAAATGATGGAGTCAGATTCTAACCCAGTTTGACTCCAGAGCACTCACTTATCTTGTAACTATTTATTTTGCCACCACACTTGCCACACAGTAGTTTATTATTGTCATTATTATTATTACAGATAAAAAGAACTGAATCCCAGAGAGGCAAATAACTTGCTCAGTGCAGCACAGCCCTGGGCAGAGCTGGGATGGAAAGCTGCTGGCATCCTGTGTCCCAGGTTGGTTGTGTGCCTGGGTCCTGGGAATTTGGATGGAGTCGATGGTCCCAGCCTGTCCAGGCAGACTGCACCCAGCGCCATGCCCTCAGCACAGTAGATGCAGATGGATGAGGGCAGGGTTCGTGTCCTCTGATGTCCCCCCCCTCCCCCCCCCGGAGGAGCCAAGATCTCTGCATGAGTCTGAGTTATGAGCTTGGAGGGCAGACTTGTTGGAGCCCAGAACCCATCCACACCCAGCTTTGATTTACATGGGAACATTTCCTCACTGTTGGCATTGGGGAAGGGAAATAGCAAATTTGGGGTGTTTGCTTATTTCCATCAGTAATTTCGGCTGGGAGGGGTGAAGAAGGCTGATTAATTATCCAGCAGCTCATTAAAACATAATAGCCCTTTGAAGCCCAGAGCAGCAAGTGGAGAGCTGTTTTGCAATGCTGGTGGGACATTGGGCAGCCTCCAATGCATCTCTTTGATGCAGTGGGGTAGGGTGTCGATTCTAGACTTGTACCTTTGGGCACAGTTGAGGCAAACTTGGAGTAGGGTTTGTGGGCTTGTGGTGTAAAAAGAACTCTGGGAATGCATGGCTAGTAAAGAATCCCACAGAAGGAACTCCCAGCCTGAGACTGGCTTAGCCCATATCCTGTCCCCCGGGTCCCGACTGGGCCCCCGCCGGGCAGCCGCTACCTTCCACCATGAGGCAAACCGCCCCAGGGAGGTTAGGGGCCACAGCTGGCTGAGAACCCTGGCGGCCGCCAGTGCCTGCAGCTCAGGAAGATGCCGAGGGCCAAGGAAAACACTTGGTAAGCTTAGCCTGGGCAGCAATCAGTAACTCATTTAGGATTTAATGTTTCTTTCTAAACAGAGCACAGAAGGCTTGGAAAGCAAGTTCAGTGACTCCTGAGAGGATAACCTAGTTCTGTGTCTTATTCATCTTTTTTTTTTTTTTTTGGCACCTAGGAGGTGCTCAATAAATGCCTGTTCAATTTCAATCATCTTCTGTGGTTTTCCTTTCTTTTTTTTTTTAAAGAAAGTTTGGAAACACCTCAACCATCGTCTCTTGGATTGCTTAGATTTTGGTTGAGGCCAAGTGCTGAAAGAGTGGGTTGCTGAAGACTGATTCTTCCCGATTCAACAAATAGTCAGCGAAAATGTATCGGTCCAGGCATCAAGCTGGAGGCTGTGGTAGGAGGAAGATGTGAGGCAGGAGCAAGGCTGCAGAGCAGGGGCTGCCACAGCAGGAACAGAGACGAGCCAACCGCGGCGAGGACACAGAAGACGGAATACACGTCACAGAGGGGCATTGTGGGAAGAGCATTGAAGGATGAGGTTTTGAAAGATGTCAGGTCCAGATGGGGATCTCTGGTTAGTGTGAATGACCAAAGCAAAGGCTTCTAAGCACAAAGCTGCCACGGCAAGTCTGCAGTGAGTCTGCGCTTCTGGTCTGAAATGTCAAAATATAATTGTTTAAAAAAGTTAAAGTTCTCACACAAATACAAGGTGAGCCCATGTCAAAGGCTGATTTAACTCATTAATTAGGGAAACAGCAGAGTGGCAAATTGCTTCAAAAAAGGGTTTGAGAGACTAAAGCCTCTATAATCAATAAAAGAAGGAAAACTGAAAGAAGGCTGCGTAGTTAGATGTGAATCTGGTTAATGTTCTACAGAGCAATAAAGCTGTAACCTGTGGAGCTATTTTTGTTTTCTATCAGGCAGTATTCATTTGCAATTATACCAGACAAAAAAAATCGCTGGTAGCTTGCCAATTTTATACATATTTATCCAACTCTAGAGAATCTGGGTCAGAATCAATGGTGAAAGATAAGACAAAATTTGCATTTTTCTAGAGCATCAGATGCTCCCAAAGTAGACTATTTTCACAATACTCTAAAACGACTTCGAAAAGGCATGCAGTAATCTCCTTTCTTAATTTCCAAGGTTCGGATAAACTGGCTAGAAGAAAAATGTTCTGGACAGATGCGGAGGACCTGGTGATGAACTTGGACTTGACTGATCAGTTTGAAAAGATGGATATTGGGTGGAGTCGAAGTTGAGGCATCCATGGTCAGAACCTTAGGGAGTATCTATTTAATTAGAATGATGTTTTTTTCCCCCTCTTTTGATCAAAAGAGTACTACAGATTTGTAGTTAAAAAGCAAAAATTAAAATGGCATAGAAGAATACAAAGCGACTTTCCCTTCTAGCATCCTGCGTTCCATTTCCCGGAGCCTCTTGGGATGGTTTCTTGTGTGTATCTTTCAACATTTTTTCTCTGCATATATGAGCACACACTCATGCACACTGAATATTGTACACGAATGGGGCCATATTGTGCAAATTGTTCTGTAACTTGTGGCTTCACATTACAATATTTTAGACATCTTTCTATGTCTGCGTATTTAGAACTACCCCGTTCGTATTGCCAGTTGTATGGTACTCCATGGAATGATCCCGTAATTTCCCTAACCTGTGATAGACATTTAAGTTGTGTTAGTAGTTCATTGTGTTATAATATGTTTCAGTGAACTGTTTTGCATATATATTTGCATAATTGTGGAGTTCTGCTTATTCATTGGCCCAGCCCTTAGACATGGAATTGCTACAT
This sequence comes from Camelus dromedarius, assembly GCF_036321535.1. Lineage (NCBI taxonomy): Eukaryota > Metazoa > Chordata > Mammalia > Artiodactyla > Camelidae > Camelus > Camelus dromedarius. Next base: position 14,982,415 of record NC_087450.1, read on the forward strand.
CTGTGGTTATGTACATAGAAAATTTTGATGGGCATTATCAACTTGTCCTCCAAAATTGTTGTACTAATTGCTTTGCCTAACTACAAATTCCTCATTGCCTTATAAATGCTGTGTGTTTTAAATTGTTTTTGGAGATGGGAAATGGTACTTCATTGTTTTAATCTGAATTTATTTAATAAGAGAGGAGTTGATTATCTTTTCATATGTTTATTGGCTATTTGTAACCTTTCTGTTCAAACAACTTCTATTAATCCTCTTTGTTCCTACCATTTTTTTCCTCATAATTTCTTGTAATGTGGAATGTCCTCTTTATCATACACGAAATTTCCACATACATTTGGATTTTTTCTGGATTCTTTATTCTGTTCCAATCTTCTGTCTACCTATTTAAGCAGTAACACTATTCTGTTTTAATAACTAACTTTGTAATACCTTTTACTATCTTATAAGATTAAGTCATCCTCAGTTACCCTTCCTGTTTAGAATTTTCTCACATGTTTATTTTTTCAGATAAACTTCAATATTATTTGATCAAATTCAAAAAAGCCCTACTGGGATTTTTTTTTGTAACTGGAATTGAATTGAGTCACTAGATAAACTGGAACTGTCATCCTCACAATAGTGAGCTTTCTTGTTTAAGAACAAGGTTTATTTTACATATTCAATTTTTTTGTTATTCTGTAGTGTTTTCAAGTTTTCTTCACATAGGTCTTGCACATTTCTTAAGTTTATTGTTAGATATTTTGTATCTGTTTTTGCTATTGGACAAATGATTTTTTTTCTTCCATCATATTTTGAGTCTTGTTTGTATTAGGGAAGCCACTGATTTTTGAATATTCTGGAAGAACTGTGATAAGGAGCATGACGAGGAAGAGAAGGAGAGATGTCGGGGAAAGAATCAGGAGACTGCAGGGGAAGCCAGGGGAGGATGCATTTCAAAGAGCAGGATTTTGACACCATCAAAGATGTCAAGGTCAAGTAGGAGGGAACGGGACATGCATGTACTAGGCGCCAGCTGAGAGAACGATGTGGTAAAGATGAGAGTAGTTAGGAATCATGCAGGAAGGAAGGACACGCCACTCCTCCTTGCCTTTTGTGTGCTGTTCCTTGCTGTAGTCCGAAAGCCCTCTGCACACAATAGAAAAATCTAGAAGCTTGGTTGCATATGCTATGTGTGTGTGTGTGTGTGTTTGCACATGCAGCTGAACACGGAGCACAGGGACCAGTCTTGGAGTCTGTAGGCTCACATGGGAGCTGGGTTCATTTGCAGTGAGCATGCTTCAAACCCTAAATTAGCACGCAAATGCTAGAAAGTTAGCATTCCCTGATGCAGTGGAGCAGGGTAAACTGGAGTGTGGATTTGCTTTTCCTGGGAAGTGAGAACAGTAGATGAATAGCAAGACTTTTTTTTTTTTTTAATAACTTGTTTCAAGTGAGAATTTGTTCAAATGTCACCAGAGTTCCCCAAATGGCCATAAATCCCTGACTTGGCTTGAGTCTAGCCTTCCTCTTCCTGCCCACGTTTAGCAACCTTGCTGCCAGCTATGAAGGTTCTCTTGGCACAGCGGGGAGCAGGAAGAAGAGCTGCTTGATTGGCATATGGCGCTGCCTTCTCCCTGTTGCTTTCTGTTGGCCCAGCTTCCTGCCTTTGCAATATGGGGACTTCCATTGGCTGTGATGTTAGAGAAGGGTAAAGGTCTATGAATACCATTCCACATATGAAAAATACCCTTCTGGTGACTAGACCCTGAGGGCAAGACAATGAGTTGTCAAGAAAGATGGTTTCTCCAGCTGGAGGGCCTGAGGTATCCAGCTCTGAGAAAAAGGAGGGTCATTGATACGGATGCTGATAGTCAATCCGCCGTACTGAACTTTAAGACTATAGAGTAAGAATGGGATTTACCCCTGTTTTGGAGGAAAGGCTACTTAATAGAAAGGCATTGACTCTCAAATTCTAGGGAGGCATTCCTCAAATGGCCAGATAAAATACAGAACACCCAGTTCAATCTGAATTTCAGATAAATGATGAATAAAAATTATTTGTACTTTCATTTGCTGACTCTGGAAACACCAAACAGCTAGTCCTTCTAAAATAGAGATGGCCATAGAATACGGGAAATGCATGAGCGAAGCTCAGCGGGACTTCACCGGGTTATCCCAGGGACCAAAGGCTCTTTGGAAAGAAGGATTCAGGGCTAGGTACCCTAGGGTTCCATTTTCTATCCATCCTTTGTGTAGTGAGCCTTCCACATCTCTCTTGTCCACTCCATTCCATCACCACCAAGGAGATTCCAGCTATTAACAGCATGGACCCCAGATGTTCATGTGCTCAGTGATTTATTCTGGGGAGGGACTTCCCTTTGCAGTAAGCTCCTATTGGTCTCTCTGCCTGGTTTCTCTCTCTCAACACTGCCTTCACACCACACCACTCCATCCTGAGCACAATCACCTGAAAAATGACTCCCCAACTCCACTTCGTTGTGTCCTATGGTGACGTATTGCCACTTAAGCCCACCCACTTACAGAATTTGAACCCCATCTGTACGTGGCCTGGGATTTTCAGCCATGTAATTGTGTCTAGCTCAGCCACATCCAGGCATCTTGTTCCCTGAGTTCTTGGGAGCGGGGCTTTCGCAGCCCTTCAGAGCTCCTCACTCAAGAAACACTCGCTGGTTAATTGGTTCTAGAGAAGCCTATCAGAATTGGCCAGAGTTACTGAGTGGGAAAGTTGTTTCAAGCTGAAGGTTCTGGTGCTGGAGAAGTTCGGAGAGACCAGAAGCCACCAAATCCTCCTCCCACTTCTGTGAGCCCCCCTCCCACTGTTGTTCCCGGTTTTGCGGCTGAGAAGGCAGAGGTCTCTGTGTTTGAACTCCCGATTGAGTGAGTTTGGTTAGCAGATGCTCCTTGAAACTCCAAGCCAGCTTAAGCAGAAAGGGACTCAGTAAATGCTGGTGATGGAACTGAACTGAGAGGTTTACTCTTCGAGTCACTGCATTCTCCGGTCATAGATTTTGAGGATGAACTCCATGATATATCTGGAATTTAGCATTTGTGTCTACGATCTTGTTCAACAGGATAATCTCCTTGGCTGCTCTATTCAAGAACATTACAGAGTCTTGGTGGAAGTGAAGGAGAGAGCTCGGAACCAAGATTAGTAACACTAGTAATAAAAATAGCTGAAAGCTGTAATCGTAATAATAATAACAATAAAATGTCCACTGTGCTTCAGGTGATTTATAAATAATTTTCTTTAATTCATACAATGTAATCAGTAGGTATTTTTGTTACCATTTCACAGATGAGAAAACTGAGGTCCAGAATGGTTAAACTATTTGCCCACAGATTAAAAACTAGTTAAGTACTGGAGCCAGTATTGAAATAAGTGCCCATCTGGCTGAAGTCTTAGGTTAATCCAATATACAGGTCACATCCCTCTTCTTGTTGGTTTTTGGGGCCTTTTTGCTTTGTGATTACAGAGTCAAGGGTTCATTGAAGGGGAATGAGGGCCAATGCTTAGCCTGGCACCCACAGTGAGACAGCACTCCACTCGGGGGTCATCTGACTCCAAGACCAAGAGGAATAAGGCACTTAAGCTGAGGTCCTTGGGGTCTGGAACATGATGTGAGTCCCCAGGCCAGCTTCTCTGAAACCAGACCTCACCTTGACCCTAGTTAATTTCTCTATAGTTACTCACACAACAAAATTCCTGCTGTCAGTGGGTCCTGTGATGCAAGTCCAGGCTGCCAGCAAACACAGAACAGCGCTAATCCTGGGGAACTTGCCCCGGGGCTGGGCAGGATGTCCTATCGAATGATTATCATGTGATGAAGCCCCAGGGCTTCCCCAGCCTGCCCAGGCTTTCCTGCTGCAGCGTTCACAGACTTTTCTTCTGGCGCATCCAGGAGCTGGAAATTGCTCATATGGATCACGCCCGCAGTGCTGCCAGGCCGGCAGCTTTACGGAGCTGAAGGCCTCCCTCACTCAGGCTTGATAGCGATTGAGCCTCCCAGTTGGAGTCTGTTACCTGGGAGCTGTCCAGATCCAATGATGAAAACTGGCCGGGGAGTAGTCATTTCGGTCAATTACCAGCAGCCCATTAGAGGAGGGCTGGCAAACCTGGGGAGCACTGAGCATCATTACCAAAGCACTTTGGGTGCATTGTTTTTCCTGCCTCTCTCCTCTTCACCTGCCTTGGCTCTGTTCTTTTCTTTCATGTTGAAACTCATGGGAATGTGAAAGGAGACGGAACCTGTGGGTTTCTGATCCCCAGGACAGGGCTGCTGGGTGGTGGGATGGGATGAGATGCTCTGTCCTTTAAAAGTGAGCCGAGCCTCTCTCACCATCCCAGGAAAGAATGTCGGCTTTGTTAAGAGTCCGTCGGCTGAGTCAGCAAAGAGGTCAGAGTGTGGCTGGAAACGGAGTGCCTGCAGGGTTCGGCTGGGCCTTCTCAACCGGGGAGAAAGGGAGCCGCGTTCTCCAGGAGGGCTGCATTGCCGCCTTTCCAGGCCCTCAGGCTGACCACCTCAGAAGGTGCTATGCATTTTGGGGTAGAAATGCAAATGATTAGGTTCCTAGACTAGACCCACTGAATCAGAAGCTCTGGGGGTGGGCCTGGCAGTCTGTTTGAGCAAAGCCTTCCATGTGACTAGGAGGTGTGCTCAAATCTGAGACCCACTTCTTTAAACCCATGCTATTCAAAGTGGGGTCTTTGGACCACAGCCCCAGCATCCTGGGAGATGACTAGAGATGCAGTATCAGGCCCACCTCTTGCTGAATCAGAACCTGCATTTTAACAGACCCCTGGGGGGATCTGATTGCACTTAGAAGCTTGAGAAGCACTGCTGAGAGCGATGGTTCTCAAGCCAGGCTGCCCGTCAGGCTCACATCCCACCCAGGCCCCACCCCAGACCAATTAAATCAGAATTTCTCGGGGTGTATAAACACCCGGGCGTCAGTGTTTATGAAAAGTTTCCCTAGTGATTCTTATAATAGTCAAAGTTGAGAGCAATTGCTTTGGACCACCACCGGTTCCTGAATCACAGGGAGCAAGGGCTGTTAAAAAGCAAAACCACCAGCCAACAGTGCGACGATCAGAACAAAACCAGCGACGTGGAGCAGTGCTTCCCAGCGACATGGCAGGCCACGTTTGTGCCTCGTGGTTGGGTTGGGTAGATGCGCAGTTACTGATCCCATCAGGCCTTGGGGCTACAGGATGAGGCCTGGGTTGCCACAAGCAACCACTGACCCTGGGGACTATTACAAATAACATTTCCTGTGTATGCCATGACAGGAAAAGGGTTGGAAAACATGCTGTCAAGAACCTAAGTAAGTCTATCATTACTGTGTTACGGCTAACTGGGGCGGCGGATTATGAGTAAGGGAGGGGAATGCTGAAAATCACTAACTCTGGGGCAGAGAGGGCGGGAATGGGCCTTTAGATGGTGGATGACTTCAGTGATTCAAATCCAGACCATCGTTTCTAGACCGTCATTGCCACCTGGTATTTATTCAGCATTCGTGCTATTTAGAGATTTCCTAGCTGCTGTCCAATTATTTCTTGCAATAGGCTTGGGTTATTTTCCCTTCTTTGGTGATGAGGGAATTGAGCCCCAGAAAGGTGAGGACTCCCTAAGGCCAGCTAAGAAGGGACAGTTGAGTGGTGAAGAGGTGCTTCTTTAATGCCCGTTGGAAAGGTCTGGAGCTGTCACCTTCTGCTTCAAAATGGTAAATGTTATCTCTTTGGAGGGGGTGGCGGTGGGGGGTGCTGCTTCCCACCCCCCTACCCATCCCCACCCCCCAGCTTTCAAGCAAGACTCAGCGTTCCTGCTGCTGCATTTCGTCCTGAAGGCGCTGCCCGGAGCCTGGGGCTTCCTGGGAGAATCCCAGGAAAGCTCTCAAAGAGGAACTGTTCAGCTAACGACAAAGCCTGACTGTTGTTTGGCTGGCTTGTGTGTGTTAACACGTCCCCCTCTCGCACAAGTTTTCATCCTGGTGCTGGAGGAACATATTGTAATTATGCTAATCACGCTGGCTGGGCAGCCTGAGGCCGAGAGGGAGGGGGCCCACCCTCCCTAACTGTTTCCCTGTTTCCCTCTCCTGGAGCAGTTGCCTGTCTGCCAGAGCCCCCAGACAGGCAGGGGGAAGGCTGTGGGGCAGGGGCCGGCGGGGCTGCGGTGGGAGCCTGTGTGGGGCTTCTGTCTGGGGGCTGCGGGACCCACCTGGTTTGCAGGGAGGGAGGGGTCAGGGAGAGCTGCCCAGGGTGGGTTACTGGGCAAAGGGACTTTCTGCTGGATTCAGATGGGGACTGTGTTCAGGACGGGCTCTTGGGAGACTGTGAAAGAGCCAGGTTTTCCTTGATGTCCTTCCCTTGGGCGGGGATGGCTTTTCCTCTCCTCCTCCTGCCAGTCCCTTCCCTCTTCATTTCATCTTTCCTGACCCTCCAGGCACACAATGTTTTGCTGCCGGTTTGGAATTTTGTTGGCAGGCAACTTTATGACACAGATGTAATTATAGATACAGATACAGATGCAGAAATTGATGTAGACATAGTTTTAAGCATCTTCACATAGAGAAGACTTAATGAATGTTTGACTACAAAGGCAGCTCATTAGAGAACACAATCCTGAATGAACCTAAGACTGTGAATGAGGGAGGGAGGTGTCTTCAATCCAAGTGAACTGTCCTGTGGGATTTTCTTTCTAATTGAGATGGGTTATAACAAGAGAATTATTAACAACTGGCATCAAACTTTATCTCTTCAGAAAAGAACTGACTTTTTTTCAGGGGGTAATGTGGTGGGTCATTTGGAGTTGAAAGGCTAGGTCTTAGGGGAATTTCTGGAAGGGGAGGGCAGGACAAACTGAGGGTGCTTAGGAGAATGGGAGAATTTGTTGTCTTGGGAGCCAAAGGGAGGGAAAGTAGGAAAAAGAGCAGGAGAACCATAGGGTAGAGAGGCTGACAGAGTTTTAAGCACAGGATTGATGACGTATTATGGATTTATTGCTGTGCTGTTTGCGCTCACTTTGTCTCATGCCACCATCTTCATGGATTCCTCAGGAAGCTGTGCTCCGCTTAGATGTCACTGGTGAGTGTGGCTGTGTGTGTCATGTACGGATGTGTCCATCCAGGGAAAGGAGCTTATCCTCACATCTGAGCTGCCGTGGACTGAAAAGGAGCTTAACCAGGGGTGACAGTGAGACAGCCTCTGGACGCTGGACACCCATATGGACTTTCTCAGGATGCGTCATGCTGGGCCTCGCCCATTGTAAGCAGATCTTATAGGGCAGCATGACAGCAGTCGTCATTCTGGGTTGCGTTGGAGTAACAGCTGAGAAGCCAGCCCCTGAGTCTGTCACTGGTCAGAACTCTGCGATGATCTTATTTTCTGCTTCCGTTTAGTTTTGTGTGTTTCCATTGGTCGCCTCGTATCCAGCTGTCAGGAAGACCGTGGAAGGACTTCTCCTTTCTTCTTTCTCTTCTTCCTTTTGGCATCATGCAGGTCTTTATAGCTGTCAAGGACTCCAGGGGATTGCTAAGCTCTGTGTAACTGGCGGGTGGGTTTCATTTAGCTCCATGTTTCTTCTGTGGGATTCTTTGTTCAACGTTGGTTGCGAAACTCATGATTCAATCCAAAATTTCCTTGCCTCAACTAGACTGGTTTATGGTACCGTGAACCAAGCACAGAACGAATGAAGACCATTAGTTCAATTTATGTTGTCTGTCAGTCCAGGGCAGCGGGGTCCTTGCACAAGGCAGCATATTTTGCGGGGGTGCGGGGAGGAAGGAGGGAGAAGTGTATCTAATCTCTTATCCTTCAGTCTCTCTCTGTATATTTCTTTCCTTGAACTTCCCTAGGTTTTCTCTTTGTCTTATTTTTCTCCTTCTGTCTCTTCTCTTTTTGTTGTTTCTGTTTCCACAAGATGTCTTTACTCACTTTTTCTACAGTTAAATATTTTCCTCTTTCCCTTCACTTCTATGGTCTTACCGTTTTTTAAAAATCAGCCGATTATCGATTTTCAAAGCAGGGGACAACAAAAACATCTCTTTGAAGCCTGACTCCTGAACAGTCACCAGTGGGTTAAGCAGAACTTCCCTCTCCTCGACTATTTAACCTAACCCAGGTGTTAGAACTCAAGTGGCCCATTATCTGAAAGCTCTTCCTAACAGTGGGCGTTCTGACCTCCTAAGCAGGATGAGCTTTTCCCATATCCATTCACAACAGGCTAAATGCAGGGCAGCATTTCAGTCCTGAATCAGAATCACCCTGCATTCTTGGCACTTTAAGCCAGATTGCTAATACTCGGTGATTTTATTAGAGCATCTCTTTGTGGGTGTGGAATTTTTTTTTTTCTTTTTCATTTTAAATGCTAGTTAAGAGGGAAAAATGAAAAAACTCATTCCTCCAAACAAGAATTTGGCAGGCGGGTAGTATCTGGAGCAGAAGGTTTAAATATTATTTACATGTTATTTAAAGTCACAGTATGATCTTGTGCATATTCTGACAACATTGAATAGCTTTTCAACTTGCAATTCTTATCAAGATTAGATCAGTGTATTTGGAAAAAGGGGAAACCTATGATGAGTTGTTACCCCTAGGGAAAGAGAAGCCTGCCACTGTAGTGCAACGTCTATGCAGTTGGAGGGAGAAGGAATAACCAGGGCACCTTCTCCACTGGGGCAGGCAGCCTAACCTGGGTTGGAAAACCATTAGCCCCCAATATGTGGTTATTGACCTGTTCAAAGGATTGCTTTCATTTGCTACTTCAGATCTAATCATTTAATCTAGTGGGGACCACATTTGTTTACCACATGTAAGAGCCCACAGCCTTCTCAACTTTGAGGATGGGGCAGGGAGGTGATTCAATGGAAAAGCAACAATAATACAAAACATCATATAAGGAAGGCAAATCTCATTCTATTTTCTAGCCATTATTTTAAGAAAGACTGAACAAATGAATTTATCAGAGAAAACCTGAGGAAAAGTCCTTGCTGTGTTCAGTTATTCCTTGTCATGTTTTGGGCAACAATAAAGTTATACTTAATATGCAGCTCATATGGAAAAGAAAGGATGGCTCAAAGATGTATAAGTCAGGCTCAGTTCAGTTATGCTGTGGTAACAAACAAGCCCCAAATCTCTGTGGCTTAACAGATAAAGGCTTATTGCTTCCTCATGAAAATTATTCTACTGGTTCAACTTTGAGCTCTTCAGGAAGTTCCTTTCCAAGAGATCTAGGTTGCTTGCATCTGTTGCTGTCTGGAACACATCTTCCATGTTGGTTTCTGAAGCATTGGAAGGGCTTGGCTTACTGGCTCTTAACTGTTTCATCCCAGAAGTGAGAGACATCACCTCCGCTTGCAACTTGTTGGCCAGAATTAGCCGAGGTGCCCCTCCTAACTGCAGTCGAGCTGAGAAATGTGGGGAACACAGTGAGGGCTGAAGATCTTTGCCACAAAGCAAAGATGAGACCAACACTATGTTAAAAGGGTCTCATTTTGATAACTACCCATATTTGTGTGGTAGGGGTGTTTTCGAGATGCCTGCAGAGGGCTGGGCTGCTGGGATGGTCAAGGCCTTTTCAGAGGCAGAAGAGCGGGAGTCAGCTCTACGCTGGCTCAGATGGCTGGGTTTGGGTAGATGGGATTATGGGAGACCTTGAGAAGGTCTGGGTGCCCTAGTGGGGGAAGAAGGTGAGCTGAAGGGTCTGACGCTCACCACTTCAAGCCTGTAGGTGAGTGAGGTCCCTCTCCGAGGCTGCCCAATGCCTTGTAGGCACTAACCATTCCCGTACGTGGTCCCCCCGGATGCTGGACTCTCTGAAGGCAGGGACTGTTCCTCACTGCTTGTTGTGACTGCAGCAGCGTGTAACACAGTGACTTGCCCCAAAAGTGCTAGCTGGGTACTAGCTGTATAACTCGGGCAGCCAGAGTAGGTCCATGGATGCTGCTCCTGCCGTGGATACCAGCACTTCTCAAACTTTGTTATGCTTATGGATGACCCAGAGATCTGGTAAAAATGCAGACCCTGGTTCAGTGAGTCTGGGGTGGAGCCTGGAATTCTGCATCTCTACCAAGATGTCACATCTGTGCATAAAGCTATTAACGGAGGGTTCCAACTGTGCATTGCGAGGCTCAGTTGTCTGACTGCAGCAGCAGGTTTTCCCTGGAGACCGCTGATGCAGGAGGTGCTCATTTCAAGCTGGTTTTTCCTAAGACCCAGACCACTGACAGGAATCTTGCCTGGGCCTTAAGAAGCAAAGAGGCCTCCGTGGGCTGAACCATCTTGAATCTACGCATTCTCAACCCACCTGGTTTTGTTTTCCCCTCTTAAGGAATCTGACAGGCAGTTCATAGCTCATCAAAGAGCCGTATCCAAACTGTACTTTGAAAGAATCAGAAAGGACTGTTTTTGAATGATTTTCTCCCCATCGCAACCCCCCAGCTCCAGTCCAGCCAAGAGGCCTGGATGCCGAGTGGCTTCCTCAAGCATTCGGATTGTGTCTGAGCAAACCCAAGGGGCCATCAAGTTACCCTAACGCCGGCCACTTCAGAGCGCTCACTTGAGATGACAGTTGCGGCCTCAAAAGAGGTATGCAAACTGGAATAATGAAATGTTCCATTTTATTAAGTGCCTGGCCAGAGGGAGGGATTGCATGAGAAAAAGAGTAAAGGTGGCGAGTTTTTAACTTGATTTCTTTGACGCTGATAAGCAGTGATTTTTGCAGAGGGGGTAAAAAACGTAATCCACTGCAATAAAACCATTTTCATCGTGCCGTGGGGATGAGTTATTGCTCCGAGAAAGGCCTGGTTCCTCATGGCAGCCTGAGCCTCCAACTGCATCTTCCGTGGGTCAGTCTGACTTTTTTATCGCACTGACACGAGAGAGCACTTCCGTTTCTTCCCGCCTCCATCTGTAAATTCTTAGGGGAAAGGCCACCCGTCGCATTCACTTTGGGTCTGATTCCTGGGTCATCTTGTCCTGGGACTGGAGGCGATGCCATGGGAGCCGGGTGGCTTCCATGTTTTCAGGTCCTGAGTGGTTAGAAGGACCGAGAGGAAATCGTTTTTGCATGAATCCGAGGAGGAAAAGGCCATTTCCTCTCCTTTCTGCCTCATCGGACCCTTAGCTTTCCAGAACTTTGTTCAGGTTCATTTCCAGAAAGTGGGATTCTCTGCCTCTCCCTAGACTTGGTAGACGCCCGGCCCTGAAACAGCAACTCTGCCAGTTTAAATGCAGAAATGGGAAGAAGATGCATATTTAAAAATTTTTGTAGTTATTTTATTGTATTTTTTATTGCAGTATAGTTGATTTACAACGTTGTGTTAATTTCTGGTGTCCAGCATAGGGATTCAGGGATATACATATATATTCCTTTTCATATTATTTTTCATCACAAATGTGTAATTTTCATGTGTGCCTCCACATTTCTGCCTATGCCAGTAGCGTCTGTGTGCCTTGGGCTGGACCACGCTGACGTTTCCGGTCATTTCCCTTCACTCCCAAGATCTGTTGGAATTGAGAAAAATTACAGAGATGAAAAATCTTGGTATGAAGATGACTCGATGTCAATGAATGGAAAAGAGTTCATTCCTCCCAACCTCCTGATGGGTCCTCTCGACTTTTGGTGCAATCTCTCGTGAACAATTATCAATGGAGAAAATACAAGCTTTCAAAGATAATTTCTGTTGTACAAGAGTCACTTAGAAAGAGGCCACATGGATAACCCAAGGCCAAAGGTGGGTGCGTTTAACTCAAGGCCGAGTGTGAGTGCAAACTTGGTCGGGGAATCTTCTAAGATTTCTGTGGTATCTGGGGGAGTTTGTTCAGATTCCTCCCAGTTTCTAGTGTTATAATATTTGATCTCTTTCCTCTTAGGAAGGTCAGATGAGGTGGAGCCAAGAGAGAGCTGAGCGTTGTTAATTACTGTGGATGTCTTCTGAGCTCAGAGTCCTGCTCGGCTTAGCTGGCAGATTCCATCCACCATGGAAGGGAGCTTTGAGGGGAGGAACTGGACTATTTTTGCTCAACAGAGTAATTGGTAATGGATATAATTTAATCAGTGCCTTTCTGTCCCATAGTATGCTTTGCCTACACTATTTCTAACCCCTACAACAATCCTGCAGAAGAGATGTCTTTCATTTTTCGGATGAAGGCACTGAGACTCAGAAGGTTAAATAAGTTGCTCAGGATTTATGGTTAGGAAGTCGGTAATAACTGAGACTTGCACCCCACCCTATGACCACCCCACCCCCAACTTGTGATGTTTCTATATATCATGTGATATATCATCTGAGTTTGTGAAAAATCAGCACCTAAACGTCTGCTTACAAGGGGGAAGGATTTTCTGAAAGGAATAATAGCAACTCAAGAACATGTTAAGAACATGTCTCAGCATTTACTTGTCAGCGTTTATCAGGTACCCACTTTGCGTAGAGTTCCGCTCTTAATTGTGTCGGAGGGATGGGGGCAGAGTGAGGAATGGTTACTGTTGTTTCTGGAATCCATGAACCCAGAAGTGACTTCTCCTTCCTGTTCATATCATTGTCACAGGCTAACCTGTATTGTCAGGTACCTAAGCTTTGAGACCAGAGAATCTTTCCTTTCCTGCTGTGAGATTCCCACACAGTATTTAGCAGGTGCTTGATGTGTGTGCCCGATTGATTGGCCGATTGACACAGAAGCTGCTTGGATCTGCTTATCCTATAAAAGTCAGGGTGATACAGGACAGACAGCTGCAAATGCATGTACTGGTAGCTCTGCAGAAAGTGCCATCTGAGGCAGCTGCAAAAGACTGTACTCGAGCCAGCGGAGAAAGTTCCATTGAGAAAGAAAGGAGCCTGGACGCAAATTCCAATTGCACCTCCAATGGATCAGAGCCTGCTTGTGGAGCACAGCCGTGTCTCTGACCGAGCCCTTGGGAGCTCCTGGCTCCTAAGGATCTCATTCAGCTTTAGTTTAGGATGGTAATAACTTAAACCCCAACACCAGAATGGCCACTGGTCAATCAAATGAGCTGGCAGCTTCCAGACAGAGTCGTGAAATGAAATACCTCAAATTGACCAGCCCGAGAACATTTTTGCACAGCCTGTCCATCCCTTTTGAGCTACTGAGAGAGCAAAGTAAAAGAAATTAGAACTTTGAAATTGCTGCCTGTCCAGTGGCAACCTCTCTGGGACACGGAATGAGCTGCAATTTATCTAGTTTTCCCATGGAGACACCTTACAACACGGCTGCACCAACCACATTTAATGAGTATGGACATGTTAGGGGCTGTACGAAGTCTCCTGAGCTCATTTAATTTCCACAGCAAATGGGCAAGGTAGCAATAGTTATGCTTATTTTATCGATGAGAAAACCAAGGCTCAGAGAGGGAAGTACTTTTCCCAAAGTCACACAGCGAGGAGGTGGCAGAATCAGGACTTGAACCCTGCCATACTCTTAAATGTTATATAGCTGCCATTTCCCTAGACATCACTTTTTCAAGAGAAATGCTCCTTTTATTTTATTTTATTTTTTCCTTTTAATTGAAGTATAATACACAGATAAATGTCCAAGTCCTAAACGGACAGGCTCAATAAATCATCAGAAAGTAAACACTCCTGGTAACTAGCACAGAGGTTAACAAGTGAAACATTAACCACATACCGGAAACCTCCCCTCACATCCTCAGTCACCTTCCCCAAAGTAACCACTACCCTGCTTGTGAACTTGACTTAAATAGAATTGGATGTTATATATTCTTTTGTGTATGCCTTCCTTTGTTCAGCATCACATCTGTGAGATTCTTCCCGACAGCTTTTATGTAGAAATGCTCCTTTTTTAAAAGACGGGGGGTTAGGTTTCCCAGCAAGTGGTGTGTGTCCTTGTGATGTGGGAGACAGGAAACATAAAATGAATCTTCTGCTCTTTCTCGGTTTGACAGCCATTGCAAATAAACTAACAGTTGGAACTGTTTTGTAGAAGAACGCCATTCCCCTTTGAGGTCTGCTGCAGCCATGCCACTGGTAGGAAATTCCTTGGAGAGTTGGACTGCCAAGGTTACGAGCCCAGATGGCCAGGAGAAGGGTAATCAGACCAGGAGGGTCTGAAGGAGAAATGATGAGTGTGGGAGGGAGAGGCGGATGAGTTTGACTGGATATGTTTCCATCACTGGAAGAACATCCAGGGGTGAATGTTGAACTAGAAGGTAGAAGAACGTGACAGAGGCTTGGCTGTGAAGTTGGCACGTGGCTCAAGAAATATAAGGCCATTACAAGTGTCAGGATGAGAGAGCTCAGTAAAGGACGCAGTATGGGAAAGGGGGAAATCACAGTAGGAATCTGGGGAGGAAGAGGAACGCACAGGGGAAAGTGAAGGTGTTCAAAGCTAGCAGAGGAGGAATTACACAGGATAATTGTTAAAAAGGGTCTACTAAATTGTTAGATGGTTAAAAGCGGTGTCTACCACAGCTGAGCATGCGTGCATCCTCACGTGACCTTGGCCCCCGGCCTCGGTGTCTGGTCCCCAGGAAGGGGTAAATACAGGCGTGTACACACACACACACACACACACACACACACGAGAATCTTCTGGGAAATTTTATCCATAATAGCCACATGGACTGACGTCAATAGCCCAACAGACAATAAATTGTAACATATTTAATTGTACATAATTATAATAGGACATAACAATTAGAAAATGAACCACTCTACCCACAATAAGACAGCTTAATCTCACAGACATCATGTTGAGTGACAGATTTTTTAAAAAGAGAATTCATACAGATAGTGAAAAGTGAAGCGGGCTGCGTTTACGGTCTCCCTGTAAGAGACATTTGGGGTTCTGACCCTCCTTTATACAGTATCCATAGCAAGTTTATCTTTGTAGCTGCTGCTTTGAAGGTAGGGTTTTTTGTTTTTTGTTTTTTTTTTGAGCCCAAATAGAGCATAGAATTGGCTTCTTCTATTTAATTTGCAGCTCCTTTTGCTCGCCAACTACCAGAGAGAACACATGGGCTGATGTCACAGACATCTGTGATGGGTCTGACTGGACCCCGGTCCTCGGAGGCCACCATGCTTAGCGCCTGCTCTGGGAGCGCTGGCCTTGAGCACAGGTCGAGATTTTGTGCTTGGTCTTGGTTTTTTTTTTTAAATAGAAAACGAGCTCATTAGGTACGCTGCCATAGATGACAGCGGGCCACACAGATGAGAGGTGCCGGTGTGAGCCGCGCCTGATCTTAACTTTGTAGTTTGACTCATACATCGGTCCCTCTTTGTGGAAGACTCCAGATCAAATACAGAAACACTAGTTTCCTTATTAAAGGTTTTTGTCGTTGTGGCGGTGTGTGAGTTTTGTGAATATGTTTGCTTTCTACGCCCCAAGGAGTCGTGAGCGCTAATTTAGGAATCCTTTATCATGTGGTTTGGTTGTGAGTCATGGCCTTTAGAAATCAGCATAAACTTCACTCTCTCTCTGTCTCCCAACATCAGGCATCAGTGCCGCGATCCATTTCCTTTTGGTCTAAGGAGGCAAAGTCTCCCCAGGGTTAATGAATACCAGCTATCGTGTGATAAGACCGAGTAGCTGAGCGTATTAATGAATGATGAACAAACTGGCCGTTGAGGAGCGGAAAAAAAAGGAAACAAGCATCCTTAGCAGGACAGCGTGGAGCTGAGAATCAGGGAATCAGCAGCAGAAAGATGCCTAACAGCTTAAGAGAGCAGCCGGTGGCAAAGGCTGGCAGCTGGGATGAGGCAACTCTGCAGGATGCAGTGAGTAATAAGAGGCTACAATGAAGATCTGAGGGCAGCAACGGCAAAGTCTGTGGTCGAGTTGGAGAAAAGGTGAGAGCCCCGACTGACACGGGATAAAAGTTCTGGCAGTGCCCACCTGCCATCAAGACACTGAAATGAAAAGCAAAATTTCCCCCACAAGCAGAAGCAACTATTTCCAGTCATTTATGCATTTAGGGTTGGGGTGGGAGTGCGTAAAACATCTGAAAGATTGGATTGTTTGCTCTTCCATCATTCATTTTAATTCAGTGGGATTAATTCAGTGGAAACATAGTCTAACAAAGGATCATTATTTCACTTTTTATTGTGGAGATTTAAAAACATATAAAAGTGGAGGGAATATTATAATCCCCAAGGTGCCCATTAATCACTACTCAGTACTAACAATTATCAGTAGTTGGTCACTCACAATACATACGCATTTTTGAAAAATGAGTCCAGGGGAATTTTAATTAGTTTTTGTATTAAGACCTTGTGTCTATCTCTCAATCTGTTTTGCTCTTTGAAATCAAAATAGCCACCAAATATCCAATAAAGAGACATTTGGGGACTTTTCTCCCCCTTTTCCCATAAGCACAAGTTGGCACCATTATGGGAGCAGACAGCAAGTCCTGCTGGGGCTGGCTCTTTTTTGGCCCCCATTATGGACGAGACTTCAGCATCAGATGGTGGCTGGGCCGAATGGTGAAGGATCCTGGCAGATTTGGGTGCCTCAAACCCTCTCCTTGACCTGTTGGACCCTGGTCCAGGCATCCTGGAACTCAGCATCTCTGTACCCATCTTATTTGTTAATAAGGTACCTTGTTTTGCTGGACTCATTCCCAGTGAGAATGGCTGGCTGGTGACATTTCATATCCATTTGCAAGGGGCATCATCATTTGAATTGAGAATAAGAAGCTGGGTGAAATATAAATTTGTAATTGTGGGGGCAGCAAGCAGCAGGGTAGGGAATTATTTATTTGGGGTGCAAGTCCTGGACCCTCAAAATCACTTGGTGTAGGCTGCCATCTATTTCCAGACACAAAGTGTCTAGAACCCACCAAACCCAGTGTGCTGGTGATGTCCGAGATCTGGGTGGGCCAGGACATCTTTGTAGCTCCTTAGGCTCAACTCCCTCCTCCGAGGGCTGGTCAGCCTTGCGCTGCTGCCTTCAGGAGCCCTTCCCATGGCAAGGTCAAGAGCTTGGCACTGCGGTGACTTCTGTGGGTTGAGAGAAGAATGCGTAGGCTGTTCATTTAGTTTTACTCCCTCTTATTCTTTCTCTTGCAAGGGTTGTCCACCCTCTACTGCCTTCTGAAATGATTATTAATGGAATCCTCTTCCCTTTTTCTGAACTCTTGGTTTTTCCTCTTTGTTCCTGATTATCTTAATTCTGCGAGGCTCTTTTTCATGTCTCTTGCCTGCCGGCCCTCGATTTACAGTCCGACCTTTCTTCTCCCCACGTCCTTCTTTTCCATTCCTATCATATTCTCTCTCTCTTGCTTTCTCTCTACTTTGAGCTTGCACAGACTAGAGCAAATTAAAATATACCTTACAAATTTTACTAGCCTGATTATTCTCTTTTAAATGAAGACTAGGCAGCAATCACACTGATCTCTGAAACCCAGGTGAGTCCGAGGACAGAAGAAAACCATCAGCTCTTCTCTTCCTTCCTGGCCATTTGCTTTGATGTGACTTTATCTTAAAGAACATTATGGATTTAAACATTTTGTAAGTCCCATTAAATTTTTTTTCCCAATGGGAAAGAGGTAAATTACTAATATTTGGGAATGACTTAGTATATCTTTTGAGCATCCACCAGGTGCATGGCATTATGCTGATCAACTATACCTTTTGAATGATATTTTTTTCAAAAAGGCTGGTGTCCTAGAATTAATCTACAGAAATAAGAAAAAGAAGAATGAAAGTATTATGCAAGTATGAAGCCATGGCATTGTCATATGACTTATCTTTAATAGTTTGGCTCAATTCTCATCTTCTTCTTGAAGATTTTCCCAGAAGATCCATTCTTGTATTCATCCGTCCCTTTATTCATCCAACCATCCATCCATCTACCCATCCATCCATCTACGCATGTATCTTTCCTTCCTTCCGTCCATCTACTCACACACCCACCCACCTTGTGCTTACTCTTTGCAAGGCACAGTGCAGATGTTGGCCAAGCAAAGAACAGTATAGTTTTCTGCCCTTAAGGAGCTCAAAGTCTGGTAGGAGAGAGCTTATAATAATAATAGCAGCTAACACTTACTGAGTTCTAACTATATGTTTGGCATTGCAATAAGCATTCGAAATACTTTATCTCATTTAATCCTCAAAGAAACTCTGGAGGTACCACTTTACAGATGAGGAAGATGATTGCTGGGCTAGAAATATTGGACATGAAGGCTACTTTGATTTTAGGAAGTGCTTATCTAAAGCCCAGAAGCCCTAAATCTGATATGTTCAGCCTCATAAACCCCAAGCTCTTGTGTGTATAATTTCTATAAACTTTTACTCTTCTTCTACTGCTAAGATCTAGGAGAGGATTTAGGGGCCACCATTGAACATCCAGACCCAGAGAGCCCTCCCTGTGGGGACATCTCCCGCAGTGAAGGGTTAAGTGGGGACTCTGCTATTCATAGTCACACAGCAGATAAGCCTGAAAATGGAAGGAATTCTGACTCATGGAGCCCAGGTTTTGGAAGAAGATTCTCTTCTATTGATTTCTCATTGTTTTGACCTCATTTGTATTTTTATAATGTGAACACATATTTACATCCCAGCTTAAAGATTTTCTTCTTTTATTATCTCTGAGTGCCAGTGATGGCAGCTTTAAAGAAGCAGCAATTTTGGAAACAAACAGGGAAGTTAAATAATTTGCCCAGGGTTACTGGGCTAGGAAGTACCAGAGTGACACTTGAACCCAGTATCAAGATACTTGTCTCTTGTACTTAATTTGTTCCACTTACTTGGTTATGAGCTTGTAGTATAAACAGCAAATGCTTGAATCCAGACCAACCTGGGCATGAACATGCCCTCTGGCACTTGCTAATGCCACCATTTTGGGCAGGTTAAACTTTTATAGCCTTAATGTCCTCATCTGCAGAAGCAGCATAGCGGTACCTACATAAAAGGACTGCTTTGTAGACCTTAAAACAAAGACCACAAAGATAAAGAAGGACACTGTACAATGATAAAAGGAGCAATGCAAGAAGAAGATATTACACTTATTAACATATATGCACCCAATATAAGAGCACCTAAATATATAAAACAAATACTAGCAGACATAAAGGGAGAAACTGATGGGAATACAATAATAGTAGGAGAACTTAACATCCTACTAACATCATTGGACAGGTCTTCCAGAGAGAAAATCGACAAGGCAATGGAGATACTAAGTGACCCAATAGAATGGTTAGACTTAATTGATATTTTCAGGGTATTACATCCTCCCCAAACAGAATATATATTTCTTTCAAGTGCACGTGGAACGTTCTCTAGGATAGACCGCATCCTCGGACACAAAACAAGCCTCACCAAATTTAAGGACAGAAATTATTTCAAGCATCTTCTCTGTCGACTGTGTCATGAAACTAGAAATCAGCCATAAAAAGAGCAACGAGAAAAAAACCACTGCATGAAGACTAAACAACGTGCTACTAAAAAACCAACGGGCCAACATTAAAGTCAAAGAAGAAATTAAAAAAACGCCTTGGGACAAATAAAAGGGTTGCTGTGAGGATTAAATGGGATAATGGATGTAGAAGCATCAGTGCGGTACCTGGCATGCAGAAGACCCTCCATAAATGTCTGTCCTCTAAATCCTAGCCTCTTCCCTTAGTTGGATTTTAGTGCCCCAGGGACATATCCCTGCTCCAGGTGGGAACTCAGAAACTAACTGATTCACGAATAGGGCTTTGCAGGGTCTTGTGAGACCAACCTTTGTCAGTTCTTAGTTCACCCATTAATTCTTCACTGTCTCTTTAATTTTAGGAATCATATAGACATATTGTAGAGCATGGGATCCCCAAACTGGCCTATCATCATCATCATCAGCATCATCAGCATCATCTTCAAAGCCTCCAACAAAAGAGATTCCCTGGGCACACTCTTCAGGGGGTGGAACCAGAACATCTTTACTCTCTCTGAGGTGATCTATGTCATCCACCAGTTTGGAGAGCTACTAACTCCAGAGAGTTTCACTTTCTCCAAAAGCCAAGTGTCCTATGTAGAGCTGCTAGATAAAATATCGGGTGCCTTGTGAAATCTGAATTTCAATTAAACCATCAATACTGTTTTGGCATAAGTACGTCTCCAATATTACACAGAACATGCTTATGCTAAAAAAATCAGTCATTGTTTATCTGAAATAAAAATTTAACTAGGTGTCCTGGATTTTTATTTGCTAGATCTGGCAGCCGCAGTCCCATAATGTGGGAGGTGTGTGAGGAAAAGGGGCCAACGTTTTCCCGTCCTTTCTACTGCCCTCTGAGATGCACAGAGTGCTCTCTGGCCGGCTTTCCCCTCCATAAAGAACATGAGTCGTTAACTGGAATTGGCTGAGGCTCCTGAGATCTAATTTCTCCCCCCACAGACATTATTTTGCACCATCCTCCAATGAATAGAGATCTAGGAGTTGTGATGGGAAAGATTTTTTTTTTTTTGAGAATCCTTGTCATCTGAGGTTCCAGGGAGCCACTCTTTTGTCTCCATCATGGGGACAGCCTGAGGCAAAATAATGCTACTCACTTCTCCTCCTCTTCCACCACTCACCGCTGGCCCGTTTCCTTAAGTTGGCATCACGGTGAATCCTCAGTCCTCTTTCTTCTCTCTCTTTTTTTCTTTTTATAATCTACAAAAAAGCTGAAAAGATGAAAAAACTGTTCTGAGCTTAATAGAAAGTCTGTCTAATAATAATGAATCCTGCAGCGGGACTTGTAAAGAATGCAGATCGTGCACACTTAACCGTAATGGTCCTACAAAGTAATGAAGACTCAAGCGGTCCTTACTAGGTCTCAAGCTGTGAATCAGAACTCATCTAACGTTCTGATTGCTGAAGGAAATCGGTAATTGATGTGACGGGATGGCCATTATTATTATTATTATCACTTAAAAAAAAATTCAGACATAGCAGCTCGGAGCCAGCCCCCAGCCTCCTTGGGGTATACCAGGTGTGCAGGGTGCGTGCCGCCCTTCCATTAAATCTTCAGATGGGGGCTCTAATAAATTTTGCATTGAAATAAGTAATGACCACATTTAACGACCAGTTTGTCTGAGTGTTAACAGCTTGTGAGCCAACAAACTGGCCATTAACAGGTGCTAACTTCTGCTTTCTGGTTTAAACAATCCATTCTCATCTCTCTCCTGTTTGTGCTGGGGACTTATGCAAATTCCCGCCTGGTGTTTCCATTTTCCTGTGATCTGCAGCTCTTGCTAATCAGCTGGGTACCTCTCTGCTAGGGGCTCCTTTTCCCTAGGGTTGTCTCTTCTGCAGTCCGTGGATGAATGAATTTTCTTTTTAATTCATTTTCACTCCTGAAGGATGAACGTATCCCAGCATAGTTCGGTCCCCGAATAAATCAGGTGAAAAGTCGTGGAGAGAAATCCACTCTTGAAACATAAAATCTCTTACTCTGAAGAAGGAATGCAAACAGGTTAAACATCTCACAGTCTGAGGCAGCGTTCAGTTTGCTGCGGGGAGGTGACAAAGATTATTGTCTCTGTGCTAGAAATGAACAGATATTTCTGTTTGAAGAGTGTGTGATTACCCCATCCTCAGTCCAACATGTGCCTGTGAGGGGGCCGAGCCGTCCTGAGATATCCCCTTCTCAGCCTCCATTGTTTCCGTTTCCTGGTTTTTGCCAGATTATCAGCCAGTAAAAAGGACAGACTTCCTCTCTCAACATATCCTTGGAGGAATAAGACTGGGATAGAGGGTTTGAGTCCTTGGTCCTATTAACACCGACCCACCGCATTAGCTTCCTGTGGACAGAAGGGGAGTCAGAACGCAGGACGTCCAAGTTCAGCCCGGTGGGAACCATCTTTACCATCTTGCGTTTAGATGGTACGCACGGCATATACCCTATTCTCTCTAACGCGATGCTTCTCAAATGATTTGCGGCAAAGGGCCATTAAAAA
This sequence comes from Camelus dromedarius, assembly GCF_036321535.1. Lineage (NCBI taxonomy): Eukaryota > Metazoa > Chordata > Mammalia > Artiodactyla > Camelidae > Camelus > Camelus dromedarius. The sequence goes on from NC_087450.1 coordinate 15,004,306, forward strand.
AAACAATCCTATCGACTGTAGATTGATAACTTGTAAAAGAAAATCACATGCTTGGGCATCCTGACAGTGTCAAATTGCGACTCAAGTTTTGAAATGCCTCCTCTTAACTTTCTCTGTTTACCGTATCATGGTAACAGACAGTCTGCAAACAGCATCAGTCAGGGACCACACTTTGGGCTGCCCGCGGGAGCCGGGGGCTTCCCTTTTGACAGCCAGGAAGCTGGTGGAAGGAAGCTGTGGGCCAGCCACCCCTTGCCACGCTCCTCTCCTTGGGACGCCTTTAATGTGGGGGTGGGTAGACAACGAATGCCTGGATGGGTTTCTGAACAAGGGACGTTTGTCTCAGACCCCGATATTTTCAGCACAATCTTCCATGCTTTTTGATCAACACAAATGAAAAGCTTAGTTATCAAAGTAATTCTCCATCCTGGGTGTCCTTCAGACCAGAGTGGCCAGGACACTAGTCCTGATTCATCAAAGCCCCAGAGCAGAGACAAATAGAGTTGGTGTTTGTGGGGGAAAGGTAGGCGTGTGCTGGAGCCTCTCACATGTGGAAGTGGTTCATAAAATGGGGCTTTTATAAGGTCCTGTGTACTTTATAGGTGTTAGAATTTTAAAACTTAATAAGGTTGATGAGAACAACCTGTAAAATGGCATTTAAAGGCACACAGAAGTTTTTTCTCAGATGCCATGATGTCTAGTTGTATTCAGAAGCCACAAGGTACCATTTACCTTCTTGTTTGTAGTTATTTTCAGTTTGCCCCAGGATCCGAAATAAAAATGCAGTGTTTAAAATTGTGAGTTTCTTTTAAAGGTCATTTATGTATTGTTCCAAAAATATTGAAAAGCAAAACGCTTAAAATTCAAAGCAAACGTATGTTTTGCGAAGACCTGGCACTGCTTAATGGCCTAGGAAGAATTATATGAATATCAACTTTAATTATATCAGAGGTTTTGCTCAATTTGAACTGAAAAGTCCCCGTATTCTAATTCCAGCACCGTAACTCTAAGAGTTCCTTTGTCTCATAGTCTGTTTTCTTCTTGTTAATATATTGGAGGCCTCAAGAGTTTAGTTTATTTCTTCAGCTAACATTTATGGAACACTTACTGTTGGAAGGCAAGTTGCAGGACACTGAGAATCCAAAAGGAATTGAGACATAGGCCCTGCCGTTCGTGATGCTTGCAGTGGGGGAGGAAAGGTGAGAGTGGACACACAGGTAGTCTGACGTCCACCAGAGGCTCAGGGAGGTACTGGGGGCTGCAGAGGAGGAGAGAATCACTTCTGCGCGGTGGCCGGCAGGGGGGCGGAGGTTTGGGGAGGGAAAAGAAAGGATGGATATTCTAGGCAGAGGCCACCAACTTTTTCTATAAAGGGCCAGATAGTAAAGATTTTAGACTACGTGCACCAGATGGTCTCGTCTGCAACAATTCAACTTTGTGGTTGTGATGTGGCTGTGTTCCAGTATGATTTTTATGTCCTGAAGCAGGCGGTGTGCCAGACTTAGCCTATTGGCTATAGTTGTGGGCCTTGAAGGGAGGGTAGGTATGGACAGGTTGAATGTGGGATTGAAATTGTGTGTGTTGGGGGGAGGGGGTTGGTGCATGGATGATGAAGGTGGATATGTGTTAAGAGTAATTAGGGTTACCCGGGAGGAAAGGAGGGTGTGGAGGGATAAATTAGGAGTTTGGGATTAGCAGATACTAACTACTATATATAAAATAAACAACAAGGTCCTATTGTATAGCATAAGGAACTATATTCAATACCTCATAATAACCTATGATAAAACATGAAAAGGAATATATATATATATATATAACTAAATCACTATGCTGTGCACGAGAAATTAACACAACACTGTAAATCAACTATACTTCAATCAAAAAAAAAAAAAAGAGTAATTATGAAGGGCAGATGGCCAAGGTAGGACAGAGCAGAAGGTATTTTTAGGGAGATAAGTAAAGAAAAACCTGAAAATCAGTGTGGATCAGTTTTAAAGAAATCCGGATGCTAAGCTGAGTGATCTGAAGTTTAACTTGAGGGTAGTGGGAAAAAATGACTCTTTTGGGGAGGTCAGTCTAGTCTATGTGGCAGCAAACAAAACAAAACAAAACAAAAATGATTCCCGGCGTCCTTTCACACGGTGGTTTGCTTCTCACACACACATAGCGTGATGTGCTTGAGGCTGTTCTCCCAGATGACAGCCAGTCATCCTCCGTACGTTGACCTAATGACCCAGACACTTCCAACTTGTGGTTCTACCATTTTGACTTCCTGGGTCACCACAGCAGGGAAAATTGAGCTTAGAACATGTGCACTCACTTCTCAATGCCTTGGTCCAAAAGCGATCCCCTCCCTTTCACTCCCAGTCCAAGGGCCAGAACACGTTGCAGACTTCTGCACAGCTGCGAGGCTGAAGAAGAAAATAGAAACAGGTGGGCATTCAAAGTCTCTACCACATTGTCTGCAGGCGGAAAGAAGCCGATGATGGTCCGAGTGGCAGAGGAGTAACATGCTCATAGTGTTACCCTTGGAAAATTGAGCTAGAGGATGGTCTGGAGCAAAGAGAGGCAATGGAGACCAGTTAGGAAGTTACTGCACAAACTTACTTGAGTCGATAAAGAACTGAACTAAGGTGATGGTAAAGGAAATGGGAAGGAAATGGAAGGTGTGAGGGCATTCAGGTCTGGTAGGGCATGAGCACAAAGAAGAGACTGGAGTGCAAGGTGATTCCTTGGATTGCAGGTCAGGAACGTGGCCAGGGAAATCAGAAAGACTATATAATAGAAGACGACATACAATCCAACTTTGGGGGCACACTGATTTTGGAATACTGGGTGGACATTTGAGTAGAAGCTTCCGGCAGAGTTGGAAATTGGAGTTGAGAGGCTTTGGTGCTATAAGGGTAGGTGAGATCACCAAGTGACAAAAATAAAGAAGAGATGGGGCGGCTGGGAGGGGAAGGGGGATGAGGCAGGAAGAAAAGGAGTGAACAGACGGACAGCAAGACAGGGATGTACAAAACCAAGGGGAGAAAGTTCCAAAAAGGAGCATGTTCAACGCTGTTAAAATCTGCAGAAGGATGAAAGGTGTGTTGTAGCGGACACTTCTAATGCACTGCCGGTTTCCCTGGGGTCCCCTTCAGTGTTTCTGGGTGACCCTTGTCCAGCCTTGATGTGCTTTTGGCTCCAACGGTGACTCTTCTCATGACGACCGCCTCCGGGCTACTGGAGTGACTTTGCTGGCAAGCTCGGAGAGGAGCACGTGCCTGGAATTTACCTTCCCCTACCTCCTGTCCTGAGTCCTTAGCCCATGACTGTCAGCCCAGCTCCGTTAAGTAAGAACGACTCTGAGGAATAATTTATACTCTAGAGAGTGCCCCCGTGAGACATTGTTTGACTTCTTTCCCCACGTTGCCCTGTGTGCCCCACTCCCTTGCCTTTTTCCTCTGGGGGCACTGCCTTAGTAACTCACCTGTGAATCCTCACTGCAAGGTCTGCTTCTGGGGAACGGGACCTATGATCATGTGGTCTTGGGAGAATGGTCCAGAGGGTGAAGCAACCACTAGTGACTGGATAGGAAGCTGGCTGGAGAATTCGATGGAGTAGTTGAATGGTGAAAAGTTCAAGAGAGTGAAAGGGGGATACAGTCAAAGAAGGCTGCTTGCTTGGATTTTTGACTAGACAGAATCAGAGCTTATGGATGGTCAGAGGGGATGAAATTAATGAGAGGGAGAGACAGGAAATACTAGAGTGAGTGAGATAGAGGGAAACAGAGGTAGAAGTAACCTTGAGGGAGGTGGTCGAGGAAGTCTCCAGAGCATAGGTAGGGGATGGACGTTACAAAGGAGGCAGCACTGTGTGTCCTTTGACACAGACATGGGAGCCGAAGCAAGACAACTCGAGTTGGAGAGTAACAAGATGACCGATGGGGATGCTAGAAGCCAGGCTGGGAAGGCTGTATGGAGGGCGTGGTGGGGCTCCTTCATTTTGCAGATGATACAAAGGTTTGGAGAGCTGAAATGCCTCAACTCGCCAGGAGCGGGACTGAGACCGGGCGCGGCTCTCCTCGTGGCCCCTCAGCTTTTGCCAGGTCACCTGCAGAGAGAAAGCCACAGGAGGCGGAGGACTCTGGATAGCGGAGGGGAGGCTGTGGACACCCTTGCCCCCAGTGAGTCCTGTGCCAGCAACAGAACAGGAAGAAAGCAGAGTCTTAGCCTCTCCTAGGACAACAGGTGGTCCTGAGCACCATGGGACACACTCAATGTGACGGCCTCACCAAAGTGAGCTGTGGCAGGGAGAAGCATCTTTCTGTCTCCACAAACATGGATTTCGAAGAAAAACACCCTGAGGAGGAGGAACTGGGTCCTGGTTCCCAGGAGAGTTTCCAAGTTGCTTTGAAAGTGGACGATTGTTCTGAAGCCCTTCGTATGGTCATAAGCATCACTGAAAGATGTTCATGAACAAAGAGAAGCCAGCAAGTTTCCTGACTCTGGAAGGGGTGGCGGTCAAGGCAGCAAAGGGGTGGGAGGGGTCTTACAACTTCTTTGTAAGGGTCTGGAATTTAACTTAAGTCATTAGCTATTGGGCGTTGAAAGGGGGGCCTTTATTTTTGCAAGAGGATTTATGGCCTTTTATATGTTTATTTTTCCTCCACTATGAGGCATCCCAGGAAGAGAGAACACCAGGGTCAGGGACCCCCTCTGTCCAGCAATAGGCCACTTCACCCCAGGCTCCCTGGAACAGAGTGATGGGAGAAGGCCGTGCTTTCACTGGCCTGGGCCAATAGTTGGCCTCAATCATCATCTAAGTCAACCCTCCTACCCTCATTCCCACCCCACGTCAACTCGGCCCCACCCTGTCCACCCGTGCCCACTGTCACTCACTGACTCTCTTGCTCACCTTTTCCTGCCACTCACTGTGTGTCACGTCCTCTGCTTGGTTTGTGAGAATATGAAATAGGATAAACTACACTAGTTGCCCTCAAAGAGTTTACCCGGGGAGCCTTTTTACAACCCCAGGAGTTATCAAATTGCTTTAACCAAACCAATTCAAGGCAGTTTGGAGGGTTATCAGAGGATTGTTAGCTACCAGAAGTTTAAGGATTCAGAGGGAGAGACTGCTGGGTTGGACTGGGTGTTCTGTGATGGTTTCTTAGTAGAAGCGGGAAGACAGCCAACCCTTGAAAGTTGGGCAGAATTTGGATGCAGAAGGTGAGAAGAGGCTAGGGGGGCAATCAACTTTATATGCACCATATGCATGTAAATGTGTGATGTGTGTTTAAGCAGATTCAGGGCATAAAGGAGACATTGATCTGTTTTTATTCCCAAGGCAAATGAACTTGTGTGGGCAGCCCGGGGACTCATTAAGTGCTTGGTGAATTGGAAGGCAGTTTCTGAGAGATTGGAATGCTGAGCCTGGCAACCCTGAAAGATCACTCCATCAATATTGAGTGAGGGACTCTGAGTTGCAAGGATTCTACTAGGGAGACACAGGGTTAAAGAAGACGTTGTCCTTGCCCTTGAGAACCATACAGTCAGTGATGGGTGGGGGGTGCACACAAGCACGCTGCTCATGGTGCAAGGCTCTCAGAAGATCAATATAAATAAATAGTGCTCCAAAATTTCTACAGGAGTTTGAGTAGGCGGCAGTGGGGAGAGGACGGAGGAGTGATGATTTACTGAGCATGACTTTAAAAAAAAAACTTATTTATTTAAATTGAAGTATAGTTGATTTATAACGTGTTAGCTTCAGGTGTACGGAAAAGTGATTCAGTTATACATATACATATGTGTTCCCTTGCATATTTTTCCATTATAGGTTATTACAAGATATGGCAAACCGTTCCCTGTGCTATGCACTAGGTCCTTGTTGTTTACCTATTTTATATACAGTAGTGTATATCTGTTAATCCCATATATGTATCCATTTATATTTTTAAAAATCAAACTCTTGAAGTTTTTGGTTTTGGGGGAAAAGTTTTAAAAGAAGCAGTGATAATAAAGATGTATGAAGAAAACACATGATTGCTCTCAGGAGATTTTGTATTTGAACCTGAACGTCTTCATTCTTTCATTTTATAGCAACACTTCGCTTTCACCTAGCGTTGTGGGGTGGGGGCGGGGCAGTAAATAACCACAAAGAACTCCTACAATCACCCTCTAAACCCATGTTGAATTGTTACTGTTCTCTCCTTTCTCACTATTTTGGTGGCAGAGCCAGAACTGCTAATGTGTCCTGAGTTTTGCGTCTGTCCTCGGCATGTGGTCATTCAATGATGGAGGGAGGGAGGCACTACCGACAACAGTCTGGTAGGAGGCGCACCTGCGGGGGAGGGGAAACGGCCAAGGAAGGGGAGGGACTATGGTGAATCTGAACGAATGAAGCATTTCCAGAATTAGAGTGTCCATCCATTGACAGGAGGCCATGTCATTAACCGATTGTTGGATCGTCCATCTTCCACTTTGGGGACCGTCCCTTCTTGGCCTCAGACTCAAGTCTTTCTTGACCACAATCTGGGTGTGGATAAAAGCCCTTCTATGGTTAGAAAGAGAAATTTCACAGAGAACTGAGAGGTAACCCAGCCGGCCAGCAAAGAGGTGACGGTCCCGTACCTAATTGACAGTGGAGGGGTAACCTCAGGTTACGTGCCTTTCGACTGAAGTTCTGTATTAGCTGTTTGCTTGGAAGGAGCAGATGTTTTGGCTCCGGTGGTCACAGCTCACCTCTGTCTGGGAGGTGCATCAATCACTTTAATTATAATGGAACGTGGGGCCAGGAACTGAAGGAGAAAAATCAACCCAATCCCAAGAACAATCTTTCTTGATGAATTCTCCCCTAAATCGAAACAATTCGCTGGGTATCCCAGCTGGGGTTCATATGCTTTTGATTACTGTGGGCTATTTAGCTCTACAAAATGACAGGCTGCTTAATGGACTTTTAATGGTTATAGGTTTCTCTCTCTTTTTTTAATGAGCTTCACCAGTTTGTTACTAATGCCCTGTAGAAATTTGGCGAGGGGCCAGACTTGATGTTACACATCCTGGTTTCCAGGCGGCATACAAGCAACCATCGTAGCCAGTGGGGAAGTGCGGTGCCAATCGGAGGGTGATGCCGTTAGGGCAGGGAGAAGAGGAGAGCTAATTGAGTGCCCTGTGGTCCTAATCATTATGTCATCGTAGAGAAGGTGGTTGCACTTTGCAGTTGAAGTTACCCCAAAGGCTCCAAGGGCCTTGGGATCCCAGGTGGCAGGAGGGTGTGCAGTGCTGGGAATGGCTTTGCCATTGTCTGAGCTCCAAATTGTTGGTAATAGGTGCCCCTTGTAGACTCAGTTGCATCCTATCCACCAAAGGCCCTGTGAACATCTTGAGGCCAAGGCCAGGTTTGTCTCTGCCGTGCCGGGTGCCAGATTGGGCCCACATTAGGCGCTCAATTCATGTCTGCTGAAAGGGAGGTCACACACAGTTAGGAAGAGTGTGGGAAAAGAGCTTTTCTTGAAGGGGCTCCCTCTCCGGGTCTTCAGAAAAAAGCATGCGATCTGGGGACAAGAGAAGAATGACAGATGAGGATGAGAGAGACAGTGTCCCAAGTCACTAATAACCACACCAACTCTCATTTCTTGTCGTACAAAACACTCTATACACATCCCCACCCGTTGGTCCTTCCAGCAAAATGTCGAGAGGTAGGCAGTGGTGTGTTGATGAGTTGAGTGTTTCTCAGCTAGCTTTGGGGGGGGGGGAGCTTGGGGGACAGGGAAGATGCCCAGATTTGTAGCATTTGCTGATTTCTATGGTAAACACTCCCACCAGGGCCCATTTCCAACTACCCAGGTGATGTCAGCCAGCTGGTGGAATTCCAGAAAATTTAAAAATTGGCTTTTTTTGAGTGGGCATGAGCACCCTGCCAGAGATGGGATCGTGCCTTTTTACAGATGCTAAGTATGGAGTGAAAGAAGCAAATAGCAGGTAAGGGCCACGGAGGCCGTAAACGACAGAATCCAGGTCCAGAATGCCTCCAAACACTATGTTCCTTTTATTTTTTAATTTTTAATTTTTTTACGTGTGTGTGTGTATATATGTGTGTTTTCTTTGGTGGGGAGGTAATTAGGTTTATTTTTATTAAATTATTATTTTCTTAATGGAAGTACTGGGGATTGAAGCCAGGACCTCATGCATACTAGGCATGTGCTCTACCTCTTGAGCTATAATCTCCCCCCTCAAACACTATGTTCTTAACCACTGACTGTGGCATTACCTTTCTGAACTTGCTTCCCACACTGTCCGAGCAGCCACAAAACTAAGGAGCAGGGACCTCAGTCCACACTTCCCTAAAGCCCGTTCTGGTTTCCTGAGGCCGCCCCTGTCAGTTACGTGTGACATTCGCCGTAGAACCCGCCCCTGGCAGTTACATGTGACATTCACCATAGAACGTCTTTGGAGATGTCCTGGCTCCTGGGCTGCCCCTCCTTGCCCTCGCTCCCTCTCTGGAGGTTTTACTTATTAACTGATAGCAACACAGACCTCCATGCGATGGTGAGCTTTCTATGAGGGTACCACCTCCTTATTTAATAGATGAGCAAATTGGGGGCTTTAAGAGATCACATGATCTGTCCAGATCCCCGCAGCCTGGGAATAAAACGGAGAGCTGGTTCCTAATCCAGGGCACTTCCCTGGAAACTCGGGAGCCCTCCATCTCTTAAGAATAACAAACGAGCCCTGTATTTTAAAAAAAAAAAAAGTAGACGAAGGTGGATTTTCCTGCCTCCTGGCTGATGTCCTTACTCACTGCTGGCTCCCATTTTGAAAGATGCAACTTGACTTCCCTCGATTCGATTCGGGGGCAATGAGCCGAGAATTCAAGGACGGGCAGCGGGAGCATGGTCATCATCACGAAGTGAATGCAGGAAACATGAAAGACATTCTTTGGGAGCTTTTGTGGTCGGGGAGGAGGGGCAGGGAGAAGAGGTGGGGGCTCCTGGTCGAAATGCCCTCCTGTTTCGGAGTCCCGGGATGGTCCTAAATCACGCCTGGGTCATATGCTGCATATCCTTGTCTCTTGGCCCAGGGTGAAAACAGTTCACATTGTAAAATTAACTTTCCAAATTTGGCTGGCCCACACGGGGCCAGCCTTCTTTCAAAGTGAGTTTGTGAATGAATGGATGAATGTGTTGATTGGGTTACTGTTCTTAGGGGAGCCTTCTTTGCATGGGACTTGGAGAAGGATTAAAGCTGGTTTTGAAAAGTGTTGGTGCTCTCCCAAATACAGCATGCTGATAGAATTCTGGTTGCACTTTTATTTGCTATGGAACAAAATGCTCTGGTTTCACAGAAGAAATAGCCCAGCAGATGGTGTTTGGTGGATGGCATGAATGTAGCCTTGTAAATAAGCATTCAAAATAGACCAGCTTCCCCCCAAATTTACCATCTGCCCCTTACCCCATGAGGTTCACAGGTGGTAAGAGAAAGGAAATAGATGCTTTTTGTTGTTATTATTACTATTTTAGGATCCCCAAATTATGGAAATTCCCCAAATTATAGCATTCTTAAATTTGGTTATAAAAAATTTAGAGAGTGATGCCTTTAACAGATTTTTCCAGGTTTAATCTGGTTTAAGAATAAAATCTCGTCTAAATGCCATTTTCTTGTTTATCTTGTTTTTGGCGGTAGCTTCTGATGTGATCCTCTTTCTGTAACCCTCATCACTGAGGGTCTTGGTCTACATTCTCCCTGGCTCTGGACAAGACTCTCAGCTACATTGTTGCTTCCATCTCCAGGATAATCTACGGATAGGGTCTAGAATCATACAGACCTGGGTTTGAACTCTTTTTTTGGCTGCAGAGCAATGGACAACTTGGTCAACCTCTCTAAATCTCAGATTTCTTAGCTGTAAAACAAAGAAGCTAGTGTGATTAATAAGACTACTGGAGATGGTTGTTTAGATTTAAAAAGGCACCTATAGCCCTCAGGACAGTGTAGACAGCGTTCAAAATATGTTAATTGTTACAGCTCGCACCATCACCAGATGCGTCAATGTTATTAACCCACCATCATCTCCAGGACGCATATAATGTATCTCCTATATATACACCTCCTCTATACTATAATACACAGCTGTCTAAATTAAGGAGTAAAGGGGAATTCTAGATATTCATGATTTATTTTGGGTGTCCTGTGAAGGGTGATGGAACTCATCAGGCTGACTGCTCCCACTCTTTTTTTTTTTTTCTTTCCCCAAAAGGAGATTCCCATAGGCCACCAGCCAAAACATGACTCAGAGAATGGAACGCTTTGTGAGGTTTTGTTGGGTTGGGTTGACTATTACTGAGGCAGGGAAGATTTCAGTCAAGATTTTATCACATCGTAAATGGTGGATGATTCAGTGGGATGGACTGAGAATTGGGAATAGGGATCTAAGGTTTTGTCGAATTAGTTTGCTCAGATCTGGGGTGGGGTGGGGGAGGATTTCCAGGTGGCTGCGCTGCGAAGACCCTCACTTTGGAAAGTTTTGTTGCAGTTTCAGTGATGACAAAGGGTTGAGGCGGAAGTAGGGGCCTGAGAGGGATGGAGCGTACCTTTGTAGCCCTTCTCACTTCTCACTGGGGCGGAGCTGTCTTTATTTTTAGTGATCGTGTTTACTTTGGGAGAATGGGGATTGGCTGGGGTGTAATTTATTGAGAGGAGGAAGGGCAAATGTTCTAAATGAGACTTATTTATGGCTCTTAAACAAGGACGCAAAGAGATCTGACCTGTAATATCTCACCTGTCCAGCATTCACCTGGTTCTTTTCTCAGAAACTTTCAAGTGGCAGTTAGAATCATCGAGTTGTACCAAAAGAGGTATCGCAGAGGTTTTTCTAGTCCCGGTTACCTTATGTTATGGTTTAAGCAACTCCAACAAAATGAGGTCAAATTTTGATCACACTTCCCATCCCCTCTCCCTCAATCAAGTTCCAGAAACCAAAGATAGAGCAAGTGAGCTTGTATCCTTGGTAGAAAAGGTCAGGATTGCCCCACTTTTCAGCCCATACAGTGAGTTCAGCCCAGTAGACGTTGCTGAACTCAACTGTATTCTGGCTAGTACATCATTATCTTTAAGAAACATTAATTGTGTGTCTAGCTCAGTGTGCATAAAGTTCATGATAAATAAGACATGACTCTTGCCTTGAAAGACTAAAATCTTCAAGAAATAACCTTAGGTTCAGTGAAGTAAAGGAGTCGAACTATTCTGCTCGAGAAGTAAAACTGAGAGTCGCAGCCCCAGCCCAGGGGCCAGGGTGGGATTTGTTGCTGGCTTTCCGCCTCTTCACCGCGGCAACTTGAGTAAATCTCTTCTGAGCTGCTCTCCTTGCCATTTTCAAACACTGATAATAAGAGCTGTTCTTCCTACTTCTGAATTTTGAGGCACACATGAGATCACAGATCTGCCTATAAACTGTGATGTGTAGTGGAAATTAAAGGGATCAATAGAAATGGAAGGGCTCCCACTCTGGGGGACTGCTGCACCCACAGAGCCAAGAGTTGAAGTAATTAATCATTCTGCTTACTGTCACCATCATAGTCCTGATCGGCAACTTTATCATCCAGGAGTTTTCGTTAGACACCTCTGTGCATTTAGCATTTGCATGCTCTCCAGGACCCTGCCACAATCAACACGTGCAGGTGATTGTGACTAACCAGGGTTTGCATCTTCTGGTTAGACGAGCCGTTGTCCCCGTCACTTTCGGTATGTGCACATGGCGACTTACTTGTGCAGTGTTGTGTTTTTCCCTCTTTATCCACACCATGTTCCACACAGTGAGCGACGAGAATCTTAACCTCATGATGGAGCTTAAGTATTTTCTCTGTCAAGCCCACAGATGTAATTTTGTTGACTGCTATAGAGGTTGTCAGTGATACGGGACCAGAAACGACGTCCTTCATCTCAAGGAATTTTATGGAGAGCTGGCACAAGTTGCAAATAATTTTATGAAAATTAATTCCAGGATCCAACAGGAGGCAGACATCACAAGAGTAAACTACAGCCCAGAGGTTACGATGAGTATTGTTAATTTGGTTACCAAGGTTGAAATAAAACTTCCAAGCTGCATCTAAGTCTCCTTTGGAGATGTCTTTGCTTGCTTCTGAAGCAACCTGGGGATCGGGTAATTACTTACCTAATATTCATTTTGTTCTCTCCTATTCTATTGTAAATGGATTTTATTTGAGTGACAATACACTCAGCCTCCCTTGCAGCTAGAAGTCAGCGATAGGTTAAGACGTTGTTGGATGGGACTTCCGAGAAAGCTCTTTGAGAAGGGAACAGTAGCTGATATGTCTCCCACCTTCCTTCTTCCCATTTTCCCCATTCCATGCCTGGGTATGCACGTGAGCACTGGAGCCTCTCCAACAGCCAACTTAGATCCTGGGTGTGGCACCCGTGAAGATGAAACCCATGTGCTAAAGGTGATGGAACACATACACAGAAGGAGCCTTCCACCACAGCCCTGTCCTGCAATCCTAGACGTTTTGTTCTGGATTCCTTTCACATGAGAAGGAAGTGAATTTATTTAATCGCTTATTTCCAGACCCTGTAATATCCAGGCAGTGTAATTCCTCACTGATACATGTGCTTCTCCCCCCAATGAGTAGCGCCCTTGTTTCTTTGCAGCTAGCTCCTGGAAACACTGTCTGTTGGTCCGTGCTGATTCACAAGCCTCTACGAGAGTGAAGTTGGACTCAGCTTCTGCTAATGAGCAGAGGAATTGCTTGTGAACACAATGCTGGGATTATAAGGTGCTGGCAGCCATACCAGAATAATAAGGTCAGATGGAAAATCATACCAGTAAATATCTCCAGCGAATATCCTGTCCCAATCCAGTGCCCTCCAAATACCATAGCCCGGATCCACAGTTCGTGTGGTGGGATTGCAGCCTCTTTTCCCCAGAGCCATCATTTCTGTCTGTGGGAGAATGATGAGGGTCCTGGGTACCACTCCAAGTTTTTCTCTGTGTAGCTATTCAGCAGGAGCCCACATGTGTTCTGACTTGTAACTGAAACCCGTGTTTGCGTGTGTTTCTTTTCCCTGGCAATTTCATCTGGAATCTTCAAGGCTTAAATGTTCTGTGCTAAATCTTATCCACCTTCGTCTGAGGGACACTGCACGGGAGGAGGCTCGGAGGGCCTGTGGACACCTCCTCAGCTTACTGCATCTGTGTTATAAGCACGTCGCTTGGCCATTTGCTGTGGACCCTGTAGTGCTGTACCCACCTTGATACAGTTTTAAGGCAACATTTCAGGGGAAGATTTCCCATAATCCTTAAATTGCTGTCTCATCACAGAGAGAGTTAATCTCTCAGTGTTATCTTGGCACATTCCTGAGATTAAAAAAACCCAGGGCAAATCTAAGACGGCAGACCTGGTAAAACGAAATATTCTCTGCTGGACTTCCTTTTACGGGTGGGTTTGGTGACCGTGGGCCAGATCTGAGTGTGTTTATCAAAGACAGCTGATGGTACTACTGAAATCTAATTTAGAAATGAAGGTGACAGTGTTGCCCACTGTAAGTGAATTTTGAATAGTTTGTATAAACATTATGGTGGCTTTGCTGATCCAGTTCTATTTAGGGTCCCAGATTTCTCACAAATCCCAAATATTGCTTACACAGAGGCCTGATTAGGTGGATGAGGTCACCAGTGATAGGAGGGGATTAAGCAAATATTTGCTGTCTGATGATTTGAAAACATTTTTGCAAAACTGTTGTGGTAGGAAGAATTTCTTTCTCTTGTAATAATTTGTAGTTAAATACACAAAAGGGGGAAGGAAGAGAAGGAAGGAGTTTGTGGAGAGAAAATACGTCCTGACTTTTGAAAACCTTTTCTCAATGCGTATGAATTTAACTCAACCTGAAGATCTGACTCATTTTGCTGAGCCTTTAAATACAATACACTGAAAACTACAGGGCAGCCTTTTCAACTTTACCTTCTTTTTAGGGGATTCAGGTCTATGGATTGCATAAATGTACTCAAGAAAAAAATCAGCTCACCTGGTACAAATCACTCATGCTCTGTATAGAGCCAAAATTTATTATTATTGTTTTATAAGTCTGAAGTAATTCTAAATATACCACTATCTAATAGAAACATAATGTGATGTGTGGGATGTGTATGTAATTTAGAATTTTCTAGTAGCCACATTAAAAAACATTAAAGGAAATAGGTGAAAGTAACTTTGTAGATTTTTTAAAAAGTATTTTCAGGGGGGTAATTAGATAAATTCATTTATTAATTATTACTATTTTAATGGAGGTACTGGGGATTGAACCCAGCACCCTGCGCATGCTAAACATGTGCTCTACCACTGAGCTATACTCTGCAGTCAGGCTTACTAGGTCTTATTTAACCCCATATACCTCAAATATTATCATTCCTGCGTGTGATCAGTGTAAGAAAATTTCAAGGTATTTTACATTCTTTTATAGCCTGCCTGAGTTTGGGTCAGTCACATTTTAGGTGGGCAGTAGCCACAAGGGGCTTAGGGCCACCGTATTGGACAGAAGGAGTCTGGAGGAGAGCGCTTGTGTGGGATTTACACAGTTCCCCTTCCAGCTAAACCAACCAGTGCCTAAAGGACCGAGTTTTTGACTGTGATCTTTTCACCCTCACACATTCATATTTCTGCGCAGAGTGCTAACATCTCATAAGACATTCCGGGAGTAGAGCTGGTCAACTGAAAAGAAGGAGTTCCCCAGAGCTGCTGGAGAGCCAGACTCTTTGAACAGAAGGGGAAATATCTCTCTCTAGATGAGGCAGGACACGGTTTCCGTGTCTTCTGGAACGAAGTTTTAACTCCCTTCCCAGCAGGAAGGTTCAAGGCATGCATTTTTTCTACCTGTAGGGGGAGCTCTTGTCCCTTCACTCTTCATAAATTCCAAATCCAGTTTCTCAGACGCCGGCCGCTCCGAGTTCTTTCACCTGGGTCTGCGGAGAGTTTGTTTTTGGCTCCAAACCAGCAGTGCTTTCGCAATCTCCACACGTTACGGCTGCTGAAATGCGAGGACACCAGCCGGGTGGCGGCTTGAGTCTTGTGATTCCCAGGCAGTCCGGCGAAATGATAAACAAAAGTCTTTTGTGCAATATTAATAAGCTTTAAGCACTCCCCAGCCAAGCCCCTTGTCATCCAAGCAAGTCATGTGTATCAAAAGCCCTTATATGTGAAAGTTTGTTTTCATATCTGGCCGGCGTTGAATGGGAACCCCCTTTGCCATGTTGTAAAACAAACATTTGTTTATTTTGTGAACAGCCCTGGCAGTATGATACAGGAACCGGGGCTGAATGCAGGGACCCCTTTCCAAGGAGGCGCCTTTGAAAACCTTTCTGCTGCTCCATTCCAACTGTCAACTGATCTTGAGTTCTGTTTACATTAAGACAATAACAGTGTTTCCTAAATAAATAAGTCAGGGGCACCCGTGGGCCTTAATGAAACCCCATAAATGGGCTGAGGGCTACGGGGTGGGGGAAAGGACTTTTTGTGCTGGTTAGAAACAATGGCTAGTTCATCTTACCCTGTATCCGAGGCCTGTGTTTTTAAGACAGAAGGGGGCCTTTGTGTTAATTGCACTGATAAAACTCTCCTGATAGAGCCGCCCCTGGAACGCTGGGACAAAAGATGTGACATTTCGCCCCCTGTGAATGCCACAGTGCCAAACAGGCCTTTTCTAAAGCAGAGGAGTGTTGGTCAGTCCCCCACCCCCGCAGCAGACCGGCTAACCTCTCCTGGTGTGCAGAGAAAATAAATAAAAACTGTAAGACTAAACCATCTGCCGCTGGGGATGTCTGGCTTTTTTCTTGGTTGGCTCGGAGCTTCCAGAAGTCCATTTTGGTTTCTGACCCGTCCACGTGGTCCTCAGGCTCGACAGAAGAGAGGCCGGCACTCACTCTGGAGGAGGATGTGCTGATGGAGAGTTGGGGTGTTAGCTGGTTTTCCGGGGAAGCGGGAACTCCAGCTTGTTACTGGAAATTAACTTTTCTGAGCAAAAGGCACATTCTAGGTGAGGACTGGAGGCTGAAGATGAGGAATCAGCAGGGCTCACTGCACAGAAATTAAAAATGGCATCATACGAAGTCTCTAAAACAGAGATTTTCCCGAAGTTTTGTCAATTATAAGCATTCCCTGTTTGTGTTGTTCCACAGAAACGTATTTCAATATGCGTTTAATTGTAAACTTCATGTAACCTGGTAATTTGCTTTTTGAGGGTCAGCATCTTTCACGTGAATTTTCTGCAAGTTACTACCTAATCTTTATAATTATCATTTTCTGTAGATATGCAGTCTTCTAAGTAACTATATCACATTTACATATCTCTTTCCTTATTCTTGGGGATTTAGAATGCTCATGATTTTTCACTGTTATAAATATTACAATGAATATCTTTATACCATCAATTCTTTCTTTTTTTTGGGGGGGGGGATATTAATTGGGATAAATCCCCAGGCTGTGAATACTTAAGGCTTTTTAACACATAATATCGTATTGTTTCTCAGAAGGATTTTTCAAATAAGGCAATTTATTTTTCAGGCTGTAACAGCTACCTCCTTTTCATAGCGTATTTTTCTTTACTTTTGCATCCCTCTTGCTCCTGTCATTTTCCCAGAACAACCCCTCCACCATCATGGGCTCTCTCAAATCCCTCATATAAATGTCTGTTCCACCTTCTTATAAGGCTGATCGTTCTGCTCGCCACATGACAGGCTGAGAAATCGGAAGATGAGGTGTTGGGGCAAAGAATGATGATTTTATTCAGAAAGCCAGCAGACCGAGAAGTTGGCAGACAAATGTCCTGGAGAACCATCTTCCCCAGGTCAGCATTCAGGCTCCTTTTATACTAAAAAGGGGAAGGGGTGTGGTTGGTTGTTGCAAACTTCTTGGTGTCGGAATCCTTTGTTCTTGCAGCTGTCTGTGTAGGTCAGGTCATGATGTTCCTGTAAACTTCCAACAAGAGAAATGTTATTTTCTGTTGTGCAACTCTTTGTCTCTAAATGAATGGAACAGTGCTGTACCCTTAAAGGTCAGAGCCTTGAAAATGGGCAATCCTGTCTATTTCAGGCTGTAGGCAACATTCTTTTACACAAGGTGCAGAACCAGCGTGACTCAGCACAGGGGACAGAGCACAGGGTCAGAGCTGGAGGAACAGATCTAACATGGAATGGGATTTGTTCTTCCCTGTTACACTCAGAGCCTCTTAGATGAGTACATCAAATGCAACCTGTCTTCATCACTACAGAGCAGAATGTTTCAACCTGTAATACATAAATTCCTAATTGCTCTGGTCTAGACATGTGTAAGATATACTTAGTTTTAGAGTAATTTGTAATTTATATACATTTCTTCACCCTCCAATAGCTTGAAGGTGTTAATGGGGTAGATAGCTTTTGAGAAGTCTGCCAAGTCCAACAGTCAGAGCTCCTCAATCTGTGAGTTATTGCCATGCTGGACGACGTGACTGCCTTCTCTGTCCTGCCAACCTCATGCCTGATGGGACCAAGTATGGATGCTTGAGACAGATCAAGCCACGTGCTACCATGGGACAGAGAAGTGAATATGGGTGGGAGTGGAGGGGAGAGAGAGAGGATGAGAAAGAGAGAGGATGAGAAAGAGAGAGGATGAGAAAGAGAGAAAGAGAGAGAAAATACACAGAAAAAAGAAAAAAAAAAAACACCAAAAAACAGAGTTGGAAGGTGGACAAAAATTGTTTCCTGGGTTCCTAATGATTTTATGGTTCATGGTTCCAGTCTTTTCTCAGGTCTGGCTCCAAATTCTTGGCTTTGCAATTGGAGAGGACCATCCCCCCCCCCCCCCCCCCAATTAAGAACTGTGATAAGAAATCTCTCTCTCCCTTTCTTTCTCTCTTTCCTCCTCTCCCTCCTCCTTTTTAAAATTTTTATTTCTTGTATATGCTAGCTTGGTTACTAACACACTCTGTAACAAATAGAACTGGAAATAGAAATCCCTTGGTGATGTGCAGATCCCTGTAGCTTAATAATAAAATAATGAAGCTGGACAGTGACAAAAGGTTTAGCTATTCTCTTTGACTTTGACTGACATGTGGGGCTGTTAGGTTGAAACGTGGCCTAATTCCATTTATGATTCAGAAGCAATGGGATACTTTGAGAAAAAACATTTTTTTCCCCTTTAAATTATTGACACTGTAAAAACTAGCTTATCAAAGCTGTTCAGAATGCTGGAGAGTTTGGATGATCTTATACAATGAATTTGATTCAAGGCTTTGGGTGATCATATACAGACTGATATAAAGGGCAGAATGGCTGTAAGTAATTCCTCCTGCAACCCTAGATGAATAAATACGGTTAACTCTGGAGGCAGAGAGTAAAATTTTCAGGGGAAAAAAAAAAGGCTATTTAGTCTTCTTTATATAATTAAAACAAAAAGCCCCAGAAACTCTCAAAGACCTCCTCCTTCTCATTTTTGTCTTGTGATCTCTTCCTCTCTTAAGACAGAGGATGAGCGCTGAAGAGGTGAGTACCTCTAATTCTAATAAGATTAGAATCTTATTCAGAAAACTGACACTCTCCAAAGGATGTTTAGAAAACCAGGCTGGATATCTTGGGCTATTGCCGATCACACATTTCTCCTTTCTTGCTTTCTGTCTATTCATCCATCTATCACCTACTTACCTACTTACCTACCTATCTATTTATAAATCATGGAATGAAAAGGGGAACACTGGGAGGTAAGAGGGAAATATCTTCCTTACAACCAGAGGAAGGCTTTTATACTGAGAAACAAAGGGCACAGTTCTTACTAATTGGGATAAATTGTAAATCGTACCCTCTCTTGACCTGTTGGGTGTTGCTGTTGTACCAAAGGCTCTAACTGACCCTGAAAAAAAAACATCCTTTCTCCTGGTCTGAAATGTCTTTCCCTTTAGAGCTTTGGAAATTCTGGAAACCTGGAGAGGCACTGACATTTCAGAAACTCCAGACAAATCTACCCCTGCCAATGGAGTGATTGTGTGTGTGTGTGTGTGTGTGTGTGTGTGTGTGTGTGTGTGTGTGTGTGTTTAAATTACAAACGATTGACTAGCCTTTTATGACTGTGATTGTACAATAAGGAGCAACGGGCAAAGCTATCAAATCATTTTAAATTGGCCTCTCAGTGTTTTCCTGTTTGCTGACTGGATGGAGTTTATCAGGGGATTGACATATTTCCTAGCATATGTGACCTCGGGCAGTCACTCTCCATTTTTTTTTTCCTGCCAGTTCATTCATTTAATTAAAGTGTGCCGAGTGCCCAGAAAATGCCTGGAACTGTGCTGGACGTGATGATCACTACTCTGAGTGGATCTGCCGCTGCTCCAGGGACCCTCTGCTCTGACGACAAGGCAGCTCGCCCAACCAGTGCGAGCCAGAGAGCTGGTCGGTCAGCAGACAAGTGCGCAGCGCCCAGCCTCGAACAACGTGCAGTCTGCTCCGTGGGACGAGGGGTGGCTCTTTGTTCCCTAAGCAGTGCGACCCCTGTGGGAGGGGGAGAAAGTGAACAAGGACTGGCTGCAGGCAGAGCACGTCTGGCTGGAGTGGTGATCCCGGTCATCACTAAAAAGGGGTTTGACTCTGTCTTAAAAGACAGGCAGGGCTGGAGGAGCGGGCAAGTGGGTGCTTGAGGGAAGGGGGTGGGGAGACCCAGTGTAACCACACCGAGGGGACCTGGCTGGAGAGTGAGAGGTTGAAGACATGAGGGGGTGACTTTGGACAGAGACTGAAGGTCCTCGAATACACCGAGGAGCCTGAACTCAATCCTAAATGCAACGATGCCAACTTTGAACCAGTTCACAGACTTCCTTAGGCCCTTTTCCACCCCATCCCTCGGGGTTCTAAACTTGGGCATTATTTTCTGTCTTCTCTTTTTTCAGATAAAGATCTCCCTCGATCCCCATCAGACTCCCAATTGTGTAGCCCCCCGAATAATGAGCTCGAGCTGTGGGCTAAAAGCCCAGTTAAGGAAAGGCCCTGGGGCTTGTTGTCAAGTGGTGTGGATCTGGTTGTTTGCCTGTGGTCTCAAGCCGGTTTCCCAGAAAAGCTCCCTCACAGAGACGGCCTTGCAGGATGCATGTATATGCAGGATGTGTGTGTGTGTGTGTGTGTGTGTGTGTGTGTGTGTGTGTATGGGATGGAAGCAGATTTCTAAGGATACCTGGCAGGCTGGTGGTAAGTTTGCCAAGGGGATTTATGCCGTCTTTTTTGGAGCCCGGGATGAAATTCAATGACAGCTCTTTTCCAATCAATTTGGGAAGAGTTTTCTGGGAGCACATATATGTATACACATATAAATATACACGTACACCCAATATATCCACAAAAATAGATCTAGATTGTTCTGATCTTCATGAATGTATTTATTTGGGGTTTTAAGATACATTCTTCATTATCTTTCAGTGTATATATCTGTTAAGAATTTTTTTTTTCTTGAACAATAGGTTGAGTCCACAGAATTCTCTTTCCCTTGGATTGTTTCTGTCTTCACCTAATATATTTTTGACCTAGATAGCACTGGTCTTGTCCTCTTCAGGGCTGCATGCTGTATTGTGAAACAGAGATGGACTGGGGAGAGGATGGAGTGAACAAATCGCACCCATCTGGGTAAAATATTGTCTTCCTAATTTTGTCCTGTTGTTGGCAAAAAAAGTCATGAGTGGAGCCCCCCCACCCCAACCCCAAGGCGTAGTTTCCAAAGCCAGCAGCTCCTGAGAGATGACTCACAGCTGTCAATGTACCAGTTCAAGCAGCTAGTTCAAGATTTTACCTTTTGTCTCCAGACCCCAGGTCTCTGCTGATCCTACTCGAAGTACCTACCAGAGGCTTGTGCAGGATGTCCCAAGCTGTGACACTTGGGGCTGGGCGGGGGAGCTGCATGGAGACCGGAGTCAGACTGCAGAGGGCAGTGTGAGACCACAGCGCAGGGAGCGGAGGGGACGGCCAGCCCGGTTCCTAACAGAGGCCACTTGTGGTGTCTCCAGATCAGTCATGTTAGATGGGGAAGCTAGTCAACTGGATTTACAGCAAATGTGGGCTGGTTAGCTTCACTCCGAAGAAAGTCGCTCTCTCAGATTTTTCCCTCTTCCCCAGTTCAAGACATCAAGTGTTACGCCTGGCTGAGTGGCGAACTGGTTGGTACCCTCTCCTTTTCAGGGATGTGAGTGTCTCGTGTAAATCCCTATGAAGATGACCGAGAGGCTATTTAGGGCCTTACGACGCACTGAAATTTAACTGCACTGGGTGCTAAGGCAGCTCTGCGCGCGGAGAGACACTTCTGTAACAATCATAATAACCCCAGCACCTTCTAAATCTTTTCCGGAGCAGGAGGAGCTGCAGTGAGTTTGCTGCAGCCGTGTTTTACTCTCTGGCTGGTTCTGGGCGCTCAGGTTCTCTGGGGTGGGCTTCCAGGAGCAGAGGAGGTTGGTGGGTGGGACAGAGTGACTGGGCTGGAGGTTAAGTGTATCCTTTAGAGGCAGACAGACTTGGGTTCAAACCCGGCTCTCCAATTTCCTCTCCTGTAAAGTTGGAATAATCATGTCAGCAATTTTCGAGAATTGCCGTCTTGTGAGACAACGAACATGAAATGTACAGTAACCATATAGCAACCATAGTAAAGAATTTCCAGAACATGCTAGTCTTATTGGCATTCAAATCACAAATATTGATTGAGCACCTACTAGGGGATTTGACAGCGAGCAGGGCAACAGGATCCCTACCCTCGGGGTCTAGTGAGAAGGACAGACGTTGAGCCCTTGTTGGGTCCAGGCAGTACTTGGGGGCGGGGGAGGGGAGGTGGAACAACGTGATAAAGAGGGTGCGCTCTGGTGCCCGAGCGCCTGGGTTTGGATCCAGCTCTGTTCTAGCTGTGGGGCCCTTAGAAAGGCTCAGACCCCACTAGTGCTGACCCCATGGGGCCTTTCAAGGATTTAATGAGTTAATATTTCTAAAGTATTAGAATGATGTCTGGCGTGTATTACGGGGCAACCACCTGTAACTGTTGATTGATTGATAAAAAGGAGAAGATCAGACGCTGTGAACGTGTATTATAGAAAGAAGCAAGTGAAGTTCCACAGAGAGGGAGAATGAGTCCAAAATAAACTGTGGGGAGGGGAGAATGATAGGTAGATTTTCATGTGTTTTTATGGAATAATCCCCCAGGTGAATGATTAAGGATAAAAAGCAATGGGACAAAAACAAAAGAAAACAAACAAACAAAAAAAGGCATTGGGACAGACTAGTATGTGTAGCATGCCCCCCATTTATGTAAAAAATATCTATCCATCCATCCATCCATCCATCCATCCACGTGTCTACTCACAGACTATTTTAGGCACGATGCACTAAGAAATTGCTAATAGTACTGTCTTGGGGGTTGGTCTGAGAAATTGTAATGGGAAGAAGACTTATTTTTGGACAGCTTGAAATTTATGAGTATTTATTACTTCTTAGGTTAAAAAAAGAAACGAACTAGAAAAAATGACCAAGATATATGTTTCTATGTATCTTTTTAGACTCAAAGACAAGCAGTGAAACTCGGGCTGGGCTCAGGTCTCAGGTATGGGAGCCACGACCCCAGGACGCTCTGGGCGGGGAGAAACAGCCCTCTTCTGTGTAGGAATCTTAGCTCCAATCATCGCTTCATAGATTATTCCTACGACACAGCTTTTCCTCGGATCCTCACATGTTTCTCAGGCCACCCTCTGACCTCCCAGATTCTTTTCTCTTAGCTGCTGTTCCACACCACTCACGTTCCTCTGATTTTTCTGTCTCCGTTCCTTTTTGGATGAAAACAGAAAGAGATCGGACACAAGGAGAAGACACCACTGGAACTCAAACTACTTTAGGGAGGAAACAGGCTAAGAGTACCACTCAGGTTCAAACACAGGCTTTTGCTTATGGAAAAAAAGATGACCCAGAAGGAATAATTCAGAGCCCACAGTGGAACCAAGGCTTGTGAAGAAATATTCTCCAGGATGGGTCCCAATCAAGAAACTGGTGACTTGGGCTGGGCAGGATTTCAGAACCACTGTGGACCAGTGGCTGCTATGTGCCTTGCATTCCTGTGCTTTTGAACAGGAGCGTCTATCTGGTTACCCTCGCCAGATTCCACTGTTGCATGGAGGGGGTATAGTATGCTGGGCATGTTAGAAGCGCAGAATTTGTCTCTGGCTCACAGGGCTTCAAAAGCAGCAGGACCGGTACCTGATGATGATACCTGAGACGCCTCAGCCACACCCACAACTGGTCCAGTTTGACCAGAGCTGGACCTGAGTCTAAGTCTGACATTGTAATAGGGTGAGCCTGGCTCTTGCATGTCACAGGAATATAGAAAATGACTGAAAATTCTGCGACACTGTTCTCATTGTGAAATGGGTCTCTGTCTCTTTCTCAGTGGCTCACGCCAGCTCGGGAGAACCGACTGTGCACCTCTGGGCCCAGCAGCTTGTTCAGTGGCGTCCTGTTGGTGGCTTGAAATCAGCCATGAAGGAAGTTTTTATACCGCAGGGATTGGCAAATGCTAACATCCAGGACTTTTTTTTCCTTTTCTCTTCTGGAGAGCTGGTTAAACACTAGCACATCACTGCTTGTACTGAAAACTTTCCAAGATGCTGGTAGGGGCAGGGGTGAGTAGTTCACCCCTCTTCTGACCCACACTCACTACCCACTCTTGTTCTGACAGGTTTGGAAGGAGAAGTAGTAAGCATTACCTAAATGGGTTAAGTCATTCACCTGGGAGAGGTGACAATTCTCTAAATGACACATCTACAGCTATTGCTTTATGTGATGGGTTAACTCAGCAGATCTCAGGGCCTAGGGACCCTTGGGGGTTCCTAAGATCAAATCAATTACTTTCATAATAACACTGAAATATTATCTCCCTTTTCCACTCTTAGTTTCTTATGAACGTGTAGTAGAGTTTTCTGTTGTACATTTGGAATATCTGCATAACTCAATTAGCCAATATTTTCCAAACGATCGAGGCATGATGTTATAAAATTATGCATGGGGAAAAGTTCCATTCAAAATACAGGGTACACTAATGGACTTTAATACAACAGAATTGGAAAAGTTTATTTATGTGGATCCAGATTCCTCTTAGCACTTGGTGAGTTTTAGTGTATTATTAAATCAGCACTGTTGACTTCTGATGTCATGTCAAAGAAGAGCATTTACTATTATCTGAAAAGACTATTATAATACAGACTCCTTTCTCTCTCCTCACACGTTTCCATGTGAGGTCACATTTTCTTCCTATACTTTAAGCGAAACAAAAGATCTCAACAGACTGAATGCAGAAGCAGATGGGGGAATCCAGCGACCTTCTATAACGCTAGACAAAAAGATTTAAAAAAAAAAAGTCTAAATAGCACCACTCTTCTCACTAATTTATTTTTTGGGGTAAATATGGTTGTTTTGTGTAAAAATGCTATTTATGCTTATACATAATGGGTTTATATTTTCAAACCAGTTAATAAGTATTTAAAATATTTATTTTAAATTTCTAACATGATAAAGATATCGCCCATAGAAATAGAAGCTATTTGGGGACGTCAGTTGTTGTTACCAGTGTAAAATGGTACTTGGACTGAGGCTTGGGGACCCTCTGCATTATCCCACCATCGCTCTTGGCACAGGCGCCACTGGTTGGTGGAAGGAGGTGGGGGAAGGGCATAAACACCTTCCCTGGGCGCGCGGAGTGGGGGGAAATTGAGCAGGACTGTAAAGGCGGTGCCAGGGCTCTGAAGAAGAATCTCAACTAAGTTGTCAGGAATGAGAAACTGGGTTCTAGGGAAGCAAAGGGGCTTTTCCAGAAATGCCTAGTACCTGGTCCAGAGGAGGGTAACCTAGGAGTTCCCACATTCGGTACTCAGTGTACTGGGTCTGTTCAGCCGGGCGCTTTGCAGGTGACTTTTGGTCATGATGCTGGAGGTGATTCTGGGGGTAACCAGGGCATCCTGTCTTCCATGAGGGAGCTCTGCCTTTCAACTGGCTCCACATCAAACTCAGGCCACTCTACTACAGAGGATCAGCTATAGTCCCATAGTATCAGCTGAGATGCTTTATAGATCCTCCAGTACCAAGTGATGTAGTCACGGATTTAGTAAATCCTCTGCTCTCAGTGCTGTTTTGTGGGGACCTCAGCAGTTCCTGCCCACGTGCGCAGCGGTAAGAGGGGCAGGCTGCTGGCAAGTTTGGCAGTTTAATGGCTGTTTACAAATACCACTGCTATTACTATGCTGTTACAACTATGATTTAACATTTGTTGAGTACGTAGTGTTTGCCAAATCCTATACATCTGCCCACCCCACCTTAGACACCAGAGGTCACTAGGGGGCTGGGGACAAGCACTCCACCCTCACAGCTGAACAGAGTTAGAGTCTAGTGGGGCGGGGGCTGGGGGGAGGGACAGACTGGGCAAGTACTTGGCAGTGACCCAGAGAGCTGTGCAGGTGTGCTTACCTTTTTCTGCTGGGTCTTATTTGATTCAAAAATAAAACAAAACTGAGCCCAGCCCGAAGCAAGGATTTTCAGCATGAGGCTATCTGGTTTGAAAAGCCTTGTCACTTAAAGGGTGACGTGAAACCCCCCTCTTCTACATGGAGAAACGTAGAGGACCGCCCAGTGCATTTTCCTCTGACTCTCTCTGTTTCATTTCAAGAAGAGGGAGGGGAGGGCAGGAGAGCCTTGTCCCAAAGCAGCACATCTTCTGGTTGCTGCACTGCTGAAAAATCACAGCTTTTTTGTTTCTTTAATTCCATTGGAACGTGGCTCAGGCATCGCTTCCTTGTTATTTGAAAGCTACAAAAAGGTCTGCGTGGCCCGAAGTTTTTCCCTGCGGGGCCTTCTGTCGTCCCTGCCACTCCCACCATTAGCAAGACTCCTTGGGGACCTTTGGGAGCTGTGTTCACTCGAACTGACTGGACGTGTTCTCACGCTCATTTGCACAACTTAGTCCCATGATTGGGTCCTGCTCAGTCCCAGTGCCCTCCAGCCGCCCTGAGTCCCTTCACGTGTCCCTCACCAGCTGACACTCAAATGTGTTTGACCTTCACATCCCATGTCCCAGTTCTCCTGGCCATGGTCCTAGGCTCTAGATTAACCAATGGCTATTCATTAGATCTGGAGTTTTCAACAGTGTCCTCAAGAGCCCAGGGGGTCCCACAGAAGGGCCCTCTGGGGCCACCGTAGAGCCCAATGAGGAACCAGGATGAGTGGTCCCAGGCCCACAAGCGGCACCACTTGTGTATTTTATATATTGCTACCTCCTTGTAAGTGTCCGTTTGAAGGGTCTTTCTTGCTTGAAAAAAATATTTGGGGAGCATTTCATGTGACTCAATTAACTTGTGCAAATAAGTGTTAGAATTAGTCCAGTCGGTTACCTCTAATAACCCAGGGGGATGGTTCTCTTCTTGGCCACCGTTGGCCTTTTTCCATGTTGTCTGTTCCTGTTACTCGGGGAACTGGAGGGGGAGAACGATCAAATAGGGTTTCATACAGGTGAAGGGCCCAGAGGCTGAGACACATCCGTTCACCTGGGCCTTTTTTTCCCTTTTAAGTTTTTAAAGTGTGAAATAGACACAAATGAAAAGGTGGACAAAATAAAATTGCACTGTTCAAAAACTGATCGGAAAGATACATGCACCCCAGTGTTCATAGCAGCACTATTTATAACAGTCAAGACGTGGAAACAACCTAAATGTCCATTGACAGATGATGGATAAAGAAGTTGTGGTATATATCTACAATGGAATACTATTCAGCCATAAAAAAGAATAAAATGATGCCATTTGCTGCAACACGGATGGATCTGGAGATTGTAATTCCTAGTGAAGAAAACCAGAAAGAGAAAGAAAAATATCATACGATATTACTTATATGTGAATCTGGAAAAAAAAAAGACATAAATGAACTTATTTACAAGACAGAAAGACTCACAGACATAGAAAACAAACTTACGGTTACCAGAGGGGGGAGGGGTGGGGAAGGGATAAATTGGGAGTTTGGGATTTGTAGATACTAACTACTGTATATAAAATAGATAAACAACAAGTTCCTACTGTAAGGCATAGGGAACTATATTCAATATCTTATAGTAACCTATGGTGAAAAAGAATATGAAAAGGAATATATACATGTATATGTATGATTGAAACATTATGCTGTACACCAGAAATTGACACAACATTGTGTACTAACTATACACTTCAATTAAAAAAAAGCTGATCAGAAATTGAGCCCTCATATAGCCACCACCCAGGTCAAGAGAAAGCATGTGACCTCATCTTCAGAGTTCCTGCCCCTCCCCCATGCTTCTACCTCTCACTCCCCCCAAATTAAACACCATCCCAAGCTTTATGGTCATCACTGCCTGGCTTTTCACCTTAGCAGGCATCCCAAACCACTACAGTTTGGTCTTGCCTGGTTTCAAAATTTGTATTAATGGAATAACAAAATCTGGCTTCTTTTGTAAAATGTTGTCAGCTTCCTTTTTCCCTTTCTACCCTCCTTTCTCAAGAAACACACTGTGTCAATCTTAGGAAGCATCACAATAACATTTCTACATTTTAAGACTGAACAATGAGAAAAAGTAGTTGAATCACAATGATTCTTAACAAATGTTTCCAGCTTGGAGGCAATTACAGTGGGTGGGCATTGAAGTAAATGCAGCACCGCTATAATTAGTATTTATGGAAGAATGTTCTTGAGAAGGGCTTTCTATTTTAACTTCACAGATGCTTACAATTCTTTAGAAGCAGGTATATGGCCAACAGAAGTGTCTGCTGCTGCTTCATCTTTCCTTTTCCCTCTATAATCTCCTTGGTAAGGATACAAAGGAGCATATATTATCCTAGGGTCGCCCAGAAAGACAGGGGCAACTGGGAAAGCGGGTAGCCCCACCCCGCCCCTCCCCCGCCCCGGGTCTGGCCTTCTGCCCCCTTGGCCCCCACCTTTCTGATGATGAATGTTGAGAGATGGTGATGGATGGTTAGTCCCAAATAGTTTTCAATTTACCAAAGTGCACCCGGCTTTCTCTGAACCTCTTTGAAATGCTTTTAGAGCAACACTGAGAATGGAATCCAGCAACAATTCTCCACAGCTGCAGTCAGAGTACAGCGACCCCACGAGCAGCTGGGGGCAGTTGTTTCCCTGTTTTGTACTTGCTGTTTTCTGAAAAGCCCTTTCAGAAGGTTCTAGAAGGTCCCATGGCATCCATATTCTGAGGGACCGAGTCTGCGGCGGACACTTAGATTCCAGGCCTTTCTCCAAAATGTGGCACATGTTTACCGCCGCTTCTCACCAGCAGCCGGTTCTCTCAGAAGCGTCCCCGCTGTGTTTTCCCAGCCTCCCACCCCAACAGCCCACTTACCAGAGCATGTGTCCTGTGGCAGCTTTGCTTAGTGAAGGGAACCCTCCCCACAGAGGAGTCTGCATCCCTGGGCTCTGGCCTCAGCTGGAGCTTTACTCAGCTCTGTGATCTTGTCTCAGCGTCTTCTCTTTGGCCTCCATTTCCACATCTACAAAGTAAGGAAGTTGGACAGAAGGCTGTAGAATCCCCTTTCTGCCAGGAGTTAGTGAGGTGGGAAGCCCCATAAAAATAGACCAGCAGGACCCCCAGGCAGGGCCACTGCTCTCCTGCCAGCACCATTGGGTTCCCTGGCCCAGAGGCTCTATCTCACTTTTTTGCCTCCGAAAGGCTTACTTCTGGGAAAGTGAAACTTACCCCTAAAATTCTATTGGTTCCCTGAGCTCACTCCTGATTGGTTGTTTCTCTCACTCCTGATTGGTCCATTTCCTTCACTCCTGATTGGTTATTTCTCTCCCTCCTGATTGGTCCATTTCTACAAAGCTTGTTCTTAATTAGTCAACTTTTGTTATACCTTATTTGCATATGATGTTGCAAAGTGTAAACGGGCAGCCTATAAAGGCTTGTGTAAACCTACAGACGGGGTCCAGAGCTTGGAGTGTTAACTCCTCTGGGCCCACTGGCGTAATAAACCTGAGTTCTCTAATTCTCCGAGTGCTGCTTGGTCTCTCGCCCAGATCCAGGTTGCTGTCACAACTGAGCTGTAACACATTTTTCTGTAACATTAGCAGTGGCGTTTCAAGGGCTTGATTACCGCAGAAGGTGGAGACACTTGCTTTGGCAGGTTGTTTTTTATATGGAGACACAAGAGTTGACAAATCCAAGTGGCCTCTCCTGAGGCAAGCTTTAATAGATGATGAAGGACTCTGTTATAAGACAAAGCAAACATCACACCCCCTGCCAATAAAAGCCAATCCCACAATAAATAAACAATTCTTTCTCCAGCTACCCATTACAGTGCCTGAAATGCCACCCACAGACCCTTCTTTTTCTTTTTGCAGATTTCCTGATTCTAGAATCTACTATGAAAAGACGTAAGTGTCCCTAAAAGGAGAGGTAGATAACGCTGTTATCAATGGGATTAGTGGCTTGACAAGGGACTCAGTTATCAGTGTGTCCAGAGCTGCTTGCTCGTGACAGCTCAGGGCTGTCCCCAACTTGAAGGGCTATATTCTATACCAGCCCTTCTCGAACTTTAATGAGCCCATGAATCACCCAGGGGAATCTTGTTAAATACATATTTCGATTCAGTAGGCCTCTGGGGGACCTGAGAATCTGCATTTCTAATAAGCACCTTGGTGACACTGACGCTGACAGTCTCTGGAGTAACAAGATTCTCTAGCACTTGACTGTGTCTCCTGCACAGAGCTGATTGGATGCAAGGGTCAGGCAGCTGACTCCCACACAGCCAATCTGTGAGCTGACCTCGGACTGAAAGAGTATGATGAGCCAATCACAAATTTAAACAGGAGAGGTGGGCTGTGCTTTCAGGAATAGAAGTAGAAACATCTGAAGCATGTTAAAGAGGGGCTGACTCATTTCAGTGACAACATGAGAGGACTCTATGAAGATGGTCTTCTAAGGACACGAGCTGTTGGTCTGGATCTTGAATGCAGGTGACCTTCTGGTCCTACCTCTACCAGGCATGCTGGACTCCACTTCCTGTTCATCCCAGCTGGCCTGGATGCCGAGATTTTTTTTTTCAGGGTTCCTGGGGGGGCTACCCAGGTAATTGAGATTCCCACTGAATCCTAAAAACTCCATACTGAAAAGGAAAACCTGGAGTTTGGGTGGGTATGTACACCTGGATAGGGTCTCATAGTGGGCACCTTGGATTGCTGGTTAGATTTGGACTCCTCAAGACAGAGATTTGTGGGGTGAGAGGCACTACAGAGATGGTGGAGGAGGAAAAAAAGAGGCAGATGTCACGGCTGGTCCAAGGTTGCTTGCAAATTTTGTCAATGTTGTCAATCTATTTGTAGGAATTTGGATTTTCTAGAATATTTTCCTTCCCTCCATCCTCGTGGCCACTGAGAGAGCATGTACATCCTCTGACATGACTCTAGCCCCTTGCCACAGTTGATTGGTCCAGCAGGGTGGATGGACAGCTGACCCCACCTGACCCATGTGCTCCTTTCCCAGGAATTTGGAATTGAGCTTGAGAGTCAATATGACTCTTTCTTGGTGCCAGGAATCTGCTATTATGTAAAACACAAGGTTCATTGATAGTTTTCTGCTACATGCTTTCGCAAATAGGGAGAATGGCTCTACTGCATGACAGAGGAGGATGAAGCAGATACCCTGAAAAAGATGCACAGTTGGAAAGGAAACTGGTTCCCTACATGATTCTTGTTCTAAATCGTTTCTGAGACTTAATTGCATTGGTCATTGTATTCTATGAGATATTCCAGTATCTTTTCCACAAGTTGCTGTCTGTGGTTCAAGTCATTGCAAATGGGGATTTGTCACTTGCAGTTGAAAAAGTCTTAATTAAAGCACTCTTCAAGAGAAGGTCTCCTGGGACTGAGGCATACGCTTCTGGTTCACCTGCAGTGATGGGTAGAAGGTGGTCATAGGGATTAATAAGGTACTGTAGAGAGAGCTGCTTCTCTCTTGTTTATCCACAGTCTCATGACTGATGACTAAAGGCTGTTCACTGGAGACTCCACCCATCCATCCATCCTCCACCCATCCTCCCATGCATCTATCCATCCACCCATCCATCCATCTGTCCATTCATGCATCTATATGTCTATCTAGACTTTATCAATCTACAGATATTTCCTGAGCCAGACTCTAAGCTGGTGGCTGATCTGTGACCTTTGGTTACTGTCAATGGATGGTATGCACACCCATATTTAACATATACCATTACTAATACTAAGTCCTAAAACCAGAGTAACACAGAACAGGCTCATTTTCTTTACAGCTTGAAACCCTTTCCCCAACATTTTTAAAAATTTTGTACAAATATAAAATGTATCAATAGTATTTATAACTCCTTCTTGGGGCTTGTCTTGATATTCAATATCCCAAGTGCATTAGGTGCTCTATTTAGGTGTTTTTATTTAAGATGATGAAGGCTGGGTCAGAGTCCCTGTCCAGGGACAAAACTGAAGACACCCGTTCCTGATGTTATGTTTAGAATCCATTGAGCTTTTGCCCCAGGTTCGTTGTTTCCTTTTTGTCTTCGGAGGCTTAGGTGATGGTTGAGGAGGTGGTATAGGTCAGCATGGTCTTCAGTCACCCTAACCCCTGTTAGGACTGTAAATCTTCTCCAAGTGTCCTGGGGCCCCAGGATCACTCACTTCTATTTTCTTTCCACTGAGAATTCCTGAGGGAAAAAGGTTCATCTCTGAATTTAAGCCCAATCTCTAAGCCAGAGCTTTTCCCACAAATAAACTTCAGGAGTCCTTGACAAGAGACCTGGGTTTGTGAGAGTACAGCAGAAGAGGAGAGTCACCCCTTATGTTAACTAGTTGTAAATTATCTCAGAATTCTGAGACACCTACGGCACCGACAGGCTTCGGAACTTCTTTAACCCGAGATCCGCAGACAGCTGATTTGAAATGTAAGCATTCAAGCTTTTGGGAGAGTAAAATGGAGGTGTGTTGGGAGGTGATGTAGGAAGAGCAATGGTTTCCAACCTTGAGTCACTAGGGGAGCATTTAAGAAGCATTGATGCTGGACCACACCCGAGAGCAAAGGAATCAGAATCTTTGGAGATGGAGCCCAGGCATGGTGCATCTGAGAACTCCCCAGGTGGTTCTGAGGCACAGTCGAGGGTGAAAACTCTTGGTCTAAGAAATAAATGGGGGCTGGCCATCTAACACGAGCAGATGGGAAGAGCCTGTGACTGGGGCTACTTTCCCCAGAGATTTATATTTTTGAAGTCTCTCTTAGGTAGGCGGAGTCACAGCAGGCATGATGCACACCTTTACTGACGTTACTAGGTTACCTGGTACACACAAGTTGAATAATTATTGTAATAAAGATAGACTGGAGAAGTATACTCCTCAAAGGCCGGGGTTAACCACAATCTTAGAATGTTGTGGTCTCAAACAAGTCTGTTGCCCTGATGATACCTCTTGGGAGAGGTGTTAAGGAGAAAACTAAGGGGGGAAATGGAAGACGCTGTCACTAAGCAGAGGAGGTCATGCACAGGGACCAAATCCAAGCAGCCTTAGGATTCCCTGCGGTGAATGCGGGAGGGAGGAACACCCCACAGCTGTGCGGGAAGGCGACCCCTAGAGGCTGTTCTTCTCCTGCAGTCAGTGTTGGCCAGGGATTGGGTGGGCGCCTGTGCCTGATCCTCCACTTGAGAATTCCATGATACATATGAAAAAGTCATGTTTCAACAGTGCTTTCTGGGTTTATAGAGAGAAAATACCAGTTTCCATAGTCTTTTTTTTTTTTTTCTCCTAGCTCTAATGAGATGTGACTGACATATGACATTGTAAGTTTAAGGTGTACAATGGGATGATTTGGTGCATTGTGGAATGGGTACCACAATAAGGTCAGTTAATGTGTCCTTCACATTTTCTTTATCCCCTCATCCATTGGTGGGCACTTAGGTTGCTTCCACGTCTTGGCTATTCTGAATAATGCTGCAGTGGACATCGGAGTGCAGACATCTTTTTCAGATGGTGGGTTCATTTCCTTTGAATATATACCTAGGAGTGGGATTGCTGGATCCAATGGTTGCTCTATTTTTTGATTCTCTCTTTATCTTTGATTTTAGACAATTTTATTATAATGTGCCTTGGAAAAGATGGTTTTGGATCGAAATTATAGGATGACCTCTTAACTTCATGAACTTGGATGTCCACATCTCTCCCCAGGTCTGGGAATTTCTCGGTCATTAATTCTGTAAATAAGGTTTCTGCCTTTTTCTCCCTTTCTTCCCCTTATTCAAATAGGTGTTCTCTATCCTCCTCATTTTTAAATTTTTTGCTCTTCTGTTAGAGTAATTTTGATTGATTTATCTTTGAGCTCACTAAGTCAAAGCTCTCTGTTGTATTTATTCTGCAGGTTAGTCATTGTGTTCTCCAGCTCCAAAATTTCTGGTTCTTTTCTATGTTTTCAATCTCTTTGTTGAATTTCTCATTTTGTTCTTGTGTTGTCTTCCTGATTTTGTTACGTTGCTTACCCGGTGTTCTCTTGTAGCTCTCTGAGCATCTTTAGAACAATTATTTTGAATTTGTTGTCGGGCAGTTCATGTATCTCCATTGTTGTGTGGTCAGGCACTGGGAGCTTACTGTATTTATTCAGTGGTGTCGTGTTTCCCTGATTTCCTGTAGCCTCAGGTAGGTGGCCTTGCATTTGCTGAATCTGGTAGGAAAGACCGTCACGTGCAGCTGGGGGCACTCTGGAGCGTGCTGTGACCTGGGTCTAGTGATGTAGAGTGCCAAGTGCAGGGAACATGGTGACTCTGATTCCAGAGGGACATGATGTCTCTTGGGCTCAGGCCCCTGGGGTCCAGAGCATTGACAACTGTGTGGTCCTTGGCTAGTGCTGCAGGTGGGGGTGGTCTTCAGTACACAGTCAGCTGCAAGTTCCAGCCGTAGGCACCTCTGTGGAGGTAGGGGCTTGTTGTAGATACTCAATAGTGGTGGGGACCAGGGCCAGAAGCAAGGGCCTGGGACATCTGCAGGCCCACTTTTAGCTGTGGGGGTGCTGACAGTTGACGTGCCCTCATGATTGCAGGGCCTTCCTATGCATGCACACCTGACCCTGGAGGCTGGTGGAGGAAGTCGGGCCAGGGGCGTACAGGTGCACTGCTGGAGTGGCTAGCTGCAGGTGAGCCTCGTGGTGCAGGCCAGTGACAGGAGACAGGGCTGGATCCAGGCCCGCAAGAAGCTCTGTGTGCCCTGGCTATTGGTGTGCATGTTCGTGACTACAGGCGCTCACCACAGGTGTGCACGTGGCAGTAGAGGCTGGAAATGAGATTCAGGCTGGTGGCGTGTAAGTGCACACCTGGAAGGGCCAGCCTCAAGTACGCACGAGGTGGTAGGGATCGGCTGCGGGCAGCCAGGCTCATGTCTCGATTTGTGCAACCACAAAAGCCTGGGCTGGCTGCTGGTGTGTGTGTCCCAGGCTCTGCTGGGGGCAATGGTGGACCAGAGCAGGGAGGGAGGGCCTCAGGTGGCTGGTGACTGCAAAAGGGAATACCCATGGGGTGAAAACTGATGAAATCTGCAGGGGGCCCACAGCTACTGTGCTGGGCATTGGTTTCTCAGTGGCCAAACCTGCTGCGGTCCTGAGCGGAACGGGGCACTGGGAATCCTGGTCACTCCCACGGGATGGCCTACGCTGGTGGCCCTTGCTCCTAGCTGTCTCTTTACCCCTCAGCTTTACTGGTCTCTGGGTGGGCTGAAACTGAAGTGGGTCCTTTGAGGGATGCCCCCAAAAGGCTGGGGAAGCTAGTTGCTCTGTCCTCTCTCCTCTTCCTGGCGAGGGAAACTTCTGTAACTGGACGTTCTCTCCTGGCGCCGCGCACTGCCAGCCTGGGGGTGGGAGGATGCAGGCCCAATGAAGCCACTCTTCCTTCCCTGTTGCTGGGGCTATTTGCAGGTATTTGGTTCCGTGGTGATGCTGAATTTTCTTAAATGGACTCCTGAGCTCCCCCAGAGCCTTTTTTGGGGTCATGAATAGCTGGCTAATTGTTGATTTTTGTTGGGTGTCAGAGGCTTGGGTCTCTCACTTCACCGTCTTGGTGGTGACACTCCCAGTTTTCGCACCCCTGATAGCATTTATCCTGACAATGTCTCGGGAGAAAGGCAGAGAGCAGGGCTGGAGGGGGGCAGGGAATGTCGGCTTCTGGTCTACTAGCGGCGTCGTCTCTGTGAGCTTGGCTACGTCATTTTAATGTATTGTGTATTGCGGTTATCCGTGTAAAATGGAGACAATACCTTCTCTTTCTAAAGGCTGCAAGGCCAAACGTGCAACTTCTCTTTTGGGCATAAGAGCAGAACCTCCTAAGAGCCTTTCTCAGGTCAAATGAAAAATTTTAGAGGCCTTAAGCACTGAAAGATTTTAGCATCCCCCTTCCCCTATGTAACAATGATACTAAGCAATCCATCTAAAGAAATTTAACAGAATTCTTATCATATTATGTTGGTGTTTTTCACTTCTTTCAATATGAATTCTTTTTCAAAACTTTTTCTCATACATTTTCTTTTGAAGTCCTCAGCATTGTTGGTGGCTTAAGCACGTTCCCAGAGGCCACATGGGCCTGTTGGACCATCTAGCATCAGCATGTGGCCACGTGGTATCAGTGAGGCCAGCAGGAGGTCGCCTTTCCCACGGACAATGCGCCAGTCCTGGACTGAACGGGGAGTGGGCCTGATTGGCACTCAAGCTTCTCTCCTACCATTTTTCTAACAACCAACAGGAAAGGCCTTGCTCCCCCATTCATCCTCCACTAACTCAGGGTGCAGTGAGAGCTCCTGGAAAGAGCAGGGGTTTGGAGACAGCAGACCTGGATTTCAGCTCTAGCTCTGTCCACTTCTACTTCGGGTGGCTTGCGTGAGTTTCTTTACCTTTCTTCACCAGTTAAATTGTGCGGTTGGAGACCTCACGAGACTGTGAGGATTCGATAGTGAAATACACGAGGGCAAGGCGCCTGGTCCCACCCAGTATCCATCATTACATCCTTGGTGCCAAAGCACTGCCTGGTACGTACTGGGGAACTCTATGCACACACACTGAGAACATTGTCTCTTCATCTCCCATCCCCCCAACTCCCGTAGTTCTTAGAGTCATAAGTCTCATTGAGAAGGTAGATAGGTGTGTGGAAAGCTCTTGATTGCTCACTAATGGGTTAGTAGAGTGAGTAGAAGGCCTGCTTCTTCAAGGTGGCTGGAGGGTCCAAGGAAAGTGGTCTGGGTTGGGAGGGGAGGGTCGGTCCCTTGGCAAATTTTGTTTGGAGGTCAGGAATTTGAACTGTGACACTGAATCTGAACTTGTGCTACAGAGCATTTTATACCTATGACAGTAGGTGTTCAAATAACCATTTACTGATTTATTCATCACAGACTCATGCATAGTAAGGTTAAGCAGGAATTTCCCTGTTGCTGGGGTGATAGCCATGATGGCAGTATTTTCTTGTGTGGTAAGAGACACCCCAGCTACTGGCATTTGTTTTGTTTTGTTTTCCTCTAGGTATGCAGTGGTGGCAATGTTCTTTCAGTAGGTTCACGGTACGAGAGAGTGGGGGCTGAGTTTTGGGTGCTGTCTGCTCTGTTCTGACCCCTCGCCCTCGTGCAGAGATGGGAAGAGCACAGAGCAGGGGTGGAAAGGGGGCGACTGGGATGGAAGGACGTGAATGGACCCTTCCACTGCTGGTTGTGTGGGCTGGAGTTTCTGGCGTGATCTGCACTCTCTGCACTCATCTGGGCGTGAGGAGGAGGAATTCTAACATCTTAAGGAGAACCATGGTGCCCGCCCTCCACCCCGAGCCATTCCGAACCGTCTTCAGCACGAGCCACCTTCTGGAGAAGTGCTGGGCATCAGGGTTACTGTAAGGCGCCAGGTTCCCGGGGCACACACCTTGTGGTCAAGTGTTTGACTGGTGGCTCTTCAGAGGAAAAGAGAAGGAGGATTTGGGGCTGGTGTTAAGAAATTTGACATTTATTTTGCAGCTGGCATGACCACGCTGCACTGTCCGTCCCTGCCGGGCTCCCTTGCGGCTCAGGGCACCGCATCCCAGATTCTCTCGGAAGAGCCGACAGCATCTGGCCTGGCCCTGGTCGTTTGCTTGGCAGGGCTTTGGGTTTGTCTTTTTACTGCATCTGTGACCCGTGGGTGAGTGACTGGCTACCCAAAGCATGTGGCATTGAAGGAAGAGGAACAAGGGAACACAGAACCAAAAAACAGCCCCTTAATATTAAAGAAGACCGTGGGGGGGGGTGGGCAGAAAGAAAGGAGATTCAGACCCCCCACCCCAAATGAAACAAAAGAAGAGATGGGACGTGTGTGGCTGTGATGCAGGGAGAAGTTGGTTATCACTCAAGCTGAGTGGAGAATAAGGACTCTTCTGTGTTCAACACATGGAAATCAATAAACTGCTCTTCTCTGAGAGCTGGGAGCGTACAGAGGATAATACATTTTTCTAGGGTGTCATTTGTCTAACAGGTTTTGCTGCTCCCGGAGGGGCCAACTTTTCTACTGAACTAAAATCCCTAATGTGTGCTGTGACAATGTCTTTCTTGCCAGACCGACTTAAAATGCCCTAAAAGTGACCATCTTTTACATTTCACAGTGAACTTGAACTTCGGGGGTCATCAGACCTTGAGTTCAGAGTTCAGACCTGATTTTCCTAAAAGGTTTTAGTGTTCCACTGAGCCGAGCTCAGCTGCATCTACCTCAGATATGTGTTAGTGATTTTCTTTGTGATTAGTTCCTTTTTTTAAAAAATTAAAAAAAAATTGAGGGGGTAGGTATTGGTTTATTTATTCATTTGTTTTTATTTTTTTCTTGGTGGAGGGACTGGGGATTGAACCCAGGACCCCATGCATACTAAGCGCACGCTCTACCACTGAGCTACACCCTCCTCCCAGTTCTTAAATAGAACTAGAAGTGGAACTTTTTAAAGAACTATTGATAACTAGCCAGTAACATCTCCCTCGCTTCCTTGCCCAGCTTCACGCCCTCAAAAAACTCAGAATGGGGACCTTTGAGGATGGCCCCATCTTGTTTGCAAAGTCTCAGGCGTTATCCCCATTCTCTGTTGCTTCCACTTGCCAAGATGCACAGGAGTAACCCCCCTGCTTCTTCTACTTCGGAAAATGTTACATCACCGCTGCCTCTTCTCTTGAACACTCTCACTCCAAGCATTGGATAATTACTAGCTTGCCGAGCCTCTGCTTTTTTTTTTCCGTTTTAGTTGAAGATGTTGGGATCCCCGCCTACATGATGGAGTCAGGAAAGATACAGCGATGCTAAGATGTTTCTATTTTCTTCTTTCCTGGGTGGGTTCTCCTGAAAGGTGTCAGCATCAATTGGTGGCTCCCATCCTGTGGCATTTAATTATTCTTGACAGTGAATCCATCATGGTATGAAAAGAGAAAATACGGTCTGTCCATTCCTCCTCCTCTTCCAAGAGAAACAATCTAATAATTAAGATGGTTAAGTAAAGTTCCAAGAATAGGGAGAAACCACATGAAGCCCAGCATCATTACTACTGGTAGAACATTTAACAGGAAACAAGTTCTGAGGCTATCTCCCCCTACATCGTTTTTTAAAAATCCGGATAACCATGTCATCATCCCGTATAGATGAATAATAATTTAATTTAAATCAGCCCATACTGTTTGGAGGTCATTTATCACCTCACAGCTCTCAGTCACAGACAAGCCATGGGGAACCATGGAACTTTCTTCTCGTGCACTGGGGCTGGAAATCTTATGGAGCTTGGGAGGCCTTACTTCTGTGTGTTTGAACTTGGAGACCAACTTCAGCCTTGTTCTAAGTAAGAGAGGGGATGGGGCTGTGATAACCTGGGTGGGGAATCCAAGAGCTGCCTTGGGAAAGCCTCCTACACTTGCCATTTTAGGCTGTAGGATCTGCATTTGGGTTTGAATAGCAGTTTGTTGACAGCGGCACATGTGTTTGTGTGTGTGTGTGCGCGCATACGTGCGAGAGAGAGAGATGGAATTGATCCATAAGCATAACTTTTCAGTAAGAACAATCTTAGAAAAGAGGAAAGGGACTTTTTTTCCAAAGCTAACTGTAGAAACTGGATTTATACTGTTAGGATTAACGATTGAAGGCAAAAGAAAACGCGAGCAACGCTCCTCAGCCGGCACGTTCAGATGATAAATTGCATTAAGGCGCTGAAACCAACAACAGCTGCAGTTAACGGAGGGCCGAATTCATCTACATTTCTCCAGTTGATCAGTCAAAATCATCAGTACGGCTCTCACTCCCTAATCATTCTTTTTAATTTTGGAGCCGGAGAGAGGGAGGACAAAGGGGGCAGAGAGGTTTTTGTTTTTTAAAGGGCTACCTTCAGAAGAGGACATGACCCTGGAGCTAATCTGTGAGTAGTTGCAGAGAATCTTCTTTCTGGACATCAATAGCATGAAGACTCTAGTTTTGTTGGGTTAGTTTTCACCCTCCTTAGGAGAACGTGGTGGGCTCCTGAATCAGAGGACGCTGACAGACGTGGGCCGTGACCGGAAATCCAGGAGGAAGGTGCTGATGGCAATTAGACAAATCCGAAATGCCTTCCAAAACACGGTGCTATCCACAGGGGTGTTTCATTATTGCCACACCTGTGAAATCGAACGGGTATTGTCTGTGGCTCTTTTAAGGAGAAGAAGACTGAGGTTTTCTTGGGGGTGGGGGCCAAGGGAATGGCCCAAGGGCACCTAAGAAATTTCTGTAAGAGACGAGGACAGAAGAAGGTATCCATGCTCCTTGCCAAATTCTTTGCTAGATGACACCACTTCCCCGAGCCTCCCATCCCTCCGAGGTGAGAGCAGGGAGGTGAGAGCAGGGAAATCCTGTCGCAGACGCCACGCGGAGAAGCTGCCATCAAAGGCTGCTTGGGGCCAACTTCCCTCCAGCACGGTGCTCTGCACGGAACCGCATGGGGGGAGGAATTCCATCAGAACTGACTCACCATATGTTTGTTTGCTGGTGTTCACTGGAACCTGAGGGAGGGCATAATGGCTCTCCGTTACTAAACCGCGTGGAAGGCTTCCAGAGATTTAATGGTCTACCTCGAGGTGATGGAGAGAGGGCTGCTCACATCCCTCGCATAATCAGGGAGGCTTGGTGCTCTCAATGCGCCGCTCTCTCCTCCAACACCCTTCTGGAAAAGTCTGTACATCTGGTACTCCTGGAGCCATTTCAAAACACAGAGAAGGGCGGGGGGAAGTGGTGCCTTCCTCCCCTCTTCCCTGAGAGAAGATCTGCGGGGTGAGATTGCCCTGAAAGCTGGAGATTTTGAGAAGAGGGTTAGGAGAGCGGGGAGGAGAGGGGAAGGCATTCTGGTGATGGGTTTCCCGCGTCTGGGCTGCTGTGGTCTGATGGGGTTCACAACACCATTGCCGGGCAGGGCACCGTGGCCACTCTGGCGGGTGGCTTGTGGGAGCACCTCTGTGCTCCCCTGAAGCCCACAGCCAAAGGTGAACCGCTGCTGGTACCACTGAAACCGCGCGGCTGCCAAATGGCCTTGAAATTTTATTCCTTCCAGTAATTTTCTCACTGATGTGCTTTTAATTCGGATGGTGTGGAAGAAGGCTGGAGGGCATTCACTGCAGGGGATTACAGAAATAGAACCACAGTATAAAACTTTGTTGATCTGTTTGCCAGAGGATGAAGCCCTTAGAAAAGAGAGGCTCCTGGAGATGGAGCTGCTTTTTTTTGTTTGTTTTGTTTTTATTTTTTATTTATTTAGAAAATTTAACTGAAGTATAAGTGATTTACAATGTTGTGTTAGTTTCTGGTGTACGGCACAGTGATTCAGTTATATACGTTCTCTTCCAGGTTATTATATTAAATACAATCCCCTGTGCCGTACAATAGGACCTTGTTGTTTACCTATTTTATAAGTGAATTCGAAGTCTAAATAGAGGTGAGACTGGGGACATGTGGAGTGGAGGTCATCAGTTTTTTTCCCTCAACCGTGCATCTCTGGACCTCCCACTCTCCTCTTCTCCCATCTTTCACTTAGCATTTCTCATTCCTGCCCCCTTTACCTTCCTTTTCTGACAGTCCAACCCAGAAGTTAATTCCTACCATGAAAATCAAAGTCTTTGTCCTCTGTCCAGACTCAGCATCACAGCAGGGTGTCAGCATTCTTGGTACCTCCAGTAATATTTGTAGAGGATGAGATGGCGAACCCCGGAAGCCTTTCTGTAGCCATGTCTGCATGGACTTGGCTTAAAGATTGGTGTGCGGAGTCGGTCACAATCCTGTGTTATTCTTCCCATTCAAGCAAACTCTGAGGCATTCGTTTTTTTCATCGATGCAGCAGGTGGCAAATACTGTTCTAGGCACTGGGAGGACAGCAGTGAACAAGGCTTGGTGCTTACCCTCAAGGTGCCTTGTGAGACAGAGACGTTAAAATAAACAGGAAGTCGTGGTATTAAGTGTTGGGTGCCCGGCAGAATTTTCTTTCTCCCACCCCTTTGCTGAGCTGGGGACTCCAAGAATTGGGAGAGAGTAACTGGGTTTGTTCCCATGTCAGGTCAGGAGACAGGATTTTGTAACTTAAGATTGGGAAATACAAAAGTTATTTTTAGATTATAAAGGAAAATTAGGTCAGATAGTAGCCAAGAATGGGGCATGAATGTCTTATTCAGACTTAATGAGCAGGTATTGGCAGGTGACCGGTCCCCATGCAGATGGAGGAAGCGTCTGAAGTTGTTTTTGGGTACTTGAGAAGAACAAGAGAACTCAAGAGCCAGCTGAGGCAGAGTGGTGGACCATCTTCTCTGTTCCCTCAACTCTGGGACCCAAAGCCCCCTCATCTTTCTTCCAGAGAGAGGGAGGGAGGGAGGGGAAAAGAAAAGAAAAAATTCTTGAACTTCAAAAGTAGTTGGAAATCTGGGCAAATGCACAGAAGCTTTGAAGAAAACAGGAAAACTGCAAGAGATCCCATGGTATCTGGTGTGCTGGAAACTTGATTTTAATCATCATCATGAAAACTGCTGGAATTTAGAATATGTTGTTTTCCCCATGAATAGACTTCCTAACCTGGTTTAAACAGTTAACCATTCTACGACTTAAAAACATTCCATTTTTTCTAACTATAAAAACAATTCGGGTACCTATTATAACTGGGAAATAAAAAAAAAAAAAGATGAAAGAAAAAAATTACCCATAACCTCAAAACTAAAGAACCCCTTTTCATATCATGGGCCATTCACTTCTGATTTTCTCTTTATGTGTCTCTGTCTTCCTTTAGTTCCCTCTCTTCTGTGAATTTGGGATCATTTTGTATCAATTGCATTGTTTCCTCCTTTTTTTTGTTTATAAATGTATGTGTTTTGTGCCATTTGAAAACCTTTAAAAAGTATCCCATTCAATAGTCACTGGTCCATCATTGTATGGCTACACCCTGCTCCCAGATTAACTTCAACTTGACCCCGTGGCTGGACGTGTGTGTCCATGGATATTCTAAATAGTGTTGTGATGAACGTCTCCACGCGTGAATCTTTATTCATACCTCTTATTACTTCCTTGGGGTGGGTAACTGGAGGTTGAGCTACTCGGGCAAGAGGCATGACCTTT
Organism: Camelus dromedarius; assembly: GCF_036321535.1. Classification (NCBI taxonomy): domain Eukaryota; kingdom Metazoa; phylum Chordata; class Mammalia; order Artiodactyla; family Camelidae; genus Camelus; species Camelus dromedarius. The sequence continues at coordinate 15,046,940 of NC_087450.1, forward strand.
TCCAAATCTCCCGATACCTGCTGCCAAGTTCAGAGACCCTTTGAATGTGAAGAAAAGGTCAATGGAAAAGGCTCTCCTCAAAATGCTTTTGTGATGCCAGTTTACTGAACTTGCTGACCCAAACTGGATTTTTTAAAAATAACTTTAACACATCCAAACATCCTCACAAGGTTTTACCAACCTTCTGGATGCTCTGTGGGGTGATTTCCAGTCTACTTAAAAAGTAATTATTTGGCATTTCCTGCGTGCAGAATACTGAGGGGAGTTGAGGATGAACAGACAGCGGGGAAAGCAACCCCCTGAATGACGGTGTGTTTGATGCTAATGCTGACTGAGTGGAGACTTTGGCTTCCAGGCATCAACTGGGCGAGGAGTGAGGTTTCAGAAGCTGTGAGGATGAATTATTGTATTTATTCATACAGTTTAATTCTTTGAGTATTTTCCCATTTTCCCTGATCTTCCTTCAGTTTGGAAGAAGTTACAGAACTCTTCTTCCTTCTATGTGATTTTCCCTCTTGAAGGACTGCTTGCTGGGTACAGTATAGAAACATTTGGTTTAGTAAGAGGTCTTCCTTCCTTCCTTCCTTCCTTCCTTCCTTCCTTCCTTCCTCTCTTTCTTTCTCTTTCTTTCCCTTTTTCTTTCTTTCTTCCTTCCTTCCTTCCCCTTTCTTTCTTTCTTTCTTTCTTTCTTTCTTTCTTTCTTTCTTTCTTTCTTTCTTTCTTTCTTTCTTTCTTTCTTTCTTTCTTTCTTTCTTTCTTTCTCTTTCTTTCTTTCCTTCCTTCCTCCCTTCCTTTCTTCTTTCTTTCCTTCCTTCTTTCTTTTTCTTTTTTCTTCCTTCCTTCCCTCCTTCCCTCCTTTCCTTCCTTCTTCCTTCCTTCCCTCCTTCCCTCTTCCCCTCCTTCCCTCCTTCCCTCTTCCCCTCCTTCCCTCCTTTCCTTCCTTCTTTCTTCCTTCCTTCCTTCCTTTCTTTCTTTCTTTCTTTCTTTCTTTCTTTCTTTCTTTCTTTCTTTCTTTCTTTCTTTTTCTTTCTTTCTCTTTCTTTCTTTCCTTCCTTCCTCCCTTCCTTTCTTCTTTCTTTCCTTCCTTCTTTCTTTTTCTTTTTTCTTCCCTCCTTCCCTCCTTCCCTCTTCCCCTCCTTCCCTCCTTTCCTTCCTTCTTTCTTCCTTTCTTTCTTTCTTTCTTTCTTTCTTTTTCTTTCTTTCTCTTTCTTTCTTTCCTTCCTTCCTCCCTTCCTTTCTTCTTTCTTTCCTTCCTTCTTTCTTTTTCTTTTTTCTTCCTTCCTTCCCTCCTTCCCTCTTTCCCTCCTTCCCTCCTTTCCTTCCTTCTTCCTTCCTTCCCTCCTTCCCTCTTCCCCTCCTTCCCTCTTCCCCTCCTTCCCTCCTTCCTTCCTTCCTTTCTTTCTTTCTTTCTTTCTTCCTTCCTTCCTTCCTTTCTTTCTTTCTTTCTTTCTTTCTTTCTTTCTTTCTTTCTTTCTTTCTTTCTTTCTTTCTTTCTTTCTTTCTTTCTTTCTTTCTTTCTTTCCTTCTTTCTTTCTTTCCTTCTTTCTTTCTTTCCTTCTTTCTTTCTTTCCTTCTTTCTTTCCCCTTCCTTCCTTCCTTCCTTCCTTCCTTCCTTCCTTCCTTCCTTCCTTCCTTCCTTCCTTCCTTCCTTCCTTTTTTGTAAAAGTATAACTGGACTTGTTTTCCAGGAAGAAAGTCTACTCAATCTCAGTCATGTCTCCATGTGCTTTGACCAAGAGCGCAGGAGTTCTGGAAGGGAGAACGTTACACTACTGGGTTCAATGCTTGGGTCTCCTGCCTTTACTTTGTTCCCTACAGTAAGTCAGGAAGCATCCAACAAACAGTCCTTTCCTCTTATGCACCCCACTGTCCCTTCCCACATACCTTCTCTGCCCATCTAATGACACCGCCATGACTTGGGTGGAAAGCAGGAAATTATCCACATAAATATGACAACTAGCATATAGAACGTAGCAATAGAAAACATTGTTACTGTGGTAACTGTCGAACAAAAAACTCTTCTTTTGGACAACACCAGCCACAATCTCTATTTCATCAGGTTTGTGTCTTCATACTGTTATTGTCCGAGGCTAAGAATACCAGAGACAAAACACAGACCAGCCTGAACCACCATTTTCAGAAGTGATTGAAGCCTCTTAGCATGGAAGCTCGGGGCAATGGTCAAGCAAATGATGTTCGGATGAAATCAGACTCCTTCCTCGAGATTAGGCATCTGGTCCAGGCTGTAAAACCCAATGTCTGTCAGAGAGAGGTACAGGCTTTTATTTTGTATTATTATTATTTTTTTAGTTTACTTATCTAGGGAGAAAGAAAGCATGTGTCTTTAATTTATCTCGCTGTGTATCCTTTTGGTAGGGTCCAAGTTTCAGTGAATATTTAGAATGCTTTTGCTCTAAAAGCAGAAACTTGTTTGAAGAAAGAGCTAATTTTTCAGCATGTAGACAAATATTTGAATAACTGGTGGAAATAATAAATTACCAGCATAAAGTGATTTCATGGCTCTTAAAAGCAAAAAAAAAGCACTCTTGGGAATTTCACGGAAATGGCTCCATTTTCCTCTCACTCCCAGAGTGGTTATTTGATCTTACTCTGGGGTGGACTGGGGTGCAAGCTGATGTTTAATAAGTGAGCACCTACATATTTCCTCTGGGGAAGCAAGTGGAAGAACGGGTATGGGGGGGGGGACGACAACCAAGCTCAGAAGGCATTGATCACGTCCCTGGTGCCCTGACTAATTTTTCAGTTCTTGTCTTTGAACAAAACTTGCTTATAGGAAGTACCCTTGAAAGACTGTGTTGTTCTTTCCGAGGAGTTTAATGAGTGCTCATTATTTCGACCATTTGCGCTTTCCTGTTTCTCAGATTCCGATGGCATAATCCAATTATGGTTTCTGGGTCTGGCTGGGAAACGATCTGACTGGGGAATTCAGATTTTGAGCCACACCAGTCTCTGGGAGAGACTGCTGGACCCGGGAGTGTGTTAAGTGCTGGACCTCTGGGGTCAGGCTGTCTGACCTGATCTTGGTCTAGCCCATACCTCCTTGGGGCTCCAAGATCATGATTTAACCACTCTTTGCTTAAGCTCTCTGGGTCTCCTTGGCTTCACAGGGTAACAGAGGGGATTGAATAAGGTAATGCACACGATGTGCTTGGCGTATAGCGGCGGCTGAGCATGTGTTCAATGATACCATCACACTGAAGGGAAAAATTGATAATTTTCTTGTTTCAGGATTCAAAGCATAGCACTCGTGGATGGAACAAATACATTTGGTGCCTGAAGAGGAAGGATGGGGGCTATGTGAACGTTCAGGCTGGAGGGGTTCAGCTTACGGGGGGCTGCATTTTATAGAAGAGGGTGTGGACAGGGAGTGCAGGGTGCCCCCAAAGGGGGGGCTTCTGGGGTAAGGGGAGAGACCTTGAAATGGGCAGAAGCTCTGTGTGTGTGTGTGTGTGTGTGTGTGTGTGTGTGTGTGTGATGGAGAGGAGGTGCAAAGAGTGGTAAAAGGAGATCATTTTAATATGGAAAACTACTGCCTTAATGATCTACTCTCTTAAGGGTGGCACGGGAATCTGAAGCGCCAATCACAACGCTGGCTCAGAGAGATAAACACTCCACGAACAGTGCTTGGAAGTGCCGCTGTGTGAGGGAGATCGTGAAGAGGCAGTCTGGCTGCCCTGGCAGTCTCCGGTAGGGTAGGGCGGTGGTCCTCAAACCAGGGTGCACGGGAATCCCCCGGAGGTCTTGTTACAACAAAGATTCTGATTCTGCAGGTCTGGCGTGGGGCCCAGGAATTTGTATTTCTAACAAGACCCGCCCCCGAGGGATGCTCACGCTGCATCCGTTGGGGACCACACTTTGAGAATCACTTGGCTTAGAAAAAACCGTTCCGTGCCTTTTAGAGATTGATCAAAGTGCTCTTACGTTTCTTTTGAGCAATAAATCACTGTGATCGAAAATGAAGTAAGCGAACATGTTCTTTTAACTCTGAACTCACAGACAAATGTAAAACGTTTGAAATGTCTAATGGCAACTTTTAAAATTGCTCCCGATGCTTATCAGTGTAAGAGTTCAATAAAGAAAAGAACCATGTTTTCAGTCCCCCCGCTGTTGCTCTCCTGCTTTCATGTGGATTCTTAGCTTCGCTTTCCTCTGACAAGCTATCATTTCAGATTTAGTTAATGGTGGCCGGCTATGGCACAGGGGAAGGGGAAATGAAGGGGAGAGCCAGGAAGATTTTTCCTTCCCAGCCTTGGAAAGGGGCAGGGTGGCCAGTGGTGAACGGGGAGTTTTTGCTGTTTCAGAGCCAGGATGCTCTTCTGCCCTGGTGGCCCTCGCATGGGGTGTCTTCCCTCTGCAGCCTCCAGCCTCAAAGCCCACCGTGGCGGCTGCAGCCTTCCCCTTGGTCTAGGTCTGGGCTCAGAGTGCAGGGAGGGCGCTTTGCGGAAGGGAAGGGCGCACCTCCAGTGCTCAAAAAAAACGAGTTTGACTGTATCAGAAACCACTGCGTCTCCTTGAGCTTTTCTCATGATAGATCCACACAGTGCACATGCCATGATAGATGTTGGCGGGGTAAATAAAAAGCTTTTAAACATTTGCATCAGTTTCACATTTTTCCTTGTTTAAGACAGGGCAGAGTTGTCCTTGCTCTTGATAAAGGATTCCAGGAATTGAGGCAATGATTAAGAGAGGTGTTTAATCACGAGAAGGGAAACAGTCCAATCGGTAACTAATATAAATAAACAACGGAAGGGATGATGGATATTGACTACTTAGCACTCCTAGTCTTCAGCCATCAGTGAACCGTGCATGTTGGTTACTGCGTCTGTCCATATTTGATATCTGCCCCTGTAGAAATGTGGAAAAGAGACAGTGAGGGCAAATCAGAGTCAGGGACTCAGTGCTCAGGTTGGTGTAAAGCAGCCGGATCAAATCCGGGATGTCCAGTTACATCTGAACTTCAGATTGATGACGAGGAACGTGCTGCACGGAACACGCCCACTTCTGAACTCCAAATGTAGCTGGACGTCTTGGATTTCTGTTGGCTCAACCTGGCACCTCTAGTCAAGGGAACTTTTCTGTTTCGGGAGCAGGCTCAATTCCCGAGTTACGACTGGTCCTGCTTCCTGCTATGCAGAGTGTTGAGAGTCTCTTTAAGTAGAAAGATGCAAATTCACAAGTGATATTGATGAATTTATCTTAGACTTAAGAATGTAGTTATTCATTCATTTATTTTTTTTTAAGTCATGTGTATATTTTAGTGGAGGTACTGGGGATGGACCTCGTGCATGCTAAGCAGGCACTCTACCACTGAGCTATACCCACCCCCTGGTCTTTAGAATTTAAATTCACAACCTTAGAAAAGGAAAAATCAAATCAAATCAAGGCTGATATCGACAGAAAGCCCCAAAGTGACTCTTTCTGCCCTTTCTAAGGCAGTCAGCTGATATTGTCAGTGGCCATAAACTGTAACAGTGAATAACAGATGGGCCACTTTTGGGTTATCGGGGCTGCATTCAACACCTCTTCGAACAATAATTATAATCTGTTGGGAGGAAATATCAATTTAAAGGTCAAGTGTTTTCATAAAAAAGGTGATTATTCGGTATTTCCTACCTTGAACCAAAGCACACACCAGGATTCACTGTATCACTCTTCTGTACAGCACATATATGCAGAAAAATGGATCGCTTAATTATATGATTATCTGTCTTCAGGGAGGATATGTGAATATAAACGGGAGCTGTCGAGAGAGGTCCATTGCTTTACATGTGATTCTTAATCTACGTCTATAGACATTACAGGCTACGAATTGACTTTTAAAACAAATATGTAAAATATAAATTACTTTTACTAAGCAACGTGGGCACTTTGGTGTAAAAGAGCTCCTTGAGCTGAAAAAAATGGGCACGTTGCATGAGTGGGGCTCCAAGCTCACCTCATTCCTTTCTCCTTCCTCTGATTTTAAATGATCAGTCGGTCTAGAAGGAGGACAGGAGAAGACCCCACCCCCTAATTAACTGAGGGGAAAAGGGCAGGAAGGTCATGCAGTTCACCTTTGTAATTGAATCGCCCATTACAATAATGGCAGGGAAGACCACTTGGCAGTGAATCAGAATTCTGGTACAGTCTCGTGGCGATTCCAGGCACCATGAGAGCTAAAAGATTGGAGAAGTTGAACACGTGCAGTCCGACTCTATTAATCTCTTTGTATGTTTTCCTTAGTCCTGGGGCGTTCATTGTGGAGAGGGGGTTCAGCGTAAAGAGAAAATTAAGAGAGTGATGCAGGTGTAAGCTACAACTAGCAGGGAATCTGGATTCAGCTGTAGCGGCACAGGGGGAAGATGGTTAAGATCTTTCATCCGAAGGTACAACTAGCTGCAAGCAGTTCCAGATGCCACCCTTGGCACCCTAGTCCAATGGCCTCCCAATCTTTGAGCTAGTTAATGCTTAATTCTATATTTTTTGACAAATAGGTAATTGCAAGAAAAAGAGAAACAAAACACTGAAGAACTTAAAGGTTACATTATGTCTCCTGACCAAAGGATTCCAGTTGGATGTTCAGTCCTGAAGGTAAGTTCATTGTACCTGCGTCCAAGGGCATGTAATGGCTTTAACATCACGGTCAGAGTCAGTTCTTAGTACGTAACACCGATTTCCATCCGGTTCTTCTTGATAGAATGAAAATAATATATGCCTGTGTTCCTATAGGTCAAATTTAATCAATTCCCCATCTCCGTGAACTTATTTACAAAGGCAACATTTTTGGAGGGAGAAAATTTGCCAAGCATCAGGAAAGTCTCCTCACAGAGCTGAAAATATTTTTTTACGATCCAAGGATGAGCACCAGAGACACTAGAATAATTCCTCCTGTGAAGGCTGCCAAGAAAACCTTGTTTTGAAAGCCCCATGCCCGTGATTACATCACGCCAGGTGAGGCATCCACCTTCGAAACAATAGATAGACATTTGTTCTTCTCAAACCCTGCTGCCTGGTTTCAAAGGGCTTTTTAATTTTTTTTTTTTTTTTTTTTGCCTCTCTTGGCTCCGAGTGGCTGCAGCACATGGTAAATCTTTAACTTCAAGTGTCCTTCTGTGGTGACCAACTAAAATATTAGCAAAATAAATGTTTTATGGGAAAATGTTGGCAGGAGCCCCAACAGAAACAGGTGGTATTGGGTTATTTCAATATAATGTAATGATACAGCCAGGTTTCCATCTGGACAGCATGTGGTTGGGTCTGTTCAGAGCTTATCAAAGAGAGTCAGAATGCACTGGGGAAAGCCCGCGGTGCGCGAGTGTGCAGCTAGATGGCTACTTTACAAAATAATAGTCTGGGTTTCGGGTCCTCTGGGTTAAATATTTTTACTGTCAAAATCGGAGTTTCTTCATAAAATATTAAAGGCGAAGCAAACCTCTGACATGCAATACAGAGCCATGTAATTATAAGGCAGTTCCTGGAAACCAAAGAGAGCGTCCATTAAAGTGAGGCGTTTATTATAAAAGAGTTCATTACCCTTGGAAGCGAAGGCATGGTTTAGAGGGAGCCTCGGAACAGAAAAGCTTTTTAGCAAGGCTTCCTCTGCTGTGAAAACAAGGTTCAGGCTTGTTGGTAAGAAGACAGTTAGAAAATGCAGAGAGAATGGGATGAGTTGACTGTAAAGGCCTGATCGTGATCCAAATCTAAAGAGATGTATCCTTAATTTACCACCAGGGAAGAGTCTTTCTCCCTCTCCCATAAAACTCCTGCTTCAGGCACTTCAGAACACATGGAATTAGGAACACTTGGAACATTTGGTTTTGCACTCCGCTCTCCTCACTGTATATTCATGCTAAGCTTGATAATAAACTCTTGGCTCAATTCCCCTATGGATCCCAGAGAGAGGCATCAAATTATGGCTATGGGCAGAGGTAGGTTCCCTTTGGAGGCAGAGGGACCTCACTTCCCAGCTCTCTCAACTCTAGCCAGAGGAAGAAGGCAGAAGTAAGCACAGAGGGAGGGAGCCATTTGGAAGTGGCTTGCGATCTCCTTGATGCTGACTAGAGGACTCAGGAAGTCATGGGCACCATCTGCCAAAATGACGGAGCCACTGGGACCCCAGGGTACTTGGCCGGGAAGACCTGGCTTCTAGAGAATTCTCTGCAGCCGTTACATGAGAGTGCGGTAGACAGAGACATTGGAAGCAAAAGCCGCGAAGGCTTAGAAAGAAGTGATAATGAATTCAAGCACTTAATTATAATGCCTCCATGCCACTGGTACCCAGAGGGAGGGTGCATTCAGGGGGCTCTCGACTGTTACTCAGTGGGCTGGTCTATATTGTCTGCTGTGTTTTTCTAGATTAGCAGAGAGGAACAGAGGAAATGGTATGATGAGAGGCCGGGAAGCTCTGGAGTCTGATCCTTTCACTGTTACACTTGAGGGGCTGGACGGAGGCTAAGGAGAGAATGGAACCCTAGTGGATAAAGCAAGTTGTACTGCGGGCCCTGGTGACTTGGAAAATGATGTTCTTCATCTGGAGATCTGATACAACACGATAAAGGTGTATCTTAGTTCTTCTTCCCAAAATGCGTTGGGTCCCTATTGTATGCACCATAGAACGTTGGCTCCTGGGGGGTTCTAGCAGGCGGTGCAGACACAGTTGTCCTGGTTGAGGAGTTTATGATGTAATGGGGGAGAGGGCACACCCAGGGGGGAACTGGAACTTGAGCCACCCTTGAGCCAATCTGTATTATTCTTCATTTTGCCCTCAGTCTTGTATGGCATATAGTAGATGCTAAAATAAATGCTGAACTGAACTGGACTAGAAGACAGGTGATGGGGTTTGACAGGTGTCTGACTCTATAGCTTAGAAATGTCTTTTGACCTCTTTGGTGGGTCTCAAGTCCTCATGTGTAGGGTGACGAGTCAGATGGTTGAAACTAACTCCCTTCCGGCTCTCAAATCCTAGGACCTTAACTCAGAGAACACGGAGAAAACAGTACAGACACAGAAGTGCCAAAGGTTATAGGTAATAACTCCTACCATGCCCAAGCATCTTTATGTTAGGGGATTTCATCCTTGTCATAAATCTGCGAGGTCAGGGCTTCATCTCCATCTTTCATAGATGAGCAAACTCATTCTCTTGCTTTCAAGTTCACACAGCTGGCGAATGTCGGACTTGGGAATCTTCAAACTCAACTACATCCAACTCCAAACACTGAGTCCTTCCCACTATATATCAAGCTTTGCCTCCCACCTCCATGCTAAGGAAATAGCAGAATGATTGTAATGATTTAAGAGAGAGGTGGGGAACTTCACAGTCAAGACCCGATTTATGCCTCAGATTTAACAGCTTGGAGTTTTAGCCAGGTAGGTTTTTTTTTTTTTTTTTTTTTTTCAGTCTTTAGAAGTCATTTGAGATTGGAATACTTTACTGAATTAATTGTGCAACCATTGAAAACTCTCTGAGCATCTTACCCTGGAGTTCCCTCCCCCACTGCCCTTTTCTCCTGAATCCTAAACTATCCAGCTTGCCAATTGTAATGACACTAGTTCTTCCTCAAGGGAAACTAAATACTGTGCAGTACAGTGAGTGGTCTGCTCTGGGTTAGTTTTACAGGTGGGGGTCACTGATGTTGACTGGTGGTTGTGGATTCCTCTTGTTCTGCTGCTGGCTTCTTGTGGCTTAGACGGATAGGCAGGAGGAGAAAGAGAGGCCAGGAGCTTCGTGGACAAAGGCAGTGACTCTGGTCCCCCTTGAATTGCCAGTGAGCTCTACATGGCGTGGGTGCTGTGAAGAAGCCTATCTCTCTACTTCAGGTTATTGGGGAAATTGTCCAAACTAGTCTTCAATGTTGTGGTGACAACAAATCAGATGCAGATGTAGAATTCGGGTGGTCACTCTGAGATCGTGTTGAATATGTTGCTACTGCCTCATATTTGTTGAGCGCTTAATATGTGCTAGGTCTTGTGCTAAGTGCTTTGCAGTTGAGAAAACTAAAGCTTGAAGAGGTTGGGTAACTGGTCTGAGGTCTTAGGGGTGGAGGGGTAATTCAGATCAGGTCTGTCTGACTCCAAATCCCAAGCGGTTAATCGTTGTGCTAAAATCAAAGCCCCAACATAGTGCTGTACAAATAAAGTAGTGAATGCGTGTCTCTCAGTGGGGTAAGGTGGGGCTTGTGGATAACCATTTAGAATGGATCAGAAGGGCTCTCCTCTCATGGTGGCAAAATACATTTCAGACGGATTAAATGTGTAGGCTAAAAACAAAAGCAAAACAAACCAATCTGTGAAGAAAACAATCTATGGTTGCCAAAAGGTACGGGGCAGGGAGGGATGAATTAGGAGTTTGGGATTGACATATATACACCATTGTATATAAAATAGATAAACAACAAGGACCTACTGTATAGCACAAGGAACTATAGTCAATATCTTGTAATGATGTCTATAATGAAAAAGAATATATATATATATAAACTGAGTCACTATGCTGTACACCTGAAACTAAACACAACATTGTAAATCAACTATGCTTCAATAAAAAATAAAAACAAAACAAAACAAAAACAAACAAGAACCAAAACTACATATATTTGGGGAAAACCCCACAAACCAATCAATGTAATGGGAGAAAAAGATGGTGAATACAATAAATGAAGATATGAGGTGGAGGAAAACTTTATAAAAATAATTTTTTAAAAGAGAAAAAGGATAATTTGGCTAGGAAAACTTTCCAACATTTCTATGTATCAAAATTATGAGGACAGTTAAGAGACAAGTAACTGGGAAAAACATATGTATAGTCTTTATGTCAGCTAAAAGGTGCATATTCTTACCCACCTTCTGTGTACAACAGTCTTCCCAACCAGATAAAGAGACAAATACTCTAAGAGAAAAATGGATAAAGACCATGAATAAATAATTCACAAAGAAGACATACAAATGGGCGGTGAACAAATGAGTAGTGAGGGTTTAACCTCACTAGTGATTAAAAAATTAAATTTTTTTCGTTTGTTCATTGTCCATTTGTATTTCTTTAATCACCTCACTAGTGATTAAAAAATTAAATTTTGTTCATTTGTTCATTGTCCATTTGTATTTCTTCTTTGTGAATTGGGCTGTGATTGGTACAATTTAGCTAGAGGGCACTCTGCCAACACGTATCAGTGTTGTAAATTTGTCCACACCCTTTGTCCCAATCACTCTACATTTAGCAGTTTGTCCCGGAAGAACCATACTGCCTGTGAACAACGACTTACTTCTGAACGACAGGCATCGAAGCAGTGTTCCTCACAGTAAAACATTAGAAATAATCTGAATATTCAATAGGAGAAGATTGGTTAAGGTAAATTTTTTTACTTTCATCTGAATAGTAAGAAATTGGATAGAATATTATCCAGTCACTCAAAATAATTTTGTAGAAGATATTTAATGCCACAGAAAAATCTTCAGGATATATTCCTCAGTGAAAAATGAACTACAGAATGGTATACATTTTTTTCCCTAAAAATTATATGTATTTATACCTTTTTTTACAATGACTAGAAAAAGACACTAAAATGTTGACAGGGTCTAGCTCTCTGATCAAGGATATACATTGAAGGATATATAGATATATCATCTTTGGTATGTTTCCTTATGATGTTCGACTATTTTATATGTATTTTCTAGAATCTAGGACAAAATGATATTAAAAAGTGGACTGCCTATTTTCGATAGAATTTACTGAGACGTGGTGTGTTTGTGTTGCGGGGGAGACTAAGGATCAAGTGCCATGAAATATATTATCTGAAATACTGTCATTTCTGAGAATATCATTACAGTTTTGGGAAATCTAGTGTGTTCCAAGGAGCCCAAGGATGCACACTGAGGCAGTTCTGCTTTGTGATCTCCAGGTAAAGGCGGGGAGCTTCTGATTTACTGGGCACATGGATATAAAACACTAGACAAGATGTGACCTTGACCTGGACATGGATTTACCCGTGGAAGTAAAGGTGGTTCAATTTCTCTCCACGCTTTTCAGGGCATATTGGACTGAGATCTGGCTTCTCTTATGTTCGCATTTTAGGGTTCCAAGTCCCTCTCCACCTTATTTAATCACATTGAGGAAATTTAGGACTAGAGTTGGGTAATTAACTAATATATGTGTGTGTGTGTGTGTGTGTGTGTGTGTGTGTTGTGTGTGTGTGAACGTACGTGAGAAGGTGGGCATTGTAAGCTTTTTGTTTGGTACTTTTGAGCTGAAAGCTGTTGCTTTGATTAGTTAACGCTCTAATTTGGGTTGAACTTATCAGCTCTGCTCATGATCGCTTTTTCAAAAGAGTTTAATTAACTACGTAATGAAGAAATCTCCTTTGCTGTGCAAATTCGTGGCTTGTTAAATCCGGGCTGGAGACTGTTGAAGGCGGGACTGGGGTCTTCTCCACTGGTCCCACTAATTTTCAGTCTTCCAGAGCTAGGAAGTGGAATTTTGGAGCACTGAACCCTAGATTCAGACCCCTGAGCTTTCAGGGTGTGCTCCAAATGTCAAATAGAATGTTTACCTGTTACTTTTGTTGGGGAAAGAATTGCTAGCCAGCTGGTAGAGTTCATTTAACACAGTCTTGTATTATCGTAGGAGAATTCAGAGCTGCCAATGATTTCCTTTGCCTCTCTCTCTAACCAAGTGTTTTTCTGGCCGTGTCTTTATCTTGTGTTTGTATTCCTTTGCATTTTCCTCTGTTACATACCAATCTGTGTTCAGATGACCCACTTTCTCTAATCAAATAAAGACTTCAGCTTTACGTAGACTTTTCTAGGCATGAACATTTTGACCCAGCGATTGCATTTGTCCACGTTAAAAAAGTTATTCTTGTATCATTTCATAAAGATTTTAAATAACACCAGAACAGACATAGGGGACCAGCCTGTTTGACATCTTGAAGGTTTCTGAACAATTAATTTCCACCTGTTAAGTCAGTCACCCCATGATACATCCATGGATTATATTACTGATATAACATATTACATATCAGCAACATAAGATAAGCAAATTTAAGACAACATGGAAATGGATGCGGATCCGCATTGAATGTCTTATTAAAATTCAGATGGGTTTTGTCTGTTTTTTTTTTTTTTTTTTCCCTCTCTACTGTAGTTACTCAGTGTGATATAGTGAAGGAAGCTAACTAGAATTTGGGTTTCTTCGGATTGATGGATTTGTCTAACGCTGAATAGTTATTTTTCTCAGGTCAGGCCATCTCTGTTGCCGCCCCATGGAAGTGAGAAATGAGGCAGTAGTTTCAATTCGGCTGCCAAGAACCAGTACCCCACACCAAGGGGCTGTAGAATGGTCTGGAAGCTCTTTGCTCTGGCTTGAAAAATGCAGGCATCTTCTGCTAGATAAATCAATGTGCGGTGGCCTCAAATCAAATGCCTTCATTTCAAAGCGAACCAGTGCCTTTGCTTTAGATCTATCAGGAGGAGAGAAAGTCTAGAGGATTGGAGAAAATCCAAACCAGGTCATCAGCCCTTAATGTTTTCAAGAACATTTTATTTTGCCGCAGTGTCTAGTGGAGAGTTTAAGGCTGCCTTGGTGAGGGATGAAAAGCAGAACTGATGACTGGTGACTTCATAAGCTTCAGAACGTGGAGCCAATTAAGCTTGAGACCTTGAGGAAGGTGTGCCTTTGGGGTATTTATGACAAGTCTAGAGTATCATGAAATTAAATAAATCCTTTGCTTTGGAAGGACTATTCAAGTTTGCGGCCATCTATGAGAAATATACTGGTTGGAAAAAACTCAGCTCTTTGCATTTCCAGCACAGATCTGGAACACTGTTCTTCCTCTGTGAGTCCTTTGTGAGTGGGGAAAGTCTGTTTGGGATGTGTATAAAAATGCACAAATGAATGGTCCTTGACTGTTAGAAGTAGATCAGAAATTATAGTAGCTTATGTAAGTTATGAGTGTTTTCTCTCTTGTGTAATAGAAGTCCAAAGACAAGCAGTCTAGGCTAATACACACACCGCATGGTATCAACAGAGTCCCAGGTTCTTTCTAGTTTCCTGTCCTCCATCCTTAGCACATGGCCGTCGTCTCCAAGATTGCCTCCTTGATCAATCATGGCTGCTGGAGTTGTGGTCATCACCACTTCCATCCCTAGGTGGAGCATGAAAGGCAAAAGGAGAAGATGCTAGCTGTATCCCGTCCTCAAGGAGGTTTTCTGGAAATCCCTTTCAACAGTGTCCATTTGCATATCAGTGGCCTCTCCCACCTGAAGGGACATATTTTAGCTTAGGAATCTGCAACTGGCTTCTTTTACCAAGGAAGAAGGGAAAAAGTACACTGACTGGGCAACTGTCCATTGGCCACAGCAGGAGTTCCACGGGCCTGTGTGAGGCATGTCCTGAGCAAGCCTGCACCCTCCCAGTTCCAATCGCAAAGCACTCTTTTTCCATAGATTCAGAGCCTCCCAGTATCCTGTGTGATGCCAACAAGGGAATGGACTGGCTCATCTATAAAATAGATGGACCTCAGAGAGGTTCACCAATTTGCTATGGGATACAAAGCAATCTAAGGAGGTGTGGAAATTGGCTCTAGATGCTGAAAATTGACATTAAAGGCAAGAGTGGAAAAGCACAATTTGAAATATTGTCATTGGTGTCACCGGTTCACCAAGGACAACAGGATGTGGACATGATTAAGTCTTAGTCTCCAATTTATCCCCAGCGCAAGAATTCCCATAGTAACAGCCACCTTACACTGTGCACTTAATATGGGCCAGGTGTTATCCATCCATTATGTCTGATCCTCGTATGACCCTGCACAGGAGGCACCGATATTCCAATTTTTCATCTAGGGAAACAGGAAGTCAGAGGGGTTAGATCACTTACTCAAGTCACAGTTAGAAAGAGCTGGAGCAGGGATTTGGACTCCCATCTCTGACAACAAGTCTGTGTCCTTCTCTGTTGCAGGCTGGTGTTTGGATACTGGTTTAGAAAAGATGCAAAGAGGCTATAGAAAAAAGATTTGATGGGCTTGTTCTCATGATGGGAAGCGGTACTTCGGATGGTGTGACGTTTCCCTGTTCCTGTTCCATGGCAACTGTTCACGGATCATCCTGCAGGTACCCCAGGCCCATCTGTGGATGCTCAGAGCAGCGGGAGCGCCTGGCCCCTTCTTTTCCTCACTGGGTCACATTGCACGCCACCTTTGTCCCCACACGCCACTCTGGAGTGGGGAAGTCATCATAAAAGCAATCAGTATACTCTCCTATTTTTTTTTTCTTGATGTTGAAAAGATGAAGTCATGGCATATGGTCAGATTGCCAGCACTGTTAATAACAAACCTCACGTAATTAAGCGCTGATTTATTCCTTTATATAAGTGAAACAAATTGCTTTAACTGCCTTTGCTCGAGACCAGCCAGTCAGATGGATTATGTATAGGAAGTTGAAACTAAAAATTATGGGCGCTCATATTTCACTGCGTTGGAGGTTTATTGGAGGTACAATTAGAACCCTAACTAAATGTGTCCTGTGCTCCCTTTGATGGAGAGATCAGATATTAATCTGGGGAGATGACTAATTCTCAACGCAGCTGCTCTCCTCGCTCTGTTGTTCCCGCTTCAGGTTCAAAACCTGGAAACATGTTTAAAAAATTGATCAGAGCTTATAATAGCAATAATCACCTTGAAATTGGTTGTTACTCCAGTTAATGAACTGAGTAGTCGAGCATAAGCCTCCCTCTGTGTCCCTCAGGCCTTTGACTAACAAGCTAGTTGTTAACCACTGGGTTTATTAAAAAAGAAAAATCTCTTTAGGGGATTGAACTGGGGAAAAGTAAGGGGCTGAGTATTTTTTTTTTTTTTTTGAGTGTTTTCCATCTGAGGATCTTTTGACACACTCCAGGAACCACTCCAGTTTCTCACCAGAGTCAGGGCTGGGGTGACCTGTGGAGGTGACATCTCTTCCTCCAGGGGCCAGGTCCTGGCTGCCCCAAGAGTGGTCCGGAAGCTTGTTGGAAATGCAGAATCTCAAACCCCAGCCCAGACCTGCGGAACCAGGGTCTGCATTTTTATAAGCCCCTACTGAAGGCCCCTGAGCTGGATGCCTCTTCTGCTCCAAGCCCCAACTTGCGAAACGGAGACCCCATCTCAGGGGCTTCTCTGCAGGCTCTCATAAGGGCTCAGTAGACCCCCTGCTTCTGACCTCAACTGGATCCCAGTGGCCTGGGGCGAAGTACACCAGAGCCTGGAGCGTGACACCTGGGGAGGAGTAGACCCTTGCTACAGGTCTGCCTAAAAAGTGATTTCCCCAAAGCGTACCGCCTTTCAAGGAAGAATTTCTTGAAGAAAGAAAAAGGCCGGCTGGGTAAGAGTCCTGACATCGTCAAGTAGCCTCAGGTGGGCCAGGTGGTCCCTGGGGTTTGGAGGTTGTCAGGTAAGGGGCTCACACCCTTAGAACAATTTTGTTCTTTCCCAATGTCATATCCTCATGCTCGGGTGTGACACCTTGCCCTTCATCTAAAGGCGACTGACAACATTTCCTGCTCAAAATGTAACTGAGCGAGACCCGGGGCGGGGGGGGAGGGGCTTCCCAGGAAAGACCCCTCCCCATAACCTCTGCTGTAGGTCCTCTTGGATAATAGTATCTCAGGTAAATTTCCTGAGTTTTTCAGATGCTAAAAACCACCACCAAAGGGAAGGAATTAACTCCTTGATGGTGGAGAGCAAGTAGCTCCCAGACCTTCTGGCGCCTGGGGGTTGATGGTGTTGACCGCCCTGTTCCCTCAGCATCAGCCAATCAGAGAACTGTGCACGAGCTGATCGCGGACCCTGCAACCCCCATCCCTTACTTGGCCTTTAAATAGACTTTGCTGAACCCCTCTGGGGAGTTTGGCTTTTCTTGAGCATGAGCCACCCCGTCCTCCTTGCTCGGCCCTGCAATAAACCATCCTCGGCTCCAAACTCTGACGTTTCAGTTTGTTTGGCCTCACGGTGCTTCGGGCACAGGAATTTGCCATCAGTAACAAAAAGCGAAGCACTCCTTTTCACAGAGACTGCAGACTTCCCAAGACCCCTCAGCAGCCCTTTCCAAGCGGGTAGGTTTCAGCCCTGTCTTCTGTTTCAGGTTTAACGAGCTGCTGTTTTATTTCCTTGCTCTGTTTCCTTTTCTCACTGTCCACGGTGAAAGATTTCCTCCAAAGCTTAATGAAACCCGAATCACAGGACGGCTGTGTTTTATTGATGTGCCACTGTTCTGGAACTGGAGGGCTGCTGGGAGCAGCACTGGGGGTTGGGGGGGGGGCGCCGAGGGCTGTGGCCGTGACGTCATGGGTTAGAAAGGCTGGGAGCCCTTGGACGAGAGATTCTCCTCCAGTCTGGGGTCTGCAGACAAGCCTGGTTGTCGAAAGGGACACAGTGTTAAGCAGAGCTCTGGAGATTAGACAAATGTGAGGAGCCAGCGGGGGCCTGCCCATGTCACTGAGCTGTGAATCAGGCTCCGTGGGAAGATGCCCGGCTCTGCTGGTCACAGCCATCCTAGCAGGACCTCGTCTCCCTGCAGCTCTGCTCGGAAAACCACCCTCCGCGCTCACTTCCTCTGTGGTTTTTGGAGGTGTTGGGTTCACTCAGTGGACATGCCGCCCTCCTTCCAGATTTACTGGAATTTAATTTTCACTCTAGGGACGGCAGCCCCTGAATGACCCTTTATTTCTCTCCCATAAAAGGAGGGATACGGTTTACACTTTGCTCCTTGTGAACTGGCTACTAACGTGATTTCTGTGTAACTTTTCTCCCATAATCCTTCTCTAAGAATTTTAAGTGACACATAAGGAGTCTCCTTCTGTACTTCTGCAGGGTAGTTGTTGAGGAATTCAGGCAAAATCACCTATCTTTGGATGGATATTGTATCTTCTATCAAAATTTATTATTTTTTTTATGTGCACATTTTCCTTTTCTCTTTTTTCAAACCTGAAGATTTGCAGATAGTTGCACAGTGTTGGACTTGGAAGGACCTTGTTTCCATAAGAGGAGCTTAGTCTCTGGGCTGGGGTGAGGACTGGGGGCAGGGAGGGGGGTTGGCGGGGGAGTGGGGGGCTTGCCACTAACCCAACCTCACAAAACTGGTTGGTGGTAGAGCTGGAATCCTGTTTCCCCTTTCTTCAACTGGATTTTGAAAATTGTAAAACTAATGTGGACTTATAAGGAAATTCGCTCTTTTTCCTTAATGTTGCAGTTCCTACCCGCCATCCCTGCCTGGTTGCCATTTGTCTATAGACATTTTCTCAATTCAGAAATTTTAAAACATGAGCAAAATTAGTGCTTCTCTTTATGGTGTCCGTGCATTTCAGCCACGGTTACTAATGTCGATGCTACTCCAAGATTACTTTGAAGAATGCTTTCTTCTAGTGCACTTGCGTACTGTACCGTAGAAAGGGCTTACAAACACATTAGTGAATTCCTGTCCTTAGCTCCTTTGCCTTTCTTTGTTTTCATAGCACTTATTATGCAAGATGCATTGGAATGTAAATGTCACATGAGGAGAAACTTTTGTTTTGTCTTATTCTGTACTTTGTTCATAGTAGGTACGTAAGAAGTATTTGATGTTGAAATAATTTATGTTTTATTTTCACACTTAAATACAGTGGGAATGTGTTTTGCTGTAAGGGGTGAGGTGGGCCTTCAACTCTACTTCCTCTCTGCCTTTTAGGAGCAGCCTTTTTCGTCTTCTGACAGTATATTGATCAGCAAGTGTATTTTTCCCCATGGACGTGAAATGCCATTTTTTATCCTGTAATGCATAACTGAACTTATTTTGGGACTAATCTTCATAAATATCCTGGCTTTCTTTCATATGTTTTTCTCTAGATGAGATTTTTTTTTACAGTCATTTTATCCAATCCTCCCACTCCCCATCCCTGGGTTTGTTTTGATTGTTGAGTTTGAACCTCAGTCCTTCTACCTCAGAGTTCAGTTCTCCTAGACCAAATTAGCTTGAAATTAAAACAAAAGAAAAAAAAAAAGAAGTCATCTGAAGAATAAATAAAACTATTATCATCCACAGGATTGGAGGTCTGAAATCAGAAATAATCAATTGAGTTGCATTACTGAAAACATAGTATCATATTTCATTGAATGAAGGATACCATTAATTATAACCCATCATTATTTAATGTATCATCAGAAATAAAAAATTGCCAAATTAATTATGTCACCCCATCCATTGTAAGATGTACTCAATTCAGAGACGTTAAAATGTTAAAAAGGTGTCTTAGAATCAATGAAACACAACATTAGTAGAATGTGTTATTAAAAACTATTTATTTTGTAGTAATTTTCCTACTCTTTTTGAAGTATTTTTCAAAAGTCTCATTTGTCCCTTATTACTTCTCTATGATATAGAAAGGACCAATATTTTAGTTCTCATGTTACACATAACAATAATGGCAACATGTATTCAGCAGGAACTATGAACCCGCTGCTGGTCTAAGTTTACAAAGTCAGTGGTAACGTCAACATCTGGGCCTGAGAGACGTGGCGCCAGGGTTCACACTCTGAATCAAACACAACCTGCTTCTAATAAGAAACTTGCAACCTGGAGACCTTCAAAGATTTGCCACAATCCCTCAGTGGATTTTGACTCCTACACTAGCACATTCTACACGTCATCCTCTGAAGATCATCGTAGTGAACACTATGGGTTTTCTGTTTCTCAATCTTTGGGTTTAGCCCAGGGGAACCTGGTAGTCGTGGCTCGTGGTATAGCCAGGAAGGACGGTCAGTAGGAAAGGGGGCCATCCAAGCTCTTTAGGTGAGAGATTTAGAAGATGTCTAGGTCTCCTTTTAAGTCTCGTCTCTGTTACCTTTCGGACAGCAGCATGGAGCAGGAAGCCCAACAACTCTGCACAAAAGAGAGGATGGTTATTGGCTGGAAGTGTATCTCCTTTGACTTGGGTTGTTTTTGTTATTCTGCCCTGGCTCGAATAACACGTCCTGGTCAGGCATGAGTTCTTCATCGGGACTTTGGGTTTCCGTCCTGAGGCTCTCGCTTCGATGGACCCCAGGCTGGATTGCCAATGGCTGGCAGATCTCTGAACAGCCTCTCCCACAGAATTATGCAGAACCGAGTTCTGCTGATGCTTCAAGGACCATCCTTACAGGTGAGGGATTCAGAGTCTTTTCTTGGAGTTAATCCTGGTAATTATCTGCATGTATGCCTCTGAACGTGTGGGGTGGAATAGAGCATTTATATTTCCCTGGACCTAACAGTTTCCCAAAGTAGCAATTGACCTAATCTTTTGAAATCAATTTTCCTCCATGAAGCACTCAAGGGCATGTGCATGAGTGATTCGTGAGTTTTCACTGTACTCTTTGGGGTAAAGAACTTTCCAGGTGGAGTGAAGTGGGAACACTTTACCTGGACTTAACGGCGCCAATTCCTGGTTAAGTGAGGATTAGGCAGTCTTCTTGTTCAAGCCACAAGAGTGTATTTCCTTTGTTCTCAAACAGGTGTGGACGAACAGCCTTCTTTAACGTTTTTACAGTGATGGGTGTCAGGGAGCACCAGGATACTTGATACTCATCATGAGAATCCCAAAATGTAAGAAGTGAGATAAGGCATTTAAGCCCCAGCTAGATCAGACCTGACCAGCCCTGCCCCAGTTTTATGCACTAAACCCCCTTACGATGGCTTTTTTCTCCCCATTCTGTCTCAGAGCCCAACTGGCTGAGAATTTGGAGACAAACTTTCCTGAAGTGAGTGTTTTGGACTGCATGTCATAAACTCACTTGGAACGGCTTCTGATCGGCCATCAGAGAGGAGGGAAATTTGCTGACTCTGACAAATGAGAATTTGCTGCAATCTCACAAGTTAAACCTTCCCTAATAATCCCTAAGAAGAGCTGCTCCCCAACTTCATTAACTAACTAAACAATTCCAGATCGAGAGTTATCCACGCTGCACAGTATCGCTGACATGACTGGTGCCCTTCACCAGCTCTGTAATGATTTCTCAACAAAACCCGAGGATGCCTGGATGCTCTGCCCGGGAGCCCTGTCCCTGGAGCAGCGGCTGATTCCTCTCCCGCGGTTTGATGTGCCCCTAGAGGGCTCCCCTCTGGAAGCTGATGGCCAGGTCTCCGTGGGCTTCCCGAGGGTTTTCCCAGCATCCTCTTTCTCAGCAGGGTTGAACCTCTCTTAGCACAAGAGAGTCTTGGCTCTCAGCTGTGATTCAGCTTCTTGAGATGGTGATTTTTTTTTTTTTTCATTGTTTCTCTCTTGTTAAGGACTCCCTGCCTTGAGGTATTTTGAATTGAGTAGCTGGTTCCTGGAGATGTTAATTACTGTGATTTTTCCAGAGAACTCCATTTCAGGATTTAGTTTCTTTTGAGGTACACTTTACCTCAATGTGTATTAAGCAGTGGTGATCCTTAGACGGTCAGCTGTAATTGTGGCTGTGGGCCTGGCTAGGGCCCTGAGGAACTCTCTGGAACATGTAGCTTTTTTAGTCTCATTGCAGGTTGTGTGGCTTGGCCTCCGCTATACATGTGTAACGGAGGCTAACTGTATGAATTTGCTGTATATTTTAACAACAGCTGAGGGAGGCAATATTAACCAGTGGTTAGGGGTTGGCCTTTGAGCACAGATTGTGCGGGTTAAATCGCTGCTTCCTACTTACCGTCTCTATGATTGTAACCTCTCTAAGCTTTGCTTTCTCATTTGTAAAATAGGAAAATTAAAAATACAGATCCACAATTGCTTAGCTGAAACCTCGGGGGCCAGCTAGATGCATTTTATTTTAGAATTCCAATCCTTTCATATCTTAGAAAAATAAACTGTTACATACGCCCTATTTTACATCAGCCCCCAGCACGGGCAAAGTCCGGGTGGAATCTTGTAACTTATTAATATTTCTGGGGCAAGATGGGTGACTATTTACGTTAAATAACGATTAGAAGGCTTACAGCAGTTAATGTTCACGTCAGATTTTATTGCCAAATGTGTTTGTGGCAAACTTATGACAAAAATGCATAGTTTCCAGGGCTGTTGGATTTTGGAACTGCAGATACGGGAGAGTGAATGCATCCTTACTCCTAGTTATTTTTCTTAAGTAAGTTATGTGTCAAACACTTACTGCAGTGGCTTCTGGAACACCAACTGCCCAATAAATGTTAGCTACCACTGGGATCCTCACCTGCTGGTGGGGTCCACAGCCTCTCTGTTAGTCTCTGAGCATTCTGGCGGGTTATTTAGTCCCCGAGTCAGCCTTTAAAAATGTGTCATCTCCAAGTGGATCCAGATGAGATGAGTTTTACCAGCTTTGCCTCTTAAGACCATACTTTCGTTCCACTGGTTCTAGAGACCAGAACCGTCTGATCAAACTTTCTGCAATATGAAAGTGTCCTTTATCCGTGCTATCCAATGTGGTAGCCATTAGCCATGGATGACTGTTGAGCACTTGAAATGTGGCCAGTGTGACTGAGAGATTGATTTTTCAATGGCATTTAATTTAAATTAAAACCACTCGAGGGGGTAGTGGCCACCACATAAAGAGACCTGGGCATGGAGTTTAGTGCTGAAGTGACCTTGTTCACTCCAGATGTAGAATTCACTGTCCTCAAGCTGCCGACACCACTAAGAAACTACTCATTCGTTTATTTATTTCCCACCTATTTTATGAGTGTCTACTGTGGATCAAACTCTTTTAGGCACTAGGGATACAGACCAAGGTTTTCACACTCAAGGAGAGCACACACATTTAAATCATATATTTGTAAGCATATGTGGGTACACATCTCAAACAAATAGACAGTGATGGATACAGTGAGATGGGTAATTGGGACTGCTATGGGAGTGAGGAGGAGGGGACATGCGACCAGCCGAGGGTTCAGAGAGAACTTTTTTGAGAAGGAAGTACCTGGCTTCTTGTACAGTAGTAGAAGTTAGCCAAGGGCAGCGGGCTTAAAGCAAAGAAGGAATTATAGGTGAGCCAGAGAAAAGGCAGGGAAATGCAAACAGCATGGTGTCCAGACCCGCTATCAGCTGTTTATATGGCTGGAGGGGCGGAGGCTGGGGTGGTTGGTGGCCAGCCCCTGGAGGGCCTTGTACGTGGCTTTGCTCCTGGAGGCCAAGCAAAGATTCTCTCTTTCAGAGCTACAGCCAGCATTTCATCAAAAAAGTGGAATCTACTCTAGGTATTTAAAGATGGAAGATGTTTCACTTGGGGAATCGGTGGCTTCTATAATGATTGGACTCTGGGAACAAAGATAAGGCCACTTTCAAGGAATCAAAAAATTCAGGGATTGTGGGGAGCTGCCACCTATTGTCTTGGCTACCTGAGACCTTGAACCCCAAGGCAAAGTCCACATCGGCCACCCACTCTCTTGCGATTCCTGTGGGACAGCTGCAGCTGGAGATTAATGCTTTCCTTTCTCCTTTGCCTTCCAAATCTTTTGTCAAGTTCTTTCAGTGGTGGAATTTAGCAAGGAGATCTGTGAATTGAGGTTTCCAAGCTTTCTGCTCTTGAAGCACAAGGAAAAGGTTGGAAGAGCTGGATGGCACTGAGTGACAACAAACAGTATAAGGTCCCACCATTTTCTTAAGTGTCTCAAACTAGTAATGTTGCCTGGAGGTAAGGTGACCACAGAATTTATCCAAACCAGGTCACTTGAAAATGAAAGGGGCTCTAAAATTCATTAATAGATATTAGTTGATACATGGAAGTATAATCTGTGATTGTCCCAGACAAATGGAAATATACAGTCACCCTAGATTAGGGTATCATTAAGAAATATTATATATTATATATATAATTATCAGATAAATGTAAATCAAAACTATAATGAGGTATCACTTCGCCGTCAGAATGACCATCATTAAAAAGTCCACAAATGATAAATGCTGGAGAGAGTGTGGAGAAAAAGGAATCCTCCTACACTGTTAGTGGGAATGCAGTTTGGTGCAGCCACTATGGAAAACAGTATGGTGATTCCTTAAAAAACTAAAAATAGACTGGCCATACGATCCAGCAAGTCCACTCCTGGGCATATATCCAGAGGAAGCTCTAATTTGAAAAGATACATACACCTCAGTGCTCGTAGCAGCACTATCTACAACAGCCAAGGCATGGAAACAGCCTAAATGTCCATCGACAGATGCTTGTGCAAAGAAGTTGTGGAATATTTATACAGCGGACTACTCTGCTAATTAGTGATGTGGAGTGTCTTGTCACATGCCTATTGGCCATCTGAATGTCTTCTTTGGAGAAATGTCTGTTTAAATTTCCTGTCCATTTTTTGATTGGATTGTTTGTTTTTTTGTTATTGAGGTGTAGGAAGTGTTTGTATATTTTGGAAATTATGATGGTGTTTTTAAAAGAAATACGTATCACGTGGTCCTTAAGGACCCTTGAGAATGAAGTTTTGTCACTAGAAAGGAAAGGGCTTTGGGCTGGGGCGTGGGGCTGTTGAACACTACATCTGAATTTTGTTTCAAGTTGGTCATTAGGTCTTTAGGGTGGTCTTGGTAATTAGTCCAGAGCCCAGAATTGCAATAGAATTAACCCCTGACATGATTTAGCATCGTCCTTGGCATCTCAAAAGTGGTCAGGAAAAACTTGTTCGGCCAAAGCAGCGAGACTCGTGCTCTGTTCTTCCTTTGCAAGAAGTGAGTTTAAACTCAGATGACAGCTGGCAAGGCTGGGAAAAGTCTGGAAAGAGCAATCTAGGTGTCAGGGACCAGCGCTGTGTTTTGCAACATGAAGGGGTTGATTGCATCATGCTTACTTGATTTTGTAGTTTATCCAGTTAAGCTCTTAACTCTGCCTTGGAAAAAATAAATGTATTATGAGTGCAGTGGAGCCCTGGCTATCGCTTCTCCGGCCTGGAAGCAGATGTGCATTTGGAACATGCTGGTCTGGGGGCCCCACAAACCATCCAAAGGAACTGAATGTGAAGTAAGCAGGGAATGTTGGCTCCCCATTTCAATGATGCTTTGTGATCTAAGAGGTGTTTTTCCGTTTTCAACAATGTGCCGCAGAACGGTCTGTAACAGTCTGTTGCAATTTTCTCCCCAAATCTCTCACATTTCTGCCAATAGTGAATTAGACTGTCATTAGTTTCACAGATGTGCTTTGATCCCAACACGGCTTGTCTCCTGGCAAGGAGACATCTGAACCATTAATGCGGATTTTCTAAACCTGGAGAATAAAGCACAGCACAGTGCAATGAACGTGGGCGAGGAGCCTGGAGCCCCGGGCAACAGAGTCGCATCTCTGTTGCTAATTAACTGTGTCGTCTTGGGCGAGGCATTGAACTTCCCATTGTCTCAGTTCTCGGGTCTGTTAAATGAGAGCGTTGGATGGATTCCGAAGTCACTTGCAGATCCTCTGAGAGCGAATGGGAAAACTCTACAGGTTTAGAGAGATGCTTGCTTGCTGTTGAGATTTGGCTTTCTGAACTTACATCCAAGGTGCTCTCCTGGGATAACCATTTATCCTGTTCAGTTACTAGCTCACTGCTTCCCAGGGTGCTGCCTGGTAAAGGGTGCAAGGGCTGTTTGGGTTCTATGATAACTTTTCTGGGCATCTCCATCTTTTAAAGACCAAATTGTTTAAAGGAGGAAACGTAGGGTAAAGAATTGTACATTTCAGAGCTGATGAAGCTCTTAGCGATCTCTAGGGACTTCTTGTCTAAGCCCCTTGATTTACAAATTAGCAACCCCAGGTAAGTCACTTCCCCAAGGCTATCTCCTACATCATCAGAGTTGGACCCAACTCCAGTTTGTCTGCCTTTGGGCCATCATCCCAGCACTCAGGCTTGTCAGTAGCTCAGATCCTGGTCTATGGAAAGATCTTTGGTGATTCTTTCTTTAAATTGAAGTACAGTCAGTTACAATGTGTCAATTTCTGGTGTACAGCACAACATCCCAGTCATGCATATATTCATTTTCATATTCTTCCTTGGTGATTTTAATTTCATTATAGATCAGTACAAGATTTTGGTAGCAATATCATGATAGATTGAGTTGGAGGCTCAAGAGAGGAGATAGCCATGGATTTAGAAGCTCTAGGGGAAAGGTCTGGCTTCACTGCATGCAAAACCAGGCAGCTCACTCACTTGTATGAGCCTCAGTCTCCTAGTCTGTAAAATGGAGACGATAAGAATGCTGATCTCTCAGACCTTCTGCAGAGCTGGTCCCTGTGATGTGATAACTCTGGTAACTAAATAGAGTTATATAAAAGATAATCAAAAATGATAGCAAATACTTGTGGGATGTTTTCACCCACCAGGTGCTATTCATGCACTTCGGGTATGTTGGCTCAGTCAATCCTGAAACAATTCCATTGGCGAGTTTTACAAATGGGGAAACTGGACTTAAAACCACTGAGATTGTTCGGCTAATGAAGGCAAAAGCTGGGGTTCACACGAGGCAACCCTGAGCAGGTACTCAGAACCATCATTCTGGAGTGACTTACCTTTAGCTTTCAGGGGCTCTACAAAACCAGCAACCATCTCCCTGACTCCTCCACATGCCGTTCTGATCAAAGCTGGAAGAAATCTTTTGCATGACCAGTGCCAGTCCAGACAATCCATTCCAGGGGGATGAGGAGCATGGCACTTTGCTCACTGCTTGCGGTCCTGCCTCAGGACCACAGAGTAGGGAGGAGGTGACTGGGAAATGAGGGTTGTTGAGACCAGTTCCAAATCACTCACCCCTACCACCCACCTCTGGGAAGGATGCTCGTCGCCTCAGTAAAATGATCAGTGTTTCTCACGCACAACCAGAGCTATTTGGGAAAGAGAGACCAAATCATGAATTTACTGTTCCCTAGGACCCCTGGAAAACACATAGGGGATCAGTTCTCAGGCAGAGGGGGCAGAGCTCTATCTCCATCTATTTCTCTGTCTATAATCTAAGTATCTCTCTATTATCTGTGTATTTATATATGTATGTATCTCTCTCTCTATGGACCTTGTGTTAAGCACCTTTGAAAAGGATGCTGAAGGGCCTCATTTTAAAGCTTTTGATTTCCAATTGTTCCCTCCTGACCCACCTGTTTAAGCACTGGGGAGTCTTTGAAGTGCCTGTCTTAGTGAGTTGAGAGGGAAAGAGGAGAGAATTCACAGTCATCCGCTGCTAGTGCAGCCGTGAGTTGAGCCAAAGTGAGCGACAGGGTATCACCTCCAGGAGGGAACCCTGCTTCTGGTCCTCCCTGCTTGGCACACATCTTGGAACGCCAGGAGAAAGCATGCAAAGAAAATGGACTTCTTTGGGCAAATATCTCCAAGCTTTACATTTATTTTTAATTAAAAAAATTTTTTTTGAGCTACCATTGATTTTGCACATTTTTATTTAATACTTTTCGTTTGTTTGTTTTGGTGGGGGGGAGGAAATTAGGTATTTATTTATTTAATGGTGGTACCGGGGATTGAACCCAGGACCTCATGCATGCTGAACACGCACTCTACCACTGAGCTATACCTCCCTGCAAAATTTCTTTTAATGAACATTCAGCCACATGAGAGGGAAAACTTCTAAAGTATTTGTAAATAACAAATAAATGTATGTGTACATAAACATGTGTGTACGTGCACACCCATACATACATGTACATACAGGTACCAGGCATGTATGATCAAGTTATATCTTTATTTGCTTAAAATATTAAAAAATATTAACATACTGATTATTTTCTAATTATGCAAATAATACATACTTGGAGAATACAGGAAATTCATAGGAAAAAATCACCCCTACCCCTCAAGGTAGCCATTGTGAAGATTTTGAGATCTGCTTCAATCTCTCTTGTTTTGTAATCAAAGCAAAGCATGTACGTAATTTAAAAAGTCAAATAGTCATATAAGACTTATGACAAAAAGCAGCAGATCCCTGCTTCAGGCTTACCATCAAGTCAGGTTTCCCAGAGGAAACTTCTTTCAACTGTTTGAGCTGTCACTGCTTGTATTTATTACCATCTTTATAAATGATGCTTTATGTGCTATTTTTGATTTACCAAACATGGACATTACCTATTGACTTCTTACTAAGGTAAAGATTTAGATCTCTCCCAGCCCCTCTGCCCTTTCACACACACTCACTTCCTCTCCCACCAGTACCTTTTATTATAAATCAAAATTCATATATAAACACAAAAGGCCATTTCGACATCAGTCCCAATGTGTGCGGGGGAGGGGGGTCTCCCTGTACCACCACGTGATTCTCCAACCCCAGTAGGTGGCCTACAATTCAGCTCAGTTCAGAAGCCAACAGCCAGGGGATAGTGTCAGACCCCACAAGTTAAGGGCTCAGCCCTACAAGATTGCTTCTCCTGCTTGCCCCACCTCCCCGTCTCCACCCCGCACCCACCTCACCGCCCGCCTCTTCAGAAGCCAGTTGCAAATCCTGGTTGTTACCTGTCCTTCTGACCCAGCCACTGACTATGAATCAGAGGTTCCCACGAATCCCTCCTCGGGGTTGATTAATTTATAGAGTGGCTCAGAGAACTCAGAAAAACTCTCTAGATTACAGGCTTATTATAAAAGGACATAACTCAGGAACAGCCAGATGGAAGAGATGCACCAGGAAGATACGGGGAAGGGACACGGAGCTGCCATGTTCTCCCAGAGCCTCTCCCAGCACCTCCATGTGTTCACCAACCTGGAAGCTCCTTGAACTCTAACCTCTTGGGTTTTTATGGAGGCTAC
This sequence comes from Camelus dromedarius, assembly GCF_036321535.1. Classification (NCBI taxonomy): domain Eukaryota; kingdom Metazoa; phylum Chordata; class Mammalia; order Artiodactyla; family Camelidae; genus Camelus; species Camelus dromedarius. The sequence goes on from NC_087450.1 coordinate 15,075,620, forward strand.
ATTACACAGGCATGATTGGTGAAGTCATCGGCCATTGTGTATTGAATTCAACCTCCAGCCCCTTCCCACCCTGAGGTCAGGGGATGGGACTGAAATTTCCAACCCTCTAATCCTAAAGCCTTTCGGGAATTCACCTAATTAAAATAAATCCTGCCTTTGCCTTTATCATTTGACTCAGTCTGTCTCCTATATGTGAAGTGTACCACATAGCAATGTCTGAGTTACTATGCACTACCTCTATTCCATCTCCCTCCGTGGGCACTTGGATCTCTGATTCCTCAGTTAACTTCTTCATCTGCTTAACATCCCCCCCCCCCATTTTTTGGCATCTCTTTCCCACTACTGTATTCTCCCTTTCTATTTTCCCTTGTGAATTTATTCTTTTACAGTACTTTTAGCTTGGTTTGGGAAAGGTACAGAAATAAATACCTGTGTTCATTGGTTATGTTTTGGCAGATCTCCTGTGTGTCTTTCAAAATTAAATATAGGGCATAGTTCCTGCTGAAATAATTGACCTGTAAAGATAAAACTAATAAAAAAAATACAGCCTATGAATTTACTAATTGCTTTTTCTTTGTGTAAGTTTTAGCCGATTTTACTGCCTTGGAGTTGGATTCACACAGTTACGTGCTGAAGATGGATGCTCTAGCACCATTAATTGGTTCTTGCAAATAATGAAATTACTACAGAAATGACAAGTTGATTCTGAAAGTGGAGACTTTCTTAATGGATTGAGAACATAGTTGTTTCGCATTAAAATCACCTGATGGGGAGCTTTTGAAACATACAAATGCCTAGTTCTAGACAGATGAAGTCAGCATCCCTGAGGATGGAACCCAGAAGTCAGTATTTAAAAAAAAAAAAAAAAACCTAAATTATTTCCATGAACAGGGAGGTTTAGTCACGTCTGTTCTATCTAACGAGTAGGTTGTGGCTCACATAACATGATTTTAGGCATTAGTCCTCACATTTTAGTGGATGTAAATATTCCTGAGATGTTGCTTTAGTACCTGTAGGACTGAGTCTCACAGTCTAACAAGATTTCCAGGTGACTCTAGAGAAGGTGGTTCACAGGTCCTTCTTTAAGAAAACACTGACTTTGGATTTTCTAGGAAGACCATCTCTGTCTCTTTGGATTCTGCTTTATCTTGAAATTGCATAATTAGAAATTTATTCTAAGACTTTGCTTCTGTTGGAATATAAAGTACCCCAGAAATAGGTTCTTAACTCTGTTTATATTCATCCATCACACCTTGGTCACTGTGATTAGGTTATATCTTCTCCTGTGTGCTTCCTTCTACTTGTTCCCCTAAAAAAGCAGCATTTTTACTTTTTGACTGTCTCATAACACTGTGAACTTCTTAAGGGAAGGGGTAGATCTTACTCACCATTGTAAGTCAGCACCCAGCATGCTATCTGGCTATGTAATAGACGCTTGGTAAATATTTATTCATATCTGTCACACACTGTTTAGTAAGAGCATGCATTTATCCACTCCCTCCTGGAAGTAGGATTTGCTAAAAGGAAATGTGGGGAGAAATATCAGTGTTGTGTGCCTTCAGATGAGAGGCAGGAGCGTAACGCTGAAAAGAAGGATGCAGAAGAGTGATGCTGGAGAGGATGGGGGGACGCTGTCTCCGATCTGATTTTGCCTCCAATCTGACCATGTGAGACAGTCAGGGGACGTGAAGAAGCATGCTAGCAGCCAGGTAAAGCATGATTGGTTTCAATTCAAGACTTACTGGCTTCAGTATCTCCCAAGGCTGCTCACCTGAGCAGTTCTTTGTTAAGAACTCCCTGTTTCTTCTGCATTTCCATTCGACTTTGATTAATTACGCCATTTTACATAAGCGTGTGGTCCAACAGCCAGGAGGTAGACTTGACTTCACGTAAATCTCATCCATTTGAGTTTATCTTTTTCTTAGTTCTATTTTTTTTTTTTTTTTTTTTTTTTTTTTACCTCAGGGAAGTCTTTTCCAAGGAGCAGGAGCTTGGGGAAACCCAGGGGAGCAATGCATTCAAAACTTAAAGGTAACCCTATTTTGTCTCCACATATTCTTACATCTGAGTCACTAGATAATATGGGTGTTCTTTCAGTTTATTTCTGTTTGATGTAATCTCTACATCCTCAGTGCCCGGGGACATAATAGGCCCTCACTTAATGTTCAGTTAATTACTTTTATACATCTGATGTGCTCTGAAAGGTGGATAAATCAAACTTCATAAATGAAATCTGATTTAACAAAGAATCCATATTACAGTTTCAGCCGTGTTTTTCTCATCTCTGATTTCTTGTCCTGGCAGAGATAATTGAGCTTCCCAGATATTCCCTGTGCTTCCCTCCCTTAATGTGAGACCGTGGGAGTGGTTCCGTCTAGTGGGATAAGAGCTCACGCGACCGGTGTCACTTCTTGTCTGAGACGATTTGAGCTGGTGTGAATTCCTTGTGCTTTCTGTCTTCCCACCTGGAGGAGGGGGTGGGCGGCAGCAGAGGAGAACTCTGAGATGGCTGAGGGGCCAATGGAAACACTGTGGTTCCCCGAACCACTGTCGGAAAAGAAGTTATCTGGGAGAATTGCCTCATTTTTCTCAAACGGGGACGTGAAACAGAAAAAAAATCACTATTGTGTTAACCATGCAACATGGATGGACCTAGAGATGATCATACTAAGTGAAGTCAGAAAGAGAAAGACAAATATCATATGATACCGCTTATATGTGGAATCTAAAAAAAAAATGATACAAAGAAACTTATTTACAAAACAGAAAGAGACTCACAGACACAGAAAATAAACTTATGGTTACCAAAGGGGAAAGGCGAGGGAGGGATAAATTAGGAGTTTGGGATTAAGATATATAAAATAGATAACCAACAAGGGCCTACTTTATAGCACAAGGAACTGTATTTAATCTCTTGCAACGGCCTGTGATGGAGAAGAATCTGACAAAGAATATGTTTATATATATATGTAGGTGTATATATAAATATATGTATGTGTATAACTGAATCACTTTGCTGTACACCTGAAACTAACATAACATTGTCATAACGTAAATCAACTATACTTCAATTAAAAAAAAAAAGAGAGAGAGCGATAACACTGGTGAACTCAGCCTTCCGCAGAGGGAGGCAACTGAGCACTGGGGGACACAGGGACAAGGAGCAGCTGGTGGGACCAAGCTCTGGAGCATAGAGCTTGCTGTCACCTGGCTTGAGGTCTCTCCGTGTAGGTGAGCGTGGTCCGAGGTCGTCCCTGTGACAGCTGCCTTCCTTGAGCAGAAGCGGATGGGGAACTCAGTAGGACTGGAGGCTGTGTGGTCCAGCAAGGCTCCAAGCAAACTTCCTCTGAGCACTGAGCACACCTTTGAATGCTAAGGAGAAGAGGGGCTCGGGAGAGAGACATATGTATTTAAATTCTGTAAGTTTATAAGATCTGAAGTGAACGTCCCGGGAGAACAGTGGGAAACGGCTGTTGAGTCCAAAGCAGGGCTACTTTTTTTTTTCTTTATTAAATATTAATGCCACATGTTTCTGCAGGGTTCCTAGAACAGATGTGAAGCCTAACATTGTGGCAATTTAATTGACTAAGAATATTTCCTGTCATTTTTATCAATGTCTGGCTTTCCAATGCCTGTTAAGTCTGAAAGTATAAAACACAGGAAGGGATAATGAATACCCAGTCTCCCTCCGTGGTGACCTGCTGGTACGACCCCCTGGAGAAGCGGGAGCTTTCTCTTGAGTATTTTTCTTGGAGGCAGAGAGAGCCTGAGCTGACCTGGTCTCTCTGCAAATTGTTCCGCTGGGTCTCGAGCTGGAGAACAGCCCACTCCGCGAGCACAATTCTTTCTTTCCTGTTGGTTTTAAGAAAACAAGCACATTCTAAATAAGTTCTATGTGAGTGGCGGAAACTCCTCGGGATTCTGACTTTTCCTTTTTTCCTTTTTTTTTTTTCTTTCAATTTTCTAAATCCTACCCTACCTGCCTAAGTCATTCCCCCAACATCTCCTCAGATTTAAAACAACCACCACCACCACAACTACAACAACAACAAAGCTCTTCAGTTGCCAGATCTTTGCTGGGGGAACCTTCCAAGTAGGATCCAAGGAAGTGGAGAGAAGTTATTTTGAACAAATTCACATGCCATCAAATGGAACTTCCGGTGACTTAGCATCAGGAAATACTGGCTAAGAAGAAAGCCCCGGAAAGAACAATTCTAAAACGATTCTTGGTCAGGTGCAGTTTATAATGGGCCTATTCATAGGGAGAAGGAAAAAAAAGAAGTCCAAGGTCCCTTCCTCACAAAAATTACCTTCACGTGGAAAAAATGTAGTCACACGTTCGCCCTGTAAGCGCACGTTGCTTCCCGTTTATTAAATGGTGCCGGCCCGCCCTGCCGGAGTCTCCGTTACAACCTCAGGGGAGGGCAGCTCGCGGTAAGAGGGCGAGAGAGGGGAGAAGCTGAGATGTTCTCAGCCCTGAACATTAAATCATTGCAGTCATGATGTTAGAGGAAATGAGGCAAAATTGGGCTAAATGGAAACCCGCTGATGTGGTTTGGGAATTACCCCTCCGGGCTTGGGAAAAGGACTGAACATTACACCGTCCGTGCCCGTGGGGCTGGTTCTGCCCTCTGCTCGGGGAATTGGCTCTCTGCCTCCGAGGGGCAGGCTGTGCCCACCTGTCTGCTTCCAAATCCCCCCCTTGTCCTCTCATCCTCAGGGCAAGCTGGCCCATGCCCAGGGCCAAGGGGAGTACAGGCCCACGCTGTTGAAGCAGAGGGGCTTTGGGGAGGTGATTTTTCAGGATGCAGAGAGAAATGACACTGGTGTGGAAGACGAAGCAGAACCCACTCTCCTGGCTGATGTAACACGAGAGGAGATTGGGTGGGGGGTGGTCCTTGGGTGAGGCTCACTGCTGCACATTATAGGATACGCTTCAAGGAAGCAAGGCCGGCCCCTCTACGTGGTGTAATTTAAGGGAAATATTAAATTATATTCCTGACACGTATTCCTGCCAACATGTTTCTGTCCCTGCAAGTCATGCTTTTAGGGCCAGTCTTTAAAACAAGACCTGACCCCTGAAGGACTCTTGGTAAGGTACCAGTATGCATCCTGGGATGTGATACCAACGAACCAGTGAACACACAGGGTGGTTTAGCTGGCAACTGTCAGTCCGGAATGCTAAGGTCAGGCTCCTGCAGTGGGAGGACATAAAACTGGTAAACTTCGATGGGGGCAGGGAGGATGGGAGAGCCTTGGCAGAGACCCTCTTCCTAAGAGCCGTGACAACATCAAGGCCACGTTGAAAGCACAGCAAGGAGGCGCTGGCCACCTGGAATCCTCAGGAAGAAAGCTACCCGCAGGAAGAGGAGAATGGTCTGAGACCCGTCTTCTCTCTTTCCCAGCGGCCCTGGATACATTGTGTCCCACTCAGATCGGTACCACTGAATATAGTCCTTTATTTATTTTTTAATAATTCGTATTTTTTACTGCAGTGTAGTCAGTTTACAATGTTAGTTTCAGGTGTACAGCAAAGTAATTCTGTTATGCATGTACATACACACATACATATATATATGTTTTTCAGATTCTTTTCTATTATGGCTCATTATAAGACATTTATAATATAGTTCCCTGTGCTATACAGTAGGTGCTTTTTGTTTATCTATTTTTTATATAGTAGTGTGTATCTATTAGTCCCAGACATGTCTCTCAACCTTTCCCCACTGATAACCAGTTTGTTTTCTATGTCTGTGAGTCTATTTCTGGGTTGTAAATAAAGTTTGTATCTTTTTTTTTTTTTTAAAGAGCATATAGTCCTTTATTAAGGGACTCCCAAAAAACAACTTTTTACATCTGTTCTGTAGTCAACAAAAATGGGGACCCCCCCAAGCCCAGGCTCCCAAATTGTCCTAAGAGAGATTTATGATGCAAGATGTCTCAGTCTGTCCCCAACTTCCCACCTGATATTCTGAGCATCAGGCCCTGGCTTGGCTGTGAAATTTCCAGCACTAGTCTGAGGAGGCAGAAACACAGGGCCTAGGTGGGAAGTTAGGGGATGTTTATAGACATAAAACCAAAATCCAGGACGAAGCAGGTGGGCGAGATTTGCCTAGGTTGCCTCCCTGGGCATAAATTACCAGCTTTCGTTCATTCTGGCGGAGAAGCGAGCGTTCCTGAAATAGACTCACCTCCCCCCAGCTCTTTTAATGTGCCTTTTCATGGATTTTGCTTTCAAATCTGCATGAATTATTTTTCTTCTATTAAATATTAATGTGGCTTTCTAAGTAGAAAAAGGGGGCAGATTAGGTCTGGTACACATCTTCCCTGCCGCTATTTACTGCTGCTGCGGGATTGCAGCAAATGCCAACTCCCAGTGCATTATTAAATCAGCCTGTGCTGAGCCCAGATGTTATGCCGGAGCCGCACAGTGGATACAGGTTAAAACCAAAGAGCGGCAGACACCCCGTTCTCTCCGGTGGGGGCTCGCCCTCCCACACCCTCGCCTCCTTCTCCCGTCCTGCGTGGTCGCTGTGGCCTTTGGCAAATTTGCCATGAGCTGGGCAGAGCTCACTCTTCCTGGAGCAGTAATCATGTGAGGGGGATTTATTTATTTTTTTTAAGCCTGTTAATTTTTTCCCCAATGACTCTTTCTACTTGATTAGTTCAGATCAATATGTCTGGTAGGCAGAATGCGATGGGGAGGGTGATTTATCAGTGTTGGGGAGCTCTGGGCTTTGTTGATATGACTCTTTGTGGTGGGTGACTTCACACACACACACACACACACACGCACACACACAAAACCTGTGCTCTCTTCCTTATCTAAATTCTGCTCACTTTTATGACCAAGATGATCTGGCCTCCACTCTGAAGCCTGTCCTGTGATACCTAAATCATGATCTCCAATGAAGCTATGATGTTCCAGGCGATAATTGGTATGTAGTGTGGGTTCTGGTTCCCCGATAGGCTGTAAGCCCCTGGAACGAAGGGATTCTATCTCAAAAACTTGGAGTGATGGAGAGAGCACAGGGTTTGCAGTCAGAACCCTAGAATCCTTGGCGGGTGGGTACAGCTCAAGTCATAGAGCGCATGCTCAGCATGCACAAGGTCCTGGATTCAATCCCTAGTGCCTCTATCGAAAGAGTAAATAAATAAATACATAAATCTAATTATCTCCCCCCTGAAAAAAAAATCCTGGAATAGCAAATTGGTTAACCTTCAGGAGCCTGTTTTATCCTTCTCCTCATCACTGCCTCCATCATCATCACCGTTTCTGCCACTCAGATGGGTGCTTGTCAAGCTTGAACATGTACATGGATTACGTCGGATCCAAACTGGGTCCGAGATTCTGTATTTCTAACAGGCTCCCAGGTGATGAGGATGATACCTGTCTGCTTGTCACACTTTGACTTCTCATTTTTTGAGAAGCAAGAGCCCTGTGAATCTTCAGCGGGATAATGTAGGCGAGAGTCTCCTGAGCTGGAACACCCTCTCTCACTGCTGGACCTTCAGTCATCCTTGTCTCTTCATTTATGTCCATTTCAAATCCATCAGCAAATCTCACTGATGCTACCATGGGAAGGTGTCCCGAATCCAGCTGTTTATGAGCCCTTCCTTCACTTCCAACCTTGGCTAAGTTACCTTCATATTTCTGGTCTAGAGATTATCCTGGTAGCTTCCAAATTGGTCTTCCTCCTGCTATTCCAGTAATCTTTTTAAAAAATCTTGTTTAATTGAAGTATAGTTGATGTGCAACTATGTATGTATATTATAGAAGTTATGCGTACAATTTAGTGATTCACAATTTAAACCTTATTCTTAATTTATAGTTATAAAATATTGGGTATATTTCCTGTGCTGTACAGTATATCCTTGGACCGTATTTTATATGTAATATTTTGTACTTCTTAATCCCTTAGCCCTCTATTGCCCCTCCCCTCTTCCCTCTCCCTAGTGGTAACCACTAGTTTGTTCTCTGTATCTGTTAAGTCTGTTTCTTTCTTTTTTTTTTTTTGCTATATTCAGTAGACTGTTTTATTTTTAGATTCCACATATAAGTGATGTCACAGAGTATTTGTTTTTCTCTGCCTGACTTATTTCACTCAGCAAAATACCCTCCAAGTCCATCCATGTTGTTGCAAATGGCAAAATTTCATTTTTTGGGGCTGAGTAGTATTCCTTTGTGTATATATCTTCTTTATCCAGTCATCTATTTATGGACAATTAGGTTGCCTCCATATCTTGGCAATTGTAAATAATGCTGCTATGAACATTGAAGTACATGTATCATTTTGAATTAGTATTTTTGGGCTTTTTTTTGGGTATATACCCAGGAGTGGAGTTCCTGGATCACATAGTAGTTCTATTTTTAGTTTTTGTGAGACACCTCCATACTGTTTTCCACAGTGGCTGCACCAATTTCCATTCCGACCAACAGTGTTCCCTTTTCTCCAGATCCTCGCTAATATTTGTTATTTATGTTCTGTAGTCCTTTTCCCACTAGCAGCCAGGAGATCCTTTTACAGTATAAGTCAGATCATAAAACTCTCCTCCCACAAGCTCTTCAGTGGCCTGCAGGAGCCTAATCAAATATGGCGCTAGTGTCGTTTGCTAACTACCGTCATCCCCTTGCCCCTTGTTCTTCTTCCCTCTGCAAGAACATGGCTTACTCTATAATTCTATCCAGTCTGCTTCTCAACTGTCCCATCTACTGTAGCAAGTGCATCACTGTCCACCTTCTCACCTAGCTTTATTATGTTTTTCATGATGTCTACTGTTACCCAGCATCCTGTTAAGCATGTATTTGTTTATCTGCGGTCTGTATGTGTTTATCTGCAGTTTTTATGTGTTTATCTGCGGTCTGTATGTGTTCATCTGTGGTCTGTCTCACTGACTCAAAATAGGCTCCATGCGGGCAGAGGTGGCCTGACTTGTTCTGCTCTGTATCTCCTGCATCTGTTTTCTGAGGGGGAGATAATTAGGTTTCTTCATTGATTTCCGCTTGAAGGAGGTACCAGGAATTGAACCTGGGACCGCTTCGGTGCTAAGCATGAGCTCTGCCACTTGAGCTATACCCTTCCTCCTGTATCTCCAGCATCTGGAACACTGCTTGGCACAATCTAGGTCTTGAGATAGCTGCCGAATGAAATAATAAATGAATTAGTCTTGATTGAATTGCTCTGTACCCCAAGCCTGACAGAGTGAGTACTTCGTGAGTGTTTATTGATTGGGTTTTTAAATGCGCCGTCCCTGGATGTCTGTTAGTGGGACAGTTATCACTTTTGCCTTGGGTCATGCCCACTGGTACAGGCTTGACCTACATGCGTGAAAAATGTAGACCCTTGAGCAAAAAGTCGAGGCAAATGTCTGAGTTCTAGGAAGCAATGATTGCGGGAGTTGAGATGAGTCCCTAAGGACTGCTTATCTTTCTTTATTTAATTCCTTTTATCCACACACACACACACACACACACTCTTTCTCCAAAATTAACCAACCAAACCACATCAAAACCCAACAACAATGACAAAACGAAGCCCTTAAAGGAAAAGGACAAATTGAGAATCTGGGTTTCTGGTGAAAATGTCGACGTGGGTGCACACAGGGGAGGGCTTCTCAAGTTGGATAACGGAATCTCTTTTTACTTCAGCTCCTCTGTAACAGCACATTAATAAACTGAACCAAATGTGGTGCTACAGCTGGTTTTATTGGTCATTAACATTTACCGAGCCACGTGAAGTCATGTTTTCCAATTTTGAGATTAAAAGATTTAGCCAGCCTAATTAGCGGCCTCTGAATGGGGATGGCGTCGGAGGACAGCCAGCCAGACCGAGTCGTCTTTGCCTTCGTGATGCCTTTGCCTTCATGGTGCAGGTGATTTGAAAACAAATGCGTTTATTGAGCCTTGGCTGGATTTCACCCTGAAGCAGGCTAGGTACTGGCAGCTGTCCAGGAGTTCACTCTGTGCCTGTCCTGCTGGTGCGTGTTCCACAGTTTTAGGCTGTATTTTGAGTTCAGCGAGAGACTTCCTTGTGCATATAAGCAAATGCCATCCATCCTTGAAACCTGCCTCTCTACTCAGGTTCTGATTGTTTTTCTTTCCTCTGGTCACTGAGGTCAAGCCATTAGTTGCATTATTAAGTGTGATTAAAAATCTCCACCTGAAAATGTTTAACAACTGACTGTTCAAAAAACCCAAGTCCTGATTTGCAACATTTACTACTTATAGAGTGTAAATACTTTCAGCATGGTCAGTTTCAAGCTACCAATGAAAGTTGTTGAAGGAGGAATGGGGAAGAGATGGACAACCACGTACCATTATAATGGTAACCCACCATACAGACGCAATGGAAGTAAATCATCTAAGGAACACAGATGATAGACAACAGTGATATGTACGAAAATAATTAGAAAATGATTAAAAAAAATCTCTGCCTGAATGAGATTTTTTGGTGGGAGTGAATCAACTCATCAGAAATAATGCTGGCCAGACCATGTGTCCTGATTCTTGGTTCAAGAAATATGACAAGCTGTGAAGTAACTCAGACAAAGACAAACATCAGATGATATTACTTATATGTGGGATCTAAAAAAAAATGATACAGATGAGTTTATTTATAAAACAGAAAGAGACTCACAGACATAGAAAACAAACTATGGTTACCGAAGGGGAAAGGAGGGGAAGGGATAAATTAGGAGTCTGGGATTGGCAGATACACACAAATATATATATAAAATTGAGAAACAACAAGGTCCTACTATATAGCACAGGGAACTATATTCAATATCTTGTAATAACCTATAATGAAAAAGAATATGAAAAAGAATATACATTTATATATATAACTGAATCACTATGCTGTATATCACAAATCTACACAACACTGTAAATCAATTAAACTTCAATTGAAAAAAAAAGAAATATGGCAGGCTGGAAGCACGGGCAGAGGAAGAAAGGAAATGTGAGAAAAGAGGTGAGTGGGCCCAGGAAAGAAAGCCAATCAGCATTTTATCAAGACCTCCCCTCCCCTGGGTGTGGGAGACTGAGATAAATGCTCTCAAGAAGAGAGGCTATGGCAGAAACATGTAAGGGATCAGCCCTGGCTTGGCTCTTGGTGCAGGATGTGCACCATTTGGCCCCATCCAAAGGGTGGTGATTCTCTTGATGGGGATTTTCACTTAGGGCCCCATCGGGATGTCCTGTGGGCAGGGCTGACTCCATCAGTGTCATTCCTCCCTCCTGCCCACCTTTGTACCCCCACACTTGTCCAGCCTGTGAAGCACCCCCACCATGAAGACAGTTTCCCAGAGGGAAGTGTAGCTAACAAGGTATGGCTCTTTCTGTGGTCAGGAAGATAGATTCTGGGTGCGGCAGCCTTGTTTATCCCACACTGTGCAGGTCCCTCTAGAGAATAATTCTGTACTAAAGGGGAGACTAGTTTGCTCTGGGATGACTTAATTTTGTTATATGAGTCTGACCCATCTGGGATAGCATTTTCTTTCAATGAAGACTCAAGGAGCAGGTTAGACTAGAAGGAGGGGCTGAGATTTGAGTGACCCTGGTTTGACAAATGAGAGATTGGCCAAATCTTTTGTCCTCTCTAAGATGCCAAATGAGGACAATTGGCCCATCATACACTTATATTTTATAACAGCAGCAGTGGGTAGGTGGGTCGCCCTGGTAGTTCTGAGTTGTAGGAATGGCCATGGCATCTCTGTGTGCAGGGAGAAACCTGGCAGCGTTACTGAAGGTAGATGGAAGCGGGGAGAGATTGAAGCCAGGAGGAACATTTAAAGAACTCGTGCACAATTCCAGACCATGGTTTCAATTAATATTGCTTCTGATTTTTGTTCTAGTGATGCCCCTGATACTCCAAACCAATGTCCTCCTGACCACTGGTTCTTGCTTTTTAATCCCTCTTGGTTATGAGTTGAATTGTATCCTTCTCCATCCTCTCCAAAGCTCCCCCCACAAAAAGATTATGTTGTAGTCCTAACCCCACTACCTCAGAATGTGACCTTATTTGAAGATGGGGTCTTTACTGACATAATCAAATTAAAATGAGATCATTAGGGTGATCCAACATGGCTGATAGCCTTACCAAAGTGGGAAATCTGGACCCCAGGATGGACATGCACCTGGGAAGAACGCCATGTGATGATAAAGGCAGAGATCAGAATGATGCTACTACAAGCCAAGGGACACCAAAGATGGCCAGCAAACCACCGGAAGCTCAGCGAGAGGCACGAACAGATTCTTTCTCACAGCCCTCAGAAGGAACCAAACTTGGTCTCAGACTTCACCTTGATCTTCAGCCTCCAGATCTGTGAGACAAGACATCGCTGTCGTTTAAGCCACACTGTTTGTGGTGCTTTGTTACAGCATCTGTTGTAAACTAATACAGTGTCTTTCTGCTCTTTTGGTTTCAGACCCTGAGCTTGCTGTGACCACCAGCGATCCTTATTTTTTGATCCCAACTTGATTTCTTCTCAATCTCCCCAAAGATATTAGTCTTTGTATTGTAAAACTTAAGATGCTGTGTCCTACCTGGCTCTTTCTTGGGTCTATCTGTGTATTTGCATGTAGCTCTCCACTAAGTCTCTGCTCTGTGCAGTATAGGGAGGTCCAGGTGGTAGTGCTATAAACAGGCAGCTTTACCAGCCTCTGAGCATCCCTTTGACATCCACTCTATGCTGCCATCTATGGGCTCTTGGGGTCTAAATCCCCCACCATACTCTCACTAACATTTAATGCTGAATCAGAAGGAAAGACCAGTGACTTAAAGCTCCTCTGATTATTTTTCAGATTTGTTTGCTTATAATTCTTGGTCCTGTCCCAAAACCATCCCAAATGCATTGATTCCAAGGTATGGCTTTAAAGTTGGGGATCTGGTTATAATCTGGCAAAATGTAATTGAAATAATGTGCCAACTCTGGACGATATTAAATTCTCAAAGGTCGATAGTACACACAAAAATATAAGAACCTAAAGGACGATATGATCTAGTCAAAAGCCTACTTTCCTTAAGGGCATAGTCTCTCAGGTATTCAAATATGCACTTTCCCATTAAGCTTCTTATTTAATATGGGCACTGGAATTTCATCATGAAGGTAGGATACATTGCTTTGATCATTTCCGGCCAATCTTGTTTCACTCAGTGAAGTCAAGAGAGGCACTCTTGCCGTCAATCAGCAGGCACAACTTGACCTTGTGCTGGGTCGCACAAGCTCTCTGCTGGAAATGTAAACATGCTCTCTGTCCTGAGTGAGCCTTCCGTGTGGTTGAGGAGATAAGGCACCCGGATGCCAAGCACTTAGAGAACAATTCAACGCTAAAACAGTGTTGAACTGGCGTTGGGGCAGAAGGAGTCTGATTTCAGGGAGTGGCTGAAAAGGTGACATGGAACTTTAGTTTGTTGGTGAAAAAGTTAAGGTATCCCCCTCCTCCTCTCGCCTCAAATCTTCTCTTCTACCTGTCTGTATTACTGGTTGTTTGATTACAAATCAGACTCCAAAGAGGAAATACAACATGGCCTGAGGCTGGAGCTGGTGGAAGAGACTGTCATTCTTGATGCTGTGAGGGATACCTTATTCACTGGAAATCTAGATAAATCACTTATCATGAAAATAACAGTCCCCTGTTAGTGCAGGCTGTCTCTTCAGATTCCCCTTCCTACACTTAACTTACCAAAAGACCCACAATTTTCTACGATATATGTGAAATTTAAATGAGACCACGGGGAGTTCCTTTTCCAAGTTCCCAGTGCAGGGAATGGGAGACCTGTTCCCAGCTTGCTATGTGCACAGATGTGTTTCCAATAAAGCGCAATTAGACCTCCCCGTTCCCTTGTCCCCTTCCCGTTCGCCACGAGGCGGTGCGGATGAAGTGTGAGCTCACGCGCAGGTTAATAAAGCCATCGCTGCTTGTGTCTTCATGTGGAAAGGGTCTTCGTTTTGTTTTCTTCACAAAAGTGCTGATTTAATTTGAAGTTGGGAAAAAAAAGAAGGAAGGAAAAACAAGTTTCCAAAATATGAGACAACAGTTCTCTTTAATAGGAACCACATTTCGCCTGTAAATTATGGTACCTGTGGGTCGCTGGGCACGGGCTGGGAGGTGATGAAGGCTGGCTTCGGGAGGGCTTGGGGAGCCGTGTTGATATTTTGGCCCATCTGGGCTCACATCTCTTGGGTTTCTCGGGATTCATGGAATATATCTGGCCACAGTGAAATGTGAGAAACCTCCTAGAAAAGTGCAGTGGAAATAAATAGCAATGAATATTTACGTGCCTAGACCAAAGGTCAGAACTCTTTTTAGTTCTCAGGGCCATTAGTGAGGTTAAATAAGGTCTATGGGGACTGCAGGTTCCAATGACGGGGCTGAAGGATAGGTCATGGGGGGAGGAATGAAGCAGATGAATTGAAGGGAAAGGAAGGGGTAGAGCCTTAAAGAAAAGGAGATATGGGAAAAAGTGTCCACAAGGGATTAAGCTAGTAGGAACCAGCAGTAACTTCTGGCTCTATGTTAAATCATTATCCTTGGTTTAAAACACGATTCCCATAATTTTCCATATGATTTTAAAAGGTGCTTGGACCTTCCTAAAGTTTTACCCTCCTGGGGTAAAGAGTTGGTTGTATAAATTTCTGGGGAGGGTCAGAGTTGAAAGAACCTGGGGAACTATCCTTCCAGGTGAGAACTGTCTTGAGTCAAAGGGCTAGCGGTGGTGCCATGGTAACTGGCACAGAGACTAACCAGTTAAACCTCCAAGATTGTCCCCTCTCCCATTGCCTTTGCTGCCTCCTTCTTGTTATGATGTCACATTTGCTGGGTACTGTTGGCCATCCTGACGCTGGAGGGAAAAATGGTTTCTGCCTTTCCAATAACGACTGATCACCCAGAATCTTGTCTGGAAATATTTGGAACATGTTGGACCATTAATCAAAGTAATTTTCCTCTGAAGAGAAAGCAGAAAGATTTAGAGTGAGATTATTTGAGTTGTGTTGGAAAAAACTACCCAGTAAAATGTCCCTCAATACAGATTTTAGTCTTTATAGAATGCAGGATCTCCCTTTGCAAGCAAAGTATGGGAGATGGGGTTTTTTGGTTTGTTTTCTGTTCTTGTGTGTTTCAGGTTTTTTCATTTTATTTATTTTTTTTTAACTCCAGGGCCACTTCCTTCAACTATCCATCCATCCATCTACCAGCAAACTTTTGTAGGGAGTTTTCTTTGTGCTGGAAACAGAGCTAGGTACTGTGGATAGAGAGACGAATGAGAAATGATTCCTGCCCTTGGGGAGCTCACAGTCCAGTGGGAGAGAGAGAGGTAAACATTAATTATAACGGTGTGAAAAATTCTCTAATAAAGTTCAGAGCAGGGTGCTGAGCTGCCCCACAGAGCTGGAGGGCAGCGATCATCCATTTCACCTTAGCCATCTGAAGGTCTTTGATTCCTACAAGAGTAAACCATGAGTCCCCCATCTCAGGGGTGCTGGGTGAGGCATAGCTTTAAAATAAGTCTCGCAGGTTGCAGCTACTGCTAATTCAGACAGCGCCAAGAAGCAGATGACTGTGAGATTTATTCCCAGGGTTCATGGACTTCTGAATTTATGTTCTCTCGGCTCTCTTTCCTCCCTAGGGCATAAATATGCTCTAATATGACAATTCTCCATTCCTGCTCCTGCCTGTCTCCAACCTGCTGTTTAACTTGATTCTTTGGGAGGCCTGTCCTTACCCAACGAGTTTCACAAAAACTGAAATGGGGTAGGGATTGAGTCCCATGTCCCTCACTCCACCCAAGGCCAATTAAGCAACAGCTGCCGGAGGCTTAGACCACGCTGAGCAGACACTCTGCAATTTCTCTAGCTCCTTTTTCGTCATCATTTATTCAGAGACCAGCTTGCAGTCAGGAAAAAAGACAGTGACAGTGGGAACACACAAGTGCCTGGAAGGATGATTTCAGGAAGAAAACACATGTAGTCAAATGATCCTAGTGGTTTTTTTTTTTTTTATTTTTTGGGTTTTTTTGTTTGTTTGTTTTTGTATTTGGAGGGAGGGAGGTAATTAGATTTTTATTTATTTATTTTTAATGGGGATACTGGGGATCGAACCCAGGACCTTGTGCATGCTAGGCACGCGCTCTACCACTGAGCTACACCCTCCCCCTGATCCTAGTGGTTTTTGTTTGTTGTTTTGTTACCAGGAGCCATAATAGGAGAAAGGAAATACGAAGTTGGGAAATCTTTTGTTGTTATTCAGGTTTGAATATTTCCAGTTTCGGAGATTTGTGTCGTAGAGGAAAAGATGTCCTTACTGATCCCAGTGAGAAGCATTATTAATGGCTTTTGCTGCTGAGGAGATCTCCAGCCGAAGAAGGGAGCATTCTAGATTTGTGAATCCCCTGGAATGCACAGCCTCAGAAAACAACGAAAAAACTCAGTGTAGAGAGAACATTTTTTTCTAGTAGTTTAATGATCTCCTGAAATGTAAATTTGCGTTTGTCCATATGGTTGAAAAGTTGAGCTGCTTGGTGGACATTTCTGTGAATTATGTGGTTGCAATAGATTATCAAGCCTTTCAGTGACCCTGAAAATGTGATTTCTTAACAGTTAAGGCAGGAAAAAATGATCAAGACCAGCTAAAAGAGATGAAGATGGAATTGACATTTTTGAAGTCATAGAATTTAAATTTAAAGGCAAAACAAGTAGAATGAGGAAAAAAGTATGGTGATTACTTTATAAACAGTCATATTTGGGGCATTGAGGGTCTAGCTTTGGGGAAAGCAGGGCTGGAATTTTCTTGGCACTGGAGACATACATGGAAATGTAAATCATATTTCTACACATCTGGGTTGCTGGGGTGACATTCACCAATCTTGTTCCTCTCTGCATCATATAAGTTGTGGAACAGAGGTAGGTTGGACTTTGGGGGCCTGCTTCAGGGCAGGGGGCTAGGAATTGTCAAGTTACAGAGTCAACAGTGCCTGTGTAAAGCTGTGAGACCTTCTGAAGGAAGGTATCACCTGGAATAAAACCTCTGTACCACACCTGGCTGGCCGCTTTCCCAAGGTGAGGACACACCTGGCCTGGAGCGTGCGCCACTGGTGACCCTGCCTCCGTCGCCCCCCTGCTTTCCCCTCCCTCAGTCCCAGCCTGTGATTGGTCCTGCCTTGCTGGAGTCTTACCCCTCATATAAATAGCTCCTGAGATTTGTTTTGAATTAAACCTTAGAGTTGCATTGATGATCAAAGGAGACTGAAAGGTATTTTAGAGTACCCTTCTACGAAACCACAGAAAGATGTTGCGGGGGAAACCTCTGAGCGCCTAATCCCAGGAGCTCACATTTTTAATTAAAGCATATTTCCCTCTAGTGACATATGCCAGTATGCCTGTTGCAGCAATATGAGGAACACACATATAAACGGAATCATCTCCTTTCTGACCCACTCCATCCTGAATCTTCATCAGGTGTTATTTTCTGCATAAGCCACACCCAGAGCTCCGTGCCTTTGCTTGTGCTGTTCTGCCTGCCTGGAGTGCTTTCCTTCCACTTCATCTGGCAGGGGTTTTGTCGAGTCCATCTCTGCTTCATGTGTCTATCAGAACGTTTAGTATGTTGCAGGTGTCCAAGGGAGAGACCAATTCAGTGAATGTCTGATTGGATGGAAATGGGCATGCTCTTTGCCATGGGAAATCATGGACCATAAAAGACTAAATAATACCCAGCAAAAGTTGAATAATTCATTCTTAAACATTGGAAAAGAATCACATTTAGGAAGACAGGAGGGAAGAAATTACAGGTGAGGGAAACCATAGAATCATAGGCACAAAAGTGGAGATGAGATGTGACTAATTAGATTGGAAGGTTTATTGAAAGAAATGATAGGCAATAATGTTTGGAGGGTCCGTGTTACTGGATTGAATCCCTCGAGAAACTTAAAAGAGACGAAATGGGTAATGGGTAGCCATTGAATGTTCTTCAGCAGGAAATAACCTGATGCACGTTGTCAACGGGTGAGATGCAGCCTGGTGGCGACCCTAGCTTGGTGTATATGAACTGCTGTGAATCAGTAGGCAGGGCAGTGGGCATGGGGAGGGTGCATCCTAGAGGAATTTGCAAGGAAGAGATGCTGGAATTGGTTATGGATGACTGCATGAGAGTCAGTGACAAAGGCCTCCGTCTTGATTCAGCTGCAAACTTCCTGTGTGGTTTCAGGCAGCAAATTTACCTATTTGGATTTGGGATACTTATGTGGTTCTCACAAGTGGTTTTCAGACTAGGGCTCCATGGAAAGGTTTTAGTAGGTCTGCAAACTTTTTATTTGAATTCCCGTGTAGAATGCATTTTAACTATTTTAAAACTCTGCAAGAAAAATAACACATATTCAGATGTCTGTCATTTCACATTTTAGCGTATCTAAGAATGTCAGGATATTAAAATATACTGCTAAGTTAACTTATTTGGGGTGAATATCAGAATAAAAGCTTGCCTGTGGGTGCACATATTTGGTAAGTGATATTGAGTTTCTGCACTTGTCTGTCTGTCTCTCTTAAATTCTGACATGACTGCTGCATGTCTCCATTGACATAAAATTCCACAAGTGCATCTGTGACCACAGTACATTTGCACCTGTTCACTTAAGTGCCAGCTCAAGCTTATTTGCACCGGTTCTCCTCTTGGCTTAAGATTTGTTTGTGTACCCACAACTGATTCACTCACATCTTGAAAACATCACATTAGAGCTAAAATGAATGCTTCCTTTCTGACTTTCCGATTAGAAATGCACGAATTTATTAGGTGTTACTAACAATTCAACTTTGAAACAGATAACTTCCTACTGCTTTTCTTGTAAGCTTCTAGGTGAATTTAGCTGAGCAGAAACCCAAGCTGTAAGGCAAGTTGATTTAAAACGAGACAATACAAAACCTATTACCACTTGCAACCACTTAGCCAGATGAATGAGGATTCTCTAAATATTGTGCAACTAAACCAAAACAAAATAATAAATCAGATACTGCAGTTAATGTGATTGTGGCTATTCCAAATTTTTACATTCATCAAATCAGCCTTGGAGTTGTCAGAGATATACTATATATATATACATTGTGTGTATACTATACATGTATCCTTATTTAAACTCATGAAAGAAATATATTCTAGTGAATTTCTGCTTTTATTTGTCTTAAACCTTAGGATCCCACATAAAATTTACTTTTTATCAAGGGTATCTTGGCTGCAATAAAAACCACTAGATCAGATGACCTCCAAGGTTCCCTATAGTTCTAACACCCTGCAGTCTTCCAGGGTAGGCATGAGCAGGGTGCAGGGAGGGGTGTATCAGGGCAGGGTTGGATAGCTGGTCACCAGTTTCTGTGTTCAGCTTGGGAGCTTCATTCCATCTGTTGAACAGGGTCTCAGTGTCCAGGTACACATACCCTTTCTGGGGCCTCACATTTGGTTGAGATTTCAAATGTACGAATAAATGATTTTTTTTGTAAGCGCATGATATATACCATGTTATTAAAGGAAGTGATTGTGATGTAGAAGGGTTGGTAGATTTGGTGGGAAAATGAATGAATTCCTTTCCGGTTGGTTTTATTTTGTTAGGTGAAGTCAATGAGGTGGGAATAAGGAGGGGAATGGACTAATGGTCCTTTAGGGTGGTGAGAAAGTGAATCTACTAGAAAATATAGAACGTTCTGCTGGGCAGTATTGCAGGCCCACTTGAAGTCTGCCATTTTGGTTTTAGGTAAGACTGATCAACATGGCGTGTAATTTTTCCAGCTATACCTGGATGTCAAGGAGGTGTAAGAAGAAAGGTGAATTTGACCATGTGATGAGCATTCTCTTGTCTGGACCCATTCTCCATCCTTCTTCACCTGGCTTGGTGCTCTGGGTGGCTGCCATTTATGAATGACTCAGTGGATTCCTTGGTCTCGGGATTGGATTTGGCCAATGGCAGGCACGGGCAGGAGACTGGAGGGCAGGAGGCAGTGAGGTGCTTACATCAGTTCTCTACTCCCTCCCCAGTGGCCCCTGGTAGGCATGCCTCCATCTGTCTACGAAGGCCCCGGTTCCCATGGGGCAGCCCTCTCATAACTGTGGCTCTTTATAGGTCCTGGAAATCACTCTCTCTTCTTATTCCTTTAGGCAGAGGGCTGGTGAATTTTCCCACTGATGTTAGTCCTGGCATGCTTCCTGACTCCACATTGGTTTCCCTTTACCCACCTACCTGTTTAGAAACAGCCCCTTTATTAAACTCTCTTCATATGCTCTGCCTTTGTTTCACCAGCTTCTCGATAAGTCCCTGACTGCTACAAACCTGGTTTGGAGTGTGGTCAGGCAAGCTTATCGGAGGAGAAAGAACATGGCATTTGTGAGTATGAGCAAGAGAGAGATGATGATGGAAGAAGGACTCTAAGCCGAGTCAAGAGAAAAATGTGGGTGTGAGCAGGGTGGAGGGACAGCGAAAGTGCTGCTCTGTTGTTGGGAAAACCCAAAGGGGCCAAGGGGTTTGGGGGTTGGAACAAGTGAGCTGAAAATCGGGGACCAGCCTCAGAGTAACGTGCTTAAAATAGAAAATTTGTGACAGATGCAGTGATTGATAATATCAGTCTCCATGTCACTGGTTCTCAGCCCTGGCTATGTGGCAAAAATTCCTCACGACTGGCTTTGCCTCTGGAGACCCTGACTGCAACTATGGGACCTAGGAATTGTGATTTTAAAAAGTTGTCTCAGATAATTGGGATTTGTGACCAGTGCTGAGAATCACTAATACAGGGTATGAGCCTGGGAGTGGTTGGCTGAGGTGGTGGAGGGAAAGGATCCTTAGCAGCCAGAGGTCAAGAAACCGAGAGGCCAGAGTCTCAGAAGAACCACCTATGTTGGGAGTTCGAGATTTGCAAATATTAACTACTGTATATAAAAACAGATAAAAGAACAAATTTCTTCGTATAGCACAGGGAACTATATTCAATATCTTGTAATAACCTTTAATGAAATAGAATATGAAAATGAATATATGTATGTATATGCATGCCTGGGACATTATGCTGTACACCAGAAATTGACACATTGTAACTGACTTCTACTTCAGTAAAAACAAAATTTTTAAATTAAAAAAAAAATCACCAAGAATGGTAGCAGAGTTTGTGGTGGAGGGAATTGAGTGAATCAGAGACGAACACTGGAAGTTTGGCAGCGCTTGGAAGAGCTTGGGTACGTTACTTACTCTGAGCCAAGCCTCTGGCTCTACTTTCTCCTCAGCACAGGGTCACTGTCCAGGGGTGAATTGCTTCTAGGTAAGTTTCTCTTTGGTTTATCCCGCTCTCCTAACCCGTCTCCATCTTTGGCTTTCATTATTTGCTTTTAGGATTACCTTTCCCTACTGCTGGTGTTTGGGGAATTACATGGCCCAGGGCCTCTGCAGTGTCCCACCCAGATCGGCTTTTCTTTTCTTTGCTTTCTTTTTTTTAAACTGAAGTATAGTTGATCTACAGTGTGTGTTAATTTCTGAGATGAAGCATAGTGATGCAGTTATATATGTATATATATATATTCTTTTTCATTATAGGTTATTATAAGTTATTGAATATAATTCCCTGTGCTATACAGTAGGATCTAGTTTATATATTCTGTACATAGTTGTTTGGGATTAGCATCTGCTAATTCTGAACTCCCAATTTATCTCTCCCCCATGCTGTACACCAGAAATTGACACATTGTAACTGACTTATACTTCAGTAAAAACAAAATTTTTAAATTAAAAAAAAAAATCACTAAGAATGGTAGCAGAGTTTGTGGTGGAGGGTAACCATAAGTTTGTTTTCTATGTCTGTGAGTCTCTGCTTTGTAGTAAGTTCATATGTATCATCTTTTAGACTCCACATATAGGTGATACAATATGAAATTTGTCTTTCTCTGTCTGACTTCACTTAGTATGATAATCTCTAGGTCCATCCATGTTGCTGCAAATGGCATTATTTCAATGTTTTTTATAGCTGGGTAATATTCCATTGTATATACATATATACCACATCTTCTTTATCCAGTCATCTGTTGATGGACATTTAGGTTGCTTCCGTGTCTTGGCTATTATCAATAGTGCTGCTGTGAACATTGGGGTGCATATTTCTTTTCAAATTGGAGTTTTCTCCAAATATATGCCCAGGAATGGGATTGCTGGATCATAGGGTGAGTCTATTTTTAGTTTCTAAGGGAATCTCCATACTGTTTTCTATAGTGGCTGCACCAAATTACATTCCCACCAGCAGTGTAGGAGGGTTCCCTTCCCTCCACACCCTCTCCAGCATTTGTCGTTTATGGACTTTTTAATGATGGTCATTCCAATTGGTGCTCTTAATAGCTGAATCCATCCTTGATCTTTCCAACCTTTAACTTTCTTCTACTCATCAAAAAAATTTCTTTCCTGTGCCCCACTTTCTCAGGGCAATCTTAGGGTGTTGATAAATCCTAAAGGCTCATTCCTCCCTCATACCATCCGGCAACAAGCTTGTATATTGACAGCAGGCTTTGCATATTATTACATACAAGGTAGGACACTCAGGTACACAGAATCACTCAAATCCTCTCCATATCCAGGTCGGTGCATGTAATATTACCCAGTTTGTAGAGAGAACAGGCCATTTTAGCTGGAAGTTTTATCCTGTTTTATTTTCTACCTACGTGCCATCGCGAGGCTGTTTAAATCAAATTCTTCTCTGTAGCCGAACACAAAACCTGCACAATTTCTGGTTTTGCTCTTTCTGAAGATAATTTCTGCTGTTTAATGAGATCTGAGAATGAAGTCAGGCATGAGCAGGAGAAAGGTCACAGTGTGTGCTCAAAGGTATATTAACCATTGTTGGAGCTGACATCAGTCTCCTTCCAAGAGGACAGAATTAAGCAGCAAATAGTAAATACGTTCCATGGCACTTTATTGCAAGTAGGACCATTTACAATGAAGTAAGAATATGAGAATGGTTTCAAAGAGAAAATGGGAGTGCTTACAAATAGAACACATCTTAACCAGTTCGAGTGGAAATGTGATTCCAGTCAAGGTTAATGGGGAAACAGTTAATGAAGGGTACAGATTCCAAAGCTGCATGATGCCATATTGTATCTCACGGAGGTAATTAATACTGGAGACTCTGGCTAAATGGATGCATTAGACACAGCAGACAACTTGACATCCTTCACACCATATAGAGAGGCTCCTCCGGCTGCCCTAATACTGACAGTGTGACGTCTGAGGTCGTGTTTTCCATCCCTTTTCCTCATGGAGTCGGGGTGGTACTGAGGGAAAAACACCAGACGGGGAGATGGGAGAGGGAGCACCAGCCCCGACTCAGTTACTGGGAGGCGGTGTGTGACCTTGGGAAAGTGTCTTTCTACTTCTCCTGAACTCAGTGTCCTCGTCTATAAAATGAAGGGATTGAATTGGATCATCTTTTTTGAATTGGAGAAGTCTTTTTTGAAGACTTTTTTTTTTTTTTAAATCTGGGATTCCCTGCACTTACTGCATCACCACCCTGCCATGATCACTTACCTACCTGGGTATCTAATGGGTATATGGGTATGTAATAAAATACAATTATGGGTATATAATTGTGTAAATATGGGTGGGAGTTTGCATATATAAATACAGAAGCGGGTAGACATTTCCCTACACCGAAGTATGTGTACTTAGAAGGCAATCCTCATGCTGACTTTGAAATGCCACAACCTTCCAGATGCATGTCAAAAAAAGTTGCTGTTTCTACTATCAATATTCAGGTTTTTCAGTTCCTCTCCCATTTTTTCCCCCCAAAGGGTAAACTCGTAGGAGTGAGGTTACCTATAGAATTAAAATGCCTGGGGTTGCGGTGAGCTTGGGTGAAAAAGCTCCCTTAGCCTGTCGGCCTCAGGATGATCTGTCCCTAAGAAGTCCCTTCTTTTGTCTCATTCCCTTGTTCTGAACATGGCAGGCGGAAGAATGAGGCTCAGGCTCTTGAAGTGGCAGGTGAGGGAAGGGCCGGGGATCATGTTACATCCTCTGCATTGAGCTGTCTGGAATCTTCCCCGTTCACCTATTGGAGTGGAGGGGCTTAAAAGTAGGGCATTTGCACACACAGATTTTTCACCCCAGTGATCATCGTATTGACAGGCATGGCTTCAGCTAAACACGTTTCTCTCTGTGCTCAGGCCTGTTTGTAGGTGGCATCCCCAGGGCAGATTCCATCTTTATCCCAGCCTCTGAACTCACTCACTGCTGCATTTTAAATCCCCAGGTGCACTTTGTTTATTTCTCCCTTCTCACCTGCCTTGAACCCCTGCCTTCCCGGTCCTTCCTCTTTCCTTGTCCCTCAAAAAAGAAAACAGCACACAAAAGCAACCCCTGCTGGGGTATCTGGGGATAGAAGTCATTCCAGCTTCTTGTCCAGAATTCGAGAGATCACCTTCCTGAGGTTCTGAATGAAGTAGCTTTAAAAGGCCGGTGAAATCCAAAATGTGGGGGTGAGAGGGGGCCCCAGAAGTGACAGCTTTACACATACAACCTCCAGGTCCCATCTCCCTTCTCAGGCAATGGGGAGGGAAATCTCGGAGGGCTGGCAGCCCCAGAGCCGAGTCACCACACGACGCTGACAGCTGTGGAATTACACCTATTGATTGTGGTGTAGGAGCGCATGTTTCATCAACCTTTAATTGAGCCAGTTCCTAAAGAGAACAGGGTCAGCTTTGGCTGTGCCACCGGCTCTAAGCAGCTGTAACTGAGCCCTGATTGACACCTCTTCAACAGACCCTCATTTGGTATATTTTTCACATTCCGGGGGTTCTAGAACCTTGGTCCTCAGCTGAGAGCATTCTTCAGAATCACCGGTGGGAGTGGTTCTACATACAGAAGATGGTGTCTCATTCTGGCCGACTGATTCGATGTCCAGGGAGGACGGTGGACAATTTTTCATAAACTCTTTTTTTTTTTTAAGGCATTTCTAGTGAGCACAAATGAATACTCAGAAACTTCTGGAGGATTCCAGTGCAAACCGAGAGGCGAAGTTAGCAGGTTAAGTGGACAAAGAAATGCTGGGATTGTGAAATCCTCCCGGCGTGTCTCTTTCCACGGGAGGGGACACTGATGGAGGGATGTGTTAGCACTCGCTTTGTGTTGATTTCAAGTGGAAAAACATTGCTCTTTTATTGTGGCGCTGCCTGCTTCATTTCAAGGAACAATTGGACTTTCTGGGAGGAGGGCATCATGTACATACTGCTGCCCCCGGACTCCACCAGGAGGGCCCCGCCCCAGCCAGCATCCCAGATGTGTCGCGGAAGCTGGCATGCCCTGAAAGAATAAACTGCATTGCATTACATGATACTGTCTAATGTGGGGTGACCTCCTCCCATTGTTATGCTGGGTGGGTGCTCTGACTGTTCTGATTTTGATTTCCGGGTAATTGCTTCCTCCTGGATTCAGCCTCTTTTTTTTTTTTTTTGGAGTTGTGGGGGGGCGGTTCCCAGACAGATGCCTCCACCGATCCCATGTCGCCCTTCTCAGCCTCCCTCAAAGCCTGGCTTGGTCCTTAATGAATCTGCCACACACTGAGCTGGGGCCAAGGCCAGTCGAAAGGCAGTTCCGTCAAAATACACAGGATGGAAAAGCCGGTTCCCATTCTGAACTTACATTTCCCTTCTGTCCCACCTGACCAGGGGGCCTGCGAGGAGGGGAATGGGGGAACGTGTGCATCCCGG
The DNA here is from genome assembly GCF_036321535.1 of Camelus dromedarius. NCBI lineage: Eukaryota > Metazoa > Chordata > Mammalia > Artiodactyla > Camelidae > Camelus > Camelus dromedarius. The sequence continues at coordinate 15,101,337 of NC_087450.1, forward strand.
CTACTGTTAAAAGGCCCTAATCCCAGAGACTCGACTCTGTTTACCTTTCTGCTCCTCTTTGCCTTTGAAGCTGGCTTTCTTATTGGTGGGTTGGCAGGGCCCTATGGCTTCTATACATTTTAAAGCTGCATTCCCCAGAGTTTGCCCCAGTGATGGAGCCCTGCACTTTGTCTTTTAAGCAGATAAAAAGAGAGGTCAGTCAGAAGTAATTCCCCTACTCCTCGTATAAACAATTTAACTGCTGCAGCAACATACTTGCTTGGAATTACTCCCTCAGATTCAATTCCCTTTTCCTGCTCCACTTGTAAAAATGGTTAGTGTCCTCTATAAACTGCAGCTCACCAAGGTGCAGGGCTTGCTGTGCGGCTGTAGAATAAATGTTAATCTAATACAGGTTACTAGGTCAAATGCAATCACAGGCTTGTGGGAAAAGCTTAATACTGTTCTGCTTCTTCTAACACAGTAAACCTGGATATTATATGATAGGTTAAACACCAGTGAACCATGGCAAGAATTTTCTTGAAAGTGGGATTTAGTACAAAGGAAACTACATTGAAATGGTGACCCAGGATTGACTTCGCTTTCCAAGAGAGCATTCTAAGATGCCGGAGTGCACTGGGAAAATGGACCCCTTAGAAATGTGATGTTCTAGAATTCCTGGCTTAGGGGATGAATGGCCAGCTGGAGCAGCTCTGACACAGTCAAAGGTTTCAGATGTTGTCAAACTATGACCTCAATCCCCCCTCATTCTCCAAAAATTCATGAGTGCAGACACACACACACACACACACACACACACACACACACACACACACACACACACGAGCTCTCCTTATGAACAGTTAGCGTGGCATGGGATGGCCTGTTAGAATTTCGATCCCAGCTTGAACATCCAGTAAACACAGTGTTGGCGTGCTGAGCACAAGCGGGCCAACTGTCCTGAGAAGACGCTGCGTTGACCTTCCTGGTGGTGGAGTCCTCGCTGTGTTATGTGGATGTTAGTGTATTAAGCGTTCCCAGCCTGTGTTCGTGATCAAATGCCAAAGCTGAGATGTACATATACCCGCAGATGCATGTAATAAATGCTTCAGTAAATGAACAGCAGATTTCAGGGCAGCTGTAAAGTCTGGTTGGTGGGACCACTTAGGTTCTGTTTGGCATGGAGACAGGCACCTGGCCAGGACTAATCTTTCAAAATCTTGTGGGGTCTTCTGGGAGGATGCTCTTAAACTCTCATAATTAGCGTGATCCACCGTCTTCCTCCTGAAACTATATTCAACGGGCAAGCAATAACACAACACTGTAAATCAGCTATACTTTAATAAAAAAGACAAAACCAGGCAATCAAGGCAAGGTGAGGAGCGTTCACATACAGGCTAGAACCCACCTCTCCCCCGAAAGGGGATGAGAATGTAGCTTTGTGTCTTCTCTTGGCTCTTAAAAAGTTCTTACTAGGGATTTGTCTGACTTGTGAAAAACACATTTGTGCACCTACAGATGTGACAGAATAGCTCTCCAGTGATTAAGCTAGATCACTTAGCACGTTAACTGAGTTACAGCGTGTAGACATTTGATAAAAGACCTCTCCATACCTGGGTTTGCCCTTCAATGACTGAATTAATCAGGTGATGCAGTATGAAACTCTAAAGAAAGTCGCCCCAGGTATAGGAGAGACGTTTAGGAAAACTGCATCAAAGAATAGGTACCCACAGACATCCAGAGCTTTTGGGGGGAAATGCATGTTTTAAATTCTATAACAGAAATTCGGATTTTTAGGAAACGAATCTAGTGAACTGGATTCCGTTTTTAAAATCAGTTGTTGGCAGGCGAGGAAGAGACCTGATGCGGTTAATTTCTGAGCTGCGGCTCTGCGTGGCCATCATGTCTGGCCAGCCCATTCTAATCACCACTCTTGTAACGCTTTGTCTTCTGTGCTGCCAGAGGGTGGCTGGCCCCTCGGACTCAGAAAAGCTGGCTGGACAGAGGCAGCTGAAATGGATGCTCATTCAGACACTTTCCCTCCAGCCAGTATTAGCGCCGGCCCCTTCAACAGAAACGGGATCCCGAGGGCTTCCATTGATTGGAAAATGTCACACACATAATACATAGATGACTTAAAATGCCCGAGGCCCCTTTGTCTCTTTTTACTGCAGACTGAATGGTCAGGTTTCTCTGCCTCTTTCTCTCCAGCTTCTCCCAAGTTTTTCTTTGAAAAGACGTAAAGGGGAAAAATGTACCTTTCTCCCTTGCTTCTGTGTGTCCGTGGAGCATAGAATGCTGGCCAGGGCTATGCCACTGCATGCTTTCCTTGTGAGTTTGTTCCACAAGTATTATACTGGGGCTATATGCATAATCATTCAAGTTAGTGGAGACCAGTCTGGCATGTTTTCAGACAATGACTTGCTTGGGATGGAGATGCCCAAGCATGAGATATTTTTTCTTTTTTTAAATTGAAGTAGAGTTGATTTACAATGTTGTGTTAGTTTCAGGTGTACAGCAAAGTGATTCAGTTTTATATATATATAAAAATCCCCACACACACATACATATTCTTATATATATAAAAGAATAACTGAATGTGTATATACATATGAAAGAATATCTCTATTTTTAAAAAGAATATCTATTTTTAAGATTATTTTTCATTATAGATTATTACAAGATATTGCATATAGTTCCCTATGCTATACAGTAGGTTCATGTTGTTTATCTATTTTATATATAGTAGTGTGTATCTGTTAATCCCATACTCCTAGTTTATCCCTCCCCAAACTTTGGTAACCATAAGTTTGTTTTTCATGTCTGTGATTCACTTTCTGTTTTGTAAATAAGTTCATTTGTCTCATTTTTTTAAGATTCCAGATATAAGTGGTATTATATGATATTTGTCTTTCTCTGATTTCATTTAGTATGATAATCTCTAGGTCTGTCTATGTTGTTGCTGCAAATGGCATTATTTCATTCTTTTTAATGGCTGAGTAATATTCCATTGTATATACATATATACCACATCTTCTTTATCCAGTCTTCTGTCGATGGGCATTTAGGTTGTTTCCATGTCTTCACTATTGTAAACAGTGCTGCTATGAACACTGGGGGCATGTATCTTTTCGAATTAAGGTTTTCTCCAGATATATGCCCAGGAGTGGGATTGCTGGATGGGACATCTTTTTAGGAGGCCATTGGCAACACTCAGAACGGAGATTTGGCCTCTCTATAGATGTCTGTTCTGTGAGTGAAAGGGGCATTAGGAGTCAGAAGCAGTGTTGCCACTTCTTAGCTGTGTGACCTGAGACCACCTGAGCCCCTTGTGCCTCAGTTTCAACAGCTGCAAAATGGGGGTGAGATAATCTAGCTTCCCCTTTAGACCTTTCTGACAAGTGGGTCCTTAGCATGCTGGCCTGTTTGCAGCTACAGGTCGTCGCTCTTCTCATTGCCCCTGGGCTCCTATCTCACCCCTTTTTTGTATTGAGGCTCTTGACTCGGTCTCTTGTTTGGAAGCCCCGCTTCTACCCTGTGGACTTAGTGTTGTTATTAGCGCTTCCCAATTTTTCCCAGTGCCACCTAAGCCCTCGCCCCTGGCTGAGCCCTCCATCCCCTGGCTGGCTGGGACGGGCAATTGGGAGAGCACCTCCCAGGGCTGTTGAGAGTCACGTGGTGGATGCTGTGTGAGACGCCTAGTACAGGGTAATGTTCTTTCCCTCCACTTTCCCAAGGAACACTGTCCACTATCAGAGGAAGTAATTTGGGACAATCGCTTAAAATCTCTGAGTCTGTGGAAAATAGGAATAATAATGTTACTCCAGTGGGTTGGGGGAGAGTCAAGGAGATAATGTAGGTCAAGAAGTTCAAGTCCTTATACTGAAAGAAGTTGAAGCTCTGCTCAGCCAACTCAAGGGCTGGGATTTGAGAATTCAAACCACCTGAGTGGTGAATAGTATTTGCTATTTACCCAGTAGGTACAGGACCTAGGGTTCACATTGTTTTTAAGCACCCATAAAAATATCTTACTTCCTTTTATTAAATGAAGATAAAGATAAACTTTAAGATAGAAGAAAATGTTTTAATATATAATTAAAACATGCATTTAAAAATTTTTGCATTCTTTTTTATTGACACATAGTGTACAACGTTGTGTCAATTTCTGGTGTACAGCATCATGTTTCAGTCATACATTTACATGCATATATTCTTTTTAATTATAAAAATATGCATTTTTATAGCAATGCAGTTGCAAAATAAAATTTTTAAGATTTTTTTTTTGTTGATGGAAGAAGGGGCCATGGAGGCAAAATGCTTATATGACCTGGGAAGGTCATATTCAGCCATGACCTCATGACCATGGCCTTGAATGTCTCAACAGCTGATGTACATTATCACCATTTTTAGCAGACATTCCCTCTCTTCTTTCATGAACCAGGAAGGAAATTCCACATACATAAGCAAAATTGCTTGAAGCTGGTGACTTCCCAGCAAGGGGAACCAGTGACAGTCACCAAAGTAAACTGTCTTCTCCATTATCAGGGAGGCAGGTATGGTGAGGAGACCCGTCTTCTGAATGCAGAGAAGTCCCTTGACTACTTCCACTTGCCCTTGATTTTCTGTGACCAGGGACTGATCTGGGTTTTATTTGCCATGAGGTCAAAAACATTCTGGGACTGGGTGAAGTCTGAGGGCTTCTGTCAGATGTAGACTTAAACTGAAAGGCAGGACTTGTGGTGCATCGACTCCCCGGCCCCTCAGCCTCAGGGAACACCAGGGTATTTAGCTCCCCTTAAATAAGGGGAGGGAAAGCCAGACGTTCCCCCCCTGAAATTACTTCCCTGCATGTGAGGATCAAACAGGCTCCCCATTAGGAAGTAAGAACGTTCTCTTTGATCCGTTTGAATAACTGCAGGGGAGGTCCAAGCCTCTGTCCTCACTTCATGCCCCTTCTGCCCCGTCTTCAGTCATCTGGGGAGGCGGTGTCCCCCCAGACAGTCACACCTCATCTCTAAGAGAGAGCACTACGGTGTATAAAGTCATTCTGGCTACGCAATATGGGCTCTGAGTCCATCACGACATGATGAAATGGATCGGTTTCTTGGTATAAAACCTTAAAAGGGTTCCGTGGACTCTTTAAGCCAAAAAAGGGCTTCTGAAAGCAGTTTAGGAAATTGCCACTATAGAAGCGACTTCCACATGTGTCTCTCAGTATCGCCATCTCTCTCTAGACTGAAACACAAAAGAAGAGGACAGCTTATGCTCCATTGAAAAGAAGGCACAATTAAAAAAAAAAAGTCCCCGAGAATCATGGGTGTGGGAAAGACATGCAGACCATTACCTTTCTTTCCTTGGCTTTCAGAGCGATCGGTATTCTCAATTTGCTACGAGTATGCCGCTCCATGTAGGTCAAGAGGAATTCCGTGTGTGGAACTGAAGCGGAGTGCGGATTTTAAGCAGAGCATGTGATCCTAAGAAGGCAGAGATGTGGTATAAATTTGCATCTTCTTAAGACTCACCCTCTCTAAAAACACTGAAGCCATTTTAATCCGATAAAATAAAAAGGGAAGGGGTGACGATTTCATCCGCAGACTTCACACAACCTTTTCTTTTCATCTGAGTACAGAAATGCAGAATCATCTGTTCAGCTGTCACATGTCTTTGGGGCAGATTTTTTTTTTTTTTTAAGTTGTAGTGCACGGAAAAATGGATGATGGATATCATGCTTTGGGGACAAGAGGGACAACTTCTGTTCTTGAGGACGAGGGACTGTCCTTCTTCTTGAAGACTTTCCAGAAGTGAGAGTTGAAGGTACCTGAGGGGCAGAGAGGCCAGGGTTCGAGGAGGGCCTGTGTCATTAATGAGGACACAGAACACACACTCTTTATGGCATCTGAGCTTCTTTGAAGGCCTGCCATGGAGCAGAATCTTGGGCTCCTCCCAGCAGAGCTGCCGGTTATTTACTGGAAACCAATTATGTGGCTCATTCTGTGGTATGTCTTCAGCTTCTGCTTTTGAATTTCCATGAGTGTTAGGCTTGGTCTTTTTCCTTCTTCTCTCTTGTTGCCGCTGGACTGTGAAACCCACAGTGGAGTCAGATTTCTTGGAACGGGTTTTCTGTTGATTTGTGCTCTCGCTTTGTCCTCAACTCAGTGTTGGTGTGTCCAAGCCACTGGGTGACACATACAAACAGGCAGATGGCCCTTACTACTGCCCTGGTGAGTTTCCTGAGCAATTCAGGGTAATTGCTCAAAGGGAGCATTTACTCTTGAAGTCGGTCCTAAGGCTTCCTGTTAGTTCAATCTCACGAGTAGTTTTGAGTGTCCACAGCGCTACAGCAGGTGATGTGAGGACCAGAAGGATGAGGAAGGGATGGCTCTGTCTCTCAAGGACTTTACAATCAGGCAGGGAGGACAGAAGGGTCTGGGAGAAGTCTGTTAACATGAGATACTCAGTGTGATGTCACACAGACGATGGAGCCCTGCAGGAGGAGTGTGGGCAGGGGCAGGAATAGGAGTTGGGCTGGAAGGGTAAGAAGGGTTTCACCATGTAGAGAAGGTAGGAGGTGAGGGCATCTGTGTTGAAAGGAACAGAAGTAAAAAGACACGGAAGAGAGACCTGGCGCCGCCAGTGCGCGTGCCCGCACGCATGCGCACGAGGGGGAAGTGCAGTGGGGTACAGACCTTGTGCACTGGATGCTGCCGGAGATGCAAAGACAAATCAGGCGCCAGGGTGTCCCAGCCCGAAAGGTCTAGTATGGAAGACAGGCCCATGCATAAATAACTTTAATCTGAAACAGACTGACAGAGATGCTAGGGGCAAGTCATCCGTCGTACGTACTCTGAGCCCGTCTCAGAAAGAAACTTAAGGAGGAAGGGTCACATAGGACTTGGTAGGTTTAGATCCAGGGAGTTGGACCATTAGAAAAGTCAAGGATGCCTTCTGCATTTCAAAGGCAATACCTCTGAATGACTGAATGACAGGCATAATATTTTTTGCTCCTTGTTCAGTTAAAATTTATAATTATTTTCCTCTAATACTAGACAACAACCTACAGTGCTTTTATTCACACTTCAGTGTGTTGATTTATCTGATGACCTCATGAATGGATATAAAAACTAAAGTCAACCAAAAAGAACAACGATCTACTGGCCTCAAACCCTATCTGCAAATAGGTGCCTTCTAAGAAAAGTGTTGCATGCCCCAATGTTCAGAACAACACTATTTACAACAGCCAAGACATGGAAACAACCCAAATGTCCGTCAACAGATGACTGGATAAAGAAGATGCAATACACACACACACACACACACACACACTCTCAATGGAATACTACTCAGCCATGAAAATGAAATGTCATTTGCAGCAACATGGATAGACCTAGAGATGATCATACTAAGTGAAGTAAGTTAGAAAGAGAAAGAAAAATACCGTATGATACCAACTTATATGTGGAATCTGAAAAAAACGATACAAATGAACTTATTTACAAAACAGAAAGAGACTCATGACATAGAAAACAAACTTTCGGTTACTAGGGGGGAAAAGGTGGAGGGATAAACTGGGAATCTGGGATTTGCAGGTACGCATTACTGTACATAAAACAGATAGACAACCAGGACCTACTGTATAGCACAGGGAACTATATTCAATATTTTGTAATATAATGGAACAGAACATACAAATATTTGTGTGTGTAATTGAATGACTATGCTTTTCACTAGAAACTAACACAACATTGTAAATCAACTATGCTTCAATAAAAAATTAAAAAAAACACAAAATAAGTGCTGCCTGTGCAACACATAGGAAGAATGAACGTATTTGCAGTGAGAGAGGGAGCAGAAGTGGTGAATTAAAAATCTGGGGGAGCTATCCCTCTGAAGCTCTAATAGCTGGGAAATCTCATAAAGTATTTTTTCTTGCAGAGACTGTTGGGAGGGGCTAAAGAGAGATGGCTTGGTGGGCTGTGGATGTGGAAGGGAGTGATCTGTGTGTCAGGCTGGATAAGTCACAGTTCTAGAGGTTGGGAGATGGGAAAACATGTGCAATAAGCATAAAGTCTTGAGAAGAAGGGGAGGGTTGAGTTCAAGTTAGACAGCTGATGGCTACCATTTACTGGGCATTTACTAGGTTGTAAATCCACGTGGCTCCAAGCACATTATAGCTACTACCTCACTTAAAATGTGAAGTTCATACCAACCTTATTAAGTAGATCTTATTACTATGTTCATTTTACAGATGAATAAACTGAGGCATTACGCTTAAATAACTTGTCAAGACACACAGTTAGAAGAGGGTGGTACCCAGAGCTTTTGCACTTAATCCCTTTGCCAAAATAAGTCTAGATAAAAGAAGGCAAAAGAAGAGAGGTATTCGACCTTTGGGTCTTCCTGTATAAAATAATGTTTTGTTTAGATTCGAGGACAGGGAATTTGTAAAACCTTGTTAAATTCCCTGGGGAAAAAAACGCTGGATCACAGAATCATACAGTTTTAGAATGCTAAACACCAGGATTTACTTCTCATTCATATTTTTGAAGTGCTTTTAGATGAAGGAACTGAGACCGAGAATCAATTAAAATCATCACATGTTCACGGCAGGTGATCAGCATACACCGAGACAGGCAGAAGGATGCTCACCGGCGTGCTGACATGACTCCATTGTGGGCAAGGACCAGGAAGCAGAGATCACACATTCTAACAGAGGACTGTAACTCTGGAAGGGAACCTGTCAGCACAAGGGAGAAGGCCTACTTGAGTTTCTAGGGAAGCAAAGTGGATGTCCAAGGGGCTTCTGACTCAACTTTCAAATGAAGTGTTCACTCTTCTCTGAAGATGCCCTCCTTGGCTGTTCAGTCTTAGACCACGGATAACATCACTTTTTCCTCCATGTACTTACCTTTAACAAATTCTCAGGGTACAATATAGAATCTGTGTTGACTGGTGACTGGCTTTTCCAGTCAAATCCAATAGACTTTTGCATTTGTTTGATGGTTAGTTGAAGTCCTTATAAGGGCTATCTGAAAGTGTGTGAGGTGGATTTGCCAAGTGGTGAGGGGTCTAGCAGATAACCTTGAGCTGGCTTCAAGTTCAGCCTCCGCGATGACTTGCAAGTTGTGTAACTTCGGGCAAGATTCTTTACCTCCATACATCTCAATTTTCTCATGTGTAAAATGAGTGAAATAATAATCCTTGTATCATAGGATTTGGAGGAGGATTAAATGAGCCAGGGCAGATAAAGGGCTTAGCGTTTGCCCGGCTCAGAATGAGAACTCAATATATCTTAGCTAATTATAACAAACAAAATAAACTCATTGTAAAATTTGTATTGTGTGAGTCCATCATTTGAAAACATAAACTATAGTAGGATATATAATGATCCACGAGTTAACAGAGTTTATTATTGCAAACAGCGAACTTCCTCTTCCAAGCTGGGTTTCCAAACTCAAGAGGCCCCCTCAGTAGGGCGGGTAACCAATAAAGAGTGGCCATGTTTAGAAAATCCATTACGGAGACAGCTCTGTTGTTTGCAATCCGTCGTGGGAAAACTCCTGTGAAAAACTCTCTTCCAGAATTAGAGTTAGGAAATGCCTTTTTCCCTCTGAGGCATTCTTACCTTAGAAAAGGAAAGCCACCTGTTTCCCAACCCTGCCCATTTTATTTTGGCTGCCAATAACCGCAGTGTTTATTGCGGGGCAGGGGCTAGCTCAGTGGCAGAGCGCATGCTTAGCACGCACGAGGTCCCGGGTTCCAGCCTCCGTACCCCCACTATAAACAAATCAAAATAAAAAGAACCTCAGTGTCTGTGCTCAGCTGCAGAAATTTCCCTTAGCATAGGTTGGCTTTTTATTTTTCTTATGTCTTTGCACTCATTTTAATGATTTTTCAGCTTTATGATATTTGTGTCTTATATTTTAAGCTTCCTCAAAACCCTTCTATAAGCTGGAGAAGAGAAATGTAAGTAAGTACAACAAAATACTACCACGCAGGCAGTTTTTCTTAGAAACATACCGTATGCTCAGTTCTGCAAACCTGGTTTGAGACATTTTTATTTGACCAAAACCCTTGAGGTTATTTAATTGCAACGGGGAAGGGGTCTTACAAGGGCCTCTGGGTCAAGGCTGTTACGTGGGCTGAGCTGGTGGGGACATAATTTGCTAATGAGTCAACACAGTTAATAATCATAAAATAAAGCCAAAAAACCAAGCAAAACAACAGCTAGTGCTTATAGATACCCTCATATACCTTAGCTCACTTATTTTTCTCATCGCCCTGCAAATGAGGAAACATGATTTTCGGCTTCATTTCATAGGAGAAAACAAAGGCTTAGGAATGGTTGGAGTTATGCTCCAAGTCTCCCAGGAATTAATTGCCTTAATCAAGATTTAAAAGTCAGATCTTAATGAAAAATCCCAGGTCCTGTCCGCTCTTCCAGGCTGCTTCCCCAAGGCCTAACCTCATGAGTGCAATAAGCAGGTTTCCCCTTTAACCTCTTGCCCTGCAGCCAAAAGATTGCTTGATGGAAGAGGGTAGGAGAAAGCAAGGACTTTCTAAGTAAGAATTTGTCTTTCAAGAATGTTCTACCTGGAGGTGTTTTTTTTCTTGCTTAAATCTAGGATGGTCCTGAAAAATCAGTTGGGGAAGGCGTTTGGCAGAAAATAAATCTGTAACAGCAGTTAGCTGAGCCCATGGCGTTGGGAGAGTGTCCCATTTGCTGAAATTGCACTTTCCTGGGTGTGTGTGATGAGACGAGGAGCTATCTAGGGCCATGGAGCCCCAGGAGTGATTTCTTTGAGCAAGCAGTGAATTCAGATGAAGTTTAAATTATCTGAACTGAGAGTCTCGGCTATTGGATAAAAAAGAATGTGCTCAGTTTGAGTGAGGTTGGGTGTGGGATGAAGAATCACCCAACAAATGAAGATGGGGCTTTGTGGAGACCAAGGCAGCCACCAGGCAGAGTTCCATCACACACGTTTTGAGGAGGGAGGGGTAGTTGGACCTGAATTAGACTCTGGTTCCACCCAGCCACGAGTCGCCTTTTATGTGTAAGTGAACGGTTTTGCGGTGGTATGCGGTGCAGCCTATCACAGGCGTTCAGCTCTTCCCGCCTCTTCTTTTGTTATCATCATAAAACGCTGAGTTATAAGAACCCCTCAGGCACTCCCATGGAAAAGCCACCGACTTGGGGGGACCCGACTGCCACTTTTCATCACCATCCTGGTTCCATCACCATCCTGGTTCCTGAAATGGGCAGACGGGGGGATCAGCAGAGCTCCTGGCAGGTCTGTGCTGGCTTCTACTCGGATGTGCCTCTCCTTAACAACAAGAAGACGATATTTTCCTAGAGATGTTGCTGGAAGATGATTCAATAAATTTCTTCCTTGGTGACACATGGTAACTAACACGTCTCTGCTTTCTCCCTTAAGGACCCCTAAATTTTCAGAGTTTGAACTTCCAAGCCCTCACTTGAAAGTCAGTGTCGTTTTCCAAACACGCAAGCAGGAATTTCAATGGGCAGCGTCCCTTTGAACAATATGACCTTTCTAGATAACTTCACATTTTGTTTGGTTTGCTTCCAGGCACACCCCTCCCCAAACCGCATTCTTTTCCCTTTCGTTTATGAGAGAACAAAAGTCGTATCAGGAGGAACGAAGCCACCTGAACCATACTTTATATATTTCCAGAAATAGTTTTCGGGGCCACTGAAAGATGTTGATGTTATCTTTTTAATATTCCGAGAAATAATCCTATTAAACAAAAAACAAGGGGACCTGTTAGGCCCACTAGGCGGAATTACCCAAAGCCTCCTGGCAGGGGTCGAGTTACTTTACAAAACCATAGCTGTGCCAGGCTTCTATCTCTCCATCTCGGGCTCGGTGAGTGAGCAATCATCTGCGGATTCTGCTCATCTCTCTTTGCGAACTTTGTTCTGTGGAATTAGATACAACTTTGACCAATTAGAAAAGGCTCCCCGCCAGCCCGGGGTCCCCGGAGGAGCACAGTCCACTGATTGTGCGCTGGCCTTCTGAAGTCCGGCCATGTCAGGCCGTCAGTGGCAGCCCGGCCACCAGAACTCGCTTTTTAATAAGCAGATCTGTCAGCACCAGGTTCTTCGGATCTTCCGACCTCTCCTTAATCCTTGGGACGTGCTGACTTTCTTCTGTGTTTCGCTTATGGCCAAGGGCCCTGTGCACAGAAAGAAATCTCTTCTTTGTTTATAGCACAGAGGCAACAAAATTAACCTTTGAGATTAACTGTAAATGAGTGAGGATCATGTTTTATTTTTTCCTCAGGACGAGGGGTAGGGATTAACACGTGCAAATGGGAGGGAGTGTGTGCACGCGTGTGCCTGTGTGTGCCCGCCCCTCCCCCACTCCCATCATGAACCCCCCCCCCCCCCGCCAACTCTCTTTCTGCTCCTGTTTTCCTTTATTCTGGTGTGGGTTTATTCTGGGATGGACAGAGCTAGTGAATGGTATTTTATTTTTTTCCATAATCTTCAATCCCATTTCATTTCTTAGGAGAGGGACAGAAAGCATCCACATATTATAAGCAATGCCCAGTAAGTTAAGGGTAAAAACTTGTCTTGGCTAAAGACACAGGGTGGGGTTCTTTGGTCCAGTGTAAGTAGGCAGAGTCTTGGTATAGATTAGAGCAAGATCCAAGAATGATGTCGCAAAGATGGGACAAAGTGTCTTTGCGTCGGTTTGTATGACGTTTAACACTGTTGGGTGGTAGGGTTCTGGTTCTCCAACATATAGGAAAGACTTTGCTGGTAAATAACTCCCCCTGTTTTTTTTCCCCCCAAACACAAGTTGTTTAATAAGTCAAATAAATGAAAGACCTTGTTCATAATCATTGCTAACTATTCAAACTGCAGTTTGACTTAATTATACTTGATGAAAAAAGTTTTTTTGAAGTAAAGTTGATACAAATAATATTATAAATAACAGCTATGAGGCAAAATTTGCACTGGGGAGAGAATGGAAGCCAGTTGCCTCAAAAGAGATGTTACTCTTGGTCTCTGGAAACTCTTGAAAGGTGGGACAAGATGAGGTTGAGACTAGATTATTTCTGACCTCTGGGGAGCCCAGAATTGGACTCCTGACATCGTCTCTGTGTTGCTGAGAGAGTAGGGACCCCCCGTTCTGCTGCTTGTTCTCCATGTTTGATGGGATCTTCATCACCATGGTGACAAAATCCAGGCAGCCTATTTAAGGCTCCTGTCTCTGTTTCTTGAAGTTGCTGAAATGTGGCTGGGACTCGGGACAGTGACTCATTCTGGCCACAGCCCCTTCTCAAAGCCAAGGGTTCTATGAGAAGCATATTCTGATTCCAGCTTCTTCGTATTTGGTTGGCTTCTGTGGAATGGGACCACTTTTGTAATTTTTGTTGCCTTTCATCAAACAGAATTATTTTCGGCTGGTTTCAGTTCTACACACACTCTTTCTCTCTCTTTTAATAAACAGAACAAATTAAAGTGACATGTCAGTGAAGCAATATTTTATTTTTCACTCAGCGGTGGCCATGACCATAACAATTAAATAGAAGAGAAAAGGGACTTCGTTGTAGGTGCAAGGTTGGAGTTTCAAAAACTGGAGAAATAACCAGGTCAGTGCCCAGGAGCCCCTAACACAACGATCAGCGTTTCAGGGGAATGAAAACAGCACATGTGCTGGGGTCCCCACTTTCCCCATTAGCCTCGTCTTGGGCCGGGTACTTAACGTGTGCTGCGTTGGTTTTGGCGGAGGACAGTGCTTGGAGGAACCAGTTTTTTAAGTTCCCTTGTTATCTCTGGGAGGTGATAAAGATCTTTATTTACAAATAATGCGCTTTCTGTGAAGTGCCTTTGTGTGGGCGTTGCACACCCAAGCAAAACGATAGGTTCTTTGTTTTTGTCTCGATGAAGAGCAAAGCTTGGTGTGTAGGTGGCTGGTTTGCAGCCAGACAGTGCACTCTCTGGGTATGCAACACCGTTCAAGTCGTGTCACCTCTCTGCTCCTTGGGATTCTCATTTCTGGGAGGGAGTTAATAATGTTGTAAGAATCGCCGAGGAACCAGGAGAGGAAAGGGCTGCATTTTACTCCCTGGCTGCCTGGTATCTGTCTTTTGAAATGCTGTTAAGTGTCACCTCCTCCGGGAAGCCTTCCTGGACCACAGTGGGGCTGGATGGCCCCCTGCCCTCCTTGGTGAGAGCACTTCTCTTATTACCTGTTCCACCACTCACTTGTAAGCTCCTTTAGGGTAGGAACAATGAGTCTCACCCTGTATCAAATGAAACTTAGAGCTCAGCCCAGGGGCTGGCTCACAGTAGGGACTGGGGAAAGGCAGTCAAATTACGGCAGAACTGAACTCTGTCATTAAAAGGGGGTGATCAAAAGGCACGAGAGGCTAATGTCCATCAGCTCCTCACAGCAATGAATGTTGAAGGAGATTTTTATTTTTACTTTTGGGGGGCAGTTATTAGGTTTATTTATTTAATGGAGGGACTGGGGGATGAACCCAGAACCTTGTACACGCTAAGCCCAAGCTCTGTCAGTGAGCTCTGCCCCCTCTGAAGCAGATTTTTAAATTTTAAAATCCATTTTCACCCAGCCTTCAAAGAGAGTTCCTGACAAGTCCACGGAGTCTAAGGGAGCAAAAAATAAAGGACCTTTATTGGAAAAAAATTGGAAGGTGCCATTTCTCTCCCCCACTTTCCCATACAAAATAAAGGAGGAGGGGTAAGAGGAATGACGGAATCCTGGGCTGAAGGTGGAGGCTGTGGGAAAGCCTTGATGAGGCTTGTACCCAAGTTGTACCCAGTGTTTCCGTGTGACCTACGAAACAATGCATCTTTTTAACTGGATAGAGTGAAATAGAACATATCTGAGGCAGGTCCTTTTGGTGTGTTCGGCTGGCAGGCAAAAGAACCATGGCAGATAATATTTTGGATTTTACAGAAGTGAGGATGCATCTGTGAAAAAAAAAAAAAAAGAGTTTCTCTCAACACACATGACTGCTTTGATAACGCTGGTCTGCAGAAAAGACGGCATGGTTTTCCTCTCTCATCTGTTCCTGCCTGCCTTCCCCTCACATCCGGCATTTTATAATAAAATTTCCAGCAGATACGGGTTGTTCAACAGTCGCTAGCGATACGTTGATTAATTATGTGGACCAGACTTGCAGTATATAATTAAGCTAAACAAGACTGCATTAAAGTACTGTGAATCATTTGACTGCAAGCCACAAAAACAAGGAAACTGACTGAAAGCAGAATCTCTGACCTCACTCGCTTTAGCATATTGTAGGAGACAAAAATATAATCAGTTATAAATCATACCACTGCCACAATACGGTGCTGCAGAAAGGAAGTCGTTCTGACCTTTGATTGGAGCAGTTTCAAAGGTAGAAATCAAACTGGTCACTTTGTTCTTCTGGTAGACACACAGAATTCTTCAACTACTAAATACAATGGACAAAAATACCTTTTCTTACTTAAGTGGGTGATGTTTATTTTTGTTGTTGTTGTTTAAGTTATTATATAGCATTTTCTTCAATAGCATCTAGATAAGGTGCATTTACATTCTCTCAAAACTATTTTATGTCAACATGCGTTCACTGTAGCTGAAACCAAAATTCAGGGGAGTAAACTGTACGTCCCATTTACAAAAGTAGAATCAGTTCTTAATAACCCCCTCAATTATAAAAGTGGCATTTATTTACCGTGGACTTTTGGAAAATGTGGAAAAGTGTGTAAAAATAATTGGGAGTTTGGGATTGGTGGATGAAAACTACTACGTACAGAATAGATGAACAATAAAACCCTGCTGTATAGCACAGGGAACTGTGATCTGATCAAGGACTCAGAAATGATGTTGCCAGGATGGATGTCTTGGCCTCCTTTCCTCTGAGTTGGCTCAACCCTCTGTCACCTGAAAAAAGATGCACAACCTAAAAACTGAGAATCATGTTCTATTCGGCAGATTTTCTGCGGACCTCAAGCCCGGGAGACAGCCTCTCTGATTGCTCTGAGGGACTGCTCAGAAGAGGTTAGGGAGGAGCCGGAATATATGGCAGTTTTTGCAGTGAAGTCAAGGTAGTCAGAACATCACAAGGTTACTGTTAATTAAAGAAAACCAGACATCTCAAGTTAAGGAATTTAGCGCTTTTCTATTTACGGGAAGATGCAAGAGTCTGGGCTCACTGAAGTCATTCCTTGGATGTGCACCTTAGCCACCTAGGGCCAGTATCCTGTTCCTTCCCATCCTGAGCCCCGCGTGGGTGCACCATTGTGGGGGCTGCGGCGGCTGAGGGCTTGGCAGCAGGGGCAGCCCGTGTGTCTCCATCCTGAGTTCCCTCAGGGCTCACCAGGGGGCGGCTGTAGTGGCTCGATGGCTACAGCATCCTTTGTTTACCATTGTGACAGGTACCATTTTTCATTTACACCTCTAGCTGGCTCCCTTCATGGGAACAGGTTACAGCAGGCCCAAACTCTTCTCGCTCAGCTAGATCTGGGGGAGAAGAGGAGTTTCTGTTCTAGCTTTCTAGACACATCTTCCCTGGATTCACTCCCAGTGCACCTATTGAGGTCTGCATCTTTCCCTGAACTAATCACAGGCCATGGTAATGGAATCTACTGGTTGACTGAAGCCAATTGGAGTTTCCCTCTGGAGCTGAAGGTAAGGTCCATCCATCAGGCACTGCATCACTAGGGGGCTGGAAACAGTGTCAGGAAGGCGGACCTACATCCCACCAGGAAAATCGACAGATAGGCACTAACATCTCTTTGGTGGTCCGGACTCTAACTTGTGAAGTTGGCTGTCATGGGGGGTGAATTCTACCAAATGGGCGGAGCAGCAGTAGATTGAGCAGAAGAAAGCAGGTGGGGCAGAGAAGCAGAAGCGCCAGTGAGGAGAGAATGCTGATGAATTTCTAATTATTGTTTCCAGTCCTTTCAAGGTCAAATTCTAGTCCTGCCCGCTCTCTGTTCCTTGAGAACTCCCCAGGTCCACATAATAAAACCCCCCGTTTTGCTTACATTGTCTTGTGTTGTTACCTGCATCCACATTTGCACCGATCATGGCTTCTAGAAGATTCCCAAATCCTGCCTACCTTTGCTGCCTCCTTTGGCTCAGACCTGAACCTTCCATTTGATAGTTCTGTTCCCTCCTTTAAAGGTGATCTTATAAGGCATCTAGGATTAAATGTGATGAGTAGGATGAGGGAGCAGTAAGAGCTGACCATGAACCTGAGACAGGCTGGCGATGGTTTATCGGACCCATTTGATACGGGTGTAAGGAAGACATTTGACTCCGTGTACTTAGCAGATGTTTATCAGGTCCCTCCAAGGGAATGTTGCAAAAATCTTCAGAGGAACCTTTTTTCCCCGTCCCTCCTGCACCTCGGATGCGATGTGCCGTGAAATACGTTGACTCTTTTTTTTTTTTTTTTCCCTTTACAAAACCCATAAAAATGTCCTGGTTGACATGCAATGTTGTGACAAGCCCTAGTAGATTGTGTCAATCAAATTGCTTTATGTTACATTAAGTGACATATTGTAATGTGATTGATACAACGTGGGATGACACATCATAATGCAAAATATCATCTGGAAAATGCAGAAAACAACAGAAGATGTGAAGCCACTTTTACTTGCTAATTCTTTGAATACAATGTTGGAAATGAAGACTGTTCATTAGGACTGTTATGTGGGAAAGGGCTCCGGTCTTGTGAGGTTGGGGGTGCAGTGCTTTCCTTTGTAATTAACAGGTGATGGAGGAAACAGTTGCATCTTTGGGGACTGATCAACTCTGAGTTTGAATTAATGTCTCCAAGGCTTTGTGCTCTTCTTTAGTGACAGTATCTTTTCTGCACATTGAAATTGCTTTCAGAACTTTTTTTTATCAAAACAATTCCACCCACCCACCCCAGTTAATATTCTCTGCTTTAAAGTTGCTGATAATGCTCTTTCCCTTGTCCTACAAAGACTGGGGGAAAAAACCCACATTTTCAGATTTCACTGTAAGGTCAGTGAGGGACTCATAGTGTAAGAGCTTTTACAATTTTGACTGTATCCTCAGAGTCTTACATGGTGCCCGGCACATGGTGACGCTTAATATGTGTTTGTTGAATGACTTACTAAAGACTCTTCATCTTTAATTATAGTTTATTTGCATTAATTGAGTGGCATTTATTCAAACAGAATAAAACCCTGTGTATGAGTTTCCCAGGGCTGCCACAGCAAAGTAATATGAATGTGATGGCTTTTCGCAGCTCTGGAGGACCGCAAAGTCTGCAATCAAGATGTTGGCAGGGCCAAGCACCATCTGAAGGCTTTAGAGCAGGGTCCTTCCTTACTCCTTCCAGCTGATGGTGGGTCCAGAGGTCCTTAGCTTGTGGCCTCACACTTGCAAACTCTGCTTCTGTCTTCACATGGCCTCCTCTCTGTCTCTGTGTCATCTTCTCTTCTTATGAGGACACTTGTCATCACATTTTGAGTCCACTTGGATAATCTTGAGATGGATGATTTCATCTCAGGATCCTTAACTTACTTACATCTACAAAGACCCCTTTTTCCAAATAAGGTTGTATTTACTGGCTCCTGGTGGACATACATTTTGCGGGGCCACCATTTGACCCAGTATACCCCAATTAACAACAATAATAAGATGGGAAGATTAACATTTTTTGTTGATGGTTTTATAAAATCTCTTTGTTTTAATCTGTGTTTAAAACTTTTTCTTGGGAGAGGAAAATAGCTCAGTGGTACAGTGCATGCATAGCATGTACGAGGTCCTGGATTCAATCCCTGGTACCTCCATTACAAAGAAAACAAACCTTTTTCTGTTTACTTTCACATCTTGGTAATTACAGTTTAATGAAGTTAACTAAATGTTTCTTTAATAATCACTATCTTTATAATATCCCAGGCAGCTTTCCCCATCTAAATATGAATTTGCACTATTAATTGAAGAGAGAAAAAATGGAAAAAGCTGAGATGAGTTTACTGATCTCCATATAGACTCTTCAAGTTCTTTAAAACATGCCCACTGTCCTCAGATCCTCCCTGAATGTGCTATGAGATGTGTGGGATTGTCTTGTGTTTAAGCAGAATGTGTAGAAGGATTCCGGCCAGTTGAGGGTTTTGAGGATGTAGCTCCTATACGGTTTCCTTAAATGTGAATTTCATTCCTGTTACCTCCCCTTATGCCCATATCTACCTACAGACGTAAGAGTTCAGAGAGGAGAGAAATGAGTGTTTGGGGCGACCAGGGAAGGTCTTGTGGCAGAGGTGATATGAGAAAGGGGAGGAGAGCAGCCCATTCATGAGAGATGCAGCCTCGTGATCTCATGGACACCAAATGCTCCTTCAAAAGAGCACTTGTCCTCCAAGCAATGGGAGGCCAGGTCCTCTTGCTCCTGCTGCCAAAGATGCCTCTGGTCCTTCTTTCTAACGGCTAGGCAGCACGACCATAGACTTACATTAACTTTTCTTCTCTTTGTTCGATGCCTTGTGGCTGCGGAAAGTGATTTAATAAATCAAAATCGTCTCTTTCGATTTTCATTGTGGCTACATCGGTGTCCTTTTGAATGGACTTCAATTATTGGGATGGCATACATTACTTTGAATCATTTTATAGCTCAATCAATACACACATCTTCATAATAAATATTGATGTTGCTTGGAAGCCTCCACCAGCGTCACGCACGTTCTGTGTGGCTGTTAGGATTCAGGCGCTCTGGGTGATTAATATTTTTATTTCCTTCTTCCATTGAACTCACATCTGAATGTGGCCCTTCCAGAAGGGAAGAGAAATCCTGAAACAAGCAAAAATCACCCCCAAATCGATGACACTAAAAACACTTCATGAGGAAGTTTGGGAACTGAAGTTGGTTATGGAACTCCACTCCTATGGAACAAACAGACTCAACTCATTGGAAAGAATGAACAGCTTAACTGCTTGAGTCTTTGCAAATGACCAGCCAAGAAGAAAGAGTGTTCTCCTAGTAGGTTTAGAAAAGGGAAAATCTTAACTCAACCAAATCTTCAAACAAATGTCAAAGGCTTGTAGCTATGAAAACAAAGAGGGTACCTGGGGAGTGTCTCTTGAAGGTGCAAGGGAATTTGAATATCTGAAATCCCAAGATCACCATGACGATGCTTACTAAAGAAGATTCTTTTCCGATCTTATATTTGATTATATTCTTACAGTCAGATATAATGAATGAGTTCTTTTGGAGTTCGGTACACAGTGAATTATTGTCAAGCAAATAGTAACATGTCTGAGTTCTTAAAATATTTTGGTTTCCAGTAAGAACTCAACCCCAGTCTACAGCATCTACAGTGAAGGCACAAGGTCGCACCTACATCTTCATAAATGAAGAGGAACTGGACCCCCCAATGCACGTGTTTCCTCCCACAGGGGTCATGGAATCACCAGTATTTGTAATCTTAGTCATGATGCATCTTCTGTCTCTACCAAATTATAAGTAATACCTAGTTGCTCTTTTTCTGTGATTATTAACTGTTTGGAACCTACAGCATTGACAAAATCATCTCAGTCAGGGAGAAATATCGGAGAAAAATAGAACAGTTTTGAATTAGGGCCTGAGGTCAAATTGTGGGAAAAGAAGGGTTTTATTCATTTCATAAGCATGGGAGTTTTTCCCAAATGCTGGAAAACTGGCCTGCCCTTTGAGTGCCTACTGTGTGTACTCAGAGCAGTGTTTTAAAAAATGTTTGAAAAATATCTTCTCCCATCAGTTTGGATCAGGTATTGTCCCAATGGTTTTATTTTTGCTTTTGTAATTTGAGCGCCATTTCAGTGTTGATTTCTTACCGATCTGTGAACTTCCTTGCCAGGGGTTATAAAAGAAAAAGGCAAGCCCTTCCCACATTCAACAGTATCAGAACAGTGTTGTCTCTAAACTTTGAAATCCTTACAATTGTCTAAGCTTAGAGCCCTTTCTCACCTACTTCCAGGCAATGTATTTCAAACCTTTCCCAGATCCAGATTTTTGAATATTTCATGTTGTAATTCTCCTACTTATTTTAATTTTTCTGGGTCCCAAGACTAGAAAGCAATGCGGCTCAGAGTCAGAAAATTTTAGGTAAGTAAACAAAAGCCTTAAGTATAAATTCTGTTGCTTTACGCCTGTGTGTATATTCGTACTGGTAATTTGATAAGATAGAGCCCTGAATGAAGAAAGTGAGGAATGATCCAAGTATGAGGGAGGGTGCACTGCACATTCAGACTTTATCAACTCCAGGATCAGTTATCTGTTTGAAGAAAATTACATTGCATCTGTCAATAGGCTTAATAACTCAGTGCCTGCTGTTTGATAATGGATAATCACACAAATTCAGGAAGCTGGACCATATGCCATTCCAGTTTTCTATTCTCTTATTCACCTTAATTTTCTAGATGAGTGAAATTATCTAGTCCTGGACTCAAGATGGCATATATGGGAAGAGAGCCTGCAGGAATCCAGCCGCCTCTGATGTTAGCTCCGTGCAGGTCGCGGCTGCCGGGTTATGTCTGCGACCCTGGCCTCTAATTGAAATGGGCAGAGTTTGGAAAATTGTAAACCTGGACGAGGCAAGTGATTAATGGATGGAAAATAATAAAGGGCGGATGTGGAACAGCTGGGAGGGGGGAACAATGAGGCTGTAGAGGCCAGAATTCAGGCTCTACGGAATAATTCTGCATCTCTGTATTTAAACCAGGAAGAACAGAGACTAAAGGGGAGAGATGATTTAGAGATGCTTTTCCCTGGAAGCAGGGAATCTTTCAAGGCTCTTCATTCATATTGATCCAAGAAGCTGTTTCTCTTTATAGAACAATTTCTCGACTCTCAAATAATGCAGTCGCTATATCACGTAGTAATGATTTTGACTATGAGTATTACATGAATTAATCTCAGTGACAAACGAATAGGTGTTTCTGTTTCTCAGATATCAAGGAGACCGGATGCAGGACGGGATGCAGGCAGCTTCTGGTGTGGATCTGACTGCTCAGGGATGCCATCAGCAACTCAAACTCTTTCCACTTTTGTCTCTGCCCTCCATGCCAGGGCTCTTGTCTTCCTGCGTGTTTCTGGCGGTTGCCAGGTGGCCGCCGCATCTATCTCCCCCCATGCAAGACAGGAAGGGAGGGACTGAGCCATCACCATCTGCCCCTTCACATCAGGAGAAGCAAACCTGCTCCAGAGGCTTCCGATAGATTTTGATTTTCATCCCATTAGTGAGAACTGCCTCACATCACCATCTTGAACTTCTAAGAAGCGGGACAAGTGAGTATCTCACTTGGAGCTGGGCTTATGGCTGCTTGAAAACAATCAGAGTTTTGTAAATAAGGAAGGAAGGAAGATTGCGTATCAGGCAAAGAGCAGGGGCTGCCACAACCGACTGCCTAAGCTGTATTGTGGAAGGAGATAAGGGGTAGACAACTGTGCTGTCTACATAATCGCAGGGATGTCGTGGTCCAAGTGATGCCAATAGTGGGAGTCACCCGGACACCACTGCCGTCGGTCTTTACATATTCTTTTTAATGCGAATGAAGTGCATGTTTTGGGAATTTGTAGCAAATCAAGCAAAGCCACAAGGATACACCATGGGGAGCTGACTCAGCAGGGGCGGGAAACTGAATCCACATTTTCAACCTGGTTCTTGGCTGGAAGCATCTCCTAGGTGTCTGTAAGGCCAGAGTCTAAACTGAGCTGCTCCTCTGTCTCCGTCTCTCTTTCTAGATTTATTGAGTTTGGACCTGTCTGTGGGCTGGGAATAATAACCAATCACATTCCCAGAGGAAGAGGATATCTTGCTGGAATAGGAAGTCTATCACCTTTTAGCTTAATTGCACAGATAAGAACATGAAAAAAATTGGTGTCCTTTGGATCTATGCTACATTTTTTTTTTCTCCCAGAAAAGCTCACAGGTTTGATATGCATCTAACGTATCTCCAGAAGTGCTAAAAACGGAGGTTGAGGCAGATCTTACCATTTTGCAACTATAGATCCTGAGACTCAAAAACTTCTTCCTGAGTCACCCAGCAACAGCCACCACCGCAAATACTACCGCCAAACTCATTCCACTCGGCCTCACTGCCTTGCTGCAAATGTACGTGTCTCGGAAAGCCGAATCACTACCTCAAACGAAGACAAGGTCGTGTGTCAAGCATCCTCTTTTGAAGTGAGGACTTCCTCCATCAGTCAGTTCGAGTCTTAGCCAGGGGATTTGCAGGAAGATGGGCTTGTCTTGGTAGATTTATGAGGGCTTGATCATGTCACCATTTTTCTTTTTGTATCTTTTAAGTGAGAGGAAACATAGCCAATTTAGAATCGGTACCTCTCATTCTTGTACCTTATCGTGGAAGAGCTGTGAATCAGGATGTATGTATGCATGCATGTATGTATGTATATATGTATTTATTTATTTATGTTGAAGTGTAGTCAGTTTACAATGCTGTGTTAATTTCTGGTGTACAGCATAGTGATTTAGTTATACATATGTATATATTCCTCTTCATATTCTTTTTCATATAGGCTATTACAAGGTATTGGATATAGTTCCCTGTGCTAGACAGCATTGTAATGTGTGAGGGTCCTTTTTTATTACTTCTTCTTTTTTACTGAAGTTGTAGTCGATTCACAATGTTAGTTTCAGGTGTACAGCAAAGTGATTCAGTTATACATATACATACATATATATTTTTTTCAGATTCTTTTCCATTGCAGCTCATTTTTTTTTTTTCTCTTTCATTCACTCACTCAGCTATTCACGGTGTGTCCATTAAGTCCCCAGCGGGGTTGTAGGTGAGAAGAATGCGAGACAGGTGAGGTTGAGACCCCCCGGGGCTTGCATTCTGGCAAAGGGGAGACACAAACAGCAAATGCATTATTAATGCTTTCAGTGAACTGAACTCAAAAGGTGGCAAGCTGACTATGACTTCGTGGTTTTCTCTTACCATCGTTTCTTGGAAACTGCTTCTTGCACTAGTCATCCTTGTCCTGTGGACAAAACCTTGGGTTAACCGCATCATTTCCTCGGTTTTAGCTAGAAGAATAATCTTCAGAATTGATGAATACTGCCCTAAGATAGATCAAGGTAGTTTTGCTGAAGGAACAGGACACCAAAAGGGCCACAGTGACCTTGCTTTGTGGGAAAAGAGGAGAAGGCGTGGGAGGAGCTGGGGTGGAAACGCAGGCGGGGGCTGGCCAGGTCATGAGCCAGGAGTGCAGGTTTTACTTCCAGCCTGAGCAGCAGCATAGGAGGGTTTTGAGCAAGAGAGTTATGTTGTCTGATGTGTAGTTTCAAAGGTCACTCTGACTTTTGCGGGAGAGCGGACTGTAGGGAAACGAGAGGAAATAGAGAAACCGGTGGTTGGGGGAGGGTCTTGCCGTGGTCCAGGTGAGGAGGAGGAGGGTGGATGGACGGATTAGGGACCAGGCAGTCTTCCAGGTGGACCCTCCTCTCTTACAGCCCACGAAACCTACCAAGGCGGCAGCCATGCTGCAGAACTCGGCAAGCCCTTGATGAATTTCACATGAATGCCCTTGTGAGTTAAAGAAGTGCCATTTAGGTGATTTAGAGAAAAACGTGTCTTGTGGCTTCTCTAACTCCTTCTCTAATATCTCAAATCCCCATTCCAAGTGCAGATCTTAGACTATAAGCATGTATTAAAGGCATAAAATTGGGCTAAGTAAGTTTTCCCAGACTCAGACTTTCTCTAATTGTCACACCTTGACATAATTTAGTCTTCAATCCCTAAACAGAGGAGAAAGCTTCATTAAACATTGTAAGAATAAAGAGTTCTGACTTTTAAAAAATGTATTCTCGTTGTCCCTCAGCTTTTCCTCTCCCTCCCTCCCTATTTCTTTTCTTCTTCCTTTCTCCTTCCCTCCTTCTTTCCTCCCTCCCTCCCTCCTTCCTTCCTTCCTTCCTTCCTGGCCCGCCTTCCCCTCTGCTCATGAGCAGACCTCCTGCAGGCCAGATCCAAAAGAGCCCCAGGAAGCTGATTCCAAAGGGGAAATAAACACAAACCTATGTGACTTAGATCTCTTCCTTTTCTTCACAGCTTTGGCTTCCGCCTTGGCCTTCTCTGCTTCTTCCAGCCAGTGGCCGGGCTGGCCACAGGCCCCTTCTTCGCTGCCGGCTGCCGGCACCGAGGCCTGTAATTTCTCCGAAGATGCTTCTCTCTCTTTTTTTTTTTTCCCAAGGCAAATGAAACTTCATGGACCATTTCTTCCTTCTTTTCTGGCAGCAAAGGCCAGCACAAGGGAGGGAGGGGGAAACGGAGAAGTCACTTCTCAGCACCGGCAGAGGAAAATGCTGACCCAGGCAGCGAGGGGCCCTAGGGCCGGAGCCGGCTCCGAGCAGATGGCGCTGCCCGGGGCACATTCATCACGCGGCTTCCCGAGCGGCAGGTGAACGCGGCTCCCAGCCACCCAGCGCTCAGTCTGCAGCTTGAGACAGAACCACCTGATTTCCTTTCTCCTCTCTCTCTCTCTTTTAAAATAGCAGATATTTTTCATTTCTAGCCCAGATGCTACTATTTCCCTATTCTTTGCCTTTTACTGAGTTGAAATGCAACAGATGTTTCAAAAGGGTTGCAAGCAAAATGCCTCGTTAGGGACCCGGACCCAGAAATGGTACACCTACCTTTAGAGCCTTCCTTTCCTCAGATTCCTGGCTGCTTTTGTTTGTTTGTTTGTTTGTTTGTTTTTTCTAGGATGGAGAGGAGGAAGAAGAAGAATTCTGTAACCAAATGACAATGAAAAGAATATAGCAGTAATCATGATCGTTTAGGACTCTAGTTACCCCAAGTAGATTTCCATCTGTTATTTAATTGGACACTCACACCTACCCCAAGAGGGCAGGTGTTTCTACTGATGAAGAAATTGAAGCACGCACAGGATAAAGACATTGACTGAAATTAAGTTGATATATATTAAAAAAAATTTATTTGGCAATCTATATTGTCACTTTATTGTTTTAACTTTTATTTTTAAAGCCCAGTATCTTATCTTTTTTTCTTTTTTCTTTTTTTTTTTTTTGCCTAGGGGAGGGAGGTAATTAGGTTTAATTTTTATTTATTAATTATTATTATTTTTTGAATGGTGGCACTGGGGATTGAACACAGGACCTTATGCCTGCTAAACACACACTCTGTACCACTGCGTTCTCCCCTCCCCCCAAGTTGATGCATATTTGAAGATAAGATGCTGACGACAAATCATGGGATCCAGGCTTGGAGCACACGTACAGATAACCTTGAAATGAATGCCTTCAGCAAGCCAAATTTCCCAGCCTCTACCAATAAAAGAAGACCCAGAATAAGTAGCACCCACATTTTACTGGGCTTCAGTCCTCTCTGTATTCTTTCCAAGAGCCCCTAAGCATGTCTCAGACGTATTCACCAATGGCTTCCTTATTCTCCACTTCCCTTTAGATGTCTGAAGCCACATACCTCACTCTTGCCACACAGCGGGGCTTTGTGTATGAATGCCTTTCTTTGCAGAGAACTTCTGGAAGCTCCTGTCCCAGGCCTGTCACCCTGTACCCTGTAGACTGCACTGAGTTGAAGCCAGGCTGTGATCTGCCCAGAATGGGACTGACTGTCCTTCTCCCCAGGACCCTCTGTCTTTCAGGTACTGTCATCAGGAAGAACAAACCTGACTCCATATTGGATCTGTTTCTTTTACTTTAACCACTGTATTCTACTGTTTTGGCTACAAGTTGAGAATGTTGCCTGTAGCCTTAAATAGACAGGAGAGCCCTTTCTCAAGGCTCTGACCTTTAAGGGTATAACACCGTTCCATTCATACAGAGATAAAGAGTTGCAGAGAGCAGAGAATAGCATTTGTCTTGTTGGAGGTTTACAGGAACGTCATGACCTGACCTTCGTGGACGGCTGCAAGAACAAAGGATTCTGACACCAAGAAATCTGCAACAACCAGCCACACCCCCTCCCCTTTTAGGATAAGAGAAGTCCGAGTTCTAACTCGGGGAAGATGGTTCTTTGAGACATTAGTCCACCGTCTTCTCGGTCTGCTGGCTTCCAAATAAAGTCACTGTTCCTTGCCCCAACACCCCATCTCTTCATTGACTGGCCTGTCGTTTGGTGAGCAGGATGAGCTTGGGCTCAGTAACGGTACTCCCTATGGAGCTCAGATGTCAAGTCTAATCAGTTGAGTCACTATCTTTAGCTTAGTGACTTCACTCTTCATTGTTGGAGTAATTTCTGTGCTAGGATATGTCCATAGGACCCAACTGAGGTGGAAATAGCTTGGGGCAATAGTTTAATTAATGGTTCACATTAAAGCCACTTGCCCTGATGCAAATATGGTTTCCTCTGTCTTTAAGAAAAAAAAAAAACATGCTTAAGACATACTCTTTGTTCTTTAGGCAACATTGTGGGTCAGGAGCTCCAGTGGATCAGAATTTGAAGTTTAACGATCATGGGAGTTTAACTTCCTCATTGGATGGATGGGGAAATTGAGGGTCAGAAGATTTAATTGATCTGCCCGTGGTTACATGGCTTGTGGGAGTCAGATGAGAGAAGAACTCAGTGGAACTGCCTCACCATAATAAATAAAACAGTGGGACGTGTGCCGACCGCCAGCCCTGCAATTGGATGAACTGTATTTAAAAAACACAAGCAGGTATGCAGTGAAGAACTCCTACTTAACCTGCTAGCTGTCAAATCCTGCTGTGAGACGCATCCACGCACTAAAAACAGGAGGACATTTGGAATACGCAGGTGACAGTGGAAGTTTCTATCTCTGGTGGTTTTCAACAATAGGCTGAAATTGGCCATGAAATAAACACGGTGTACTGGTGACCTCTCCCAGGAAGAGCCTCCAGAGCACTTTGCTTTCTCGCGAGTCCCTTTCCATTTTCTGTTGCCTTAAAGTCAAGGCATAGAAAAACCAGGCGGGATGCCTCAATTTGGGCCAAATGACCTGTGTAATAGCAGTAGTTACAATTGATTCCAGAGGACACACTCTCTTTACTTCTTTCATTTCTCTGTTATGAGGCAAATAGAAGAATGAATATACGGAGCAGGGAGTGAAAAATCACCAGTTGTCTGTCTGGATAGGCACCAGCATAGATGGACAAGCCCTCAACCCCGGGCAGGTTGGAACACTTTCAATGTGAGACAACCAAGATCAGATGTCACGATTCTGAGAACATCATTAAAAGATGTGCGGTTGGGGGTTCTCAGCTATAATCACAGGGAACTGTGAGGTCCTGGCTGTGTGGTGGGTATCCATCATGCATACGGGCTCACAAACCTTCCCCGGCAAAGGGATGAAAGGGGCTGAATCAGAAAATAATGATGGCGAGGTGCTGCTTCAAGACAGCTGTCCACGGTTGTTGGAGAAGCTGGGTTTAAAGGCAGGAGAGTGAGAGTGGGTGGTGGTTTCGTTTGTTTTCACATAAATGTCATCTTTCATGTTGTAGCGTTGATTTTAATTCAGGTGGCATTTGACAGAGGAGGAGATATTTTGATTCCAAACATGATCAGGTGAGTGGCTGATCAAATTCTGAGTTGATTTTAGGTAGCAAAGGCTGGGGCTGAAGATGGCTTTCAATGTACACAGGCGAGCAGGGAGCATGTCTCTGGACCCACACACATTGGTTCTGTTGCCTCAGCTGGCCCCAGGCCCGGTGGTGGCTGGATGGGAGACCTCTGGGGACACAGTGAGGTGTGAGGCCAGGGCTGGTGTTCAGCTGCCCCTCCATGCCGGAGGCGGCCAGGGCCGCCAAGGACGGTCCTAGGAGTGCGGGACGGTGCTGAACACTGTTCCACTTGGTTCCTTGGGAATCAATAAAGCACAGGTCCTATGTTGTTCTCCAACAGGAATGGATCAAGAGTCCTTTGTTAAGGGGAGTCGTGGGTCATTTAATTACAAGGAGGATGGAATTTTGTTTCTGTTTATCAGATCTCCACTTTTCCTGTTTGCAAATCAGGCTACTCTTCCACTGCAGGGGCACAGTGACTATTCTGTGTGAGCTATGTTTTTAAGTTTAGACCTTAAAAAAAAATGGCCCCATATGGTTTTTATTCAATTACACTAAAACATTTAAAATATTATTTGTATTCTTTAAAGTATGAGAAGACAGATGAGACATTTATAGGCTTTTACGAATATATATTTCTCCTTAGACATGAGAAATGGCTAGTTGCTAAAGGTTTATGAAAAGAAACTTCAAAAGACTTCAGTTTGCTGGCTAGCTTTATAACCCAGTTTTCAAAGCATCCCCAGGTACCTCTCGCACCACCATGTTTCACTGCATCCTTCAGCTACATGTGGACATAGGGCTGTCACCTGAAACTTGCCATGTGCCGCAGACAACATTAACTCCCCATCCAAATGCATCACTAATGTTTTCTCTGTTCAGAGATTTCTTTTCCCCCCCAAGCAAAAACCAGGATTGTCCTCTTTTTATTTCTAATTTTTTTTTTTCAACCTCTCTGGCCAGCCCTGGCAGGTGCCGTTGGTCATTGGCCAAAAATCAGCAAATGGTGCCTCCTCATTCAGCTCACGTTTTCTCTTAGGTGAAATGCAGAGTCTCAGGTCAGCCATTCGTACTTGGTTAAAATCTTCCAGTGGAAAGTAGAAATTCCCCCATTTTACACCAACGACCACCAGCTTTGTTTGGTGTTTATATTTGTTGAGAAATCTCTTTTTAACGGCTCTGGGTAATTCAGGGTCTTGAATTTTAAGTCGGGCTATGATCATCTGTGCTATAGTGACTTTCCAATGATGCCAGGCTAGAGGACAATAGTTTTATGGAGGAAGTTAAGGCACCTTTAAATTAGGGTTAAATTACCATATTTAGCAAAATTGCCCCATGCAATATTTGGGACGTACTTTTACTAAAATATTATTGGCTATGTATATGAAATTCAAATTTAACTCAACATCCTGTATTTTATCTGGCAATCCTAGATTAGGACAGAGGAGTGAGGCCATGCAGTGAGAATACAGTCCAATAATAAGACTTCTGTGCTGGGATTTCCTATCAAAAGAACGATCCGTTCAGGTTACTTTGAACTGAAGAGAGAAAATCAAATCGATTGCTTTAGATCACGGTCTGAGAGGTCAGGCTCTGTAACAAATAGACGGTGAGGCTGGAGAAGCAGATCGAAATCAGCTGACCAGATCTGACGGTTCTTGTGTGAGGGTGCTCTCAATTACCCATGTGTGTCTATCTTCCTTTATTCTCCCTCAGCTGCCCGTGAAGATGGATGTGGTTTGCTATCTGGTGATGCTAGAGGAAGTTGAGCATTAATGAAGAAAATATGGCTATCTGTCCTGGCTCAGGACCCTCGGCTCTTAATGCTAACCAGCTTCTCTCCTGGTTAGTATTAAGATGGTGTCACGGGCTCTCTTGTGCAGCTGATACTTGATGCACATAACAGTCTTGTTAAACCGTTAAGGAAATAGACATGGACCCACAAATCTGCCACCGTGGTGCCCTGACTCCCTGCTTCAGATCGCCATGCTCCTGGAGAAGGGTGGGACACTGGGCTGGAATCCAGGAGACTGGGGGCACATGGGCACCCAGCTTCCCAGTCTGTTTTTCAGTTTGCTTGCTCTCCAATTAGAGTAATAATAACCCATGTCCTTTCCACGTAAAAGGGTGGATGTAATCACCAAACAGGCCAATGAAAGTGCGAGTCTCCTGAAACAGACAGAATACCAGATAAACGCAAGAGAATGCTTTCTCCCTTTGCTAGTTTCTGCCGCCCTTCTTTTATTGGTGGGATGGCCACATGTCCTGGTTTGCCAAGGACAGTCCAGATTTACGCCTGTTGTCCCAGTTTAATTATTAATAGCACCTCCTTCACTCACACACGTGGACGATGCATTATGATGTTACTTGAGTTATGGTAAACTTCTTCGTGAATATCAACCGAGGATATATTTGACAACAGAGACAGAATACTAAAAGCTAAGACTTGATCATTTTGACTTGCAAAGTGGCCAGGGTGAGCCCCTGTCTTCTGATCCCGAGGCCAGGGCTCTGTTGCTACACCCAGTCTTCCTGTGTAACTTTAAAGCAGGCCTGAGACCCAGGGGCAGAGGGGGAGGGTACCACTGTTGTCCCATTATGCCTAACAATTTGGGGCAGGGCGAACCTGGCACTTCAGTGTGATCCTCCTGCTATAGCTGGTCCCCTTCAATTCTAGATGAGGGGGAAGCGGTAGGAGCAAGGAGGAGCGAGCTCTCGGGGGCATGATTATTGACAGGGATGTAATAACATGGATATTAACCAATAGCAGTCAAAACAATGATGAATCCTAGTGTTTCAGAGGGAGGTTAGTTTGGGATTAAACAAGGACCATAGGATGTCAGTGAGTGGGAGGTGCCACAGCATGTCTCGGAGTTTTCTAACTTCTGAAAGTGCACGGTGACATTCCAGGACTTGAGAATGGAAAACCCATTGTCTTGCTCAGCTGAGCTGGACACTTGGTTGTCCGTTCTGAAGATCTCTAAGGAAGCAAAATTCTAATAGCTTCTTTTTCTTCTTTTTTTTTTTTAATTTTTTTCAGCTAGATTTAGCATCCTCAAACACTAAAATAATTGGTGCTCAGTAATGAAGACCATGAGTTCACATGGGAGAGAGAACGAGATTTTGCGGAAGTGACAAATGGAGTCATGGGTCCAGGGAACAGGCAAGGAGGGTTTGGACATTGATCTTACACAGCCGGACTGCAGTGTTGCTCTGGAGGGGACATTGGTATGTGGAACAAGTACCACGGGGCCCTCGAGCCAAACTCTTCCAGCTGAATAGATGAGCTAATTCTGCGATATCAGCCGGTAGATGTCTCTGTCCGTTACATCCCTTCCGATCATTACCTTGGCCATCAGACAGTTCTGCTACATTACTCGACTGCACTGCTGAGGGAGAGCCGACAGTATTAAAACGACTCCACTGCTTTTATGAACTAGCTCTGGGAGACCCGAGTCCATTTCCATTACTGAGATGTGTTGAGTGCCTAACCAAATGCTTTTGGAAGCAGATAATTAGGCATTGCAGGCTGTGATTGCTTAAAGAAGATACACAACAAGGTTGCAGACTTCAGCCGTGGCTCTGTGAAATGTCTCGTCGTGTGAAGATCCTGCCTACTTTCCAAAGTGCCCCCGGGGTTATTTCAGCTGGGAGTTTGGAAAGAGGCCAAACTGTCTTTCTGGAGAGGTCGTGGCAACGTTTTACATTCAAGCAGTCCTTGAGAGGCAACCGGTGAGCAGTTCTGAGAAATCCCAGCTGCACACCCACCCTGCCCCGGGAAAAAAAAAAAAAAAAAAAAAAATCACAACTCCTTCATGTCCAAGAAATCAGGGTGTTGCTTTTGAAATTTTAACCTTCTTGTTCTTAAAATGCCAGTGCCAACATACGCAGTTTGTATGTGCTGATATAAAGCATAGTTGAAATCTGAAAGCATTTAAGGGTTAAATAACCCAAGACCAGTATCTGGAATAAATTACTGAAAATGCTGGTGTAAAGGAAACACATTTACGGCACCTTAAGGCTCCAAAGAGAGCCTTAAAGAGAAAAGAGACTTTTCCAGGTGAAATACACTGATGGCCCGGCATAGATAAACGGGGAGTCTATGAGAAGTCCTTTTCCAGACCTTCCCAAGTTGTCAGAAGTAAAGATGGGATGGTTACTGACCCCACCCCTGAGTGATATCACAGACAGTGTCCACGCAACCTGCATCAAGACTTCCAGAAGATGCTAACTCTGGGGTGGCCTTAGGAGGAAGTTACTCTGAGGTGTACCCGTATTGCAACAGGAAGGCTGTCTCTGGGAGACAGTTTTCCGGAGCTGATTTCTAGATCTGTGTCAGCCAACAAGCAGCTAGAATCTTGATATTCCAAGAGTGGACTGTGGACCAGCCCCATCAGCCCCAAAGCAAGGTGCTTTAGAGGTTCAAACTCTCAGACTTCCCCCCAGACCTAGTGAGTCAGTCTACTTTTTCATGAGATCCTCGGATAATCTGTTTGCATATTCCAGTTTGCAACCTGTTGGGCTCAATCCAAATGCTTTGAGGACAGAAGTCATGTCATCTAGTCATTCTTTTATTCATTTATGTATTTAATGAGTGTTCATTGAATGTCTACTTTGTGCTAGGCATGAGGCTAAGCCCTGGGGAGACAGGGCTTAAAGAAAGAAAGACAGGATTCCTGCCATTCCCAAATTTTATTTTTTTAATATTTACTTTGAAAACAGACATATTTTGCTTCTTACAAACCATCGCTGTGTGAAGTACTTCACACCCATCAACTCATTGAAAGCTCTAACAATTCTGTGAGGCAGGTGCTATCATTTTTGACATTTTAGAGATTAGGGAATGGAGGCACAGAGAGGTTAATTAATTTTCCCAAGGTCACACAGCTTGGAAGTGGCAGAGCCAGAAGATGAATCCAGAGAGTCTGGCTTCAGAGTCCAGGCTCTTAACTATTATGTTATGCTAACAGTAACAAATCAACTATTTACAACCTCTGATTTTGCTTTTAAAGAAATAAACAGAATGCTAGTGATAGTTCAAAACTTGGGTCAGGGAAGATGTTTGTGAGGAAATGATATTTAAACTGAGACCTGTAGCAGGGGAAGGACCGAGTCATGGGATGGGGGGAGCAAATTCAAAGAAGGAATAGCAAGGGTAAATGACCAGAAGTAGAAAGGATGTGGTCCGTTCAGAGAACTGCCTGAGATGATCATGACGGGAACATGCAGGTGGTGGGGAAAGACATTAGAGGTGAGACTGGGGAATTGAAAGAGTAGATCCCATGCAGAGGTAAGAAGGGTAGATGATGGAGGCGTTGGAAGACAAGGAAGGAGTTGGAATGTTGTTCCACATGACCCGGCTGGCAACTAAGAATTTAACTAGGAGAAGGTGGTGATCTGACTGCCCATCTGAGTGCTGAGAAGGGTGTGCCCTGGAGGGAGCAAGTGAGGAAGCAAGCAGGAGCCATCCAAGATGCAAGAAGCCATCCAGAGTCCATCTTAGTGGTCCAGTTGAGAGATGGCAGTGCTAATGGGCATGGAGAGGAGGGCATAGTTCTGCAGGGGAGCAGAATATGCCACCTCAAATACACCTCTGTGGCACAAAATTGTTTTTTGAGCTGATTATTTTTGAGAAACAGCAGGCACAGGAGAAACTTAGAAAACAAGTAGAAGTTACCCTTCTGTAAGGGAAATTTCCACTTATAAAGGAAATCTCCATTTCTAAAAGTGTCTCCCACTCAGTACCAAGAAGAGAATGATGACTTAAAATCACTAGAAATGCTTATCACTAGTACCTACTTAAATCTGCATAAGGTCCATACCCTTGTTTACTATGCTTTTTCTGGTAACCTCTCATGTAATTGGCTGTCCCCTCCCCAACATCTTTCTTTTGTCTTGGGCTGAAGATCATGTTTAAGGTGGTGGCATGGACCATCTTGGGGAGTTTATTCATTTTTTTCTGGCTATCTTTCATGTATACATGAGATATACAGGTTAACAAACTTCTGTTTGTTGGTACCTTGCTCATCTTTTATTATGGGGGATCTTAACCAAGAACTCAAAAGGGTGGAGGGAAAATTACTTTTTACTCCCCTACAGATTCAAGATCTGATTTGGAGACAGGACCAAAAGGAAGGGTTCCTCGGACACATGCATGTGTGTACTGTTAAAAGATCATCTGAAGCATACTCATTTCTTCACGAGTTTGAGCAAAAATTTATTTGAATCAGGCAGCACTAAGCTGGAAGTGATAAACAGTGCTCCACTGATAAGAGCTGGGGAGAGACTTTTACAAACAAAATGTGGAAACAAAGCAAGAAAATTATTGGTTGGCTGTAACTTAAAACCTAGTTGGCTGTTTGTGGTTGGTGGTCCTTAGGTTTTGATTTCAAAACCTTGGGATATTTACAGGCTTAGAATCTGCATAGGCTGCCCTGGCATGAGAGCCCCCTCAGTCTGATAGCCTCCTGGTTAGATTACTGTTAACAGTACATGTGTGGACACGTGGGTCAGTGTGTGTGCTTGTGTGTGCTTCTGAGGGGCAGTGTCAGTAAAAGGGAGGAACTGAATTATGCCAGGGTTTCCAATTTGAGCACATTGGGTCCTGCTGTTTTCTGTGATAGGAAAAACTGAGGATGGACAGGTTTGGGTGGGCAGGACTCACATACCCTTCTTAGGATACATTCAATTTGAGATGCTTATAGAATTTCCAAGTGGGGATATCAGACAGGCATCTATGTCCTTCCAGCAGTCAATTCTTGATCTGGAACACGGCAAGTACTTCATCAGTATTTGTTGAATGAATTTCAGAGAAGAAGACCTGGGGATGTATTATTATGTTCCTGGTACCCTCCAGATGATCAGCAAATACTTACTGAATAAATATGTAAATATTTAAAGGCATAGAAAATTTACTCGTCATGTCTGAATTTTTAAAGGAAAACCAAGAATTATCGAAAATTGGAACTTTGGTATGAAAAGAGAGAGAACTCCCTAGGTGTTTACCACTGCTTGAAAGGTGCTCCAGCAGAGATGAAAGTTTCACTTTTCTAGTTGGGAATGTTATAAACATGTAAACCGCCACGTCCGCCACAAACAGACCTCAAATTATGGAATGGCACCACATTAATTTAAATTATTTTTATTTTATTTATTTACTTATTTAAAATTAAAAAAAGAAATTTTTAATGGAGGTACTGGAGATTGAACCCAGAACCTTGCACATGCTAAGCATGAGCTCTACCACTGAGCCATCCCCACCTCTCACATTAATTTAATTTACACTAAGGTATACATGACAAACACCGAGACCTTCTTGAAGGTAGATTTCTGTAGGCAGTGGAAGAGAAGATGGCCCAAAAGAGTGAGTGCCTTGCAAGCGTGTTTTATGTAGCAGAGCATCTGCAGCAGCCAGCACAAGTGCTCAATGAACGCTGTTCTGAACGAGATGTCTAAAATGAATTTTGCTCAGGGCCAGTACTGTTCCATTACAGTACATTTTGTGACCTCAAATTCTTTAGAGAATGTGAACATTGAAAGTATTCACCTCCTACAACCACATCATGTACCCTCCATGCTTTGTGGTCTTAGGTTTAGTGACTTCATACATATCAGGGTCACAGAATTACTCACGACACTGAGATGTGCAGAAAAAGTATAGTTTCCCAAACAACTCAATCAAAAATGGGCAGAGACCTAAGCAAACATTTCTCTAGTGAAGACAAGAGGCACATGAAACAATGCTCAATGCTGCTAATTATCAGAGAAATGCAAATCAAAACTACAATGAGATGTCACCTCATACCAGTCAGAATGGCCATCATTAAAGGGTCCACAAATGATAAATGCTGGAAAGGGAGTGGAGAAAAGGGGACCCTCCTACGCTGTTGGTGGGAATGTAGTTTGGTGCAGCCACTATGGAAAACAGTATGGAGATTCCTTAAGAAACTGAAAACAGACTTACTGTATGATCCAGACATCCCACTTCTGGGCATATATCCAGAGAAAACTCCAATTTGAAAAGACACCCCAATGTTCATAGAAGTATTATTGACAGTAGCTAAGACATGGAAGCAACATAAATGTCCATAAATGTCCAACGACAAATGAATAGATAAAGAAGGTGTGGTTGGTACACACACACACACACACACACACACACACACACACACACACACACAATGGAATACTACTCAGCCATAAAAAAGAATAATGCCATTTCGAGCAACGTGGATGGACCTGGAGATTGTCATACTAAGTGAAATAAGCCAGACAGGGAAAGAAAATACCATATGACATCACTTATGTGTAGAATCTTAGAAAATGACACAAATGAACTCATTTACAAAACTGAAACAGATGCACAGACATAGAAGAAGAACTTATGGTTATGGGGAGGAAAAGGGAGGGTGAAGGGATAAATTGGGAGTTCGAGATTTGCAGATACTAACTACTATATATAAAATAGATAAACAACAAAGTCCTACTGAATAGCACAGGGAACTATATTCAATACCTTGTAATAGCTTTAATGAAAAAGAATATGAAAAGGAATATGTTTATATATATAACTGAATCACTATGCTGTACATGAGAAATTCACACAATACAAATCAATTATACTTCAATACAAAAAACATTTTTTTTTAAGTATAGTTTCCAAGTTTGTAGGCTGGTTCACAACTTAGTTCACTAGGGTAAATTATCTCTTTGAGTTATTATTCAGATTCCTCCCTACACCGCATCCTCTCTTAAAATGGTATCAGAGTAGAGGAGGAAGATCTTCATCGTTTCAGGTGGAGGAAGTGGTCAGGCCGTGATCCCCTGTGGGTGAGTGCTGACTGGTGTCCGCTGAGAGCTGGTGCCTCCGCTGGGCATTCTGCAGCTGGTAAATTTGTGGTCAGTTTCATAGCTCCATCGTGGTTGAGGGGCCCCCTGATTCTCCCAGTTTCTGTAGCTCACTCTGAGTTTCTGTCAAGTCCTCCAAAGGGATCCTGGACAAGCCATCCACCGCAGACGTTGCCTCCTACAAAGGCTCCTTGGGACTACATTCAAAGTCCTGCCTCCTTCCCCAGCTCCATGCTCTCTCTTCTTCAGACCTCCGAGGGGAAAGAGTTTTCCCCTCGCTGTCTTGCTCTTTTCTGTCAAAGTGGCCCCCATCTTCTCTATTTCGGTGAGTCTGAAACGGAGAAGGAGTCCAAGGCATATGGAGACACACATTGGAAAGTCTTTCAAAAAATACACTGCTCATAAGTATCTGGAGTCCAAGAGTGCTGACGAGAGGCTCTGGGTGGTGTGAAATAAGGCCGGTTATGTCTCAAGATATTCTTGATGACAAAGTGCATCCGTGCAAAAGCAAAAAAAAAAAAAAAAAAAAAGGAAAAAATTGGCCCCTGGAACAAGAATATCACATCTCTTTGTTCTTTTGTTGCCATATTTTCTTCAATAGCAAATAAAAGTCTCCTTCCCCAGTAACACCCAGCAGAGCCTTTAAGGGAACGAAATCGATGCCATTGAGCGAGTACCTCGGAGTCTGCTGGGTGTCCTGCACTCTGCTTTGTGCTTTGGAGGAGAAAGAAGATAAAAGGCACATTGCTTGTCCACAAAGAGGCTTCAAACTTCTTGGGCAGGCTTGAGCCACACTTAGGAAGCGGTTGATGTGTAAGACCAGGTCGGGTGGAGTTTTTTGGGGGGAAGTGCGTGGGATAGACCTTGGAGGCTGGAAGAGAGATGAACTGGGAGAACCACTCTGGGCTTGGAGATTTCTAGATGCGATGGTCCATACGTAGTAAGGATGGCAGTGTTGTGGAAGGGGAGAGGGATGCGGAAGGGAGAGAGTAGAAGGGAGGGGTGCCGAAGGGAAGGTGTGGAAGGTAGGAAGGGACGAGGAGCAGCAAGAACCAAGGCTTTCATATATAACTGAATAGAATCGCGCAGCCACGTGGCAGCCACTAGACGTATGTGCTTACCGAGTACTTAAATTTGTGGCTCGTTTAAATCAAACTGTCCTGAAACTACAAAATACCTACCAGATTTTGAAGTCTTACTATGAAAAAAGGTAAAATAGCTCTTTAGTCATTTAAAAAATATTGATCCCATGTTGAAACGATCATATTGAAGATACATGAAACTGCGCTGTAAAAATGAATTTTCCTGTTTTTTTTTTTAAGTGGCTACTAGAAAGTTAAAAATCCCACTTGTGGCTTGCATTAGGTTTCTGTCAGACAGCACTGGGAGAGAGAAGGAGGTCTGGGAAGAGATCACATAGCTGAAGAACCGGGTGTAAAGACAGTAAGACTCTGCTTCTTAAGGAGGACTTTTTTTTTTTTTTTTTTTGATGTAAACAAACAAAAAATCGCAAAACTCCTACAGGAAAGTCATTGCCCATTTAATACTAAAAGCAAGCAAACATTCAGTAATATTTCTAAATGAACCTTTCCTCTATGGGTTTCATACAAACTCTAGTAGTTTTATATATACGTATATATGTATAAAATAAGACAGTTATGGGTAAGGCAACCTTGGTGTATTGGAATCTGTGTCCTCTCGCACTGACTTAGGTCCCCTTGTGTCTGCATCTGGGTGGCACTCATGGTGCAGGTGGCAAGGGAAACCGGCTACACTGGGGAGAGTCTGGATTGTCAGCCATCGGAGTTGGGACCTTACTTCCTAGGCAACAGGGCATCTTAAATACCGTACACTTTCCCACCCTTCCCTTAGATTGTTTAACCAGAACAGCCTTTTGGGGAGCTCTGGTCTTGCTGACTGTCACTGTTCCTGCAGTTTGGCTACTGTGGGAAGTGCCCTTGATCTCCGAAGGAGGAAACTGAAGGGGATTCTAAAAGACAGGGTCGATCCTTTCCAACCTCTTTTAGAATGACTGTCGTATCTGGTCAGGTCTGCAGGCTGGGCTGACAGCTCCAGAAATGCTTTTATCCTGTCGCCAGGTACGCTGTTGCCCTCTTGTCTTCTAGGTCTGTTGAAATCTCTTTCCCTACCAGGACGAAATGCCTGACTTCCGTTTTCAATGGCCAGCCCTTTCCTGAAAGATTCCAAGCACCCGATGTCCCTGTCAGATGGAAGATAACCGTGACCCCCTTGTCTGAATCCTGCCCCCTCTAGAGGCTGTTTCCTGGGAAGCAGGTCTGTGTGAGGCCACCTTCGTGGTAGCAAAAGACACGCCATTTCAGGGTGTCACCTGAGGTTGGTGATCATTATAGTCAATGCGGCCCATACGAGAGGGGTTAAAAGGAGACATTATAAACTCGGGTAACCTTGCTACTGTTTAGGACACAAAGATTTACTTTCTGGATTCCGCCAGTCTTTCTCGGGAGATTTCGTCCTGTAAGTCTCGCTGACAGATTTATCCTGGGCCCCTGTCATCGGTGGCTGTTTTCTCACTAAGCAGGTGGAAGGCAAAAGCCAGGGAGGTAGCTGCCAGCGGAGAGGTCGTTTGTGAATTGGCCCTGTGAAGTGGACATAAATTCTACGTATTCTGCAAGGCCTTAGCTGCTGCTCCTGCCTCGTCCTAGATTTTTCAGTGATGGTATTCGCTGTTGGCGTTAGCATTATTGTCTGCAGAGGTAATTGGAGAGCTAGGCCTTGCCAGGGGGGACGGAGACCCGGGCTATCACAATTCCTCTCATGGGAGGGGCGGGGAGGAGGGAGGGTTCAGTTACAGCCACCGAAACAGGCCAGGCAAAATCCCGTGACCCCGGGCTTCCGGACAGCATTTCCAGGAACACTTTAAAATGATATATAAAAATAGATTAAAAAACAAGTTTTATCTGTACAGCACAGAGAACTATATTCAATATTTTGTAATAACCTTTCATGAAAAAGAAAATGAAAATGAATATATGAACATACATGCATGACTGGGATATTGTGCTGTACACCAGAAACTGACACACTGTAACTGACTGTACTTCAGTAAAGTAAAAATTAAAAATTTAAGCCCATAATTCACATTAGAGCTATATCTCTGTGGTTATTAAGTTCTATAAGTTTATTTATTTAATAAAGTAATAAAAAAAAAAGATATGGCTGCCTGCTGCCCCCCTCATCCCGCCTTCATCACCATCCACAGCCAAGGGAAAGATGCCTGTTCGACTTTGTTTCCGCCTCAGCAGCAATGATTTTGTAGGAAGGGAGTGAAAAGATCAAGGCAGAAAGGGGAGAAATGGTAGAAAAATCATAGAATTTGAGTCCTCAAGAGACTTTTGAAGATATCAGTTTCAGTGTTTTTTTTCTAGCCTTTCTTTGGCCATGGAATCCTTTGTTCAAACAAAATTGTTAGAGTTAACATTTGTTTTGCTCGTAGTGTAAACTGGGGAGTGACCTAAAGGTTTTACACGTATGACCTCAGTCTTCACAAAGACTCCAATGGTAGGCAGTGTGATGGTCTGTATTTTCCAGGCAAAGGAACCAAGGTGGAAACATTAAAGGACGTGTGGGAAGCCACACAGCTAGGAAGAGCTGGCACTGGGACGAGACCCTGGCAACTGGTGTCCGAGCTGGTGAGACACAAACTGGACATGGTGGGAGGGCCTCCATGTCACCTCTGCGCCCCGGGAGGTTTGTGTTGGGGGCAGGATAAAATGAACAGAAAATCAAGGAGCTGCTCTGGTTGAAACTGGGGTGGGGTGCAGCCCAGTCCTGACCGTTCACCTCTTACCCCCTCACCCCAGGACCCTTAAGGGGAGCAGCCTCCTGATCTAGTCAAGTTCCCTCATGTTCTTGGCTGATGAAACTGAGAAGCTATGTTTGAAGGTGCCGGGCCTTGCCCAGGGTCATATGGCCCGTTAGTACCAGAGCCCCGCCATCTTGATTCCCAGGCTACTGCCAACCAGAAACCCCCAACCAGCAACCCCCAGGCCCCTGACAGCACCTGAGGTCCTGTTATATATGAGTTCCTCAAAGCTAAGAAGTGGCTGAGTAGGCCAAGCCCGAAGAATAACTAGAATGTCCTACGGAAAGACATGATTTTGGTACCACTGGGAGGTGGCACCAACTCTTCCACGTCCCTGCCAAGAGCTGATGCCACAGTTGTTGAGGCCAAAGCCTGATCTCCCCAAACCATGCCCGCAAAATGCCTGAGGCTCTATTCTTAGAATTTCTCACCCGGTCTCAGTTGTGACCGAGGCAGCGCCCTTCAGGGTCTCCCTGCCTCCTGACACTTTGATGTCTGGTTTCTTTTGCTTTGCTGTGCTAGGAGCCCTTCTCTAGAGCTAGTCCATACTTTTTTATTCTTTCAAGCATATTTTTTTCCTTTTTTTAAAATTGAGATATAGTCGATTTACAATGTTGTGTTAATTTCTGGTGTACAGCAGAGTGATTTGCAGGTACTAACTACTAAATATGACATAGACAAACAACAAGTTCCTCCTGTATATCCCAGTTCAGACGGTTTCAAAGGGTAATTCACTGCCACTGTCTTCCTCCTCTTTCTGGGCTCCCTCCTTCTCAGAGAAAGGGGCTTGACAGTTTTTAATTCAAACTCCCCGAAGGGACTTAAATCTACCCTGAGGTTACAAAGATGCAAGCAGTCCTTCTGAAATTCGGCCTTAGTTACTTATTCAGGTGCCCACGATGCCTGCCCAAAGGGCTCATGTCTGAACAAATCCTTCCTGGTCTGGGGAAGCGGGGTGAAAGGGCCCGTTAGGTACAGAGGGTGGAGGTCCCACTTGGAAACGTACCTGGGTTGCGGAGGATGGCTAATGTTCCTTTGTAGCCCCATGCTGTTTCCAGACATTGGATGCTGTCTTCCCTAAGGCTGGGTCCGAGGATACAGAAGAAAGGACTGGATGGCTTTATATCTTTGGAAGGAAGAATTCTTCTTTTCCCCAAAACTTTCAAAACTTCTTCCTTGCAACCTGGGCCAATTTCCCGGGTAGGTGACCTGGGCACCCAGCTCTTACTTGAGTTAATGCTCCACTGTCGCCATCTTGAATTCTTCATAGTTTTTGAACATGAGGCCTGGCATTTTCATTTTGTACCAGAGCTTGCAAATCATGTTGCCTGTCTGACCTGCAAACTTTGGGATAAATGTGCTGGTGGTGAAGATGGGGTAGGAAAGGTATGTCTGTAAGGGAGTTAGGACTCATTCTGGCTTGCAGCCTTTTTTATAAAAACCTGTTCTGGCATAAGAATATATGTTTAATTCAGAATTTTTTAAAAAGTCTGTTTTATCTGAGAAGCATGTGGTTACACTGAATTTAGCATCTCACCTTGTGGGTTAAAAGACTAGTCATTTCTCAGTGCCTTGTGCTATTTTTGGCTGATGGATCCCAAGACTCCAGCGTATGACCTTTTCCAGGCAGCGTTTGCCTTGCTGGCAGTGAGGTTGTCACAGGTCAGGGCCCAAATGCTTTATCTGTTGTT
The DNA here is from genome assembly GCF_036321535.1 of Camelus dromedarius. Taxonomy (NCBI): domain Eukaryota; kingdom Metazoa; phylum Chordata; class Mammalia; order Artiodactyla; family Camelidae; genus Camelus; species Camelus dromedarius. Next base: position 15,144,211 of record NC_087450.1, read on the forward strand.
TTCCTCTTGGGTACAGAATGAGACTTCCTAATGAAGTAAGGACTTTCAGTATTGCTTATCATCTTTCTAGTTGATAATAATTAAAATAAATCATCAAATTACTTCTAGAAATTTCAGGTCATTACATTCAGAAGACCCTGTGTTATTTTTCAAGGTGAATGTTGAAAAATGCCAACATCATAACAAATTAGTTTAATCCTTAGGAAAGTCATAATAAAATATATATTGAGCATTTGAAAGAAAGACATTAGAAGGTAAATGTTTCATAACGGAATTATGATTATTAGCGAGATTATCAACTTCAGGTTTAAGATATTATAATGAAGAAAAATAACAATAAAACAAGAGAAGAATGTAAGTAGCTAAGTTTAAAAAAAAAAGGATAATGTAATTGTTAATCTCGTTTGTCAGGGAATGTCAAAGGCCAGAAGTGCATTTTATTCTGTAAGTTAGAGTGAGGCAGGGGCCAGTTCAGCCCTGTCATCCGGTTCTGTAGCTCTGTTGTTGTTTGTAAATATATATGAACACTGGGCATGGCCGGGTGGCTTTGACCGGTCGCCTGCTCTCTGCCTTCTCTGGGAAGCATATCAAAATACTGACCCTCATTTTGAGATGGGTTGGGGGGTGGTCTTTATGCTTTCTTCAGCACAGACGTTGAAAACTCAAGTAATTACAAGGGGCCAAGCAGGCAACTGTCATGGGTGTGTGTCTGGGTGGGGACGGGGGTGAACAAGAGAGCCATGTGCAGTCTCAGGAGGGCAGCCTGACCCGACAGTTGATGACAGTGGGCCGGAAGGAATATGGTCAGAAGATGTGATTTTTCAAAAAGCATAGGTCATCTTCACTGGGAGATTTGGAACGTTGGCTAGTGAATAAAAACTTAAAAAATTCCACTGTCCAAAAGGCAAACAAGCATCTTTGGCTGGACGTTGCGATGGATCACCCATCTTCAGCCGGTACCCTGTGTTCTTGCGTGAGCTGGGGTGTGGGTCGGAGTGGTGAGGGGCAAGGGGGACGTCTTAGGGACATTGTTTCCAGAATCAATTTATTTTCATAAGTGAGTAAACAGATTCCTCTTTCATTAGGTTGTGGGGCAAACCCTTTTCTTGTTCTAATTTAGTTGATGTTAGTTTCACAGCGTTCCTTCTTCACAGACTCCACTTGCCTAACTATAAAATAGCTGTGAAAACCTCCCAACTTTTACTTCCCATTGAAGATTAGAAATTAGAGGAGTCAGTACAGACACTTCCTTTTTTTTTTTTTTGATTGAAATGTAGTTGATTTACAGTGTCGTGTTAATTTCTGGTGTACAGCGTAGTGATTCAGTTATATGTAGATATATCTATTTTTTCATATTCTTTTCCATTAAAGGTGATTATAAGCCATTGAATATAGTTCCCCGTGCTATACAGTAGGACCTTGTTTATCTATTTTGTGTATAGTAGTTTGTATCTGTTGATCCCTAACTCCTAATTTATCCCTCCAGACATTTCTGACTGAGCAGTGTGCAAGGAACAGGACCACACGGGGAAGAGGGAAAAACATAACCTTCTGGCTCTTATTCGACTTGAACAACATGAAAGATATGCATACCATTCTGACACATGTTATGGACTGAGCATATTTTAATGGGGAAATGACTTAAGTGGCCCCATCATTCTTCACCGTCAACCCTGATATTTTGGGAAATCAAATGATTGACTTCTTAGGATTTATGAACTGTTCTCCTTGTTGGTGAGCTGGTTAGATTAAGCTAGGGATTTTTGATCAAGTTAGTCAACGAAACATCTTTTAAAACACTTATCATTTATCTGTATATGGGAACTTTTACACTCCTATGTAAAATTTACAGTTGTCGAAATTAAATTTTATAAAGTCAAAGAACTTGAATATTAGGCCAACCTGTGTCTCCCACTAGCGATGTTCATAGATTATCCATCTTTATCTCAAGGGAGCCAGAACTGGTTTATTTTGATAGAAATGTAAGTTGGGTGTGTGTGTGTGTGTGTGTCCCTTCCCCAAAAGCAGTTTTGATGTTTACAGACACAATGCTGTGGCCAAATTTCACTGCAAGACACACACTTTCAGGGATGCTAAGTTCTTGTGATTATCCTTAAATTTCTCTCTTCCTCCTGGGCTTGCTGATTTGGTTGCATGCCTGGCTCTTCTTCTCTCTCAGCAGCTTAGTGACTTGTCTCCTAGGACTCTCTTTAAAGCCAAGTGTAAATCTGCTAATGATTCGCTTAGTTCTCTCTAATTTTACCCTTTCAAACTTCCCTTCTGAGCCATCAGAAGCCTTCTTCCCAAAATACTTCTTTCTCCTTTTTCCTTTGGATGATTCCTCCTTAACCCTATATTTCAGATCCTTTTTGCATTTCTTACTGTATAGTTTACTCTCCCGTCTTCAACCCCACCCTGTTGCACCAGTTTTTTTTTTTTTTTTGCTCTTGATTAAAAATTTTCTTATTGTAGTATGGTTTACAATGTTGTGTTAATTTCTGGCGTACAGCATAGCAATTCAGCCATATATATATATATATATATATTCCTTTTCATGTTCTTTTTCATTATAGGCTATTACAAGATATTGAATATAGTTCCCTGTGCTCTACAGTAGGACTTTGTTGTTTATCTATTCTGTATATAGTAGTCTGTATCTGCTAAGCCCAAATTCCTGATTTTCCCTAATTTATCTATTTTATACATAGTAGTGTGTATTTACAAATCCCAAACTCCCAGGTAATCCCTCCACCCCTCCCTTCCCCCATAACCACAAGTTTGTTTTCTATGTCTGTGAGTCTGTTTCTGTTTTGTAAAAAGTTCATTGGTCTCATTTTTATAGATTCCACATATTAATGATATCATATGGTACTTTTCTTTCTCTGTCTGGCTTATTTCACTTAGTATGACTATCTCCAGGTCCATCCACATTGCTGCAAATGGCATTATTTTATTCTTTTTTATGACTGAGTAGTATTCCATTGTGTATGTATATATATATATATACATATATATATCACAACTTCTCTATCTAGTCATCTGTTGATGGACATTTAGGTTGCTTCCATGTCTTGGCTATTGTAAATAGTGCTGCTGTGAACATTGGGGTGTATGTATCTTTTTGCATTAGCATTTTCTCTGGATATATGCCCAGGAGTAGAATTGCTGAATCATAGGGTAAGTCTATTTTCAGTCTTTTTAAGGGATCATCATACTGTTGAATTCTCAGATCTTTTTCTTGTTTCCAACCCATTTTTCTTCCTCCTTCAGCCAATGCTTTTTCTCTTGGTTCCATCCCCTCCCCTGAGAAATGAACTCACAATTTCCCTCTCATCAACCCTCTCACTCTTTGCCTCTCCCCTCTTTGCTTTCTTCTAACCTTCTTACTTTCTCAGCTATTTACAAAAGGCACTTAAGGCAGATTGAGTGAAGTTAAAGGAATAAATGGAAAAGTGAGACATGAAGAGAATTGGAATAGAAAATGGGACGTAAATGAGAAGTGAGGTTAATACATAACCTCAGCCACGGGGCGAAATCTGCAGAGACTCCCTGCTTTGTCCTCTTGCTCATCTGGGTGAACTTTCTCCCTGGAAGCACGTCAGAGAAGACTTCCCGGAGCCCGAGGGTCAAAAGGCACCGTGATCACTTAGTCAACAGTTTGTTGGTGCCACAGCTAAAGGCCGGGGTGAGAACAGCTGGCCTTTGGAAGGTATCCAAATACCAGCCATTTTATTACTGACAGCAGCCCTTGCTGACAACTGCTTCTCCAGGGGAAAATGCCAGTCATGGAGAAGGGGTTGAGTGTCACCTCTCGTCTGCATTTAGGGCTCATCACATGCTCACCCAAGAATGGACCGTGGATCATCCCCCGTTGCTATCAGGTCACCTCCACGGGACTACACTTGCCTTTCCCTTTCTAGTTTTGCGAAAGCCCCTGAGAAGGTTCCAGAGACCCCCTCCCACCATTTCCCTTCCTTCAGGTTCTGGGCTGGAGGCCATTCCTGCCTCGGGAGTTTTCTTGATGGCTGTTTTTTCAATTGAGCTTGATTTCCTTAAACATGTCTCCTTCCTCCTGGAAATTTATGCCTGTTTCTGACATCTGCCCCGTCCTCTGTGAACACTCAGGCAGAGAATTCATTTAATTTTTTTTTTTTTTTGCCTCTTCTGGCAGTAAATTTCCTTTGCCATTTCTCTGACCTCTTGTTCCTTGGGTACTTAAAAATGCCTTATTTGTTTCAACTGCTTATGTAATATATCTTGCGTTCATTCTGCACTGTTGCTTGTCTTATGGTGTCTTACACAGCCCTGGTTTTCCTCCGTAATATTCAAGGACTCCTTTGCCTGTATTTTATACCTTGCTAAATGCCCCTTCTTTGCCTTTGAATGAGCATCGCAACCCCAGCTTCCTGTCCCCTCATCCCCTCCCTCTCCATTGATTTCATATTTATGACCATACATTTCTTATTGGCTGGTGATCACCTAAGTTGCAGTTCCATTTTTTTTCTTCCCTCTTCCATCCTATTGCTTTATCCCACTGTTACACTTGCCATAATTTTTCAGCCACCTAAGACTCTTCTGACTTGAGATGATTTGCTGCTGCCTCCATGGCAGGGCTGGTATGACACAGAAACCCAGCCCACCCATCTCTTCTTTCTTTCTTATCGCAATAAACAGCCAAGCGAATTCAAGTTCCTATCCATTGTATAAGAAATCACTCTCCCACCATATGGGATAACTTACGGCTGCAAATGAAAATTCCCCAATGTTTTGCTCCTCACAAGTTTTCACTTCCCCGGCACAGCTTGGGAAGTCCAAGATGTTAAAATCCCTAGGGAGAGCATATTTTCATGAAAATTTACTTTCTACTTCTCGAATGTTTCTTCTACTCACAGGACTTGACTTTTCAATCACATTATAGAGCGTCACGACTTTTCTTCTATCCCAACTCTGACCTCTGCCAGTGCTTCTTTTTTAAGGAAGGCGATTTTGAGTTGTTGAGCTAGTTTGTTTTCCTCAATTCATGGGCTAGAGGAGTTACCCTAGTGTCAGCATAGGCTTTAAGCTCTTTTTCTTGCTAACCTGTGAATAAAAGCTCACATCCAAACAAAAGGGCGCATCTCATGTAAGTGGATTCTGTTTCTGGGGTCTTGTGTAAGTGTGTTCAGGTCTACTTTTCTGCACCATTTATAACTGGATACTTGGCATTGCTTCAAACCCAGTCACTCATAGACAAAGCCAGGGCATTGTGAGCAGTTGTGGCAGCCACATGGGCTCCCACAGGACCTGATTCTCTCTCTAGAGATGTTAGAGGACTGCTTTGGAATTCAAAACAGGCACTAAATACACTTTGGTGTGGTGTATGTTATGGAGATAACTTCTCTGATTGATTGATTGATTGATTGATTGACTCATTCATTCATTTTTCATTCCAGAGACTTTCTGAGGATAGGAGCAAAGCTGGCCCTTTAATTGCTGTGACCCAGTCCATGTTCACACAGTTCGGTAGAACCAGTTTTCCCGAGGTCACAGTCCATGCCTGTTTATTAATTCTTGACTTCATTACTGTTGACTGGGGGGTTTCCTGTGTAACTGTTAAAGCATCCATTGCTTGTGGAAAGGAGTCAGCGGGCATGGGTTATTCTCTAGGCTCCCTCCTAGGTCACCCTGGGGTAAAGGACTTAACTCTTAGTGTCTCTGTTTCAGTTTATATACCTTGAGGGCAATGTTTTTCATCTTCTTTCTGCCTCCCAATGATGCTGTGAGGGTGAGATGACATGGGCCTAGGAAGCAAGAGACGGTTAACCCTACTGGTTCAGCAGATTTGCATTTATGATGTTAGATTTTACAGCCTTGCCAGGTAGATTTCCAATCACCAGTCCTTTCCTTTGAAAGCTATACTCTCTAAAGTCCTCTGGAATTCCTGGCACATGATGCCAAAGATGATAGCTTTTGACCTGTCCTAATATCTTTATAGAGTGTTCTAGAAGCCAGGGACTTTTGATGACCATCACGTCCATTTTTTTCTGTCTCAAATACGCACCTCCAGGTGATCAACTTTGAAATATGATGCCAAATCAGTTATTACCCTTTAAAGTATATCTTGGATATATGCAGTGCTATGCTATTACTGTCAATTCTTGGATCATCTTCTCAAAGATAGCTATGTGTTGTAGCACACTGTTAGGGATTTGGGGAAATTTTTCCTTTCCTCTTTCCAGAAAATCAGTAAACAACTTTCCCATGTTCACGGGAGTTCCTGATTTTTTCCTGTACAGGGAAAACATTTTACTCCACAGTTATAGGCTTGGCATCAAAATAGCCCTCAGAGGAGTAATATAGATTTACATTTAAACCAAGGTTTAAACTTGACTGATTCTGGACTCCTGCCTGGGCAGATTTGGCTCCGTGGTGGAGAAACATCCTGGGTTCCTAAAAGGTGGGAGTGAGACCTGGAAACAGACTCCGTCACCCTCACAATTCTGCTTTGGCGTTTTCTTAGTCCCTCTTATCACTTGATCTCGGCTACTTTTTTTTTTTTTTTTTTTAGCTGATTTACAATACTATAAGTTTCAGGTGTACAACATCATAATTCACAGTCTGTTAAGATTATACAGGGTCTCAGCTACTTTTGAGAAGCCTTGATGTGCTTTGCTGATTCCTTGATTGTTCAGAATCCATGATATTATATTTTTTGACAAAAGTGGAGAAGAGATCCACAAAGCAGACTGGTAGAGATGGGGCCAATGTTATGGGAGAATCATCAGACAATAACCCAGGCTTCCCCACTCCACTCAGCCAGGAGGGGGTCAGAGGACCCTGTTTCTCCAGTGGCTTCTGTCCCTGCCATTCAGCACAGGAGTTCCAGGTAGGGCAGATGCTTCTGGGGGGGGGGGGGTCAACAATCTCCCTTCTTACCTCTAAAGATGTGCTGTTTTGTTTTGTTTTTATTGGTTAGCCATTGCCTCCATACAGTCAGAAAACCACCACAATAATGGCATAGAAAATGAAACATTTATTTCTTGCTTATTGTGTTGACTGGCTGGTCCAGGCTCTGGTTGATCCAGGCTCAGTGGGGCCCGGCTTAATCTGTTGCTGGGTTCAGGTCTGCTTCACGTGTCTCCTGTCATTCTGGGATCTGCAGCTCCAGGAAGCTGTTCTTACGGCCGCACATAAGAGGGCAAGCCTGCTGAGCAAGCCCATTTCTGGTTGTTCTAGCAAACTCCAGGAAGCCAGAGCAAGTCACAAGACCACGTTCAAAGTCAAGGGGTGGGAAGGAGAACCTTGTCAACCAGGAGGCTGTGTTGGAGCTGTGACTATTTAATACTATGGCTGGGGCCAATAATTAAATATACCCCAGACTCTAATCAAATAACATTAAAACTACTGGACATCTGCAAAGACTAAGACATTTAAAAGGTAGTTGAACTTTTAAAGGGTAAATATTCATATGAATAACATACATTTATTTTTATGGTTAAATTATAAAATGATAGAATATTTTATATTAAATATTCCTTCATATTGGATCTTATCTGGGGTCTTAGACCAAATGCAGAATGTATGTTTGCGTGCATGTGTTTTTAACCATTTATTGAGCTTGTACTGATGCAGGAAAACGGATGTGGGGTGTGAGGAGGGCCGTGTCCCAGGTCTCGGTTGAGCCCCTGGGACGTGCCCCTCCAAGTGTGGGTCCTTGGCTTTGCGAGGGAAAGAATTCAAGTGCGAGCCACCACTGAGTAAAAGTAGATTTATTTAGAGAGACACATACTGCGTAGGGTGTAAGGCAAGAGAAAGGCAAGGAAACAGGTGTGGGAATTGGGTGCTCAGGTTAAAGTAAAAGTAGGTCCACACTCCGTAGACAGAGTGCAGGCCGTCTCCAAAGAGGAGGGAGAAAAAAGGCCACTAGGCGTGGTGTTGTAATGTTTTATGGGCTCAGTAGCTTCACACGCCTACAGGTGGGACCATTCCAGCTGCCCTGGGGAAGGGGCTGGGATTCCCAGGAATTGGGCCACCGCCCATTCTTTGGCCTTTTGCAGTCAGCCTTGGGGCTGTCATGGTGCCGGCAGCATGTTATTGATCACGCTGTTACAATGAGCATCTAATGAAGCTCAAGGTCTGTTAGAAGTCAAACCCCTTAATCCTCAAGGCCAACTAGGAGGTGAATCTTCCACCATTTTGGTGTTAAATTGCTGTCATTCCTTGAGTGGCTGTGCCCTGCCCCCTTCCATCCTGTCTCAGTACTGTAAGCTAGGCATTGCACTAAGTAACTTTATGTCCATTCTCTTAATTAATCTGTTGCCTTTGCCCATGAAGATGGCATTATTATCCCCTTTTGAGATGTCTGAGCCTGAGAGAGCTGGTGCGACTTAACCAAAGTCACAGAGCTATTCAGAGGCAGAGACAAAAACTTATCTGGTGGCAATCAAAGTGTCTTTTCATGTCTACCGCGCTGTGTCCTCCTCCTCCATCATCTGAAATCAACAGGCTGTGACGTCGATGTTAGTTTCAGTTCACAGATCTGCCGAAAGAGACAGACAAGGAAAGTGAATTGTGCAGCAGACACGGCGCACAAGGTGGGGTGTCAGCACCAGGACTGTCCTGTCCTGCACCCAGCCCCAAGGTGGCGTCAGTGCTGGACTCAGACTGGCTCCTAGGATTTCTTTATTTTTAAACTGCCTGTGCCTGCTCGTGTCCTGTCCCTTCGTACGGCCGCCTCTTTCTTTCTGGGTTCTTCAGTCCTCACCTAGAGCTGCCTCTTTATAGAGCTCTTGGGAGGATCATGCTGTGATGAAATCTCCAGGCTCCCTGCCTCTCTGCCAGTTTGGGTTTATTTCTGTTCAGTCACAGATTTGGCCGGCAGGGCTGTTGACAGTTAGATGCTGAATTCATTTCAGGTTGTTCCCCAAGCCCAGCCCACAAAAGGAAACCAAGCAAAGGATACTCTGGCTGTTTTTAGGAGACACATTCTAGATTGCCTGAGAACAGAGAATGCCAGGAGGGGATGATGACAGCCCAGGCTGATGTGTGTTTACGACAGATTGACATATTTATATGAAATGAATCTCTAGAGCGGTTTTGGAGGGACAGAGAAGTCACAAAAAGCAGCTCAGGGGTGTGAATAAATACGGGAAATAGTTTGACTGGCTGTGCTTTGATAGTGGGGATTTTTGGTTTAACCGTGTCTTGATGTGTTAAACCAACTTCATTTATACCCCCTTCTGCATCTCTGCTCCACAGTTGTCGAAACCAGCGACCAGCCTTAATTTGTTGACTGTTAGAGTGACTTCAATGACAGGGCTCTCCCTGAACACTTTCTTAGTACCTCCCAGGAACGGAGGGCAGGTGGGTCTTCCTTGGCCTTTGCCAAGACAGTATTCAGGACACAGTGTCCCCCCACCCCCCAGTTGGAAACACTCTTCTCTGTTGTTGGAAACCAGAGCCAAAGAGCCAGCCCTGATGCCAGGATTGGGGAAGAGGCGTGTGGGGGGCCACCTCTCCCTCCAGGCATTGATGCCACCGCACCACTGAACTCCAGTGTCACCAGGTTAACAGAGGCTAAAACGAATGGTGACTCGAGACTAGCCTAGTTGTGGATGGGGTGCTGGAAACTGAACCAACTTGTCGCCAAGATTGATGTAAGAGGGAACGAAGTATTCAGTGGGTGAGGGGCTGCAGATGAGGTTTCTTATACTGAAGTTCCAGTTATGTTTCAGTGTTTACTAATATCAGGGTCGGGGAAGGAGAGAAACCCAAACTAGATGGGAAATAGGATAAACAGACCCAGTGACAAAGGCAGGGGGCTAACCCTGAGGGGACAAGAGCTTGCCCCTTGCCATGGGCAGTTGTGTCCTTTTCAGGAAAGTCGCTTAACCTCCCTTTGCCTTTTGTGAAAGGAATGACAGCCAAGCCCAGACTGCTCACTGTAGAAAGTTGATTTGAGGATCAGATGAAATAAAATACATGAAAGCATTTTGTAAATTGGAAAGCACAGTCCAAATGGCAGAGTTTATTATTCTTTCCTAATCCTGCCATTCCGCTGCCCGCTCCTCTCAAGGAACAGAAAATTGTTGGCACAGGATAATTTCCACAGTTTGGAAGGAGGGGTAAGCTGTTGCCTTTGCACCCTCCGCTGCTAACATCTGTCACCTCTGCTATGACAGCTGCTTCGAAGCTTCCAGTCTGAAAGTAACAGAACAGGGTGGGTCAGCCCCCCAGTCTCTCCTCTGTCGTACCCCAAACCTTATTAAAAAATTAACCTCTCTTCTCTTTCCATATGCTTGGAAAGAGGCCACGAAGGAAAGCTCTTGACAATCTTCTGGTCCCATTTTCATCTGGTTTGGGTTTCTCCCCTTCCCCCACCCCGATATTAACAAGTGACAACATATAGCCAGAACGTCACTATGAGAAGCAGCGTTTGTAACCCCCTCCCCACTTTAATACTATGTTCCCCCAGCACAAAACTTGTGCGATGAATTGTTTTGTTTCTCAGCACCCCATCCAAGAAAATTTCCCATTCAGTAACGTTAATAATAACATATTTTTAAACCTTGACTTAAAATTACAGTAAGTGCCAAGAGGCTCTAGTTGCTATTTTGTTGAAATAATATCAGGTTTCCTGTGATGCTTTACATGGCTGTCATCTCCGTGATATGATACGTCCATGATTTATTGACCTACTAAAAGCGCTGTCATTGACTTGTCATAATAAACTTTTCTTAAAATATTAAAGCATGGAACACTGAGTAATCGCTCAAACCAGGACAGAGCCTCAATTAGGTTGTGGGTTTGGACTTGGCGGCCTGAAGTTCATCTTTTGCGCCTTGAAAATGAAAGTTCTGCCTTGGCTCCCTCACATTTCTTAATCTCCCCGCCCACAGGGTTAGTTGTCACCAAACAGATTGGCAGAGAGGAGGGGACAGCATGTGAGAAACTCTGAATATGAAGGACTGACCGTAAGCTTCAGCCCGAGGGTCAGGGCTGTGTCTGGGAAGGCTTTCTGGCCCCAGCAGAGGTAGATCCAAACACAGTGATGCTCACATGACCAATTTTTCTTTATCAACAGGCTTTGTATCCACTGGGGTGGCATGGGTGGGGGTTCATTTTTTTTTCACAGAGGGAAATCTCTTTAGCCCTGGAATCTGAGTTTATTGTCCATGGATAGGGGAGCAAGGAGGAATTTTGGATCGGGGAATACGCAGGCACAGCCATGACATGTGGAGGCTTCACGGTCAAGTGTCTGCCTCTCTCCAGGCGTCTGTACCTCTTCGCCTGTCATTCCTTCTGGCAGGTCCTCCTGACTTTGGTACTGAAGGATGCAGACCACTATTATCCATTGAAATGCTCATACTCTGACTCTGGTCTTCTCAGCTGGCGATTCTGACAAGCTTATGGTGATGGGATAGGGCTGGGAGATCCTCCCTATGTAATATGCAGGTATTTAAAGTAGAGGTTTAGGCAAATCAATAAAGGTACAAGGATTGGGGTAAGGCTGGGGGACATGGGAATGTGGGAGAGATAAGCGGGGATAAGAGAGAAGGCTAAAAAGAAGTAAGAAAGTACTGATGAGAAAGCCAAGTAATAAGCCACAATCTCAGAGGAAATATAATAAAGCATTTACGGGTATGTGTTTTTATAAATATAGATCCACCGTCATACACAACCAGAACCCCAACAGTTTTGAACTATCATCAAATTACCTTTGAGAGTAAACTTGAATGTAACTTTTGGCCAGATTAAATTTTATACGAACTCTTACCATTTTTTTTTCTGTTTTTAATCCATAGAAATTTCACGTGCCTGGAAGGACTGGATGAGAGATGGTTGTAATCATTTTTTAACTGAGGGAAAACACATTTTGAGAAGAAACAGTGTGTATCTGTAGCAATATATAATACATATCCATAAAGTTTTATTATACTTTAAAGTCATTTTGTCAGATTAAAAGCACAAACGCATAAATATATTTAAATAGATATAGAATTTTGCTCACAGAATGACCACATTTGGTTCATCGGGAGATGTAAAAGCTTGAACAAGCCTCTAACAACAACAACAAAAAAAGAGTTGCCTGGAACAAAGTATGCTTGCTTACTGACAGGTATAACGTAGGAGACAAAATTTATGTAAAGAAAATGCTTGTGTTTTAATTTCAGGAAACCAAAAATGCACTTGAGAAAGACATCTGATTTTTTTTTGCTGTTGTTATGATTTCACATTTTTAGAATAAAGAAGATAAGATACAAGTATTAACTTTCATATTCCACTAGCCCTTTAATGCTCGATGTTGTCAAGGTGAATGGATCAAAATATTGAGGGAAGTTCAATTACATTCTGCTCCAGTCGAATGCTAAAAAATCTGTCACTAAATCTCCATCACAGTCTTGCTCAGAGACTGAGATAAGAAAGCATTTTAAAAGAGAGGGCTTCATGTGGCTCTATAAATATAAAATAAAACATTTTCAGTTACCTGTTACTGGAAATGTTAATATGAGATGGTTATCTTATGGCTGCTGTAGATCTTAAGCCCCTCGAGAGGAGGCACGAGTTAATCAGGCAGACAGTATGACTTTAGAACCCAGGAGACGCACTAGGCACTCTGAGGATACATTCATTTTTCTTCCTTGTGCAGCACAGATTTACTGAGTCCATATTGTCTTCTAGGTCCTCTGGAAAACACAACCAACATGGCAGTAAACACATCTTAAGACTCTTCCTCGTGTTTATAGTCTAGCAGAAAGGACTGATAAAATATAGAAGACCTTTTTTTTTTTTTAAACCTCAAATTGCTTAGAAACTGGAGTGGAATGAAAAGAAACACTTTCAAAAAAGAGCAAAGACAAGAGGGTATGTAATAAAAAGTGTATGTGTTCGGACACTCAGAACTCCTGAAGGATAGGAAACCATGAGCTATGGGAAACTTTCGAAGGAGACGCAGTGCCTTTGGCTTTGAAAGACGCATGAGATTGGGAAGGAAAGAAAGAAGGGGTCCTCGACAGGAGGAACATCAGTGGGCGGGGATAAGCGTAAAGGGCTCTGCATCCTCTTTATGCTCAGCTGGTCTGGTTTTGTGCCAAGGACTGGGTGGGCATCCTACAGGGGTGGCTCCCTCCCCTGCTCTTCCTTCAGCTCTTGCCCACTTCTTATTGTTGACAGAACGAGGGGAAGACTGGCTTACAGCACACGTCAACATTGGCAATATTCACGCAGGGTGAAACACCAAGGAGATGCCTTTACCCACATTTGAAATCAATGCCTTGATGACAGAACTCTTTCTTAGAACTGGAATGCGGGAGGTCCCATGGGTCTCGTGTTGCTTTTCCCTGGAAAAGCTGGGGAGAAACCAGGGCTGGACTGTGACTCACAGGAGCCTGGTGTTGGATGTAAAGAATTTGGTTTGGCTCCTTCAGGAAGCCACTTGATTGCGGCTCAGATAAACCAAACATAAAATGCAAATCCCTAGGCTTTTTTTGAGAACTATATTTAATGGTTTAAAGGAGTTTTTCCCCTTGGACAAGTGGTGGGTGGAGAGAAGTCTATGTCGGGGATAAGAAGTCCGTTCTTCATTTTTTTCTAAGGAATTTCACATGGTAAAAAGAATTGTAGGTCCAAATAGAAACAGAGAGAAACACAATTCGTTTAGACAAAGTCAGTCAAATCCCTTTGTTTGCTGTTATGGAAACCAAACAACTGCTGGACTGAATGATACTAACAATTTATTTTTATTTTCAGCCATTCTTAGAAACTTGTGGAGACACAGCCTGAGTTTACACAGTCTTCGATTAACTCCAATAGCTCGCATAATCTATGGGAAAAAATGAACTACACCAGAGATACTCCTAATGTTCTAAAAGGAAATGCATGGAGTCTACACACACAAAAAAATCACAGAAAAATAAACTTTACATTAAAAGAAAATCAAGAAGACATGTGAAGAGTAAAACTCCAAATTTAATAAACTGCACAGTGGCTTCTAGAAGGACAAGCATGTGTCTTCCAAAGAAGTCTGGTGAGTCTTTGCAATACAGCACGAGCTAATGAGCTTGCTATCCTTTGATGTAAAATCCAATACATCGAGAGGGGAGAAAATGTTTATTTAAAATAAGTGAGGTAAATGATTGAATAAATAAATGCATGGGAAAGAACGGTCAAATCTGCCTTAAAGAAGAAATTCAAATAATGTAAGTAGATACCCCCTCTCCAGGAGATAGAACTTAATTCCCTTCCTCCCCTCAAGTGGATGTTGGATGGTGTAACGTGCTTCTAATGAACAGAGTACGGGAAAGAAAAACTAGTAACTTTACGGAGGAGAAACCTGGTAGATACCACCTTAACAGACTGAGCAAGGTGAATATCACCAGTAATAAATCATGTCGATTCCCGTATACCCTCTTAGATAATGCAGTGAGAAGGGTACTTCACCTCTATGGCCTTATTTCCAAAAGCCCACAGCCTCAGTCTGGTTGTGAGAAACCATCAGACAAACTGAGGAATGTTCTATAGAATATGTGGCCAGTATTCCTCAAAAGGGTCAAGGTCCTGGGGAACAAGGAAAGACTGAGTGGCTGTTAGTGGCCAGAAGAGACTGGAGGCGTGCCCAAAGACAAAATGGTGTCCTGGGTTGGATCTTGGAACAGAAGGACAGTAGTGGAAAAACTGGTGAAATCCAAATGAAGTGCTGAGTTTAGTTAATAGTAACATACCAGTGTTGATTTCTTAGCTTTGGCAAGCACATCATGGTCATGTAAGATGTTAACGTTGGGGGAAGCTGGGTGAAGGGCATATGGGAACTATTATCTTTGCAGCTTCTCTGTAAATCAAAAATGATTCCAAGTGATTACTGATTTTTGTTTTCTCTCCTGTCTCTTCTCCGTCCTAGATTCCATGAGTGTAGGACTTGTACCTTTATTTAAGTTCCTTGTTTTATCACAGGAGAAACTCTTCTTTGCTAAATAAAAGCAGACAGTGAAAAATTCCCCCTCATTTAAAGCTCTTTGGCTTTTTATTTTTTGGCTGCTTCTTGGGTGCCATGAGGTCCCAGTATATTTATAAAACTCTTGAGTTATCTGTATTCATAAAGTCATGAGAAGGTAAATTTTTTAAAAATCTGAAAGTGGTAATACCCTCAAAAATTAGATTCAAAGGGCTGTAAGTAGCTAGATTATCAAGTAAAGATATATTTAAGGTGAGATAGCAACTGTACTTTCAAATACCACTAATCCTTGACGTTCTGTTACAGAACCTCACATCTTGAGCACAATATTTCAGAATATCCAAGCAAAGGACAAGGGACCAAAGATATGCTTTCTTCTTATTTAAAGGTTTCCTTTCATTTTATTGCAGGGCCCTGGGGTAGCCTCTCAGCTCAGCCCAGTGTTCACCAATCACTCGCTAATAACTGGAGCTGAAAGAGGGCTCTGCCCTAATGCCATTAAGCTCAAGAGCTATGATTGATTGTGTTATAGTGTGTTTTTGAAACCTAATTACTGTCTGAGTGAGTATCTGAACTCATTAATCTTTGGTCCTGTAAATAAGTAAAATTGACTAAATAACTGCATTTCTCTAATGATGGCTTAGGTTATCTTTGGACCTACTGCCTTGCCCTACCCTCTTTGGGGCAGCAAATTATTTTGCTTAATGGTAATTGCTCCCCAGTTTTGAAATCAATTTGTAAAAGTCAGCTTATAAAACAATTTTCCGTGTTGCCCTGTGATTGCTCGGTCCCTACTCTGTCTTTGTGGTATAATGAGCACATCCCGTGATGTGTTCACAAGTCATTGTGTGTGCTGATGACCCTCCTCACAAAGGAGGGTCACATCGCTTAATGAGATAAGAAGCTGTGTGTGTGTGTGTGTGTGTGTGTGTGTGTGTGTCGGGGGACGGATGAGTCAGAAGGATGGCTTTATTTTTACCTTACTAACTCTACCTTGGTTTTCTCCTCCCCATCAAAAGAGAAAAGAATTTCTTGTAGCACGGCCTGTTCCATGTACTCCAAATAACATAGTAATCAGGAAAGGTGATTTCCTTCTGTTTTCTTTACTATCCAACTCCAGCATCACTAGGGTGGGGGGCTTCACTGTACATTCTCCCTTCTTTGATTTTTTTTTTCATGTTTTCCCGTTGTTACCATTTTAGTATCTGTTAGAACTGTTCCCTAAATAGTAGGTCTATACAGAAGAGGATTAGGCAATGTTCATAGGCACACTGGGACTTCTGCCTCCAGCCAAGATGGAGTCATGTAGACCAGATATGGCCTCCCTCTGACACAGTTGAAAATCAAGACATTGGACCTCAAGTATCAAAGGAAAGAGACCCCTGAGAAAGGAGAACGAATGAATTGAGCCCTCCAAATGCTACCACTTGTAGCCTTGAGAAAGTTTATAAGGCTATGGCTTAGGGAGAGAACACACCCTGAATGAAAAAATGAAGTTTAAAATCCGGGGTGATCAAGGTGGCTACCAGTCCCGGGACAGAGTGACAAGAGAAGGAGACACTCTATAGAAAGAAAACTCTGGGTATCTGTAGACAGTCCTCTTTGAATGTTCAGCGGAGTGCTAATCAGCCTGTCTGAAAGAAGAAGTTACCCTGGAGGCAGAAAGAATCACTCAGAAGTATTAGAGGGAACAGGACCCGACAGTCACACAAGGCAAGGAATAGTACTTGGTTCCACTAGTCAGACTGGAAAATTTCACAATTCATTGGGCATCAGGTAGAATTTTTAGAATGGTTTTGCTTCAGTAATAGGGACCAAATACCCTTAAACCCAAGGCTACCTAGTGAAGCTGAAAATCAAGCCAGGCATGGACAACATTTTCCAAATAACTTAATATCTCAGAACACAGTTCAAAACTATTTATATGAATTCAAAATACCTGGCATCCAACAAAATAAAATTCACAATGCTTAGCATCCAATTAAAAATTGCCAGGCATGCAAAGAAGCAAGAATCCATAACCCATCTGAGTTGAAAAATCAGTTAATCAGAATCAACCTAGAACTGACAATGAGGTTAGAATTAGCAGACAAGGACATTAAAAAACAGTTATTATAACTGCACTTCATATGTTGAAGAAGCTAGAAAAAAGGTCGAGCGGGCTGAGGGGAGACATGGAAGATGGTTAAAAAAAAAAAAGCCTAAATCAAATTTTTAAAGATGAAAACGACAATGCCTGAGATGAAAAACACATCTGACGGGATCTGCAACAAATCAGACACTGCGGAAAGAAAGCAGTAGTGGACTGGAAGACATTGCAATAGCAACTACCCCAAGGAAACACACTGAGAAATAAAGCTAAGAGAAAAGTGAACAGAGCACCTGCGAACTGTGGGACAAGTGCAGTCAGCCTAGCACACATGTTATCGGAGGTCTCAAAAGGGGAGAGGGATGAGCCATAAAAACATATTAAGAAATAATGGCTAAAAAATTTTTTCCAAATGTGATGAAAACTGGGAATTCACAGATCCGAGAACCAGTGAACTCCAATCACAAGAAACATAGAGAAAACCACACCACGTGGTAATCAAATTGCTCAAGGCTAGCCATAGAGGAAACCTTACAAACAAAACAAAACAAAACAAAAAAAGATGCATTACGCACAGAGGGGAAAAAGATCAAGAGGATGGACTACTTGTTATTAGGAGAAAAGGTAAGCAAGAAGCCAGTGGAGCAATGTCTCTAAAATTCGAAAATAAAAAAAGCTAGAATTGTATTCCCAGTGAAGACAGCTTTCGAAATGAAGGCAAAATAAAGACTTTTTCAGACACACAAAAGCTGGAAAAAGGTGTCATCAGAAATGTATTGCAAGAAATGTTAAAGAAGACTCTCTAAGCAGAAGGGCGACACCCAATAGGGATATAAACCTGTATAGCATGATAAAGGGCATCAGAAACTTTAGCTACATGGCTAAATTTGTAAGGTTTCATTCTTATCAGCAAAGTCTCTTTAAAAGACAATGGATTGTTTAAAAAATAATAATACAGTATAACATGATCTACAGTATATTATGTGTCACAATAAAACATGGGACAACAATAGCACGGAACCCGGGGGGAGAGCAAGGGGAGGACGTGCACTGTGAAGCCACTCATAAATCAACATTTACTGCTTAGTAAGCGGGCAAATACTGTTTATTTAGCGGCTATTATGCGTTAGAGACTGCTCTAGCGGTTCCAGATACAATGGAGAACAGAACAGTAAGATTCCTGATTTCATGGATTGTGCATTTCACTGAACTGGCAGTTAACAGACAAATAAACAGAGTTATAGACTGTTGGAGAGGCCACGGAGGGAATAAACAGGATGCTATAACAGAGAATACCAAGGTAAATAGAAATAAGTTAGAGTGATCAAGAAAATTATGAAATGACAAGGGGGACATCTGTCCTGAGACCTGAGAGATGAGAAGAAGCCAAGAATCCAGCCCAGTTGAGAATCAAGGGAGAGGATGCCAGGTTGAGATAACTTCTGAGCAAAGGCCCTGAAGGTGTAAGAACTCGGCCACTTCTAGAAACTGTCCAAGGGCCAGGGTGGCTGAACTATAGTGAGAGAGGGGTAGAAAGGTGCGAGACCATGCGGGGGCGGAGGTCAGCTCACGCAGCGTCTTGGGACCATGGTCAGGGATTTGGGCTTCATTCTAAGCTCAGTGGGAAAACATTGACGAGTTTCGGCTAGGGAGTGTGATGGTATGGTTTCCTTTAAACAAGATAATCTTGTTCTAGTATGGAGAGTGGAAGGTAAGGAGTTAGGAGGGAAACAAGGAGACTGGTCGGGAGGCTGCTTCAGTGGTTGAGGCAAAGATGATGGTGGTACGAGTAGAGACAATGGCAGTAAGAAGATGAGAGCTAATTAGATGAAAATATATTTTTGAAGTAGAATTAACAGGGCTTGATGACTGAATATGGAGTTGAAGGAAAGGGAGAATCTAGTAAGCAGTGGAGCTGGGATTGGAACCAGGTCTGTCTGAACTCAAGAATTTTCTTCTTTTTGGGGGGAGGGTATAGCTCAGTGGTTGAGTGCATGCTTAGTAGGCATGAGGTCCTGGGTTCAATCCCCAGTACCTCCATTAAATAAGTAAGTGAATAAACCTCATTACCTACCCCCTCAAAAACAAAACAAAACAAAAAAAGTGTTTGTTTTCAGTGCTGCCGTGAATAGGCTGAACACCCATTCTGAACGGCATAGCTCCCGAGTCATGACATGTCAGAAAGACTAACACCTAACAGTTTTTGCCGTTAAGGACTAAGCCAGCTGACACTAAACAAAACATGTGCTTGGAACTAAATGCTACCCACAGTGTTACAGACGTTCAGTGGGAGAGGAGGGGAGTGTGGACTCAGAGGAGTGTGCTTTGACGGGAAGGAGAGAGCATCGTGCGGAGGGTGAACAGTGCGAGCAAAGACCCGGAGCTGGGGAGTCACACAGAGCTTGCAGGCAACAATAGCTAAACCATCACGGCTTAATAGTTAACAAACAAACAAACAAACGAAAACCCCAAAATCCTGAAGAGCACTGGCTTTGAATAGGTAGCTGTAGGTGGAGCTGGACAGCTCAGAATGATTGGATGGTGGTGCAAAACCTTTAAGTGACAACTTTCAGACAGACCAATTTACCATCCATTGATTAAGATTGGAGAACGGAGGTCATACATTACATGCCCCAGAGCAATCATTTTAAGGAAAAATTAGGGGTAGCACGCAGTGGAGAAGATGCCTTTCGTTGCCAAGCACGTAGACACCGCCTGAGACGATGGTGAGAGCAGAATCCGAAATGTTTTCATTGTTTCAGGTTTCTCTACCACTTCATCTAAATGAAAGGCATCTTCTTTAGCCCCTGCTCTTTCTTCACTGTGGTGTTCGTCTTTAAATGACTGAAACATTGTGCTGTACGCCAGGAACTGACACAACGTTTGGCTTGATGATCGCAGATGGAGCTAACAAGACAGCATTTTTAACTCTCAAAAAATAAGCAATAATATTAGAGCTACACAGCCAAAATATTAAAGCAAATGAATAAAAGAAGGTATCTCCTCCACAGGTTGGTTGTTTTATGCATAAACGTCTGACTTCCATGCGGGGAATACATATTTTGCATTTCCATCTGGCCAGAGATAATAATTCAAATTTCTGACATTTGATTCATATCACCTTTCAGGCCACAATTTCAAGCGAGGTCCGTGTGCATCTAATCCATCACAGAATACAAGCTGCTTCTTTGGGAGAAGGTTGGCTCATTGGTAATTGCTCCCTTCTAAGATCTGGGTGCACTGAAAAATTAGGAAGAAGTCACTATTTGGGTACTGGTGGGGACCCAGTCCTCAATACCGACCCTCCTCCTGAGGGATAGTCATCTGCTCCTGGCCCTTGGTGATGCTTTGTGTTTTTTCACCTCTGCATAGTTGCTGCTCAGACTTACTATTTAGGACCTTCTGTTCCTTCCTGTCTACTTCCATGGCTTCCACCAGACTTCCAGGCCCAGTGAAAACCCCACAGCCTTTGCACGGCCCCCTGACCACACCAACGTGACCCGATGGCTTTCTCTTTCTCTGTTTTGGCTCTTCGTTGTTCTGAATTTTTTATGATCTTCTCACGTCTATCTGTCCAATCTCCCAACTAGACGTGGATAGATGAGTATCAGAGAGATGTTAAAGCAAGTGATCGTCTATTGCAGACTTCTCAGTCTTCAAACTTCTGACCCTGTGCTCTTTTGTGTGTGTCATACTGTTCCATCTTAATTTTACCATGCCCATTAACTTCTGAGGGCACTGATTTATACCTTCATTGAGTCATTATTTATACATCATTAAGTAAATATTCATTGAGCGTCTGTTGGGTGCCAGGCTCCATCCTAGGCGCTGGAAATATATATAGCAGTGACCTTGAGAACATGACCTTGTCCACTCTGTCAAAGAGCATGCATTTTAGTGGAGGACAAAGCAAATCAGCCAGTAAGTAAGCAAACAAAATGCTTTTCGAGAATCAGTGCTATATACAAAACTGAAGAGGACGAGTAGGGTGGTAGGCTAGAGGGGGTGGTGAGAGGAAGATGCTACTTTAGCTCAGGTGGTCAGCAGAGGAGACGGCATTTGCATTGAGATCTGAATGGTGAGCTGGGGGCAGACTTGAGGGTGGGTTCTGGGAGAAGAGTGTTCCGTGCAGAGTGCAGAGCAGACACCAGGACCTAGATCAGAATGAGCTTGGTGTTTTCGAGGAGGAAAATAGCATTGTGGATGGAGGGGAGTCAGCAAGAAAAAGTGGGGCAGCAGAGGCGAGAGATATTGAGGTAGGCTGGACGCAGAAGGTGCGTGACCTTCGTGAGCCAAGGGAAGAGTTTGCAGGTCATTGTCAGAGGACGCAGGAAGACCTGGAAGGCTGGATGCAGGGAAGTGACAATATAAGAGACACATTTGAAGCTGATGACTCAGGGGGAGGTTTTTTCCCTTTCTTTTCTTTTTGTTTTTACTTTTTGAGGGGTTTACTATACATAGGGTTCATACACCTTAACTGCCAGCTGCATGAATTTTGGCATATGCATATGCCCGAGAAACTACACCCACAGCAAGACACAGAACAACCCGAGTGCACCCCAAGGGCTCTCTCATGCTCTGCTCAGCCTTTACCTCCACCACTATTATGATGACTTCTATCATCACAGATTAGTTTTGCCTATTTTTGAAAAAAATATAAGTGAAATCACATAGAATGCACTCTCTTTTTTTATGTCTGGGAAGTATTGCTATGTAATATTCTATGGAATCAATATCTCACAATTTATTAGACAAATGATGGATTGGAGGGGTGGGGTTATTATGAATAAAGCTGCTGTAAACATCTTGCTACAAGCCTTCTGGTAGGCATATATGCCCATTTAGGTTGGATATATCCCCAGGAGTAGAATTGCTGAGTCCTGGAATTTGCACACTTAGTAGAGACCATCAAACGATTTTCCGAAGTGGTTGTACCAATTTACGCTCCCCTGAAAAATGCATGAGAATTCTAAATTTTTGCCATTCTTACAAACACTTGGTACCATCAGTCCTTGTAATTCTGGCTGTTCTGGTGGGAGGACAGTGGTGGTGGTGGGGTCTTACTGTGTTTTTGGTGGAGGAGTTTAAGGGATTGCTGCTTACAGGTTCTTATGATCGTGCTGTTGATTATACAGTCTGGCTTTAAAAGTTTGTTTTTCAGGATTCTTAGCTTTCATTCTCTTTTCCCAACACCCCATTATTATTTTTTTTTCCCTCGCAGTACCCGCAAGAGTAGGATAAAAGCCAAGCATGCTGATATGACATCATCAGTTCATTGTCTTTCAGGAACGTGATGTTTCATTTTTTTATAGGGTGACCCCATTCCAAGATGGAAGGGAAAATAGAAAACAGGGCTTAGAATTTGAAAGAGAAAATTTGGGTCAGGCTCCAGCTTAATGCAGTTTCCATTCTTGGAGCCAAAAGCCCTTCTAGTCAGTGCACAAAGCGGGTGGCTGGAGTGGGGACTGTTGGCTTCATGACATGTTCACTGGACCACTGCATCAGAGTGTCTAGGATTTTGCCCTAACGATGGAATGAAGGGTGTTACGCTTCATTTCCTGTTTTGGAAAACAGAGTCTCTGGCTTCAAAAAAAGGGACTAATTGCACATTGTTTTAAAACACTGGATTGATTATTCATCACATCATAATTAAACTAATTAGAATACTATTATTTTCCAACAGCTTTAATGAGGTCTTCCGCTTGGCAGAGAACCTGAGAGACCAAAGAATATTGCCATTTGTTAAAAGATGGAGAAACTCTGATGACAAATGACTCTATTCAGCTGCATTTCGGTTAATAAGATTTATGCATTAATCTAGTTATACTTTGTTCCCTCGAGTTTGGCAAACTTCTGAAGTTTTCCAATTTCTCTACCGGGTCTCTTCTGCTCCCACCCCTCATCTCCTCCGCCGAGAATTCCTGGCGTCTGAGTTAAAATAGGTGGAAACATTCTCTGTTTCCAGCCGAGGCTCCCCAGCTTGGTTGGAATGCTCCGTCTGGTTGTAATGGAGCCTGCTTTTCGGCCAGCAACTCTTAAAATAGCTCCTCGGCTTATGAAGCAGAAAATAGTAGTTTGGGCAGCCCGGTGTCGGCTTACAGGATGTTTCTGGCTGCTTGCTTTGGGGGGCACTGTTGCTTCAGCTTGAGAAGTGGCATGGGGCTCTGGTGAGTGATGTCTCTCCGTTGCGCAATTTTGTATGTGCTCTCCTTGTCAAGTAATCATTACAAATGTTTCAGGGAGGATCAAGTTGGCTCCGAGCTGAGGTCTGCCTCTCCGAAGACGTGAGGGGCTGAAGGGTGGGCATTGGTCTGTCCGTGGTGGTAAAAATTTCCCCCTCTGACAGTGTAATTAAGTGCTAATTAACAAAATGAGTGTAAATGTTGAAGGCTGAGATAAATACCTACATTTCCTTAATCTGTTTTCCCCCCTTTAAAATTTGATAAAGGAAATTTGGATTTAATGGAGGATATATGTCAATTTTTTTTTTTTTTTTTAAGATTGCAAATCTGTTTAGAAGGGACTCCGATCGACTGGTTTGGATTGCTACAGGAAAAGCTAGCAGCGTATAAAGATAGAAGAGGCACATGAAATGCGGATGCGTTATTGCAGTAATTATGTTAAGAAGGCTTAGTGGAGCTACCTTTTGGAAACATCTGGTTTGTTTCTGCTCTTTCCACATCCTGCAGATGTTGCTAAACCCATGAAACAGCCCTGACAGGAAAATACATTAGCTCACGAAGTCATTCCAATGAATAAAGCAAAGAGTAGCCTCTTAACTCTCTAAAAAATCTAGTTAGGAAAGAATTCTGCTTTCAAAGCAGGCAGAAATTAGGCCAATCATTGAGGGGGGCCCAGGGCCTCCTAAAAGTGTCAATAGTGATCTGTTCTTGCCAAAAGGGAAAAGAGACGCTTTGTGGAGGGGCAACCGGAGTCATAAATGGGCATCTTTGTAATTCAAGTACTTTCTCATTACCTTCCTTGGTCAGTGCTTAAAAATAGGGCTGAGGAAGGGGGCAAGGCAAGCCCACTCCTGCGATCATTTCATTTGATCGGTCGTAGAAGGAAAGCCTTTAAAAAACGAGAGCCTTCTGAATCCGTCTTGAGTTCAGCGACTCTGCCTCTCCTCCCGGCCCCTGGAGCCCCAAGAGAGACTCAGGGAGAGGCAGGTAGACTGCTGGTGTGGCCGTGTGGCCGGGGCCAGCGCCCGGGGAAAGGGATGCGTCACGGAGGTACCAACCCCGGCAGGGGGCTGATGACAGCTGCGCGGTGCCCTGACACCGCCGTGTCAACGCCCTGGGCAGGCAGGGACAGCGGGGCGGGCTCATGTGCGCTGAGCCTCCGGGAGAGCAGACAGACGCAGGCATCCCTGACGGGGGAGGGCCTGGGGAGTTTGAGTTTATTAAATAGGAGTTGGTTGCCTCTGAGATTAACACCCTGAAATAAATGCAAAGTTAAGAAATATTTTGGCCTCCAGCCCACTTGGCAGGAGGCTTCGGAACCTGGAATGGTCAGAAGGACAAAGCCTTAAAGGGCCAATGTCACATTTAGTTTCGGGCCAGCTGTGATCTCTAAACTGCCCTATCGTTTACATCACTCCTTGGGGTTGTAGCGTCATGTGATGTGCTCGGAAGACCCCTGTTAAAATGTGTAACGGATGTTTTTCTGGCCACCAGCCTGGCAGACAAGAAGGACCCACACATATAGAAACCTATCAATGAGAAACTGTTATTTCTCTGGTTCGGCTCTGAATGGTTGGACGCCAGTTACTGACATCTGGTCCTATTTGCTTTCTTTCCTCTGGGGCAGAAGGATAAGTCTCTGGGACATCTCACAGAAGACTGTTTCTGGCATGTTCTCCTAGGGTTTCTGGTTTCCTTCAGGTCACTGACGAGGGGGTCTCTACCACTTGATCCAAAGCTTTCCATTTCATCAACAATTTCATGTGTGGTTCCACCAGGCACCTAGCTCCTGGCTGACCATTCACCCCTGCTCCTGGATCAGGCGAGAGCTCTTGTTGAAATTATCCAAGGGCTTTCCCTCCTCCTCAGAGAATGGTGTTTAGATTCCTCCCAACCTTTCTCCCCACCAGGGTTACACCATCTTTTTCCTTCTATTTTGCAACTGACTAATTTCTGTTTTTGATTCTTCAGCCATATTTCCCTACCTTTAATCGACAGATTAAACCCAATAAGACCAGTTTTTAAACCTCTTTGGAAACTTTTGACACTAATGTAGATGTGTTACTTAAGGAAAGAGGTTTAGCATCACTGCCACCATTGTCATAATAATTTTTCAACTTTTATACCACCTTTTAGTGTGAATGACATACTTTTCTGTCTATTATTTCTGCTGCTCCTCAAAGCAATGCTGATATGAGCAAAAGGCAGAGATTATGATGTTGAGGTTACAGGTGAAGAAATCAATGTTCACAGAAGGTAAAGCTATTCATCCAAGGTCATGCAGCCAGTGAAACTGGGATTCAACCCATTTTACATTCCAAGTTCAATGATTTCCTGGGCATAGCAAGCCCTTATTAATACTTAATAACATTCAACATGGTAGGAAATTGAAAGATAGTCCACAGAATGGGAATGCTTTTGTAGGGCAGTGTAGGTAATGCCAAGAATGTGAGAATATAGGGGATCCAGACAGGAATAGAGACAGGGAGTCCAGAGCTACTTTTTCCAATAGACGTATCATCAGGAAAAGAGTTCCATAGCCAAATAGGCTTGATAAATATTAAATTAAACAAAGTCGTGAAAATTGTCTTGATTACAGCACCCTTGGAGACTTTGACACACAAATCTGATGCTTGGAAATTGTCTGCAGCAGCAGCGTCTACATTGGGCAGCACAGAACACGACCACATGGTTTAGGGAAAAGTGTCCTAACAGAGGGACCAAAAAGCTAAGTAAAAGCTCGTGTGTTCTGTGCCATAGTCACTTACTGCAAACAGAAAGTTCTTTCCATGAGCCTTGGAACCAGGCTGGACCACAGTGAGGAAAAAATGGCCCAGACATGGCCATGTCTGTCTTTGAAGGGTTCACAACGGGGCTACTCATTCTTACATAGGGAAGAACATTTTCTTAGGAAGTCCCTTGGCTGCTCATACGCATGATTTAACTTGCGTGGAAATTCTCTCGTCTCAAGTTGTTTCTAAGGAATGCTGAAAGTAAGCTCGAAACTTGAAAAGGTCAGTGAGTCAACTGGACATTTCTAAATAGCTGGATCCTTAGCAACATACACAACAAACATCTGTTTAGCTGATTAGCACATCTGTCTTAGAGGAAATCATGGTTTCTTGCCACCATGGATGATTGAGACCCTGTGAGTAAATGGGTGGGAGCCACACGTCCAAACCCATCTCACGTGAGCTGACTGGAAGGTCAGGCCTGTCTTGCTCTAGCATTGTAAAGCTATCATTGGGTAAAGACTGGTTTTTCCTTCCTGCCTCTTGTGTGTTCAGTGGCTCAAGAAATATATGTTGTTGCAAAAATGGGTGTGGTCAGGCAACTCAGATCGCCCTTTCTTCATCAAGGAGCAGAATGACATTGACTTTCTTCTCTCTAGAGCCTCACTCCTCACCAGCAGTGAATAATTTTGTTCTCCTCCCGTGAGAGTTTCTTCTTCTTTCCCCTGGTCAGACTAGCTCCTCCAAGACAGAATTCATATCCCATTTCCTCGTTCTTCAGTGCCTTCCTGGGTACTGAGCACACAGTGGGTGTGTTCTGGAAATTGACTGAATGAATGATATTCTCTTGAGCAACCACATAGCCTTTCCTGTGCTAAGCCAGAGCGCCTGCCCCCTTTGCTTTACTTTTTCAGATTTCTTTAGTTTCCTCTTTTTATCTGTCATCACCTTCTTGGCCCCTTGAAGTTCTTCTTTATGCGAGTTGGACTCAGGACACACAATATGCCAGCTTCTCTCTCTCTTTTTGCCCCTGTGGACTGAATATTTGTGTCCCCTCAGACTTCATCCCTCATGTCATGGTGTTTGGAGATGGGGCCTTTGGGAGGTGATTAGGTCATGAGAATGGAGCCCTCATGACAGAGATTAGTGCCCTTTATAAAAGAGACCCTAGAGAGTTCCCTCATCCCCTCCACCATGTGAGGACACAGAGAAAAGATGGCCATCTGTGAACCAAGAAGCTGCCCCCACCAGACATCCAGTCTGCTGGTGCCTTGATCTTGGACTTCCCAGACTCTGGAACTGTGAGAAATACATTTGTGGTGCTTATTAGTCACTTGATCTATGGTCCAAACTCATTCTGCTCACTGCACGACAGGCCAGTAAATTGGGAGATGAGGTGTTGGGGCAAGGAATGATGATTTTATTTGGAAAGCCAGCAGACCGAAAAGATGGCAGAAGAATGTCCTGGAGAACCATCTTACCCATGTTAGAATTCAGGCTCCTTTTATACTAAAAGGGGAAAAGGCGTGGCTGGTTGTTGCAAACTTCTTGGTGTCAGAATCCTTTGTGTTTGATTCTCTGTCCAGGTCTGTCAGGTCTTGATGTTCCTGTAAACCTTCAATAAGACAAATGTGATTGATTCTCTGTTCTGCAACTATTTATCTCTGTATGAATGGAACAGTGTTATACCCTTAAAGGTCAGAGCCTTGAGAACGGGCTATCCTGTCTGTTTCGGGCTGTAGGCAACATTCTTTGCAAAAGCTGCAGAGCCAGCGTGACAGAGCACAGGGGACAGAGCACAGGGTTAGAGCTGGAGGAACAGATCTAATATAGAGTCAGATTTGTTCTTCCCTATTACAGTCTAACAGGTTAAGACAGCTCCTGAAGGTAAGCCCTCTCTCACCATGAGGTTTCCCTTTCTGATTACTGCAGGAAATCACATCCAAAAACAACAAACAAAATCATATGATGTTCTGGTAGTCATCTTGCTGTTCTTAGCTCTGACCTCTCTGAAGCGACCAGTGAAAGAACTTGCTATGTTTCTTGTTGTAACCTGAATATAACCAACATACCACATGGCCCTGTACGTGCATCATATAGAGTCAAAGAATGGGCAGTACATCAGGGGAAAAATGATGGAAGGATGTTTCGGTCTTACTAATGTCAAAGAACAAGGGTTGGCAAGCTATGGCTTCCAAGCCAGATCTGCATTTTTTTTTTAATCATTTTTGCTTGTTTTGTTTTTTAAATAAAGTTTTATTGAAACACAACCACGTTTGTTTACATTTTATCTACGCTTCCAAGTGACAGTGGCAAAGTTGAGTAGCTGTGACAGACACTGTGCGGTTCTAAAAGCTGAAAATATTTTCTACCTGGTCCTTTCCAGGAAAAATTTGCTGATGCCCAGCTTAGAAGATGCCAGAGAGGGGAGAACATTTTTCATGTGCAGGAAATCATTTTTTCCCCTAATTTCTGCCACACTTTGTGACTTCTGTGAAGACAACACTGGTTTCTCAAAGAAGAAAATGATCCTTTTCATTCTCTCAACAGCCTATCAAAACCACCTCCTTGAAATCCAGCGTAGGTAGCTCCTACTTCCTCTATCCTCATTTAACCCTCTTTTAAATCACACACTTCTCTCCAGCTAGTAATTCTGATTTTTCCCCCCTAAATAGAAAAACTCTACCCTGACTCTGTTCATTCCACTTTTCAACACCTTCTATTGTTTATCCCAAACAACTCAGGAGGAGGGTCAAGGTTCATGCCAGAGGAGTCTTCCTTTGAAGGATGTCAGAAGCAAAGGCTGAAAGGCTGGGCGAAATCATACCATTTGCTCGTGTTGCAGGATTAATCATGTAGGTGATTGTTATGGTCTGGAGTGCAGCTCACAACTAACTCATCTATATGCAGGCCTGGCCTTTCCATTTGAATCCTGAACTCTGCGTGGTGTCCTCTCTTCCTGCACGGAGCCTTACAGAGATGACTGCCCATCTCCCCTACGCCGGTCTCTGGGGGAAAGTCAGCCCCTCTCAGGATTCCTATGAGGGTACATCCAACTCCCAGGGCCTCTGATCCTTCCAGTCAAAAATCCTCTAGGACATTTCCTTATCCTTTCACAGCATCCACATTTGCCATACGTGATATATAAATAAGTGTGTCTGTGTGCATGTGTGTGCGTATGTGTGGGTATATGTGGATGTGTGTGTTTCTTAGCAATCTCTTTTCCTCATTTTGAAAGGGAATTTTAGTCACTGCAGGGAAAGTTAAAATACAAAAGTGGATAAATAAGAAAAAAAAATCACCTATAATTCCAGATTAATTAATATGGGATTCATTAATGAATTAACACCAGTTTTAACAATAATACCAGTATTAACATTTGGATATGTAATTTTATAATTCCTATCCTGTTAGTGTGTATGTGACTCAAACACACACACGTATATATACACACATATAATTGTTTTTTCTTTTTTCTTTTTTTTAATATATATATTTTAAATTGAAATATACTCAGTTATAATGTGTTAATTTCTGGTGTACAGCACAGTGCCCCAGTCATGCATATATATATATATATATATATTATATATATTAATATATATATATAAACACACACATATATACATATATTCATTTTCATATTTTTTCATTAAAGGTTATTACAAGATATTGAACATAGTTTCATGTGCTATACAGAAGAAATTTGTTTTTTATCTATTTTTATATGTAGTGGTTTCCTTTGCAAATTTGGGAGTTTGAAATTTATATATTATAATTATATATTATATATTATAATTACATATTAAAATTATATATTATAATTATATATATATAATTATTAAATCAAATTTTCATCTTGGGTGTATTCTTGTGTGTTTCTTTTCATGTAGTGCTATATCCTGTGTCCTTGCTTTGGAGTTTGTACAATTGCACCCTGTCTTGTAGCCGAATAATTGTTTGCATGAGGGGGAAATCAGGCTTTTCTAATCAGATCATAAATTCCTTGAGTGCAGGGATGGTTTCTCCTCATTCTTCCTCTCCTTGCCTCACCTCCCTTCCCGTTTCCACCACCACCAATGTCACGTAACAGTACAGAAGGAGCATTTGATAATTACTGTCGGAGTAGAATGGATGAGAATGATGTGAGACGCACCCGTAGGAGGAAACCTGGTGCCTGATCTTCGTCTCTTGTTCTTGCCACACAGAGAAAGTCACAGCTTGAAACGAGCCGTGAATGGTTCTTTGGCGGGCTCACAGCAATACACCTGCCGAGTTATGAGCCTGATGAATCATTTGCCTGGTTATCTTGCTAGTCACGCTGAACCGAATGCCACTTTTCAAACCAAAGAGTCCAAACCAGGGCTCCTTCCTTGCTTTGGTCTTGGGTTAGTGGGTTTTTTTTTTTTTTTTTCCTGCAGTCTCCTCCCTACGTCTTCCAAAAATCTATAATAATGGACTTATAAAAATAGTATTCAAGGAGCACTTCTCCACCACTCTTGCTTTTCTAAGGAGAGTTTTATGCTATACGGCCAAGGGAATTTGGTCCCTTGTTTTATTTATACATAAAACCAAGAAATGATGTCAACTATGAGATCGGTTAATAACAAGGTGTAGCCTTGCTGGGTGTCTCCCTTGGGGGACAAAACAAACAACACCGTCCCGCAACTTGTTCTTATCTATTTCATTACATGCTTTGACAAGTCTCAATGACCTGCTTGTTTAACTGACCTAATGGTTTTGTTGTTTATGTTTTTGAGATTTACTCCTTTATGAAAGTTAGTGTCCCTTTGCTTTGGCATCCAGACTTCTCTCTTCTGTCCCAGGCTCCCTTACAGGACCTCCTCCTCTCCATTCCTTAGAGGAGGAACCGCGAGGGTCACTGAAATGAACGAAAAACACAACCATAACAACATGAAACAGGGGTCCAATTTGGCTCAAAGGTGCTCCGTTTGCAGTATGTGATGGAAGGGCTTTATGTGGGTTAATCAAAATGTAACCTCCACCTGACCCAGATCACCTGTTGGATGGCTGTTTGCCCGAGGCTGAGCCTTCCTGGTGCTGCTATGTCTGTAATGCATTTCCCTAATCATAGTCCCTTCCATTTGGGAGCGCGCCTTCTACTTTTCAAAGCTCTTCCACCTCTGTTATCTCACTTGATCCTTACTCAGCCCTGGAAACATTTCCCATTTTATGGATGGGAAAACCCAGAAGAAATTGACTTGCTCATGGTCACACAATCAGCCTCTCCAGCCTCTGTCTCCTCTTCTCTCTTTATCTTTCTTTCTCTCAACTATTAGCAATAACTCACTAAGTCAGTCAAAGACAAATATCATAGGATATCCCTTATATGTGGAATCTAGAAAAAAATGTTACAAATTTTATTTACAAACCAGAAATAGACTCACAGACGTAGAAAACAAACTATGATTACCAAAGGGAAAAAGGGAGGGATAAATTAGCAATTTGGGATTAACAGATATACACTACTATATATAAAAGAGACAAACAACAAAAACCTACTATACAGCACAGGGAATTACATTCAGTTTATTGTAATAAGATATAATGAAAAAGAATCTGAAAACATACATATGTATGTATATGTATAACCGAACCCCTTTGCGGTACACCTGAAACTAACATTGGAAATCAACCTCACTTTAAAAAAATAAAATTAAAAATTAAATAACTCACTAAAATTTAAGCATCTTTTTAGTGTTTCTACTTGACACTGCTCAGTGTATTTTCCTATTGTTAAAAAGAAAAATACAATCATATTAAAATGTTGTCTATGACTTTATACTGAAAGTTCAGTTCTCACTTCAAGTGCCCTATTCCACGAGCTATGGTTTAAAGATCCTTGATGTGAAAAGAAATCTAAATGTCACCCACTCCATCCCCTGGCCTCTCAGTCCCTACTTTCAAACTGTCATAAACTAGGACATTCTGAAAGAGACTGACCTTAATTCTATTGGAACATTTCCCCCATATCCAGACTTCTTATAGCCTTTCTTTGGTCCAACTCGCCTTTTGGTAAGAAGTCCCTGTTATAACTAAAGCAAGTCCTTTCCTCTGCAATTTGAGGCACTTTGCTTTTTCTGCTCTCAATCCAGTTACCAAGCAGCTCTTCTCTTCTTTCATCCGGTAGCAGATTCTGATTCCCTACACTTACCTCTCCCCAAATTTGAGGTTTTGCATCAGATCAAGATGATTTATGACCCAAAGGAGGTGGACACCTTGTAACTTATTTTTCTGATCAAGTACAGATTCTCTAACAAAAGACCTGAAATTCTTGACAGCAGGTTGTCACCAGAGTAGAAGTAAACTATTGTCTCTTTGGGACCATGTTTCCTGAGTCTCAATTTCAGAGAATCCCTGGACACTTACCTGCACTCCCAGGAGCAGGGACGTGAGATGGTGTCAGCCACACGTTGCTTCCCTGGGGTTAAACTAAGCTGCCGAGCTGTAAGCTATATGTAACTCACCTGGTCCCATTTTCTAGTCTCCTTTTTATGTTTATTTCCCTTTCGTCATCCTCTAGCCTCTAATAAACTCATGTTTAAATGCTTCTGCCTCATTTCAGCTGTGCTACGGGGAATTCAGGAAAAGGTTAAGTGTCCATAGTTGGGATGGAATGCGAGAGGCAGAAGCTCCTCCCTGACTCCCCACCCCTGCAGGGCTGATGTGGTTGAGCTAAGGGAGAGCTGAATCTCATACTTGAGAGACAAAATTGAGTGGCCCGATCACCTGTCCCTGTTGAAGAGTATCCCTTTACTGTCCATCTTAAAGGATCGTCACTTTATTTTACTGAGGATGAT
The DNA here is from genome assembly GCF_036321535.1 of Camelus dromedarius. NCBI lineage: Eukaryota > Metazoa > Chordata > Mammalia > Artiodactyla > Camelidae > Camelus > Camelus dromedarius. The sequence goes on from NC_087450.1 coordinate 15,176,964, forward strand.
AGTAACTTTTTTTGGATAAAGAATTTTGTTGTTAACTCATGTTGCGAATGTACTGAGCGCTCAACCTATGCAATATATATGAAGATTCAGATTCCTGTGGTACTTTATCTGCCCTCAAGGAGCTAATAATCAGCAGGTGGATAAAACCTAAACATCAGAGACTACACGATGTCAGGGCATCACCTAGTTGATGGGCAGCTGGAAGGTCCAAGGCAGCCACATGATGAAAGGATCACTTACAGGTTCTGGCCAGGGCAAGGCTTTTGGTACTGGTCTGGGAGGCTTGGAAACGACCCCGGGAAAAACACAGAGGCAGGACATCTTCAGGACTCAAAGAGTTCAGGTAAAGGAAGAGTGGGAGAGGAGTTGGACGGCCATATTGAAGCCAGATCACGAGTAGCCTGGGAGGAGGTCATGGAAGGCTTTGAATGCCAATGTCAGTGACTCCCACACTATACTTTCCCTTGCTGGTTATAAACGATGGATTCCGCACGTGGTGGCAGGTTCAGGGAGATTGTGCTGTGGGTAGCAGAGGAGAAAGCAGATGAACCCTGCGGTCAGGCAGACTGAGTGAGAATCCTGCGTCTGCTGTTTGCTGCTGTAACTTTGGCCAAGTTATACAACCCTCCCAGGTCTCAGTTTACACTTCTATAAAGCGGGGGGAAATAGAAAATGGCCCTATACGACCACTGTCAGGATTAAATGAGGCAGTATTGAAAAGTGCAAAATACAACAAGCATATAAAACTATTTGAATCCATCTTCATCCCTTCCCTGGGAATTGACAGAGTATTATGCAGAGAGTCCAGAAGTTACATTTCCCATCGCTACCTGCAGTCCTAGGAATGAATAGTCCACTCCCCATCCATTACCTTTCCTGCAGCATAGCTTGGCTTCTACTTAATAATCCAGAGGCATATTTTTTATATATTCCAGTAGGGAGGGATAAAGTACAGCTCAAAAGCCCAAACCCAGCCGGGTGCCTGTTTTAGAATGGCCTGTGAAATAAGAATGGTTTACAATAATTGAGAAAAAAAAATCAAAAGAAGAATATGTTGTGACATGGAAACATTACATGAAATTCAAATTCCTGTGCCTATAAATAAAGTTTTATCAAAGCACAGCCATCCCCGTTTGTTTATATATTGTCTGTAGCTGTTTTCAGCCTACAATGGCAGAGTTGAGTAGCCGCAACAGAGATCATATAGCCTACAAAGCCTAAAATATTGGCCATCTGACTCTTTACAGAAACGTCTGCCAAGCCCTGTTCTGGGTCACACTCCTCCTGATTCCAGTTCCAAGAGTCATGATGAATGCATACAGTATGAGCACTTAATTTTCCACTTTAGATCTTGTAAGTTTGCCGGAGGAAGTTTTGCGTTGAGTAATGTTTGCTTACTTTCAGGACGATTTCCAACGCCCTCAAGCTCATGTTACTTATTTCCCTCTGTCCGTGGGAGCGTCACAGACACAAGTCATGTTATTTCAGTCTGCAAAGCTGAACCTGCCGCTCCACTGTCAGAGAAACATTTGTTGCGAAGTTTAAATGAGCACTTTATTTAAAACTTTGAAAACATCAAAAGCTTCAAAACAGCTAGGGAAGAAAAGAAATAAAAAGCCCTGTTGCTTTCTAAGTTGAATTCCAGCTCTGAGGCCCAGAGACAGTACCAATGATTGTTTTTGTCAGAATGAACCTTCTCTTCTGAACAGATGTTATAAACATCTCCAGGTTGCCCGCTGGAGTTGCTGACGTAGAACTTGGCTGCATGAAAGTCTGTCTACATTTTCTCATCTTTGGATGAACCTCAGTAGACTAACGAGTAAAGAATGGGGCTGTGTTACCCACATCTGAGGAGCCAAACCTTCCCTCTGTCAGCACTAGAGAGATTTTTACTCCAAAGAAACCCATTCTTGAATGTCCTTCACCTAGAACCAAACTAGGATTTTCCTGGTACTAAGTTACTCAAAGGATGTCTGAGTAGACAGGGCTTAGAATATAATCTGTGGACACTGTAAATACTCCTTTGGGCCACTCAAAGCCACTAAAAGTATCTCACTAACTCATTCATCTTTTAAATAGTTATCAATTAAATCATTATCAACACTCAAGATAGGTGGAGGTCTATGGAAGATATGGGTTAAATAATAATTTTATTTACACAAATTTTTCATTTGCTGCTTAGTAATAACCTATCAAATAGGCATATTTCCTTCCTTCCTTTGTCCCTTCCTCCTTTCCTCCGTCTCTCCCTCATCCCTCTCTTTCTCACTCTCTCGCTTTGAATAAGGTGATCATAAAACCTGAGCGGTATGGATTATAACAGCTACAGGTTTTCAATAACTTGTAGTCCAGTATTAAGGTAACACAAGGTGCTTTTGAACCAAGAAGAGAAATGGCAGACCCCGGTTGGGAGATTCAACATGACTTCCTGAAAAAATGCTTGGACTAAGATCTGAAACTTCAATCAGAAATTGCTCTATGAAAAGTACAAGGAAGAACTATCATCCTCAGTGAAGAGAGCCGCGTGGCTGAGACCCAGAGGTGAACAAGCCCTGAGCATCTGGACCCTCAAGGAGGTCACTGTGGTTAGAAGACAAGGTAGGAGGTGGGGCTGGTACTGAGAGGTGTCACTGAAGGACAGTTGGGAGCTCTGATAAATGACTGTGTGTCATGCCAAGGAGTGCGCACTTTACTTGAAGGCAAGGGAACAGCACGGTCAGCTTTGGAAAAAGCGTCATGAACAAGTGTGAAAGAGGAATTGGAGTGGCCCAGAACTGAGCTGATTGTTAGAAGGCCAGTAGCAGCAGCGCAGGCAAGAGAAACACATCAGGATGGAACTGCTGGTGGAAGCTGGGCTTTCGGCTTCCGATCACTGAACTTCCTCTTTGCACGTACCTGCTCCCTGCGTTCCTAGCTGTGGGTCCACGTGTCTGTTTCTCCCACTGGCCTGTGAGAAGAGGGATTATGCTCAGCTTATTTTTAACAGTCTTGTAGAGAGCTGAACATGGAGAAGAAGGCTACAAAGAGTTACCTAACAAATATGTTGTTGTATTAATCGTTCCATCTCAGAGCCTATCCGTTCATCGTTAGAACAATGAATAGGTGTCATCCTAGTGAGAGCAGTGCCTAAAGTGAGCTTGGTGAGATAGGGACTGCCACAGGCTCTCCAAGTCTCTCGTTCTGTAGGACTCCAACATCTGGGACAGTAAAATAAAAATAATAGATGTCTGTGGTTTTCTCTCCTCCAAACTTGCTGGAAATAGCTTTCCTTTCAGAGATTTGCTTATCTTGAACAAATTAAACCAGGAAGATATTCTTGTACTAAAATAGGAGACTAATATCTAGGGCTAGACTCACTGTTATTGAAGTGACGGTTTTAATCACCCTTCTCCTTACTCAGGCATTAAATCAGTCAGGGAATAAATTTCAGCGTTTCTTAAGGAAAAACTTCCAGTGTTCACTGTTATCCATAAATAGAATGATCTATCTGGAAAAGAGAAGGTCCTCTGACTCCAGAACTGTTGAGATAGATCAGCAAGGCATTTTCTGGGTTGGTGCACAGGACAGTTCTGCTTTGGGGAAGGTCAGACGAAGTGAGTTTTATGAGTGCTTCCAACTTGAGGGTTCTGGGGCTCTATTTATTACAAATCTATTCTTTGATGTATAAATTATTATATTTATTTGATTAATTGATGAATAAAATTTCTCACTGGTTTTATTAATTTATTTTTGTTTTAGCTTAATACTAATTGTTTTTTTTCCTCTTTTTTAATTGAAGTATAGTCAGTTTCAATGTGTCAGTTTCTGGTGTACAGCATAATGTTTCAATCATACATGTACATACATATATTCGTTTTCATCTTCTTTTTCATTATCTCATTGGTTTTTTCTATTTAAAGAAATTTTTTTATTGAAGTACACTCAGTTACAATGTGTCAGTTTCTGGTGTACAACACAAGGTCCCAGTCATGCATGTACATACATATATTTGTTTTCGTATGTTTTTCTCATTGATTTTAAATTTTGGCCATGTAACAGAAACCTTTTCAAGGAAAATATGTTCACAAATGTTAATGCAAGGATGAAGAGAAGCAAAGGGGCAGTGGATGTCATTTGATTTTCCAAATTCAAAGCTGTGGCAGATTCTCATAGAAAAGTTCTATACCTATCTTTTTTTTTTTTTTTTTTTTTTTTTTGTACCTGGAGCCACTGTGAATTCATGCTTTAGTCCTTTGCGAAATGCGTGAAAGATATCTTTTTAAATTTCTCATAATTCTTTCACAGGATCCCTATTTCCATGGACATGGGGAGAGTGGGCTAAGTAAATAAATAAATCATAAATAAGTAAGTCCCATTCCAGTAGTTCATTCTTAGAACTTCTCTAGTATGGACTGACTTGTTTGGTTCTGGGGTGGATACAATTTTCTTTGGGTTTGAGGCTACTTCTGAAGTTATAATCAGGTTGCACCTGAAATGAAAAAATGATTTAGGCTGGGAGACAAGAGATGTGAGGTGTACTTCTAGTCTATCAGGAACCAGCTAATTTCCTTCAGTGACTCCCTTAACACCTCTAGACCTTTCTCTCCTCATCTACCTGATGGAGAAGTCGATAAGACGATTTAAGAGGTCTCCCCAGGTCCCTAAATTCTACAATTTGAAAATGAATTCCTTTGGGGAAAAGTTTTGAGAAGCACGAAATGTCTTCGTGGGGGCGCACCCCGGGATGGGCCTCGAGGATGAGTGCTCACAGTTCTGCGCTAATTCTGCTGGACACTCAGGGCATCATCTCTCAGTGAGCTTTTGCAGCTTATCCAGTGAAAGACATAAGCTATGTAGCTCTCTTGGGAAATGCAATGGCTAAATATATTAGTATTCTTTGGATGGGATGGGTTGGGGAAGACGTTGGGTTTTAAAGTCATGGAAATGTTGCATTTTTGTTGAATTCCTATGTAGGAAGGATGAACATTTCTCTCTCTTCAAGTGGTGTTTATGTCATTCACCAGAAACATGATTGATAACATGCAAGCGAGGGGCAATAGTATATTTATGTGAGACCCACACAAAGTGATCCCACATGGACAAATATCTATAACACCACCACCATTAAGGATGGCTTGACCAAAGTGCTCTTTTTCCTCCAAGGAAAACTATATCTTTTAATAACTGAATAATTCATCTATTTTGATTCTTCAGACTAGATTATGACCTGAAGTTACTGCAGTACTCCAGGAAATCAAGTTTGATTTTGTAATATAGTCAGATGAGTACTTTAGAGTGCCATGTCTGAGATCAATAAGGAAGCAGTAACTACATTTACTGTCATATGATGATATTGATGTAAAAACATAATGGTCAAAATTATAAAATCAATTTCATAATTTAATCAGAAATGTTTATTGATACTGTTAAAGTTGAATTCAATAGCTTCTGGTATGTAGTTAATTTCCTACCTGTCAGAAAAATGTATTGAAATGTTCCCTCTTGAAAATGATTGGAGTTAATTCAGTAGAGAAAACAGCAAAGTTTCATGCTAATAGACAGAGATTTCTTCTCTCGCCATCCCTTGGTGGTGAATGCTGGGAGTTTTTGGTTTGGTTATTTTAAATAGAACAAAATAAAGAAATATCCACCGGGCAATCCAAGTGATTGGCATGGTCATCCCCTAAAATGTAATCAGTTGCCTTCTTGGGATGAAAAGAGAGGATTTTTTTAGAAAAAATTTTTAAATAAATTTTTAAAATTGAAGTGTAGTTAATTTACAATGTTGTGTTAGTTTCAGGTGTACAGCAAAGTGATTCGGTTATCCATATATATGTGTATATACACATATATACACTTGTTCAGATGCTTTTCCATTATAGGTTATTACAAGATATTGAATATAGTTCCCTGTGCTCTACAGTAGGCCTTTGTTTATCTGTTTTATATAGTAGTGTGTATATGTTACTCCCAAACTCCTAAGCTGTCCCTCCCCACTGAGTGTTAATTTTACTGTAAGGCTGCAGAAATGAATAAACAGCATGTGCAGAGGTGTGAGAGGAGTGTCAAGGCTCAATAGCCCCTTGTGAAGTAATATCTAGTTAAAAAAATAAGTGAGAAGAAAAAGAAAGTTCTCGAGACTGGAATCCTTTGATGCTTTTACTTTGCCACCAGCTACTAGCCTTGATTTTCATTCACTTTAAGTTGAAAGTATCTTAATTGAAGCAAAAGTCACTTAAAGAAATGTCGGTAAGTGTGACTTGTAAGTTTGAAATAAAGCTCTTGTAGATTATGAGAACCTGTCCAACTCATCCAATTTAAATGAGATAAAGGTCAAATTATGAAGGTTTAGCAATTCATTCAGATCTGTGAAACAGCTGTATGTCATGGCAAATAAAATAATTGCGAAAGCCTGCGTGATTCTTTAGACGTTATCATTTTCTTGTTCAAAACCAAATAGTGATTCCTTATTGTGTGGTGAATGAAGTCGTTTCCTTATGCAGGCACTTTCCTTATACGGGCATTCAAGAGTTTTCAGTATCTGGCCAGACTATTTTCTGCTCATCTTCTTGTGCTTCTATCATTCTCTGGTCAAACCTGCCTTTAAACTCTTCCTCAAATGGCTCATGCCTTCTCCTTTGCTAGTGATTGTTTCAGACCATCTTGTCTGCTTACCACTTAAAAAAAAATTGATTTGTGTTCTATTTCACCTTGTACTTGCATCTTTGTTTTGATGTATGTGTTGCTTTACCAGTTAGACTATAAGCTCTCTGAGGGTTGGTACTGGGTCCATCATCCTCCAGAACATTAAGCAATCGTACACATAGTGGTTGCTCAAAGAATGTCTGGTCAACTGAATGTTCTCGAAATTGTTAAGATTAGAGCTCCCGGAGACAGAATTTTGGAATGCAGCCGAATTTATGCTTCGAGTGTGCTTCAGTTCATTGCAATGAATCAAAATGGAAAATCATTCTTAATTGGAATCATGAAATTTCTGCACAGGATGGAACTGCGGGTCTCCTTGTACAAAAGAGATAATGAGGGCTCTTTGAGAAAGTTCACAAAGGTACTTAGCATCAGAGTCACCACTGGATCCCAGGGCTCCTGACACACATTCACTCCTCTCTTTACCATCATGAGACTCTTGAGGAACTGATTCTAATTATCCACTGATGATAGGAAAGGAGAGATAGGTTGCTTTAAAAATAAACAGACTCCTTTGAGTATGAGGTGATGCTCCAGAAGTTTTAAGAATTGATAACAGAAGATACCAAGAAGCTTTATTTGGGTTACTAGTTGTTAATTTTTGATGTTGGGGTATAAAATGTGCTTATTAAAACAAGCAAAGCCAGCAGCTCAGCAAAGAACAAAATTAAACTGCCTGAAAAAAATATACTGACTATATTTTGAAACAGAGAACTCACTGGGTCTGTGTTGTAACTCTAAGCTTGCACGGGATCTGCCTTTAGGATGTGCCCTTTTCTCTCTAACTGGGCTGCTCCTGACCTCCCTGGGCCAACTCTTCCTTCTGGGAAGTGGGCTTTTCCACTTGTCTTGTTTGTTTTTCTAATGTCAGATGCTCACATTGAAGGCTGAAGTCTAGGTAAGTTTTGTCGAGTGTCAATGTGAGACAATGCTTATACAAAAAGAAAAGGATATATTTAGATATGAACAAACTAGTACATAAGGAAACAGAGGAATATTTTAATGCTAGTGTGAATCTGCCTGTAGAACTTTTATGTTCCAGCAAAACTAACTATAAGACAAAAGCTGTTTTCCTGTAACCTCTCATATAGGTTTCTATGGGGGGTGAGCACCCAATCATTTGAGTTATGATGACCAAGGCAGGATATGTTGGGCTATTGATGTATACATGTAATGCTATACAAGATACAAAGAATATTATAACACTATTCTGACATCATTTCCATCATTCATTGAATGATTATTGTATGTTGGTCCAATACACGTTTTGCAAATCTCATTTAATCATCACAATAAACTTAAAGTATCTATATTATGATCTGTAGTTAAATATGCTTACGAGCATGGTCTTGATTATTTATTTTATTTGTTTTTTTGGGGGGGTTAATTAGGTTTGTATATTTACTTATTTTTAAGGGAGGTACTGGGGATTGAACCCAGGATCTCGTGCATGTTAAGCACACCCTCTTCCACCTCCCCGCGCATGGTCTTTGAAGTCAGAGATATATGGGTTCAACCCTCACTTCCTCCCTTTACCAGCAGTGAGACCTTAAGCAAATTGCTTAACTCTGCTAAACCTCAGTTTTTTCAGCTGTAGAATGAAAAAAATCATAACACACATTTCATGGGATTTTTATATGTATTAAAATAGAGAATGCATATAGGACATTAAACCCCAAGTACATTATAGATTCTCAATAGCCGTTAGCAATTTTGGTTTACTATTATTACTGATGAGAAAACTGAATTAGAAGAAGTTAAATAACTTGTTCAAGGCTTCACAGCAAGTAAGTAGAAGAACTGAAATTTAAACTTAGGGCTCTCCCAGTTTTGTGCCTGGAAGAAGGCTGGGAGGGCCCATGAAGTAAATGAGGAGTGAGGAGTGAGGAGTGGGCCAGGGCAGGATAAATGAGGATAGAAAGGAAAGAATATTTGTGTGTAAGAAACATATTATGAAGCAAAAAATGGTGGACAAGATATAACAGAGAGGGAGAATGGTCATGTGTGACTTCAAGGTTTTATATCTGGACTAATGGAAAAATGAGGAAGCTTCTGGTGCTCTTGGACTGGAGCCCAGGGGCCTAGACCTGCTGCTGCTAAAAGTGCTGATGGGGCACTGGCTCAGCGGTAACCAGAACCATGTATGAGGGCTGCACATTCTAGGGCTGTCTGCATTTCCTCTGCGCCTGCTGCCACCATACCACCAGAAACCTAGCAACTGTCATGCTGTTGAAATCAGAAGCAGAAACAAACAAAACGAAGCAACAAAAAATAAAAACCAAAAAAACCACACTGCTTTCTCCTCCCACTTTTTGATCTTCAAACAGTTCCTCCAGCTGGCAGAACAGTAACCAGAAGCCAACTGGCCAGGGTGTCTGGGAAATGTAGTTTGAAGGCTTCCAGCCCTAGCAATAGAGAGCAGAGTATAGAAGGGAAGGCTGTGGTACTGAGAAACGAAAGATGAACAGCCAGCAAGGGAGGAAACATTACAAGAATTACGAGCTTCAGGAGGAAGAAATGGTCTTAGAGAAAATAAGTTGTTTAGTTACAGATAACTTTCATCACAGAGAAAGGTAAATGTTTCTGCTCTTAGAAATGCATTAAAAAGAGGTTACATTATTTGTTGGAACAGGCCTGTAAAAGTTAATTGAATTCCATTACTTCTGATCATGTGTTAGCATTAAGAGGAAAGCTAACTGAAGTAAAATATAATAAATTATAACAACTGAGTAATATGTATATATCAGCCTTTCTATATTTCTCCTGTTATCAGGTGCTCCATAACAGAATTGCATTTTCATTCGTCTACAGACCTCTAATAATTGAGAAGTCACTTAGACGAGGGAGATCTGTAGGTGCATGAACTACAGTTTTGTTCTATTTTCTTTTTAGAACATACATATGGTATCCCTAGGGATTGGAACGCTGATGCTACAAGCTACCAGACTTTATTTAAACTTGGTGGTAAAGCCCTTGACTTTTTCTCTTGTACCCTAGAGGAAAATAGAGAAGAATTATTGATTATTTTCTGAGTATTTCTTTTCCTCTAGGTCCATTTCTTGTCACCCTTCTTTCCTTCTCCTATTTTTTTTCTTTTGTTCAGTTAAAGCAGAAAGCACCTGCATCATGAAACTTAGACAGTTTTGTAAGCAGATTAGGGGTGCTCACTGGCAATTTTCTGCATCTCAACTCTCCCTTTATCTGCAAATGTGAAGCCTGTACAATCAAGTTCAGGAAGTTATGGCTGAAGGATATATTTTTTAAAAAACTAATTTGCCTGTAACATAAATAATTTTTTGAAACATGTAGTCTCTTCTGTTTTCATCAATATCATTCTCCCCCTATGACCCAAAATTTTAGTGATCCTTCTTTAATTTTCATTGTCTTCCTTGGTAATTGGGTGCAAAACAGCTAACAGCAAGTGAACTTTTTACTGTTGTAGTAACTGTCTAGTTTTTTGCCTATTTGAAACATAGATCAAGTTCTTAACGTTTTTTGAAGACTTTCTTGGCTATACCACTTTATAGAGAATCCTGCAGCTTTTGAAAAAGTGGTTTCACAGAGACATCTAGGCTTCACGCCATGTTAGTTAGGAGAGGACTAAGGAGGGTTCCCACTTTCATTTATCGAGGAAAGCAGAGGGGTGATAATGAGCAGGCCCACTAAAACGGCTATATTTATCCCCTGTCAGCTCACCATCTACAAAATGTCCTCCCAGTCTCTATGATAGTCCTTGATTCTTTGATTCATATCCTGGTTTCGAGTGTTCAAGATCCTCCATGCCTAGTTCCACAAGTCCACTGCCAATAGCTGGATGACCTGCCTCCACAGAGACTAGGGTAGATCCTAGCAGTGCTCAGCTCTGTCTGTTTCCCCTCTGCTTCCTGGGCACATTCCCCAGTCCCCACTGAATCTAAGGGAAGCTGTGGGGCTGTTCTGGTCAATGGGGTGTAAATAGATTCCTTGCCTCTAAAATCTCCACCGGATTCTCTGCTTTCTTGCTTTCCTCTTTTCTTGGGCAGATGTAGAGGATTTAGAGACTCCAATCAGAATGACCTGAATCCCTGAGTCTTGCCTGGAGCAGAGCTGGTTAATGTGCACCAGTAGGAAATTAACTGTTGCTGGATTAAGTAGTGACAGGTATCATCCTCATCACCACCACCGCCATCATCATCATCACCACCATCATTATCATCAACAGCTTTATGTGCCTGTCTAATGAAGACAGACATCTTGAAGAATACCCATTTGACAAATTGAAAACCTTAGTCTTAAAAAGATTAAGCAATTTGCTCAAAGCCCCACAGTTAGTGAGTGGCAAATCCAAGTCTGCATTATCAAACTTAAGTTAATTTAACCTCACAGCTAACCATTAATCTCTAACCTGATCGCCACCATAGGTCCGGCAGCAGGATACCTGGAGATGTTTTAGGTCAGTTAGAAAGGTCTACCAGTTGCCTTCGGGCAGACTGAGGCACAGTATGAGATGAAATGCACCTAACAGGTGTCAGGCAGAAGAGGAAGAAGCCGTGTGAGACCGCTGGCTGTTTATTCAGCCTGCGTGTAACGTCTTGTACCTCTAGTGACCGCCTCTGAAGGGGACCGACTTCCACCTGCACCCAGCCTGAGAAGAGCAAGCCCTGCCTTTCACACAGCCACAGAACACAACATAGGCAACCCAAAGGGATAGCTGAAAAAGGTGAGGGCCAGCATCTAAGCTTGATGCCCTGGATGCGGTCGAGAAGAGAGGTCAAGGGAGTCAACTTCCTACTTCAGGAATACTCAGATTGGGTCTAAGTTTTCCACTGGATAAGTTTAGAAAGCCCTGTCCTTTTTCCTATGAGATGAAAGAAACATCAAGAAGAGGAAATGTACATTTTCCCTTTGTTCTTTATGGTTTATCTAAGCATCTGGTTTAAACTGGTACGTGAGGAGAGCAAGCAAACAAAATGGCCAGTTTTCTAGACTATAGCTCATTGGTATTAGATCGCTCACTTTTGATCCACCAGGATCTCAACTTCTAGCTCTGGATGTTTCCCTTGCCATTTCTGCTTCTGGCCCCCTTGGTTTTATCCACTGCTTCCAGGACTGCTTTGGGTTCTTTCGATTTCAGCCTGATATCTGACTGTGATTTTTGGAAGGAAATTCCTTCCTCTATAGTGGCTCAATGGTACTGCCTGCCAGTCCCAACTTGACCTTCCAGAAAATTGCAGTCTTTTTTTTTTTTTTTTGTCAGGGAATGAGGATTAAGAAAGTGGAACATTACCAAACATAAGACTCTGTAGCCTTAAAACAGGTTCAAATTTAAGTTCTTTCTTATCTGCCAGAACCTAGATCATTTATCACAGCCTTAGAGCAAATGACTAGAGTCTTCAGATTCCATCAGCAATGAGGAATAGGGACACAGCCAGAGTCTAGTGCCTTTATCCTTGCACTCGAAGTCGAGCTCACTCTTTACTGATGGTGATATTTGGAACTTGATGGGCCACCAGATGTTCCAGCAGCCTTTCCTTAATGTGGAGCTTCTATGATCCGAAAGCTGAGTGCCTATATTTGCATACGAAACTGTTTTCTATGGCAGTGCTGGGAATATTAAGTGCTGATATTCCATGGAGCTCTGGAGACTTGAGTCCTTAGCAATGATTTAGGAAGACCTGTTGCAAATGACGACAGTTAAATTGGCAAGCTGTGCAGCTGCTGGCCTCGATGTGGTCCTTAGGACTGTCTCTCAAGCCAGCTAGAACTTACGGCCCTGACTTAATCTCAGTGCTTCCAGGATGGATTAAAAGATGATAAAGACCCTCCCCTAAAGGAACTTACAGTCTAGTTGTGTAGGTAAGACGTACCCCGCCAGGAACATCACAGGGTGACATACGAACAAGGTAAGACTGTTTATGTAACCACTGAAGGAACTGAAGGTGGAACTAGAGTCATTCTGTTTGACTTCTCTTTCCCAATAAAGTAAAAAAAAAAAAAAAAAAGAGGCCTCAGTATCTGACCACTATTCTTTATCCCCAATTTTCAAGTGACTTAGGCATGATTTTCAATAATCATGGCAATAAACCAAATGTGATTACTTTGAATGTGCAGAGATGAAAAATGAACTCTGCCTTCTTTATTAGGGAGTAAAAATAGTACTTTTATAATATATACCCCCTGCAGAATGTCCTGTGTGTATTCCACCTGAGACTTTTGGACGGTTCCTAAATCCTTAGTGCTGGAAGGCATCAGCTGTCACCACTTCTTCTATTTTCCTACCTTTATTCACCTGCACATACCTTAGCGTTTACATTCTCCTTAGAGGCCTTGGCTTCTGTAGAAGAATCCAAAGTGGCCCAAAAGGTTTCTTCAGGCTACAATTTTGATTGGTCAGTTTCATTGGATTGACAAGTATCAGGCATCCTGAAAATGTTAGCCCTAATGAGTCTTCTGATGATATGTAATTCTACTATAATCTTGGAATTTGTTTTTCAGACCCCAGACACGAATGCTATAGAAAAATACAAGGAATACGTGGATCGTAAGCCAAAGACAGACACAGAAATGAGGTACGGTGCAAAAACACTGCTCAGGTTCTGAGACAATGAGGAATTCTTTTGAGGGATTTTGGACAATGTGGAGAAACAGTTACCAAAGCCGCAGGAATGCCAGGCCTTAAGCCCAGGCTACAGAATCTGAGTTTAAAGAGATGATGATGGATTACTCAAGTCTTCCCTAAGACCCTTCTCAGAATCCCATGGTGAATGAAGTCCTGGTCAACACGTTTTTCACAAGTAGTAACTAAGAATGAGCAAAAAGAGGCAATAAAGTTGAAACTACAACTAAAGAGAATGAACAATGAAGATGGGCTCACTTCCTTAATCTTTTCAAGATATTTTCCAGGTGGATCAACTGAGCTGTGTAACATTTCCAAACATGCAGACAAATCTCCTCATCTATCATGATGTCACCAATGACCCTAAAAACCTGCAGTCTGTGGTTCATCAGGAAAACATTTCATGGGTGCTTTATTATTTTTCGTGAAGAAAGGTAAACTCAGGTTTTTGGAATTTGGGGCTTGCTCACCAACGGCTGAGGCTGAAGTGCAAGGGTGTCTGAATTCAACCTTCAGCATAAGGATGTTTGAGTATAGAACTACAAGGTCCTTTATTAAATTTAAAATCGTGGATTACGTGTTGAACGGCTTGCATTCCATCCCATTGTTGAAATTCATCAAATACTCACTCTGGAATTATTTCTAACAATCGGGATGACTTCATTTGTGTTTGTTTTCCCTTTCTATTAATCCATGACAAACTGTGAAATTTGCCATTTTTACCATAACCAGGCCATGAAATTTGTCATCTCTCTCTGTAATTTACATGGAGCCTTGGCTATAGATACATTTCAGGCAGGATGATTGCTTTCCATCTGACGCAGAGGCCAGAACAAAGGAGGGCTACACACAGAATAGAACACAAACAAATTCAGAACAGACATCAGGAAGGGTTTTCCCCCACCCTCTTTCTTCTTTAATGTGGTAAAGTCTGCTAAAATACACCAACTGCCTCCCAGAGAGAAAAGGCTTATGGGACAAACTAAGGCACTCTTGTCAAATCCAAGAAACAATGCAATGGCACTCCAGGGAGAGGGGAAAACTTAAAAGATGAGTTGTCTTGACAAACTGGAATGAGTTGGAGGGATGTGGTTGGAAATTACACCAATAACGTGGTAGAGAGGCATTTGAAAGTGGAGTTTCTGAAACAAGCCACCATAACAGGATGAGAGTTTTAAAGCTGGTTCACAAACAATTGTTCTACTCCCTCTTTTCCAGAATGGAACACAAATGAGTTTCTTCCATGTCAAACAGTTGAAAAGTCCTCTGAACAATTTGAGTTGAAAATTAAATTGGACATTTTGCAAGGAAGTTCTTGAATCTGCTTCTAATGACCTTCTTCTTTGCTGGGAGAAGGAGGGAAAGAAAAAGAGTTTTCACTGTCCTTTTGTCTGATTTGCAAAGTACAGCATCTTCCTTGAACTGTTGAGTCTGGCAAGCTAGGTTCTTAAAACCGTAGTCACAGCTCACTGACCACTGAAAGGAAAGTCGCTCAGCCAAGTAGATGTGCTCCTTTTCCACTGTAAATGTGACTTTGGCATTGTTGCAGCAAAGTGTGTTACAGCTCAGTTGTGACAGCAACCTGGATCCGGGCGAGAGACCAAGCAGCACTCAGAGAGTTGGAGAACTCAGGTTTATTACACCAGTGGGCCCAAAGGAGTTAACACTCCAAGCTCTGAACCCCATCTGTAGGTTTACACAGGCTTTTATAGGCTGCCAGTTTATACTTTGCAACATCATATGCAAATAAAGTGTAACAAAGTTGACTAATTAGGAATGAGCATTGTAGAAATGGACCAATCAGGAGTGATAGAAATGGACCAATAAGGAGTTAGCTCAGGGAACCAATAGAATCTTAGGGATAAGTTTCACTTCCCTAGAAGGAAACCATTTCAGAGGCAGAAGGCAAGATAATGCCGCGGGCCAGGGAACCGGATGGTGCTGGCAGGAGAGTAGTGGCTCTGCCTGCGGGTCCTGCTGGTCTTTTTCGTAGGGCTTCCCACCTCACTGTCATGAATTTCCCCTGAAGGAGGAGAAATGTGGCTTTGTTTGAAGGTAGAGATGAGGCTAGAAGTGAAGAGTTTGGGAAGGAGTTGACCTCTACATGAAAGCTTATTCTCCTGTGTTCCTGCTTCTTCCTGAACAGAAGGGAGTGGGAAGGCAGATGGGCATCATATAATCCCACGAGCCCCAGGAGATTGAAGGAGGTGATGCTTTGGGGTCGGTCATAGTGCATTTAGGCATTTTTCTCTAGTTAGAGAACTCTTGTTTTCTAGGATGCAGAGTGACTTATTGAAAGTGCATCATCAATTTCTTACCGGTTTAGATGAAAGCAGGAGGTGGTTATAGAGGATGGAGTTGAGTCAGTTTCTTTAGCTAACTTACAGTCCTCTTTGCCCCTGGTGCACAGGATTGTAGACATTTAATTTATCTCTTTTATTTCCTCTTTCACTTTCACTCCTGCATCACTGAGAAAATTAACAGGTCCTAATTCCCTCAGTTCTGTCATTGTCAACTAAACCTCCTGCCATTGGCTCATTCTTACCTCTTCCTCACCTGCGGAAGAGCTGCCATTTTAACATAAATAAATGGCCGATTTTCATGCTCGTTTTGGAAAATATAGAGGAGAAAAAAGAAGAAAACAACCACATGCAAAATCTTCCTATACTTCAGGGATAATCACTGTTAAAATTTTGATCTTCCCCCTTTGTTATTTTTTCTATACCTATATTTTTTTTCAGCTATACTTCAATAAAAATAAAAATGAAAGATAAAAAAGCCAAAAAGACACTTTTTTTTTACCAATTGCATTTCAGAATCATTATACCAATTTACATGAATAACAGCCTATCGACCCTTGCCAGCATTGGATTGCCTCACTTTAAAAAAGAACTCTTACGTTGATCACCTTAAAAACAAACAAACAAACAAAAACTGTGTACTATCTTACATTTCATTTATATGATGGCCAGCAAAGATCAACGTTTTGTATTTCCTTTATTGTAAATCATCCCATTTCCCTTTGTCCCTTATGGTGTTGTGGCAGCCATGAGTAGGTGCCTCCCAGACCACCTACTGTGGTAGCATCACTGACTGAGGGCCCCAACCACAGCACCTCAAATCCACTGCCTTGTTTACGGTGAGGCCACACCACCGATGGGCTGCCCTCTACCAAAGACCAAGTGTGGGATACAGTGTGGTACTGAGGTAGACCCGTTCTTAGGAGACACGCTTTGTTGGCAACTTTGACTCCCCTGTAGCTTTCTGACACTTTCTTAGACTAAAGGAGTTTGTACCCTCTCTCCACATCTCTGATGGCCCTCCCAGCTTGCTGGCTTCCTTCCTTCTTCCCTTCATCCAGGCAGTTCCCGTAATGTTATGGGTTAAATTGCGTTCCACCCAAATTCATATTTTGAAGTCTTACCCCCCAGGACCTCAGAACCTGCCTTGATTCAGAAATAGGGTGGTTGCAGATGTAAGTAGTTAAGATGAGGTCACACTGGAACAGGCTGGGCCCCTGATTCAAAATGACTGGTCTTCGTCCATAAAGAACACCATGTGAAGAGACGGATGCTTACAGGCGACAAAGTGAAGACACAGGGAGAAGACCGCCTACAAGCCAAGAACCCCTGACATCACCAGAAGTTAGGGAAAAGTACAGAACAGATTCTCCCTCACAGCCCTCAGAAAGAACCAACCCTGCCAACCCCTGGATCTTCAGCTTCTAGTCTCCAGAACTGTGAGACAGTAAATTCCTGTTTAAGCCACGCAGTTTGTGGTATGTTGTTACAGCAGCCCCCGGTAACTAATAAACCTAATAAAATCCTCTCACTTTTAATCCTGTCTGATTGTCTGCCTCTTGGACCCCTGAACTAAGATAAGCCTTCCTAAACTTTTTATATATTAAATATTAAGCCTCTGTCATAGTTTGCAAGTATTCATCTAGCTGATACACATTTTAATATAGTTTGTATCATTTTCATTGACCAATAATGTCAAGTTTTGTGTGTTTAAATAATCAACATTCCCATGGGTTCTTTCTTTCCCTCTCTCCTTTTTTTACCTCCCCTCTTTTTACCTCCCCTCTCCTTCCCTTTTCCTTTTTTCCTTCTTTCCTCCCTCCCTCCCTCCCTTCCTTCCTTCCTTCCTTCCTTCCCTCCTTTCTTTCCTTCTCTCTTGCTTTCAAGTCTTTCCCTGCAAGAGAGATGACAGATACTCACCCCTTTGGTCTTTTTCCTAATTGTTAAGTTTTGGCCCTTACATTTAACTCTTGGCTACGTTAAGAACTTAATTTGTGTGCATCGTGAAGTACAAAGTCTGTGGTCTTGTACCCAGCCTTTTCTCATTCTTTTCCCCTTCAAATTATATTTAGCTATTCCTCCATATGAACTTTTGGAACATTTTTCAAGCTTGCTAGAAGAGAGAAGAAACGCTGTTGATGTTTTTATTGGCTATGCTTTAAACAAACAATTCAATTTGTCAATAATTAATATGATTACAATGTTTAGTTTTGTCATCTGAGAACATTATGTCTCCAGTTATTCAATAATTAGTTCATGTTTTTCAGGAACTCTGACATTTTCTTTACATAGTTCTCTTGTGTGTCTTGCTAACTACTTTTAAGTATTTTATGGATTTTGCTTTTATAAATGTCATATTTTTCATGATATCTAAGCAGCATGAAGAAGAGTTATTTTTTTCTGCACGATCATATCATGTTCCACCGCTTTTACTAACATTTCTCATTAATTCCAGTTTTGGAGCATTAGTGCATTTTTTAGAGTATCCTCCATGGTGGTAAATCTCAGAGAAACAGCATGTGGGAGCTAGAAGTTTCTAAAGGTCATCTTGTCCTCTCATTTTATAGAGGATGCACTAGGGAGTCCCAGCACCACGCTCTAAATATTATAAAACAAAGGCCTTGGAGCAACCGCACCCCATCTTCCTGGAGTTCCTTAAACTAAAGGTCAGACGGTTCAACACACAGAAGTGATTTAACATTTGTAAATAATTATAGTGGTAAAACAACAGTAACCGTTTTTCGAGGTCCAGGCACTGTGCTGGGTACTTTATATGGACTAACGCATTTTATTCTTAGAACAATCATTTGAAAGACAGCTGTTCAAGGTCACTGGCAGATGTGTTTAGCTAGTGTTTGAACTCTTTTCTCTCTATCCAGCCCTTTTTAGGGGCAGAAGGATACTAGCAAGTGACTTATTAAGGTTCCAAATTATCCTTAGTTACTGTGAGTCTTAGTCTATTATTAATCATTGAAAGAGTTGATCCAGGCTCTTTGTTGCTGAGAACAAATTTCTCATCAGCACCCCTACAAAACAAAATACAGTAATAAAAATTTAGCAACTATCTTAAAGGGTTTCATTGGCTGGATATTCATGCCAAGTCAATAAAAGCTGAATTTTTAAGTATATTTTGAGCCTATGCTATGTACCCTGTTAAAGACTTAAAAAAAAAAAACAAAAAACCATGATGGTTTCTAACCAGGAAACACTTACATCTAGAGTGATGGAAACCACATTGTGGGAAAGAGTTGACTATCATCTGGTCCAGCGCATTATCTGCTGCTCCCCTGATGAATGTTCAGCCAGTATCTTCTGGAACAGCTTTCTAATCATTGACTCCTCTCTGAAGTCTGTCTCCTTTTGTCTTCTACTCAAGTACCTTTTATAGTCCCAGAGGATAAGTTAAATGTTTAAAAATATTTAAAGATGACCACCATGGGCTGCGTTCATTTTTCTCAGGTAAATCTCTTTTCTTCACTGATCCCCACTCTCCTCAAGCATTTGTCATGTGACTCCCTTTTCCTTCCTGGACTCTATTCTCTGAATGTGGGTCTCTTTGTCAACATCCCTCTTAAAATGTAGGGTCTAAATCTGAAGAGTGTAGTGATGATGTGGTACAAACGGATCACCATGGAGGTGATGTGTGATGTCATTTGAACTGGTTAGTACACGTCTATCAATGTCGTCAAAGTTCCTGTTAGTTTTTTTTTTTTTTAAGTAATTCTATTACATTGTTATTAATTTCACTTCCCATGTAACTTTTGATTTTTTACCATACTCCCAATTCTGTTCCTGCACTGATATTTCTAATCTAATAAATAGCTAAATAGCCCCACAATTTACTCAGTTACTCCAGCCAACACCTGGTTATCATCCTTGGCTCCCCAAGCAACCCTTTGGTACATCCCATCTGCACTTCCTCGAATGATGTCATCCCCTCTACCACTACATCCCGAATACCTTCATTTGTCTTCTGGGATGATGGGATAGCCTCTTAACTTGCCTTAGGGTTTCCTCTCTGGGATCTTGTTTAACATACTTACAAATAAGACAGAGCTATCTTCTTCAATTGTAAATCACATCATGCTGTTTCCCTACTCAAAACTCTCCAGGACCCTCTGATTCACACTCAAACAAAATCCATTCTTCTTTTCTGTGGCTCCAAGACCCTCCACAATTTGCCCACCTACCTTACTTCACTCTTCACCCTCCTCTGCTCCAGGCTCTGAGGAATTCCTTCTGTTTCTTGAACACACCAGGCTTTATTCTTCCTCAAGGTTCTTGTCTATGTTGTCTCCTATGCCTGGAATGTTCATCTCCCTAGATCCTTCCTTGATTTGCCCCCTTAATTAATTTCTGCTCAAATGGTCGGAAAGTCCATACTGACTACTGTATCTAAAATAGAGCAATTACATCTATTTTCTTATTCTGCTTTATTTTTCTTTTTGGCACTTCTCACCAGCTGCCTTTATATCTATCTTTATTTCATTTGTTTACTTCCTGACTCTACCACCAGAATGTCGGCTACATTAGATTGGAAACTTTGTCTTGTTATTTGCATAAAGGTGCCTAAAATAATTCCAGATACATACCAGATAGTCTGTCAGACTGATAGGTTCCCGACACATATTGTTTAATGGACGAATTACTGAGTGAGAGACAGCTTTGTTGGGTTTGTTGTCAGATAAATTCTTTAGCCCTCTTTTTCCCTAAGATCTCCTCTATGCATTGTGGTTTTGTAAGAAATTCAGTCATTTTACCTTGAGTGCTAAGTTCTTATGAGCCACAGGATTTAAATTCATTCTCTCCAGCTTGCCAGTCTTATATTCAAAGCTTAGACTCTATTTTCTCTCACTTAATTTTGTCCACACTCTTTTTTCTAGTCTCAACATCTTTCTCTTTGACAAATAAGATGAAATTTGGGACATTTTAATTCTGAGGTACATTAACGTATCACCAGCAAATCAATCAGCAGGCTGTCTTCCTACTCTTGTTTTAAAAACAACGACAACAACAACAACAACAACAACAACAACAACAACAACAACGACAACAACAAAAACCCACAAAACAAAACAAACAACAACAAAACTAAAAGGCATTTCTACCAGAAAACTGAAGCATGTTCTTTTAAACAAAACAAACAAAATAGCTCGTCAAAGAAATATCTTCCTTCCTAAGCATTTTCCCAAAGTTTTCCTCTTCCTGGGATCACTTCATTTGGGAAAGTAGACCCAACAAAAGTGAAACGACAAGAGAATTGTAAAAGCTAATTTACGATTAGGTAACATAGCACATAGACGCTAGGCTTTTTGGAAAATGAAATGACCACAGAGGGTTTGAAGAATTAGGAAATATTTTGTGGAGGATGATTCCCCAGTTTTGAACATGATAGTATATATTAAATAACAGAATCATAGATTTTTTAGAAACAGTAGTTTCATAGTTTTAAAAAAAATAGCAGAGCTTGGTGCTGATAATTTTGTCAGATCCCATGTGTGAGCTGTGCATGACTTTCATCATCAGCCAAAAAGATGTCAAGGTCCACTTGAGATCAAGGGCAGAGCTGTAGAGAGTGTACAAAGTTTTCAGGTCGGCCAACAGCCTTGGATGTACTCTGAGAGGGGTGAGGTCAGGAACATCACAGCAGCAAACATAAGCTAACCATCTTGAGATTAATGATTCACTGCTTGCCCAGCCCAGAGAGCCAGCAACAATTTTCTCAGAACAACTCCCCATTTAAAGGACAGAAGCACTGTGTGTGTTTGTGCTTGTACATGTGTATGGGTGAGCTTGTGAGTGTGCGCATACTATGAACATACATGTCTGTGTGTACCATAAGGGAAGGGGTTTGCTCTTTTATTATCAATAAATCCTTTTTTTTTTTCCTTTCTTGTTTCATATATCGTGAGGCCCTCCAGTCTTCAAAGGCCTTGCCAAATTCATTGTAATGGCTCTAAATAGAACAGAAAAATGAATGGTTTTGCCATTGAAACATTTGAATGGGATGACCCTTTAGATCTAATAGATGTTGATCTAGAGTGCA
This sequence comes from Camelus dromedarius, assembly GCF_036321535.1. Lineage (NCBI taxonomy): Eukaryota > Metazoa > Chordata > Mammalia > Artiodactyla > Camelidae > Camelus > Camelus dromedarius. The sequence goes on from NC_087450.1 coordinate 15,198,589, forward strand.
GGAAGGAACTTGGGAAAACCGTGGTGGGGAAGGGGTCTGATGGACTCCCTTGAGGGTTTTTTCCCCCATAGAGGCAGTCTAATCTATTGGTAAAGTTGGCTCATTTGTGGTAAACATTATGGAGCATGAAAATTACACCACATGGCCAAGTTTTGCTTTTTCAACAACTGTGCAGTTGGGCTGACCTAAGTCTTATTTCCTGTTTCCATTATGGTTGTTAGTCCTGATTCCTTTCACATCTGCACCCAGACACATCTTATTCTGAAGCCCGTCTGCCCATCTGGGCTCTGGGTGACCTCATGCTTGAGATGAGGCCCACAAGCTGCGCTCAAGATGGACGGCCCCTGATGATGGGTGCCGGGCACCCTGCGCACACAGCTGCAGGGCTGCTTGGCCTCCCTTTGCTCATTGTACTATGGTAGGCTTTGCAAAACGTTCTCAACATATGTTTATCTGGATATTTTCAAGGCTCTTGCAGCTCTGTTTTAAATATTTAACCTTATATGAGGATGTCTGAGGCTTCCTGAAGTTATTCCTGTGATTTATAAAAGAGAAGAAATCAGAGCGTACAAATCTGAAGAGAATGATCAAAAGACCAAATGACAATCCATTCGTGTCCTGTCTTTTTGTTGTGTTTGTTTTGAGGATTTTATAGGTAGAGAACTGAGCTCTCAGCTTTTGCCCTCCTTGCCAATCTATCTGTGTCTGTGTATTTATGGAGCATTATAAGTACTAAGCACAAAGGCAGATACAGAAAAGCTTAAGTCTTAGAAACCTGTCTTGTTGAAAGACACTATTGACTGGTATGGAGTAGCATTAAATAATACCAACAGCAAACAAGCTTTTGAGTGCTTATTCTGTGCCAAGGCTTAGGGTTCTCGTTACTGTAGTAACCTGTAATAAAGAAGAATATAAAAAAAGAATATCTATCTATATATATATATATAGATCTATCTATCTATCTATCTATCTATCTATCTATCTATCTATCTATCTGAATCACTGTGCTGTACACTGGAAATTAACACAACATTGTAAATCAACTCTACTTCAATAAGAAATAAATACATTGAAAAAATAGAACTGTATGACCTCATTTAATTTTCATAACAATCCTATTAGATAGGTGCTATATTTCTCCCATTACTAAGATAAAGAACCTGAAGTTGCGTGACTGAGGAACTTGGCAAGACCGCTCATCCAGGAGAGCCAGGTTCCCACTGAGCTCTGAGTTCACAGCTAGCTGGGGCTCCCAGAGCTCCCCATCTTAATCTTGAGGTTGCAGCTTCTCTCCAGCACCAAACTCAAGAGTGAAGAGTCAGCTCTGTTGGAGTGAAGAGGAAGAGACCTGTGAGGGCTGCAGTCATCCGTGGACTTTCCCCACTTATACACAGAAGTGGGACTTGGACCCTCACTCAGGTTGTCTGGAGTGAACCCCACACAAGGAGTACCTCACACTGGTCCACAGTTAAACTCCTCAATCTATTCCTGGTGTGTTCCTTCTAAACCAACACAACAACCTTAGCACAGATGACTAGATAAAGAGATGGGGGCTTTGGCTTTTGTCATTGTTGCTTCTAATCCCGATTCCAGCCACCTAATCTACTTTAGATCATGTGGATAATTTTTTTTCAGTTTACAAGTTACATGCATGTAAGAAATGCCAACTCTGTAAGGAACTCTTCAGATTCTTCATTTTCTTTTGTACTATCTTTGCAATTCTTTTATTACAGCGATTAAGAGTGAGGACTTTGGAGTCACACTGCCTTTGTTTGAGCCTAGCTCCTTTTACTTGCTGGTGGTGGGCGTTCCCTCTCTCTGACTCAGATTCCTTATTTGTACCTACTTTATAGGATCGTTGAGAGGATTAATAAGATATGCAAATCTTAGAAGGGTGGTGAGTGAATAGTAAGTTCTTCGTGCACGCTGGCCTTCCTGTTAAATAATGGCTGTGAGTTACTACTGATGGAGTTGATTGGACACATCGAGTGCCTTCTCAGTGACTACTAGCCTGAGGGGTGTTCTCCAAATATTTGCTGAATAAAAGACAGAGTTAAATATTCCAAAGGGTGCCATTTTTATGTGCAATTTGATTTGGGGCTTTGAAGCCAAAGGCAATACACAGAGTGAGCCTGAGTTCTGAGGGTACCTTGTAATATAAATGCATAGAATGTCTGAACTGGAAGAATCCATAGAGGTTCCCAGCTTTAATCCTGCTGGGTTTACAGATGAGGAAACAGAGGTCAAAAATCCACACCACCCCAGTGAGGCAGACTGGGCAGGATTCTGACCCCTATTTGGGAGAAGCTAAGAACAAGGGTTTTCAGACTCATAATAGTCCAGGGCCCCCCCTATGAGTTAATTAGATAACATAAAATTCTCACAGCACATTCAAAGTATCATTCATCTTAAAAAAAAATGAAAACGAATATATATATATATATATATATATATATATATATATATATATATGTACATGCATGACTGGGACATTGTGCCGTACACCAGAAACTGACACATTGTAATTGACTGTACTTTAATAAAGAAAAAGTACCATTCATCTGATTCTTGATTATAAATAAATACTGGCCATAGAGTATTTCTCAAGGGATGTTGATGATAATGAGTAAAACCAACCAGGGCTGCCACCCTAACTCCAGGGGCTGCAATTCTCATTACTGTCAGCTATAAAAATGGCACTCTTTGGAGTATGCCCAGCATAGCTCTGGCTCTGACTGGTACTTGTAGGCAAGGGTTGATACCCAGATTTGTTACATTGGTTATAATGTGGGAGCAGGTGTAGCCGTCCTTTGAGCCACATATAGTTCCTATTCATTTAAAACAAACGAATAAACAAATGAGCATTCATTCAGCACATATTTCCAGGAACAAAACCAGGAAACTATGGATGCCCTCCTGAAGCTTACATTATGGAGTTGTAGAAACAGTTCAGAAGCAATGGGTTATTTGATTTAAAAAATTTAATTTGAATTGTATAATGCAAACAACTATCTGGACAGCCAGTTAATTTTGTGAACAGTGTCTCTGTTTGTGTCATCAGGAAGGGCACTATGTAAGTAGAACTTATACCTGAGACTACTCCATGCAAGAAATGAGCCATCAAGCTACAAAAAGATACGCAGGGAACTTGAATGCATAATATTAAATGAAAGAGGCCAATATGCAAAGACTACGTACTGTAGGCTCCCAACTATATGACATTCTGGAAAAATCAAAACTATGGAGAGAGTAAAAGGATGAGTGATTGCCAGGGGTTAGAGGAGAAGGAAGGATGAATAGACAGAACACAGAGGGTTTTTAGGACAGCAAAACGACTCTGTATGACTCTATAATGATGCATCCATGTCAGTATACATTTGCCAAAACCCACAGAACTTCTAACACCAAGAGAAAACCCTAGTATAAACTCTGGGCTTGGGTGATACTGACGTATCAGCATAGGTTCATCAATTGTAACAAATGTACCGCTCTGCTGGATGACACTGATCATGGGAAAGGAGGGTGGGGAGGACCCGGGAACTCGCTGTCCCTTCTGCTCAGTTTTGCTGTCAATCTAAAACAGCTCCAAAATAGAAAGAAAAGAATAAGAAGAAGAGAGAGAAATGTGGACTATACCTCTGTGTCATTTTCATATTTCCGTTGGCCAGAACTTAAAAAAAAAATAGAACATTTGAATCCATGTAAACATTTGATTATCAGATCTCATATATGTCTTAATAGATTAAGATTTCAGGAAAAAAGACATGCCCAAGGTATCAAAGCGAAGATGCAGATTCAGCCCCGAGCAATCTGAGGTGTCAGGGACATTAAGCTCCTCCGTGGCATTCTTGTACAGAAACACTCAGAGCCCAGGTCCTGCGTTTCACAGTTCTTGGAAAAACATCTTAATGATGTTTGGGTGTTGCGCTCAAACTGACAGCCTGAGGTCTTTAACTGAAAGGCAAACATATTTATTGGCTTTATATCTTGTGCTTTTTCTGGAGGGTGTAGATTTTTTATTTTTAAAGTGACAATAGTGAGAAAACGAAGGAGGGGAAATCCACTCACCTGTGACTCTATTAAATCACTCACCAGCTGTTTATAACTTAATACATCATTTCATCTTCTAAGAAGTCTTTGACATATGAAAAGGACACCCTTGCTGGGGGATTGACAAGTGGAACTGGGTGAAATGCTACACTTGCTTTTGATGGTGTGAGAGTTATTTTTTGCAAGCTGTCTATTTTATTTTCCCACTGTTTTCTTAAAGATTAGCTTTAGGGAATTTAAATAATCAGGCATAAAATCTCTGGCATGATATTTAATCAGTCACATCTTGGTTTTCAGCTGTGGTTGGCTGTGGGAAAGGTAGACACAGCGGAGGGGACAGGGCCAAGCCACCCTCCTCCCCGGCTGTGTGGGCTTGTACACAGGACAACACGGAGTGTCCTGGGACAAGCCACAACCTTGGGCCATCTGGTCACACTGCTGGCATTTCTGTTTATCAGGCAGCCTGAGGTTCTTCTTTGTAGGCAAACTGGAAAGGAATAAGAGCAAGCAGGTAAGAATTTGAAGGTCCACCCCTTTGGGAGAAATTTGGAGATTTTCTGACTCTCATGGTTCCAGGAGGGATGGAGAGAAGTGATGAAATTTGTGTAGGCTGGCGAAAGTGCCCAGGCTGGTTTTTGACCTTTCAGTTCATGGGTGCATTAGTCAGGGTTCTCCAGACAAACAGAACCAATAGGATGTGCATGTTGGTATATTTTAAAAACTCTCTCTCTATATATATAGGCACATATATATTTTAAGGAATTGCCTCACACAATTATGGAGACTTAGCAAGTCCAATATCCGTGGCCTGAGCCATCAGGCAGAGGACCCAGGGAAAAGCTGGTGTTGTAGTTCAAGTCTGGAGGTCGTCTTTCTGTTTTGGGGAAGTCAGAAGACCTTCTACTGATTGAGTGAGGCCCGCCCACATTGTGGAGGGCAACATCCTTTACTCAAAGTCCACCAATTTAAATGTTAAGTTCATCCAAGAAGCATACTCACAGAAACATCCAGAATAATCTTTGACCAACTAGTTGGGCACCATGACCCAGCCAAGTGGACACATAAAATTAACCATCACAACAGGTGACCTGTCAGCTAGTGAGACTAAATACTGTGTGTTTGCGTCATGTCAAGTTCACAGTATTTTGAGAAGATAAACCAAGGAAAGAGTGTAATGAGCATAGAAGTCAGAATCTTTCAAGTAGTGTATCAAAATCTAGTTAATGAAAAACAGAATCACAACAATAAATAATCATTGATGTTTATTTGGTACTGTGTGTCAGGCATGTTTGAACCCACACCAAACTCTGTGGGGTAGTATATACTCTAGAATCAATAAACTGAGTTCAAGTCTCAGCTCTACTGCTCACTGGGCTGTGTGACCTTGGCAGATCTTATAGCCTCTCTGTCCTTCAGTTTCCTTAATACGAAAAATAAGACTACTAACAGCATTCACTGCCAAGGATTGTCTGGGACATTAAATGTGTGATCCCACACTAAGTACATAGAACAGTGCCTGGCATGTTAGAAACACGCAGGAAAAGTTAGCCATGGTCATTACAGAGGAAGAAAGAACGAAGTGATGGTTGGGTACAGGCATGCCCTCCACCTGAAACCTAGAAATGGTATATTCGTTGGGAATCCCTTCCTGTGAATATCCAGCTTTTGATAAATAGATAAATGAACACATTTTCCCACTGAAGTTCAACTGGAAACACTCCGTTCCAGTCCCCATTGGCAAACCCAGAACCAGTTTTGCCAAAGGAGAATATGAAGGGGAGGACCGACCGTTGTCACGTGCGCTCTTCAATACAGTCACTTTTGATTATCTTTATTGACTTTGGATTCAATACAACCATCTTACGCATGAAGTTTTCCCTAGAGATGATGGCAGATAAATGGGCAGGGCAGCATAAAATAAAAGTGACCCCCCCCAAAATAATTCAGGATGGGCTAGTGTGAGGGACTTCACAGACCTGAACTTCCCTGGTTTTCTTTTATTGTGTCTCAGGCTGCAGGAATTATCCTGCAGAAACACTTTTTGTCTTACGGTAATGCTGGGATCGCTGTACTGAAAATCATTGTGTATTTTGTTTCATTCTAGAGCATCTCAATAATAGTAGCCTAAAACGCTTTAGGACACTCATGCTGCTGCTGAAAGTCAGCCGCCACCGGTAGACCTTAGATTTCCCGTAACTCAGTCAAGGCCATTTTTGGAGACTTGTTAGCCCAAGTCCCAGGGGAACCATTGGTAAGATCTTTAGGTTGAAGTGGCTTCGTCGTTTAGCATCTTATGGCTGGGTTTCCCAGCTTTCCTACCCTCGTTGGTGAAACTGAATTAATTTCTGAGTGTAGTTTGCACGTTATCTTTAACCAATTGGGTTTCCTTTCCTTCTCTGACTTTGCTTATTGCTGCTTTGGAGAGTGATGCCCTTGTTGGCTTCTTTTGCCTAGAGCTTTGGTGAAATGAGTGGCTTTAAAACCCTCACACGGTTGCTCTCTGGTCATGCTAGAAACTTGACTAAGGGCGCTGCCCCTAGCCTGGAGACTTATGTCATAGGTCCTACACGATTATTTTCTGCTGGTGGGCTCAATCTTTCAACTCTAAGTATGGAAAACCAATAAATGGCAGCAAATGATTTTATGCTAACTAGGTTAAAAGGGATTCCCCAGTCTGCTATTAAAAATCAAAAATCAGACAGACCATCACTTATAGGCCAGCGCATTGTGTGATAATCAGGGTTATTTACCAATGTTTTGACAGCTCCACTTAGCACAAAGGTCAACTGGAGACACTTCTGGCTCCGTAGGCCCCCACACAATGTTTATTGACTTGGCTGATTTATAAATCCTATATTCATGAGATAATTGGCAGCTCACTCCTTCACAGATGTGGGTTATGCAATCAGGGTGGTAAAAAATGCACTTAAGCTGATCTGCTGGAAATCTTTATTTTCAATTTATAAAATACTATTAAGGTTAAGAATAAAAAAGAGTGCCAAGTAGCAGTGCTTGTAAAGCAGTATGCAAACGTAAGGTGATGTTGTCAGTATTATCCAGATCAACTGATCAATTATCTATCTGTCTGTCTATCTAGCTAGCTAGCTAGCTAGCTATCTATCTCTTTTAAGACATCTAAACCTGAGGACTCCATTAAATGCCAAAATAATGTGTTATGTATTTTTATTTTTTGCAAATATTCTTCCAGACCTTCACAGTGGAGTCCAACTTAAGTTTCAATGACTATATTTCAGGTTTTGCCTTTGTTTCAATAAGCAGTTTCTTCTGCTTACCTGTTACTGCAGCCAAACTTGTTCTGCTCACTGCATGACAGGCCAGTAAATCGGGAGATGAGGTTTTGGGGAAAGGAACAACAACTTTATTTGGAAAGCCAGCAGGCCAAGAAGATGGTGGACTAATGTCCTGGAGAACCATCCTACCCAAGTCAGCATTCAGGCTCCTTATATTACTAAAAAGGGGGAGGGGGTGTGGTTGGTTGTTGCAAACTTCTTGGTATCAGAATCTTTTATTCTTGCAGCTGTCCACGTAGCTCAGGTCAGGTCATGATGCTCCTGTAAACCTCCAACAAGACAAATGTTACTCTCTGTTCTGCAAATTTTTTTATCTCTATATGAATGGAACAGTGTTGTACCCTTAAAGGTCAGAGCCTTGAGAACAGGCTATCCTGTCTGTTTCAGGCTGTAGGCAACATTCTTTTACAAAAGCTGCAGAACCAGCGTGACAGAGCACAGGGGACAGAGCACAGGGTTAGGGCCAAAAGGACAGATCTAATATGGAGTCAGGTTTGTTCTTCCCTCTTACATACCCACTTTTTATTTCGATACTGGGTCTTATAGATGGATACTACTATTATCAGCAGGAAGAGAAAATAAAATTAATACCATAGATAGACGAAGGGTCAGTCTTGCCAGCTGGCATGAACTGTAAAAAGTGAAGTGTGTGTTTGTGTCATAAATCGTTCTGCGTGGTGACATAGCTATTGTTATTTTGCAGAAAACTTTCTATTTTTGTCAGGTCAGGAAGCCTGTAATTCTCCAAGTGATCTCTGAACCTTATTTAATGCAACAGACCACAGAAGGAGCTGAGCTGAACTTTGGTGTCTGGAAGTTGGAAAGCAATAACTTTCCTCATCTCTTCCATGAGTGGCTTGTGCCTTGTGATGAATGCAAACCCTTCCTTCACCAGGGTTTCCCGATATTATACACTTGTAGCAAATAAGGTTAGAACCTTTAAAATATAGCATTTAGTAATGTGCTGGAAATAGCTGCTTCTCCATTCCTTTAAAGGTCACCGCATTTGCTTTCCAGGCGTCATTTTAGCTCAAGTCTGTACCAAGTAGAACTGAGAACATGCTTGTCTTCATGTCTTCAATTTTCCCAAGCTTAAGAGTAAAATGGCAGGGTAAAGTGGAGTGTGTGTGTGTGTGTGTGTGCGTGCGTATGCGTGTGTGTGCTTCTGTGACATTAGATGTAGAAATGTATCATCAAGGTAATCTCAATGTTGGTTATATGCATGCATACCGCTTTTTCAACTGAAAGTAAGGTTAGGCTTGTTTTTTCATCAACCCAGAAGCCAGGCTTCTGGGAGTGAAACTGGGGCAAGAGCTACCAAAGGAAAACAAAGTGCAGAAAGCACTCCGTCATTTGTGCTTTACCTGAGCAGTCCATGGATGGTGCGTCCCCAGCCAAAGGATATTAATAAGCCTCTAGCCAGGTCAATTAACATCAACCCACAAGCTTAGCCGCTATTCCACTAGAAGAAAAAATAAATAAACTCATTAAGCCATTGACATAAGGCAAGAAATAAATAGACAGCCACAGCCTTGCTATCCAAATTAGTGTTGGAATAGTAGGTTGAAATAAGAGCTTATTTCACATTAAGTGACACAAATCAAGGCCAAGCTGGCAAAAATAGAATGGCTTCCTTTGTAAGGCATATTTCACTGTTTCTGGAATCAGCACTGTCATTTGTCAGCACCGTCAGTATCCTCGTCTTCCCCACATCAGCATCGTCAGCACCATGGTCCACAACATCTTCATCACGTTTCTAGTCAGCTGTCGTGTTTCTCTTTAGAAGTAGTCTAGAGATGGAGTGGTCCATATCTGCTAATAGCCTGCACTCTCTGTTCATGTCCTAACTAATTCTGATACCCCCTCTGCTCATTAAAAACACTACCTAGAACTCCAGGTCCAAGGTCAAACTTCTCTTCCTCCTTCTGGGATCTTTCTTCTTCTGAATTCCTCATAGTCGCCATTGTCTGGCTAGTAATAGTTTTTCATTTGTAATGATCTGTTTTGGTTGCTATCCATCTTTTCAAGTGTGCTTATTTTATTGGTTCAACTAGAATAGGAAAGTCTTGATGGCTGTACTTTGTATACTAGTATAAATACCGTATGATTTAGATCAGTGCCTTATTAAATGCAGCGTGTAATAAATATTCAACAAAGATTTACCAATGATTGCAATTTCACAGAGAATTTGTTCATGGCCCAAATATTCCCATTAGTGGTGTTAATTTAGCTAGGAAAGTTTATGGAGACTGTGCCATATGCACAGATGACAGGGACAATCACGAGTGCCAAGGAGGAAATGGTACCAGGAAGTCAAGAAATTTGACAATTGTATTAAAAGTGGAGAAAATTTCTCAGAAGAAAGAGGACTTGGCCTGGTTTTGAAAATGCTCTCTGTATGTGACATGGAAGTTTCACAAAGTCTGTGGAGAGGGTTGGAGAAGATTTTACAAAGAGGATGTCAACGTGAAATCAGAAGATTAAACCAGCAGCACCAAGAATGAATGAGATTCGTGTGGGAGAGCCGACTGGTGAACAGCATTGAAAAGCAGGGTCAAGATCTGCATTTGGACTGGAAAAACAGCAGTGGTCCTTAGAAGGTTTTTGAATAACTGAAATATACCCTCCACTCAGCACCTGTAAAGGACGTGTCAGTGGCAATAAAAAGTGAACAAGGAGAAGAGGTTGCCATAGCTTGTGGATGGAATTACCTGCATCTGGGCAGGAGCTTGAGAGAAGAGGGGGAGAAATGAATGAGATGCAGAGGGAGCTGCTCAGACTTGCAAAGGAGAGGATGACATTGTCAATGATCCTGGAGGTTCAGGGGAAAGAAAGGGTTTGCCTGTGTCCATCCCCAGGTAGGAAGGGTGAGCGGTGAAATAGTACAATCTTGATAATGGAAGTAGGTAGGCAGGTGATCATCCACTCCCTAGTTCTGGAGGGATCTCTCCTTAGGTTCCAGCTTGTGGACAATGATGGGAAGACTGAAGTTTATGTAGATTTTGGGCTGGTGTGTTGAGATATCTGTAGCCTTTTAGTGGACAGATGGTGTAGGAAGCCACAGATTGGAAATCAGGTGCACTAAAATCTCCACTGGCCATGTCTCTTAATTGCAAGTCAAGAACTGCTTTGAGCTTTTAAAAAACAGGAGGAACAGACTAAACCATTTCTAAGCAGGTTTTCATATTCTGTGTTCTCTACCGGATTTCAGCACACCATTGCTTCAATAGATTGACCAGAGACGTACTCAGCAATGTGTTTGCACCCTTACAAATGAGAGTGTGGTGTCTGGGCTTGCAGACCCACACTCGTGCAGTTCATGTTTCGTCAACTTGGAAATGTTAGCCGATTGAGTTTCAGAATAACAACCTGCCACGTGAACTCCCTCCATTTGGGTTCTTTATTCATTGTAAATGAAATGGCATCTCGCTGCAGCTTGGGATTTCCCAGGCACTTCTGACTTTATCTACCTAAGATATGAGAAGATAGATGAATACATTTCCTTGACTGATTGTACAAAATGCCACCCACACCTGAGTCTGAAGAAGATTCTAGAATATTTGATTCCAGCTACCAGTTTACAGGAGAGAATAGAGGAAAGTGTTAAGCTCTACCATGGGGATGCAACCAGCTGTGTCCAGACAGTGGAAAAATCTTCAGGGCATATTACATGATTTCTTAATAAACACATTATAAGAAAGACAAAAGAGAAGTCAGATGGAACTCATAGATACTTTATATGCTTATAAATGAATTGCAGTATGTAAAGTTCATTTGCCTCCTAATTTAAACACACACATTTAAAAATTATGACGTTTATGAGACAATTGTAAATGTGAACACTGACTAGACAGTTGACAATTATTTACAAAATATTGCTCATTTTAAAGCCTGTGATAGTGGTCTCGTGGTTTCTTAAAGATTCACTATCTTTTAGAGAGACGTGTTATGTACTTAAATATTTACAGATGAAATGATCTGACGTGTAGTTTGCTTCAAAATATAATATGGAGGGGAGTGGCTGAAACTTGTTGAAGTTGGATGATGGGTACATAGCAGTTCATTGTACCATTCTGTGCTTGAAATTCTTCACACTGAGAAAAAAAAAAAGCCATCAGTTTGCATTGAACATTTTCTCTGATGCTCAGGTCCTGGCTCGTTGGTGGATTCTCTTCTCCTCTCCTCCATTCTACCAACAGACCTCGGAGTGAGCCGACTTCCTGCCCTGCTCTAGGGGTGGGCTTGGGTTGGCTTAACCAAATCAGTACATTTCATTCCCTCGGTCATAACCATTGATTCTGGGGAGGACATATGTCCCACGTTGGTCCCATCAGTGTACATCTCAGCACGGTCATACTACTGGGGCAGAAGGACTCTCCCCTACTGGACCTGAGCAAGGATGATGGTATCTCTGACTTTGTCAGGCATTTATCCTGTTACAATAAAACTAGGGGAGTTATTAGGATGGAACTCAGACTCAGAATGGCTGAGCAGAACAATGTGAAGAAATTGGCTCCTTGGGGACATGACTGAGAAGCTGGATCCACCAACATATGAGCCTGCCTTTCTTTTATACTTTATTGGTTCTGAGGGCCAATAAATCTTGATTGGTTAAGTCAAATGAATCATGTTTTATTTCATTTGTAACTAAAAGCATCTTAGCATAAGCGGAGCATGCTTACCTACTGACACAGAAATGCTGGCGACACAATATTTCAGTGAAGTTTCCAGGGTGAGGACAGACTGCTCACTTTGCCTCTCGAATGGCTCTGTGCCCCATATTGGATATATTAAACCAAGATTGAGATGGTCTAGCTAGAGACATCAATAAATAAACATATTTGGTGATGAGACAAATTGAAAGGCATGATTTTGCAGAGTCTGATCCTGGGTAGTGGTCCTAGAAAATTCTGAACAGCACCAAGGAAAGGGTAGAGGTAATATTTCGAGATTAGCAGAATAGCGTGAGTGCTGTCACTAGATATTGGGGACTAAAAGCAGAAGGAAAGCTGGGTTTAGGCTCTTATTTTTTGTGTTCCCTCTTTAGTAAATAAAACCCATATCAGCAATGTAGACCAGAATGCATGTCCCACGTGACCCTAGATTGCTCAGAGAGGATGGGCCACGCTTAACTTAATTGCCTTTGTTCCTATTAATTGTATTAAGTGGATGTCACATGTATGTTAGGCACTATTCTAGGCACTGGGAAACATTCTAGTGTGACGAGATCAGATCAGTAAGCAGACAAGCAAATACAGCCTCTCAGAATGCAGGGGGAAAGAAAGGGGAATAAAGCAGGCCAAAGGCTGCCAGGGAGGAAGGACGCAGTGTATAGTGGCCAAGAAGATGACACTGTAGCAGAAATCTGAATGATATGAAAGGTACGTCCCCATGGACGTCTGGAGGAAGAGCGTTCCAGGACGCGGGACCCACAGTGGAAGCAAGCTGAGCAGGTTTGAGGGATGTGAAGCAGGATCAGAGTGGCCAGAAGGGAGTGGATGAGGGGAGACTCCCAGCAGTGAGGACTCAGAGGTAGTGAGAGGGCTGGAGTGTGGAGGTCCATGCAGTGAATGAAATACGACGTAGACAGCTCCCATCTACCGGGAGCTGGTAATTTACTCCAAAGAATCTTAGTGTAAAAATCTAATTTCAACCCATTTTCTCAGGGTAAATTTTATTCCATTTCCTTTTCTCAAGGCTCAGTCATTAGCATATGAAACTAATGAGAGAATCAATTATTTAAAACTGGCAATATTTTTTATTATGTCTAATTAAGTGTTTAATCAGGACATTCTGGTCTTTAATCCTCTGAAAGCAGCATTCACCACAGGATGGATGAAACGGCTGCGTGGAGACTTCACTAAGCACCTCTTGTAGTCAGAGCACTTGGGAGGAAGCCGGGGAAGTCACTGTGAAAGTGACCAGGACCAAGTCACAGAAGAGACAGGAAATGCCAACAAGCCTGATCGGCAGCAGCTGAGGAGGACGACTACGTGTTTCCAAAGAGATTTTTGACCACGGAGAGGGGTAACTACCGCTTCCACTTGAGGATATGGCTCCTGGACGCTCCACTGCACAATAAAACTGAGACTCGGGCATTTAGGGCAGCTCAAGGGCGCTTTACTTTTCTCAGGACTCCTCTAAGCATTTCAACATATTATTTAAGTCGTTAACCAAGTGTCTCAATACTCATAAATATTTCAAAAATCATCTGAAAATTATTTAACCAACAATTATAATGTGTTTCAGGGGATGCTGTTGATTTTAAAAGTGCGTACTTAAAACTTACCAAGTTCATTGTATTTCCTGGTATGGGCACATACTACCTAAAGGCCAAACCATCCTAAAACTAACAGTGGAGCGTAACAACAAGATCCCATAAAATGTCCGGGAGCCATTCAAAGAAGACAGGGCAAGTGGAAGAATGAGGTGAATTCACGAATGCATTCATTTATTCAATGACTATTCAGCGCTTCCTATCTACCCAAGGCCGCTCTGATTGTCACTAGAGATGAAATGGGTAACAAGACAGTCATGATTCCTACTCTCTCAGAACTTGCAGTTTACCAAGAATATGGGCAAACTAGAAACTACAATGCCACGTGGTAGACACTAAGATAATGGGTATGTGCTGAATGCTGCAGGGACACTCAGGAAGGGGAAGTCAGTCAGGGAAGCTTCTGAGAGGAAATTGTACATGAGTCGACAGCACCAGACCAGTCGAGGTGAACCCCCTTTTCCCGGAGGAGAGATGAAATATTCTGACTGACTCACTCACTGAAAACAACTAAAAATATTTTACAGGCTATTTTAAAACCCACACTGTGCATTATAGAGAAAATGCACAACGCTAAAGACAAGGAGATCTTAAAAGTGAGAAAAATGCCAAGTTACCTTCAACGAAATATTTCCACTGAGAACTGACTTCTCACCAGAAACAATTAAATAACAAGAAAGTAAATTGATATATTGAAGAGGTATTCAGACAGACAATCTCAGCTTACAATGGCATGTCTACAGAAATATCTTTCAAGAATAAGTCCAAGGTAAAAACATTTCTAGACAACGAATACTGAGAGCTTATCATCAAAGGACACTTGCTAAGGAAAATACTAATAGAACACTTCACGCGGAGGGAAGGTGGTACCATCACTTAAGAATGCTGTTCCGCAGTGGCTGGTAATTTACTCTGAAGAATCTTAGTGTAAAAATCTAATTTCAACCCATTTGAGTAGATCTATATTCTCTGAATCAGGAAATCCACTCCTCAGTATAGTTTCTGAACTCTTACGTGCGTACACTGGGAGACTCATGGGAAAATGGTTATCATAGAAATGCTTTGAAGAGTCAAAACCTGGGGGGACATAGGTGAATAAATGACAGTAGATTCAAATACGGTATGCCAATGAAAGTATTTTTTTTCCCCTGCTCCAAAGAAATGATTTATTTAAAACTTACACTGAGACGATTAGTAGCTTTACCACAGAACACGATGCTGATACAGAATATCACTGTGAATATTCATGTGGATATATGTGAATATTCACACAAATATATATGAATACATAGAAAGTTTTAAACATAAAAAATCATTGTGACGTTAACAAACAAGAAAAAGAAGTGGTTTTGTGCGACAGGGGTCAGGGTGGGCTAAGAGCACGCCAAGCTCAGTGACTAGCATGTGCTAAGGTCCAGGGTCATGAGTTCCATGAACCAAGGCTCACCCTTCAAACGTCTTCTCCATCTTCTCACACTCTGATTTCCGTGTCCCTCCTGAACCACTCTCGCATGCCTGAATCCCTTTTTGCCATCTCCATTTGGGTGTCTAAAATAGGCATCTCAATCTTAGCCTGTCAAACCTGAACGCCTGACACCCCCCACCACTGTCTGCCCCTCCTCACAAAAAACACTTTTCACCGATCCAGTTGCTCCGACAAAAATAAACACCTGGGATTCACTCTTGATTTCTTTTTCTTGCTCCCTTTTGGCTCTGCTTTCAAAATAGATGCAGAATCTGACTAGCTCATATGACTTCTCCCACTGTGGTCAATGTCATCTTTCCCTGTATTCCTCACCCCCACCTTCCCATCCCCTCCTTTCACGGCACTCCACATCACCCCGAGTAAAAGCTAAATCTTTTCAGAGCCTTGCATGATCTGCACAATCCTGGGCCTCCTGACCACCTCTCCACCACCCTCTCCCTCCATCGCCTGGACCTCCTTGCTCGTGAACAAGTCAAGCATGCTGCTCTCCCAGGGTTTTTGCAACTGGCTTCCCCGACTGCCTGGAATGTTCTTTCCACTGACATCCACTTGGCTCTCTTCTTCAACCCCTTCAGATTTTTGCTCAAATGCTCCTGCCAAGTTTGGCCTTTCCTATCCACTCCTCCAGCTCCCCCGTCTTCTCGGCTTGCATAGCAGAATAGTTACCCTTATTTGACATGCTGTGTAATAAAGACATTTGTTTCTTCTGCCTCCCCAGCTAGAACGTAAGCTCCCAGAAGGCAGGGGGTTTCGTCTGCTTGATTCACTGCTGTGTCCCCTTGAACTTAGAACCGTGCCTAACACGTAATACACAATCAATACAAATTTAATGACTGAAGAGGAAAAAAAATGGTGCTTTGAGGGAATTTAAAACAAACAAACCAGTTTGACAGAATGCAGCACAGAATGGTTGAGAGAATTACACTGGGACAAATCACAATGCATATTGTTGCCAAATTACATGAATTACAAATTACATAAGCTATATGATTTACTTAATTTAACAAACTTCATCCTCTGTACTAAAGAGATGTCAACTCTGCCTGCACACACAGGAGGTACTGGCTGCCAGGCTCAGCCATAGAAAGTCTGAATTGTCAACATGTTCTGGGGCGTGTGCTATATTTGAAGCACTATTTTGAACACATAAGTACATATAAATAGATACCACACATACACATAATACACACGTATATACACACAAATACATTCACACATCCATCCGTACGTATATACAAGGGTTTGTGAAATAAGCAAGAGACAGATGGAATGTAACCAACTTCTAGAAAACTCTTGTAGAGGCAGAAAGGTGTACATGCAGATTATCTGTGATCTTCTGAATCTAGAAAAAAATTGATTTATGAGCCACCTTTCTAAATTAACCTATTTGTAAGGAGAAGACAGCGTCCACACAGATCTTTAGCTGTCATCCATAATTTCACTACAGAAAATCGTATCTTACAGGCTTAAGGGCCAGCAGGACAGAATTTCTAATTAATACCTATGAAGCATTTGTCTTAAATTGATTGGTTCTTCCTGCACGTAAGCCAGTTTGGCTGGTCCGTTCCAAGCAGGAGGACCATTTAAACAGCTCACTGTGATAATCCTTTTACAATACTCCGATGCACCATTTGTTAGGGCTAATGTATCCTAAACCACAATGGCTTCTGCCCAGTAAGTTCACACATGTGGGCTGCTTGGTAATTTCAGACTTATTTTTATCCCTGTGAACAATTATGTATTGTTAGTAATGTAACAACCAGCTTATTGTCCATTGTCAGAAGATCTGTTTGACCATCATTAAAGTTTCCAGAAAAAAAAAAAAATTCCCTTTCCAATAAGATTCTCTTTTTAAGGCTTTCGCTATGACTCTTTAGGTCTTTCAGAACCGAGGCTCCGTAGAAAACACGAGACTCACACGCAGATGCAAGTTGGCACGTTAGCTCGAGATGTAATTGAAGACACATTTCTCCATGGATTGAGCACTTTTGTTTAGAAATACATTTCCCATTATACTTTTTTGCACATTTAATTTTTTTTTCCAGAAATGGTTCTTTTCATGGTTTCCCTTTTTTTCAAAAAAAAAAAAAAAGATTTAATAATTTGAGAAGAGGCCTGTTGTGGTTCGGGTGTGACTAAACCAGTTACCGCCCTTCAGATACTCATGCATTGGGCTAACCATATCCTCTTTTACGGGAAACCATTCTGTTCTGCTCACAGAAACTCACGCGAGTTTGCCTC
Organism: Camelus dromedarius; assembly: GCF_036321535.1. Classification (NCBI taxonomy): domain Eukaryota; kingdom Metazoa; phylum Chordata; class Mammalia; order Artiodactyla; family Camelidae; genus Camelus; species Camelus dromedarius. Next base: position 15,215,954 of record NC_087450.1, read on the forward strand.
TTCCATTTTTCCGAAATCTGGGTCAGTCAGGAGTATCAATCTTCGTTAGACTCTGGATTTACACAGTTCTGGGAACACAATGGCCATATGTTTTTTAAGGATCTTTTTCCACGAGTCCAACCATTTTGTGATGGGATTGCTTCTCACCATCCTCTTCTGAGACGCCCGCTCACACGTTGGAGAAGCAGGAGAACGGAGTGTCTCCCGGAGAAAAGATGCCGTCAGCAAGTGGATGCTTCCCGCATCGTTCAGCCCCATTCTGGTGAACAGCGCTTCGCGTTGCTGGTGGAAATTCAAGCGTGAAGCCATTTTTTATGCTCTAGATGGCAAAAAAATGCAGCTAATTCCGAAGGGTTTCTCCTCCTTCCCCTGGCAGCTGGGATGTTTACATAGCGGGGATGAAAGGCCTGACATCTGTGTTTACATTTCCACGTAGCAGGGTCCCCCAAACCCACAGTTAGGAATCATTTATATCCAAGTACCTCTGCCCCAGAATTACAACAGCAAAGTCTTTCAACTTCTCCTCGGCGAGGGCCTTTGATCTCCCTGTGCAAAACACTCTCTGATGAGTTGTGATTGGAAGAGGAGGGCCGGGAAGGTTTTATTCTTTGACAGCTTCCTCCTTTTTCCACCCCCAGCCATATAGGAACATGACCCAGGCCTTTGAGTACCCAAGCCTATTTCTATAAATTCCATTGAGTCATCAGAATAAAGTTTAAACAGACTGGTGCAACCGAGGCAGCAGGTTCTCAAAAGAATTTGCAGTTCTGATAAGCATTCCAGTTGACTCTCGTTTCTGATGCCAGGTAGATTAGAACCACCTGTATTGCTTATTAGAGGTGAAAATTCCAGAACCCTATGCAACCCTACTGAATGTGAATTTCCAGGTGTGGGTCTAGAAATCTGTCTTTTTCACATCTTGAGATGAATCTGATGTATATCATTAAGAACCTTAAACTGGTTGAACGCTGCAGGGAGGGGGTTTTAATTTGAGGGCTCAGGTACACCAGTCTTTGTCCAAGACACCATCTCAACCTCTGACCCTTTCAGTGAAATGGTGGTGGTCTCTCCAAGTCGGCATCAGTGTAGGTTGATGAAATGAAATCAATTTCTCCGCAAGTCTGAATGTCTTGTTAAACTTTTTCTGGCCACATTATTCTACTTTCTGTTCATAAATTTTTGATTCGTAAATTGAGGCAAAGTAGCTTAGCAGGTTAAAAAATAGTTATAGAACCAGCTTTATAGACATTTGATCCTGGACCTGATCTAAATTTTCATTACTTGGTTTCTGCTGTACCCAGAAATGATATCCTACTTTTTTTTTAAAATTGATTTTTAAAAACTGTGGTAATTATGCACTCATGTGCATTTGTAAGACATAATACAAAGAGATCGTCTGTACCATTTATCTAGTTTTTCCAGTGATAACATTTTGCAAAACGGTGGCGCAATTTCACAAGCAGGACACTGACGCTGACACAGACACGATGCACAGACCTCATTCAGACTTCCCCAGTTTCACTTGTACTCTTTTGTGTATGTCGGTGTGTGTGTATTTAGTTCTATACGATTGTATCACGTGTGTAAGTTTGAGTATCCACCATTATGGTCGAGATACTGAACCGCCCCATCACCACAAAGATTTTTGGGTTTTTTCCCTTTTATAACTCCATCCATCTCCCTCCTGCCCCTTCTTTGAACCCTTGATGACCACTAACCTGTTCTCTACTTCTGAGTTTTTTGTCTTTCAAAGATATTATTGGAATCACACAGTCTGGGATCTTTTGGGGTTGCTAGTGGGATTTTTCACTCAGCATGATTCCCTGGAGATTCCCTGGAGTTGTTGCCTATATCAGTAGTGCTGAGTGGTGCTCCACGGCATGAATATACCACAGTTTGTTTAATCATTCACTCATCGAAGGGCACCTGGAGTGTTTCCCATGCATGTTCCCTATGAACATTCATGTAAGGGTTCTTGTATGAATATAACTATACTTATATTTTATCAGCTTCTTCAATATTTTAAAAATTTCAGCCAATCACAAACTCTGTCGTATCTGTAAAATCTTTCTGTACCTCACCAACTCCTGCCATTCTGCCATTCCCTCTCATTTCTCTTCCCCATAACATCCTGCTGGATTCTGCCATGAGAAATTTGTCAAAAAGTGGATTGCAGGAGCTAAAAGAGCTTTCTTATTGGATATAGTTGAAGAAGCTGCTTAGAAGTCAGAGGTCCAAAGACGATCTTCCCATACTGTAGCCCTGGGTCCGTCAGTTGTCTGCAGAGCCAGAGATCACTAGAGCAGTGGGCATTAGAACAAAGTTGTGGTTATCACCACTACAATACCACCAGGACCCCTAGAAAATCGCATGGAAGGGAGACCCTGCCTGGAACTCACAGGCTCAAGATAAGTGTTGTTGTTATTATACAAACAATATAGTTGTACTCACTCGACAATAAGGACTGGGAAAGGATGGGTCCTACATCTTCTGGTATTTTGGTGAACACTGGATGGTGACTGTCAGTGCCAGTCACACCTTAGATGCTGGCTGTGCTAATTTGTGGCCAGCTGCAGAAGACGTGCACATACACCCACAACCAAGGGAAGTCAGTATCCATAAAGCTGTGTTGGTGATTCTGTCCTCGACACTTCTGTGTTTGTTTCATTCCCATTTTCAATTGTGAAGGCGAGGCATTTATTAACAAAGGCCTAAAGAGCCCTGTTTGTGGTTTTAGATGTCTGCAATAGTAAAATGTTCATAGCCTGAGGGTCCACAGTAAAAAGCAAAATGTGTGCAATTCCTAAGTACTTATGGAATTTCAAGCACAAATTCACTTGGAGTATTAATGACTTTAATGAAGACAGACATCTAACTTAAAATCAACAAATCATTAGACTCGCAGTAAAAGTGTAAGCAAAGTCTAATTAATATACATGTTGATTATTTTCCTTGATAAAGACATTGGTCGTTAAGTCTAATGGTGCCTCAAAGATCAACTGAAAAGTGAGAAAGGCAACCAGCCGATGATGTGAGGTCATTTAGCCAAAAGTGTACTTTCTTCCTACTCTCCTCTATCAGAATAATGTCAGTTATTATTATTGTCATCAAATTATTATCATTTGAGCTTGTTTTATCTGAATAAATCCAAACATTCTGGGGTGTAGACTTAGCCTCAAAATACTCTACAAAATAAAGTGCAAAGCAGTGTGATATTGGGGATGTAATTTATGTTTTCAATTGTTGTTGAATAAACCTTATTGGGTTCAAGTTGCATTCTTACAGGGGCCTTTTTTTTTTACACTTGCTCTAGTCTCTGGAGAAACAGGTGGCTGCCTTGTGACCACTGAGGAAGGTCGGTCCTATAGCTCTTCTTCATAGATGAGGAGTTTATGTAAATTAGCCAAGGTCTCATGGCTGGCAAATGGTAGAACAGAAATTAGAAGCTAGGTCTCTGTGACTCCAAAAGTCCTCCAAATTATTTTTCTTTTTCCCTGCTGAAGAAAGATCATCAGGATATACGAATCACTAGCCTTGGTCCTCGCCACCAAGCATTTTTCACATTATGAGAGTAACTCCCTCCCTTGAAAAACAAGAAGTAAGCAAGCAAGCAAGTTCCTTAAGGAATACAAAATATTTCATTGCAAAATATTTCATTCTTACTCAGAACGAGATTAACTGATCTTCTCATTTGCATAGGGCTAATGTGGATGGCTTAATAATTGCTTCTTAAAAAAGAGACTCTTCCGAGAAAATATGTGAATAAATCTGAACTCTCTTCAGTCTTTCCTACTGTCTGAACTTGTTTTAAACAAAAGAAGGCTGTGATTAAAAAGAAAAAAGCCAAACATTTCAAATCTAGTGGTGAAAAACCTTTTCATCATGCTCAGAGATACCATCAAAGTCCAAGAAATACTGCAGCGTTATCTAGATGTATACTTTCGAGCTTGATGTAAATGACAGGGTCTCACTCTGCAGTGTGACTCCAGGCCAAAACTAGAGACAGTTCCCAAATTCCTCAAAGTTACACCAGGAAGAAGCATTGCACATAGGCTGTTGATTTGTCAAAAACTTAATTTTCCATGACAGCCTCTGCTGAGGAATGAGGAAAGTCAATAGCCTGAAGTCCACATTACCTTGGACAGCGGCTCGACGATGGTACAATAAAGAAAGAGACCATAAACTCTGATAAGCAGTGATTTACCAATTAGATGTGAGAAAAATAAAGAATCATTAAAATGACACAATACCACGAGTCATTATGGGTTGGCCTAATTAAATAATAGCCCAGTGTAAACCCGAGATTTATGCTCTACCAGCTGCACAATGTGGGTTTATCAAAATAACGGAAATTGACATACATGGTACACACAGCCTCTCTTTAGCTGTCTCTTTTAACATTTATCTGGAGGTCACCTAGGGAAATATGCCTCCAACCTTAACTAGTCACTATATTATTTCTGTTGTAACCCAGTCCCCGGTGGAGCATTTATTGCCTTGTCCTGCCTGACGGACGGAGTGTTGATTTTTCTTGAGCCTTAACCGTTCTCCTCCACCGCAGGCTGCCTTCACCTATTTTGCTTTCCTCATTTGTGTTGCCCAACAGTGTTAACATCCGAGTGTTTCTTTTGGCAAAACATCCAGGGCAGCCGTGCTCCAAGCAGTGCCCTCCAGGGCCTTTGGGAATGGTGTGGATTGGGTGGGATGCCTGCGTGTCACCGCACACTTGGCATATGATGTGTGCCAGACGGACTTGCAGCCGAGCGGTTCCCGGCCATGCCATTCCACGACTTGAGCTAGAGGATGGCAGCTTTGGGAGGTAACGTACTTTCCTCCAGAAACAGCCTCCGCGCTCCTCTCCCTCTGTTCTCCTAAGAGTCTGCTTTCCCAAAGCCTAAGGGCACATGGGGTTCCATGCACAGTGACCACTGTCAGTACGTCCTGAACGTCCACCATTTGCAGGCCCAGTTGTTTGCTCTATACCCCCAATTTCTTCTTCTTATAGATTTTAACATATTTATTTTCACAGCAGCTTCCCCCTTAGCAACTGCTAGCCCAGGCATCAGTGTCTTCAGGTCCTTTTCGCTATGTTGGCTGTCATTCATTCTCACCCCACTCAACTGCCTGACAGTCTGACTGTGACCCCCTCAATATCACAGACGTGAAGCCGTGGCCTCTTCCAGGATATTTAAATCACAGTTGGTGAAAACGCCTTTGAGAACACGCTGCTGCCTCCAGGCGTCCTGATCAATTATCTGAAATAACAGATGTGATCATGAGCGCCAAGCTCCTGCCTGAGAAACTCATCCTTCTCTTGAATCTCGTACAGATCATTCTCTCCCCTTGGCTCAGTTCCTGGATGGGAGTGAAGGACCAGACAAGATCACTTGATTGGTGTGATCTACTTCAAGTGCAGCCAAATTTGGTGCCTAGAAGCAAAAGCTACCACAATGTTTCTTTCTGTTTTCTCGCTTTGTGAAAGCTGTCCAGCTTTCCCTGATGTTTCCCTCCCTCTTTGGTTCTGCCCATGTGCCTAAGTAGTTTGACTGTTTTAATCAGTCACTAAAAACCAGGTAACAAATGACTGAGGCCAAGTCAACCAGCAGCCTTAATAACTCTGCTTTCCAAAGACTTTGTAAATGTCACTGTGCTCATCTGAGTTGTTGGATGGGAGCCCTCAGTCCTTTTCTTAATCTCTAGCTCCTTTTTTTGGTCTTGAACTTTTCAAGATTTGTATTGATTTTCTTCTCATGAAAAAAATCTTATGAAAGTTTATGAAGAAAAAGTGATACAATAGCAGGGTCATCTATCAAACATGTCTATTATATGCCAGACACTGTGCTGGGCACTTCCTATGCTGTGGTGAATACAGCATGGTCCCTTCCCTCTTGGAGCTGACAGTCTACTGGATAAAGACAATGGACAGAGAAGCAAACAAATAAATATGTAATTACAAATTGATAACAGTGTGCAGGAGAAACACCTAAAACAGAGGCTGGAACTTAGTGTTTAATAAGGAAAAATAATTGTTCCTGTTAATAATAATTATGATATAATAATTACATTGTTGTTATACATAATAGAACAATATTATTATATAATTGTTATTCTGCAAGATAGTGGTTATTCTGGCTATCCATTTTTGCATAACTAATCACACCAAAATTTAGCGGCTTAGAACAACAACGGAATTTATTTTGCTCATAAATCTGCAACTTGGGCAGAGCTCACTGGCATCGGTTGTGGCATCTCAGTTGGAAGCTGGAGGATCTTCTTCCAAGATGACTCATTTACATGCTTGCAATTAGCTAGGAGCTCAACCAAGACTGTTGACCGCAGGCCATTTTTCTCTCCATCTGGGTCTTGCAATACGGTTGCTTGAGTTTTTTCACTGCTCGGAGCCTGGATTCCAAGAATATTTCAAGTGAAAGAAAGTGGAAGCCACCCTTCAAGCCCGGGATCTAGACACCAGCAGCATCACTCCCACCACATTCTACTGGCCCAGCAGTCACCGAGCCTGCCCATTTTCAAAAGGAGAGGCCATAGATCACTCTTAATGGGAGGAGGGTCAAAGAATTTGTAGCCATCTTTCAGCTAGCACAGTGAGTTAAAAATACAAGCTCTAAAATATGCCTTTTTTTTTTTTAATACAAAATACCAGCTGATATGACTACAGCTCGTTTACATTTTAAAAGCAATTTCCTTTCTCACTGTAGCTCCTTGTGTGAGATAGGTGGAATAAATGGAGTTGCCCTCCCTCCACAAGGAATTGAGACAGTGGGATTTTTGACTTGTTTAGGGTCACAGTCGTATTCTAGCAAACCTAGAGAGGTTTGCTTCCTCCCGGGCTCCATATACTTTCTACAAGTGTCCAGCTTGTGATCGGGCCTTGACCGGTCCTACATACAGGCCTGTGGCTCAAGAGGAACATAGTTTTGATGGTTAGACCGGTGCATCACTGGTACCCAAGTCTGATGATATCCAGCTGCGGAATGTCTCACTATGTCTCCGAGGCCTCGCTTATTGAGATCATTGTTCGGTTTTGGTGTACCATCTGTTGTCCCGGCCTTCCTAAGTGATTTTCTGGGCTGGCTTCCCTTTTCACTGGGAATGGAAGGAGTTGTCAAAAGCATAGTACATTCTTTTCTGCATTGTAAAGCCATCAGGACTTAATTAGGGAAAAATTCTTCAGCAACAATTGATTTGTTCAACCATCACTCAATTTGAAGTACTCTCTGTTTATTAAAAACTATTTAAAAGTGGTTGGATGCCCAGCTTTGGGCTTTTGAGTTTGTCGCCATCTATTTTATATCCTGTCCTTAGCAAGTTTTCTATAATTAGATTGCGGTTTGAAAACTGCTTCTGGTTAGAATTTGTTAGAAACTTTCATTTAACACTGATGCTCCTTAGATGTCTATAGATTCTGATAACTAAACTAAAAAAAGAGAGTTGATGAAACCTGACAGCTTTGAGTCTTGGGAAAGTGTTTTAAACCACGGCTCAGTGTCTAAGCCTTTGGAAAGTCTACTTCCTGTTTGTCTCTAGCTCCTTTTCGCTGAATTTTCAGTCTCCTTTGTGTTTAGAGAAAAGTTGGAGCCACATGTTTCTGATTCATTTGTAACCAACATTTAGAATGAGCTCACGAAGCTATTGTTTTGTAAAAACATGTACTTTACAGTTGCATGCAATCCACTCTAAGCCCTTTCTCTTCTTTAAATAAGGAAACAATTCTTTGCCACATTTTACCTTGAAAAAAAAAAAAATTTCTTGCAAGATGCTGGAGCCATTGACAGTACTTAGGCCTTGCCCCAGACTCCGTCAGTCTCTCCATGTCGGCCTCAAACTCAGCTCTGATAAGGATTTGTGAGAATGTCATTGGATCACTGAGCAGTGCTTGACCAGTCTGCGGTTAAAGTTTCCCCGGGACCCAAAGAACATCTCTTTCCTTAGTTATCCACTAAATGGGCTATTGCAAATTTTTAGAAATGGGAAGAAAAATAGTTTTGTTGGGTAGATAAGTGGGGGCACTGGGCAGATAGGTCGGGGAGAAGGAGGGTAGTCCAGAAGATGGTGTCACGCCTGCCCCCAGCATAAAGGGGCTTTACTTCCTGTAAATGAGCCCCAGCAAAAAACCGGTTAGAACCCGACAGCCACAGCTGCACCGGAGGCAGAAGGACCTAACGGGACATGACCCAGTGATCACTGTGATATAATTAGCATTTACAGTTTAGCGGCCCCTGCCCTGCCATGGGTTTTTCCGTATGCATCATGGGTAAGGACATGCGCAAAGAGGACAAACATGGCTAGGCATCCAGGGGCAAGAGCCATCAATCAATCAAAAGACCACCTCTAAGGGAGGGTCTAAGAGGAAGGGACAAAGACCACTGCTTTTCCTCCCTTGAATCAACTCGCCTCCCGTTCTTGGAGGTATGTTTTTCCTTTTCTAAATAAACCCTTTAAAATCTTTCACCACCCGATGCTCCGTCTCCCATCTGACTTACCTTTCAGGCAAGACAAGAACTGGGGTCTTTCCCCTTCCCCTTTTGGGGGAACAGTTTCACATGGAAAGATGAACACCTCTGTAAGCCCAAGAAAGAAACAGCTTGTGGAGATCAAATGCAGGTCAAAATAGAAAGAAAACAAGAGAAGAGAAACTTTAAGAAACCAAATCACTGGAAGAGAGTCAGCAGAGGAAATGGTGAGAGTGAGGGGGACGTGAGGAGTGGATGTTGTAACAGTGATTCTAAACCTGGCTTATAATCAGAGTCAGCTGGATGAGCCGCTGTTTCACAAGTACACATTCCTGGGCTGCAGGATGGGTTAGTTTGGGCATCTGGGAACTTTTTAAAAGCTCCTTAGTGGGGAGACTATAGCTCAAGTGGTAGAGCACATGCTTAGCACGCGTGAGGTCCTGGGTTCAATCCCCAGTATCTCCTCTAAGAATAAATAAATAAACCTAATTACCTCCCTGTCCAAAAAAAAATAAATAAAACCTCCTTAAGTCATTCTGCTGATCAGCCTAATTATTAGAAATAATCGGTGAACTCGTCACACATGCACACACACGCGCACACACAAATGCGCAATTATCAGGAGGAAACTGAGATCCGGTCTGAGTTCCATCGCTCTGTCCTCATCCCCTGAAACCTGACTCTGCCTTCCTCACACTGTAGGAATCTCAGGTGAATCAGCAGCTTTACGCCTGCAGAATACAGGGTACAGAGTATTTCTCCTATCAGGTCTCAAACCGGGGCTGACAAAATAGAATAGATGGCTATTAAGATCTAAAATCGAGGCAAGGTGTTTACCTGGTCTCTTCATCTTTAATTTTCAGCTCACAACGTGACCATGTGCTTAATGATGAAAGTCCAGTGTCATTGCTGGGGCATTGATAGCTGCTTAAATCCTTTAAGCCTGGATTATATTATGTACATTTCACTGCCTTTTAGAATCCTGTCAATGCCCTCAATGGCATTTCTCAATTGCCCAAATGGATTTGAATAAACAGGTTGGTGACTGTTCCAAGTACAGTGAGTGACTGGAGCCCCGAGATAGCAAATTCGTAATACCACATTGCCAGTGCAGTCAAGGCAACGCCTCCCCAACATCTGCCTTGAGGAACACCTAGTATAAAGATAGCCTGTTTCAAAATGATATTTGGGAACGGGTCCAACTTGGTTTCAGCAATTAAAGGCACCAAGTAAAAGCTCTTCTTACGATTTTTATTAGACTAGCATTTTCAACAGCCATTAATGAGCCAAGTACAGTGCAGTTTTATAAACAAAGGGATTCAGGCTATTATTATGTATAAATCCTCCCCAAATTACCTGCTCTCATCAGAAGGCACGATCTGAGAAAGGAAACGACAGTGTTTTGGAAAGTGATGCCATTCTGTAAATAAAATCTGGCAGCAAAAGTTCTTGGCAAAAGGAATGGTGATGTCAACATGCCTCAGTTTATTACTACATGAATAAGAAATTAATTCTTCCTCAATCATTCTCACACATCAGAACTGTGACGTCGTTAACAGAATCTGAACACTCTACGGGTACTGAGGCTCAATGCAATAAGCTAAAATAAATATAATGGCTGAAGAGGGAAGTAGAGTAGCTTTCTTGAAATTTTCTGGAGAATTGAATTTACAGTGACTATGATGTGTGAGGCTGCCAAAAGCTAGATGGGTTAGGGGATGGACAATGTGAAATGATTATGACTTTCATGCCCATAGGAGTTTGTGTGTTCCCTGGGTGATAACAAACACCAAACACTGAAAGTATAAATTGGCAAGAAGACATCGCTCCTGGAACTGTTTTGCACTCAGCGTATTTCATTACTTTTTCCATCTCCACCAAGTGATGGAGACTGTGAATCTGCTTCTGGAGCTCTTTTTAGCCCATCCCGCCCTTGTCTTCTAACCTTCCAACCAAACATCAGAGAGGTGGGAAAACATTCATGAGTCCTCCTTGGGAAAAGATATTTGCTGTTAATATCGAGCAAAACAGCTCGATGGGTTATTTTGGCTCTGAAAAGTTAAGCCCCAAATTAGGATCTAGAGGGAAGAAGCAAAAAAATACATTTAAAAAAGGGAGACACTGAGTTGCTCTCACGTGGAAGGATGTGGGCAGAAAGAATTCAGACAAAGCAGAAATATCAGAGTAGGAGGAGGGAACTATTAGACAATGAAGTCTGAGGCTCTTCTACCCTCGTCTGAGGTGCCATCTGCCTTGGAGGGTATTAGCATCTACCTAGAGCTGAGACATTATCACCTAGGTAGATGATAATCAGCTGGTCCTGCTGCTCCCCTTCTTGCTCTGCAATGGTCCATTCTCCACAACAGCAGCTGAGATGAACTTTTAAAAATATAAATTAGAAGACGGAGGAAGCAGAGTTTTCTACCATCATTCCCCACTGCAGAACATTGATTTTTTTTTTTTGGCAACCACCTACAGAGGAGGCCGGTAGCTCAGTAGAGAAGTTCCAGCACTTTGTTAGGGCAAAAAATTCCAGAGTAGATGCACTGAGGAGGGTAAGAAGAATGGTCTCACTTTATTCAAGCTACCTGTTCCCCAAAGTCCCGCAGCTCGGTGCTAAGAGACTTTCAGCCTGGGATTTCTTCCACGTGGGAAAGTGAGAACATGGTGAGGGAAGGCCCCACTTCCCCGCCATTGAAGAGGATGCCCAAGAGCCCGAGTGTTTGGGGGAGGCTCGGAGCACAGCACCCAGGGCTTGGAACTCATCAGAGGGTCACAGATCTTGCTAACCTGTTTTGTGGATGCCATAAGGATGCTGCCCACAAACGGCTTGGACCTCATCACCTACACCTCCCTGCCCGCTGCTCACAGGCACTTGCTCCCAATGCCCTGTGTGCCTCACCCAGCCCGTTGACGCTAACTCCCCAAGGGCACCACCCCTGCCCTAAATTTTTACAAATGGCTCACAAGCACACACAGAAAACAGAAAGCTGGCCCGACTCTGTGGGGTTGCAAGAAGTCAAACAAACTTGAGCAGTTCAGGGTACTGCTCTCAGGAGGCCCTCAACAGCAGTCTGACTTTGCAGGACTGAGGGAAGGCGTACAGTCTTATGAATTTTCCCTCAAGAGGGAACAAGAATTTGCAGATATTAACTACTATATTTGCAGATACTAACTGCTATCTGTAAAACAGATAGGCAACAAGTGTCTTCTGTACAGCACAGGGAACTATATTCAGTATCTTATAGTAACCTATAATGAAAAAGAATATGAAAAGGGATATATGGATGTATATGGATGACTGAAATATTGTGCTGTACACCAGAAATTGACACAACATTGTAAACTGACTGTACTTCAATAAAAAAAGAGAAAACAAGATACAGAAACCACACACAAAAAAAAAATCCCATAGGCCAATATCTCTGATGAACATAGATACAAAAATCCTCAACAAAATACTAGCAAATTGAATTTAACAGCACATTAAAAGGATCATACATCATGATCAAGTGGGATTTATCCCCGGGAGGGAAAGATACTTCAACATAGCAAATCACTAAATGTAATAGTGGAATGAAGGGTAAAAATCATATGGTCATCTTCACAGACGCAGAAAAAGCATATGACAGAGGCATTATCCTTTCGTCACGAAAGGTCTGCCCTCTGCTCTTTCCCTCTGCACCTCCCTCCCTCAGATCTGCCCCCACTGGCCTCCTAGTCATTGCTCCAACATGCCAACCTCCTACCATCTCGGGGTCTTACTTTCTCTGTCCCATCTGTCTGGTATTCTCTTCACTGAGACTCTGGCATAGCTGGTTCCCAAACATCATTCAGATCTGAGCTTACACATCACCTTTGCAAAGAGACCTTCTTTGACCTTCCCAGTTAAAATACTTGTCCCTCAGCCCCTTACTTTCCATTCTTTACCCCTGCTTCATTTCTTTTCCTGGCACTTTTCATCACCTTCCGTTTCTACTTATTTACTTTAATTGTGTATTTATTTGTGTACTTTATTTATTTATTTATTGGCAATTCTGCCTCTCTGTGATCAGTAGCTGCTAAAATGGCTAATGATTTGTCTTCTGGTATTTTATGTGCCAGTGTGCGAGTTACCGCCATCTTGAATGTCCCCGGGACCTAGTTCATCCTTCTTAAAGAACAGAATCAGCAAAAGTAGTGGAATTAGGGTTACAAAGAGACAACAACCTCCGTCTTGCCTTCTCTTGCCCTCTCTCTCCCTCTCTCTGGGAGTCTTTGCCCCGGAGGCAGCAAACTGCCACACTGTGAGGAGCCCCTGGTGAGGCCCATGTGGCAAGGGACTGATGTCTCTGGCCAACAAGTGACAAGGGCGCGAGGCCTATCGGTAGACACCTGAGTGAGCTAGAAGCCCAGCTGGGCTTTGAGATGATCGCAACCCCAGCTGACACTTCCTAGCCTTGTGGCCCTGAATCAGAGGGCCCCTGGTAACTCCCAGAAACTATGAGATAACAAACGTGTGTTGTTTGAAGTTGTCAAGTGTGGGGGTAATTTGTTACACAGCAATGAATAATTAATATCTCCAGTGGAACAGAAACTCCACGGGGGAATGGACTTCCTGTCTCGCTTGGCATTCTCTCCCAAGTCGGTAGAACAAAGCCTGGCACGGAGAGTCACACCACAAACATTGGCTTTAAATGAGTTAATGAACATTGGGGTTGGCTGGAAGACGCTGGATTTCTCAAAATATGTGGGATGGAAGCTTGAACCAATGTTGATATTTAATGCTCAGGCTGTTCGTGGAGTCAAAGATGGCTCCAGAAGTCTCAGGTAACAGACACTCTGGAAATAGTACCAGGCTCATTGTATCAATCTCTTGACTACAAATGTTGATGCCAGTCTATGTTGCTCAGCAAACCATCACTGAGTGTCCAGCCAAGTTCAAGCTGAAGGTGGGGATAAACGTTCCACAGCTGCTCTGTGCCTTTAGGAAATTGACTCATCCCTCCCATGTTTTCCTCATCAGTGAAGACCCTACCGGACTATTGGTAATACGTGGAATGCTACCTCATGGGCTTGGGTTTGTTTTCCATAAATGGTGGTCTCCTTCTCCCTGGGGAGCTTATTAAATGAGGAGGTAAGATTCACACATTAAAAAAAAAGAAGATAACTAACATGGGGTGTAGTGTTTGTAACGTTATGTTAAGTACCAGATGTTTTTGAGGCAAGAGTTATATTGGAATAATGAATTATTCTCTGTGGTGTGGGTGGTTGGGTGCACATTTGTCACTTGGGAATATCACCAGAAAATTCCATAATTTTTCCTCATGAGAGCTAGAAAGAAACAAATGCTGAAAATGGTCAAGTAAAACAAACTTTGCCAGTGAGGACATGGAAACGTAGTAGGGAAAGAAATAACAAGACTGTAACAGATTTACTTCTGCCACTGATTACATCACAGTGCTAAATTCATATGGGCTGAGGAAAATGCATTGTTCTTTGTTTTTATTGAAATATAGTTGATTTACAAAGTTGTGTTAGTTTTTGATGTACAGTATAGTGATTCAGTTTTATATATATTAAAATATATATATATTCTTTTTCATTATAGGTTATTACAAGTTATTGAATGGCAGTTCCCTGTGCTATACAGTAGGACCTGTTATTTATCTATTCTGTGTATAGTAGTTTGTATCTGCTAATCCCAAACTCCAAATTTATTCCTTCCTTTCTTTCCCTTTGGTAACCATGTTTGTTTTCTATGTCTGTAAGTCTGTTTCTGTTTTGTAAATAAGTTCATTTGTGTTATTTTTTTGGATTCTACATGTAAGTGATATCATATGATATTTGTCTTTCTCTGTCTGACTTACTTCACTTACTATGATAATCTCCAGATCCACCCATGTTGCTGCAAATGACATTATTTCATTCTTTTTTATGGCTGAGTAATATTCCATTGTATACATATACCACATCTTCTTTATCCAGGCACCTGTCAACGGACATTTAGGTTGCTTCCATGTCTTGGCTATTGTAAATAGTGCTGCTATGAACATTAGGGTGTATGTGTCTTTTTGGATTAGAGTTCCTTCTGGATATACACCCAGGAGTGGGATTGCTGGATCATATGGTAAGTCTATCTTTAGTTTTTTAAGGAATCTCCATACTGTTTTCTATAATGGTTACACCAAACTACATTCTCACCAATAGTGTAAGAGGGTTCCCTTTCCTCCACACCCTTTCCAGCATTTACTGTTTGTGGACTTTTTAATGATGGCCATTCTGACCGGTGTGAGGTGATACCTCATTGTAGGTTTGATTTGAAAAATGCACTGTTCTTAAAGTCTGCCATCTACTTCCAGGAAAGATAGAGCAGGATCTCCCAATCTATACTCCCACAGGAAGAACTGCCCTGAAAATAATGATTTCCTTCTAATGGCTTGTTCTAACTTGTATAAATAAGTCCTTGGGATTCTATGGAAAACTAATAATAATAATAATAATAAAGTTTATTTTTCTTTTGCTGTGTGCTGACTACTATTCAGATTGTGAGCAACTCCTCTGGAAGGCAAGGGGAAAGAGTGGATGTGAAATTCCACCATACATGTCCAGCTTTCTGGAAGAAATTTTACTTTCAAAGGAAAATAACAGCATAATAGGAACCACATTGGAATCAGCACATCCAATACCATGGAGGAAAAGTGACCATGGCTGTCTACACATGTGGGCAGCTCATTCAAACTGGTTCAAAAATTCCACTTTCCGTCAGTGGTCTGTGTGTGTCCGCACGGTGACAAATGGCCCAAGAAGGGCTTTGGAGGTGTTGGCGCCACCAGTGAGTGCCAGAAGGAATGCGGTGAAAGTTCTGATTTGGACCTTTCAGACCAGAGGTACTTGCCAAAATGGATGGGTCCTTCTGGCCACCTCTTGTAAGTATAGCCACAGGTATTCCGTTGAAATCTGTGGGTGAGAAAGACATAAACAGGTGCTATAAATTTGTCAGACCAGGAAGCCACAGGCCGTTTGGTAAATGGTAAACCCAATGGCCCAAGAGAACAAAGGAGTCTCTTTTCATCAGAACGATCAGGCTCATTCAACAAATATTTATTGAGGGCCTACTCTTGGCCAGACCTAATAGAAACCGACAAGGTCTCTTATTTAAAGAGTGCTTGATGTTGGGGAGCAAAACCCCAATTCACCTGGGATGGTGCGGGCCTCTCTGTGTACCACAACGTGATGGAAAAGAGGCACTAGTGTCCTGGGACAGGCCCGACAACCTGCACGTCGCAGCACCCAGTCTGCCCACTGACTCTTGGGGTGCTGCTCTTATGGGGTGAGTTTTGGGCCTTGGTTTGCTCAGGCCAAGACCTTTCACATTTTGGAAGGACTCCAAATGCTGGAGTCAGCATTTTGCTGTCGCATTTCATAAACAAGCCAGCGATCTCAACAGAAGTGAAATAGCATCTCTTCTAAACTGAAATCTGAATTTCATCTCCCTGAGTTGATAACTTTGAGTAGCGACTGTTGAGTCATTTAGCTAAAAAGGATGTTGAAAGTTAATTTACTCACCACGCTCCGGGCTCATGCAATTCTTGAAGGATGGAAATATCACCTCTTAAAGCAGACCTTCTGAAAAGGAGAGGCCACTGCTTCTTGCAGTAATGTATTCTGATGTTTTGTTGCCTTCACAGTTAACTATTTTTTAATCATATTTAACCTAAGTCAATTCAGCAGCAGTTTATATCTGTTTTAAAGATTTTGCTCTTGGGTCGGGGGAGGGTATAGTTTCATGGTAGAGTGCGTACCTAGCGTGCACAAGGTCCTGGGTTCAATTCCAGGTACCTGTGTTTAAAAAACAAACAAACAAACAAAAAGAAACAAAACCCTAAAATTACCTCTCCCCATGAAAAAAAAAACATTAAATAAAAGAGAGGAAAAACTTCAAAAAGGAAAACAAACAAAAAGATTTTGCTCCTGGATAGTTGAATAATAGTTGATCAGAAGCCTCAGGTAAAAACAGTTATCGAATTGTCTCCTCAGTGTTTATCAGATCCAACTCCTCTTAATTCTTCCTGGGGAACACGAATGTTGTACACGAGCACGCTGAGTGGGACACAAGAACAAGGATGATGAGCCGTTACCCTGTGCCAGACGTTGAACTAAGTGTTTTATCCAGACCATCTCCATCACTCCTTACAACAAGACCTCTGGGGTCGTTCCAGTCATTTCCCCCATTTTATAAGTGGGAAAGCAAAGGCTTTCAGAGAAGCTTGTTTTTCGCATGACACCACAGCTAGGAAAGGATGGTGCTACCATGTCAAGATATAACAGTGCCGGCGTTTTCCAATTAATTAGAAAGATCTGATGGCTTAACCTTTTATGCTAATAGATCCAAGCATTAAACTGAGTGTTAACAAATCCACATCCTACTTTTAAAAATAAACTTGTTCATGTTCTGTCTAATGCCCATTTGTCACTCAAGTGTTTGCAGAATCAGGGGCTAATTTTTCCAAACTCTTACTCTTTTTCCAACCATAAGCCCTATTTTAAACCTTTGTTTCATCTTCAACTTCCAATCCACAAAAATACTGGTTGGTGATGCATCTAATACTTTGGCTATTTCCCTCGGGCATGTAAGTCTTTAGAATTATCTGCTTAAGCCAGAAGCTTTCAGCCTTGGCTGAGCATTAGAATCACTTAGGGGAGCTCGTAAAGGTCCTGGTGCCAGGGCCACACCCAAGACCAATTAAATTAGAATCGCTGTGGGTGAGATGCAGATGATTCCAAAGAGCATCCAAGGTTGGAACCACTAATTTCAAGAATTCTCCCCTGGACTTTTCCTGTATATTCATTTTACCCGTGGCCTGCTCTGGCTGCTACCCATCTGGCTGGTCTGGGAGTTGGCCAAGTCGACACCCACTCCCAAAAGCCATCTCATTACTTGACTCTGATGTAGAGGCTGAAGAAGCTATAAATGGTCTCTTTCGCAGACCTCCTTGGAGATGGAGGAGCTATGTGATGTGGTTCTGGCCATGACAGGAGAGTGACTGTCGAAGGCTTCTGGGAAGCCTACGCCTCTGTGTGTTTTCCATGATGACTTTGTTTAGGCAGTTGGATTTTTCACTTTTCATCTGAATGTTTATATTTATCCGAGTGTTCCCCTAGACATAGAGTGAGCACGTGACTTGACTCAAAAGTAAGTTGAATGGGAAATCAAGGGAGAATTTAATCTCTTCTTATTGGTGCCTTAGTCTCTTTGTTTCTTCATAGAGACCTTGGAATCCATGACAAAAGTGTCCTACCTACCGAGAAGGTAAAGGCTAAGGAATCTGAGAACCTTAAGGTTTTCTTTCTGTCAGGAGGAGGGGGGTGGTGGTGAAATGATTACCAAGAAAATGCTTGTCAGGCATAACTTCCATGTTAGATGTATGATATTTATAGAGGGAAGCTGAGGGGACTATAGGTTATATAGTTTCAAGGTAGCAAAGTCTTAATCTGGGCTGTGTGTTCGTTATATATGTGTGTGTGTGTGTGTGTGTGTGTGTGTGTGTGTGTGTGTGAGAGTGTGATGTTTGCTAATTTTTTGTGTAACTTTTTATTGAAGCATAATGTCTGTACAAAAAAAAAAATTGCCCACATAGTAAAGAAGAGCTCAGAGAATTTTCACAAACACATTTTTGTACCTAGCCCTTGGGTCAAGAAAGAAAACATTACCAGCACCCTGAGAACCCCCTTTTTCTCCCTTCTAATGACATCCTTTCGACCGAGGATAACCACGAGACACCCATTTCGTTCGTTCTTTTTTTTTTTTAAACATACAAGGTCAGCTCTTCTCCCGTTTTCACGTGCTCTCTATTGAGATGAGAAAGTCAGACCTATCCCAGGGCACATTTAATTATGGGCAAATGAAAAGAAAGAAAGAAAATCCAGACCCACAAAGCAAAGATTTAAGTTGGCATCGCTTCCCATATAATTGTGATACCAGCAGACATCCAATAAACATATCAGCATTGCGCAGATGATTTATCAGCCAAAGAGGTGAATGTAAAATATTATCAATACGGGTGTCATCATTGATCTTCCTTGGGTCTCCCCGCTGAAGAATGGGGCCGTTGGATGGTTTCAACAAACAATCCTTGACAGGAAACCAAAGGCAACAAGGCGCAGGGACAGACAGCTGACAAATACAGTCCGGGGCCATTAAAGCATGTGATGAATTTGCCAGGAAAGTATATATTTGTGCAAGAGGTGAGCTCATATCTCCCATAAATTTGTCAGCCGTGACACAGTGTTCCCCGGCTTGGCATGAGTAATGCCTTGCTATTTGCTGCCTTTGTCTGGCAAAAGCTCTATCAGTCACTCCAGGGTTATTTACAAAGAAACGTGTCTATCAGTTACAAGGACATGACTTTGCCGCTAAAAGATAACAAAAGAGGAAATCAGGCAGTGGCCTCTCCACGAAGGATGCGTCCCTTCCAGACAAGCTCTGGACTGGAATGAATCAGATGGACCGCAATTGGCCGGGCTGGCCCCGTGCCTGGCATGACCAGCCTAGTACATTTATCCACGCTGATTAGATTAGAAATTATTAATAGGGGGCTACGGAGTAGAGCAAAAGGTCATTTAGAGTTTAATTCTGTTCTCAGATAACTTCATTTCGGCTGATGGGATTGTTATTGTAGGGGTTTTATATGTTTATAGGAAACAATATACTCAGTAATGAAGTCTTGCCTCCTTCTGCAAGGTCAGGAAAGCTATTGTGTAGCTAGATTGAAGTCTTCACAATTGTGTTAATTAAGTAACAGTGATCGGGCTTGGGCTCCTCTTGAAATGAATTTAAGGGCCTAAAAGCTGCTGAGAATGTGTTCTTTCAGTACAAATATACAGGAGAGCAAGTCCGACCAGAAAGACGCTCGCAACTGAGTAAACAGAAAAGCTGACGCGAAGCTTTTACTTAAGGCAGACAGGAGCCTGGTTGGCAGATGAAACTTCTTGTCGCATAAATACAAATGTCTTGCCAGTTTAGGATTAGACCTAACAGGTTCCTTTTTCTTTACTCAATTCCTGCCGAATCCTGAAGATGAAGTTACAGAATTTGATGTTGACTGTACAGTACATCTCCTCAGTCATTTCCCTCCCTCCCGGGTCCCCTTCTCTGATAAGGGGCCGTTTCCCTGATCTTGTCTAACAGGCCAGGGCCATCGGTGACAGAGACTTCAGCTCTGTCCTTCACTGGAGGCCCCTCTGGAGGGTTTATAACCCGAACATTGACATTTGTTAAAGGTTTTTTCCGAGAGAAAAGATCCCTTCTAAACAGCTAAAACAGATTCTAAATGACCTTAGACAAAGAGTGCGTTTATAGAAAGCAGTTTGCTGTCTTCCTTCTTAAAGACCACAGAAGACCTTGGGTTCTATTTGTAAGCAAATAACTCTTATTTGGCTCCAGGTATAGTGATATCGATTTAAGGGGAATTTTGAAGTAAAATTTGGTGACTGGTGATTGAGTCTTGTCTTTCCAACTCCCCCCAAAGTCTCCCATCCATATGCAAGAAAACCACCATCCCAGGACAGAACGTGGTCTTCCCAATAGGAGGACTATTGAATAGAAATGATATTTTCCTTAATGTAAGTTTTTTTTTTTTAAATATCCCTAAGGCAACAAATCTCTACTAGGAGTGATTTTGTCCCCCAGGGGACATTTGGCAATGGCTACAGGCATTTTTTCATTGTAACAGCTGGGGTGGGGGTGCTGATGGCATCTAGCAGGTAGAGGTCAGGGATGCTGCTACATATGCTGCGATGCACAGGACGGCACCAGCAATGAGGGAGTAGCTGGCCCCAAATGTCAAGTGTCAAGGTAGAGGAACCCTGCTCAAAAGAACCTTGGGCAAAGGAGGTGGGGAGGGATAAGTTGGGAGTTCAGGATTTGCAGATACCAACTACTACATATAAAATAGATAAACAACAAGGTCCTACTGTATAGCACAGGGAACTATATTCAATACTTTGCAATAACCTATAATGAAGAAGAATATGAAAAGGAATATATGCATGTCTATGTATGACTGAATCACAATGCTGTACACCAGAAATTAACACAACATTGTAAATCAACTACGATTTTAAAAAAGTAAAAAAAAAAAAACCAAAAAAGTCCCATACAAAAAATAAGAACCTTTAAAATCAATGACGAATGAGGACTTGGGGGAGATGACTGTGTCTGAGGAATGAGGTACCACACAGAGCATCTGTTTAGAAAACAAATCTGTAAATGACATTATATATAGATAATATATCAGGATTTGAAAGATACAAGATTGCTTATAAAGCCACTCATTTCAGTGAAAACTTCGGAGCTAGGAAAGATCACATTCTTTTTCATTGTTGTTCTAAGATGAGCCACATGATTTTATTTATTTACTTGTTTAATTTATTTTTAAACAGCTTTATTGTGGTGTGGTTCCTGCACAGTAAACCACACATATTTTAGATGTATAATGTGATGAATTTTGATAGATGAATATACCCATGAAACCACCACCATAATCAAGATAGCTCACATTTCCATCACTTCCCAGGAGGTGCACTTTTTGAATTCCCAATTTATCCCTTCCTACCCCCTTTACCCCCTGGTAACCGTAAGTTTGTTCTCTGTGTCTGGGGCCACACAGTTTTAGAGTTATTGTGAATGTGGAGTCATGTCGAGAGCTTTGAGGAAACAGGTAAAAGCAGTGTGATGTATTGGATGGAAGGCTGAGCTGAGATTCCAAACATCTAAAAGCTACCCTGCCGTTGACCAAACATGAGCCTGGCCGAGTAATTTAACCCATCTGGGCCTCAGTTGCTGTATCTGACCAGATATGGAGACCGAAAAGCTTGTCATCCTTCCTTGGCTATTCCTTCTCCTCCAGATACAGTCAGAGACAGCACAGACACTTCTCCTTAGTGTCCTGGCTCACAGGCATCCATCCCTTCCTACAGTCCCACTGGCCTGACTTGAGTTTGGGTCCTTGTTATTTCACATCTGGGCTGTTGCGGTAGTTTCTTGGCTGATCTTCTCCCCTCAAACGTGTCCCGTAAAATGCTACCATCTTGTCTGTTTAACCCATTACTTTTGTTACTAAGCCCAAACTCGTTCTGCTCACCCCATGGCAAGCCAATAAATCGGGAGATGCGTTGGGGCAGGAAAGAGACACTTTATTCAGAAAGCCAGCAGACCAATTGTATGGCAGACTAATGTCCTGGAGAACCATCTTCCCCAAGTCAGAATTCAGGCTCTGAATTCTTAGTATAAAAGATACTAAGAAGGGGAGGGAATGTGGTTGGTTGGTGCAAACTTCTTGGTGTCAGAATCCTTTGTTCTTGCAGCTGTCCACGTAGGTCAGGTCATGGTGTTCTTATAAACCTCCAGCAAGACAAATGTTATTCTCTGTTCTGCAACTTTTTTTATCTCTATGTTAATGCAACAGTGTTATACCCTTAAAGGTCAGAGCCTTGAGAATGGTCAATCCTGTCCATTTCAGGCTATAGGCAGCCTTCTGTTACAAAAGGTGCAGAACCAGCGTGACCGAGCACAGGGGTAGAGCTAAAGGAACAGATTCAACATGGAGTCAGATTTGTTCTCTCCTATTACATTTTGTTTACATCACTCCTCTCAAATTCTTCAATGCCTGTAAAGTCATCCTTGGTATGACAACCCAGTGCCTCTCAGATCTGCTCAAGAAGAGTTTTCTATACCAGACTGAGGCATTTTCCCTCCTTGGATCTGGGCTGTCCCCATCACATCACTATACTTACTGCCTTCCCCACGATGGCATGGACTAGATCAAGTCTGCCTGCTGAGTCTTGTTCAGAAGTACCCTCTTGTCTGGTGTGTTCTCCCCTTGTTGGTATCTCTCAACCTTCCTTCAAATCTAAAGTCCCATGGTCTCTCAGAACTTCACTAAGAGTTCCATGATACCTCTGTCTTCTAAGCTTATAGGTACCTACTGTTCGTACAATGTGTGTGGTACTAACCATATTTGTCTAGCTAGCTATAGAAGTTTCTTCTCCCTTCATTGATATCTTTCACCTCATCACCACTATCCAAGGGAAAAGAGAAAGAGACTATCACACTGAAGTTGGCTCTCCATGAGACTCTATGAGAAAGGATGTTTTCCATTTCCACCATCCTCTGGAATCAACACCTATTCGTCATTGGCTAAAGCTAAGACACTCTTAGATAAGAGATAAGAGACATATTCGTACATATAAATAAAAATATCAAGTCTTTCCAATTAGGCTATAAGCCTCATCCTGTCATGATGCTCACGATGTTTGTGTCCTCTGTGCTTTGTCATAGAAGGTGTCCAAAGAATGGTTATATGGCAGCTTCCATTTTGCATATGATTTTCTCTATCAAAACTAACAATATAGTGAAATAAAAATACTATCCAGTCTTGGGAGGCTTTTTGGTTACTACAAGAAACACTTCACATTAAAAAAAAAAACACTTTATATATATGGACATATATATAAATTTTTAAAGAGAAACATCTCTGTTTAATATGCCTCTTGTAGTCCAAGAATAAATATTTTCTTGAGGGTCTCAGTTGTCTCTTATATGTTCCAAAGATAATGGATTCTACTGGATTGCTAAACTTAAATGAAATTCTCAGATTTTGACATGGAGTTGGAGGAGATTGCCCACATTGCTCAGTATTTTTTTTTTTTTTTGAGCAGTCTGGCTGAGATTTATATGTAGCATGTGGGAGAGGGGTATAGCTCAGTGGTAGAGTGTGTGCCTAGCATGCATGAAGTCCTGGGTTTGATTCCCATTCCCTCCATTAAATAGATAGATAGATAGATAGATAGATAGATAGATAGATAGATAGATAGATAGACAGGAAGACAGAGCATGTGGTTTTATGACCACACACGCATCAAAGTATTCTTTTCATCTTTTTTTCTCTTTTGACTTAAGCATACTTGGGGGAAGTGCCTGCCAGGAGCTTCTACTGATTCAGCTGTCTGCCTTGCTTCACCTGTAAAAGTTCGTTTGCAGGTCCCCAAAGTTTTTTCCTTTGTGTATAAAAAGGCTAGCCTCTCTGTCTGTGTACTGCAATATTCACTCCAGGGTTTTCCAGTCTCGGCTGTGACGTTCTTTTTGCGACTACTGAAAAAGTGGTGTGCGACAGTGAGATGCGTTTCTTCCCTGTGACCTGACTTGGTCTCTTTTTAATCGATGAGTTTCCTGATGTCATCCCCCTCGAGCTAGAATGTTCACCTGTTAAAGGAACAACATAGCTTAAGGCAGTGGTTCTCAAAGGGTGGTCCCCAGACCAACGGCACCAGCATCATCTGAGAACTTGTTAGAAAGGCAAATTCCTAACTCTTACTCATCAAATCAAGAACCTGGGGACTGGGACCAGCCATCTGGGTTTTTCTGACACAAGAATAATTCTGAAAACTGTCGGCTTAGTTATTAACAGTATGAGCTCAGGATTTCAAAATTGTACAATAGATAAACAAGATTATACTGTAGAGCACAGGGAAATATACAAAAGATCTTATGGTAGCTCACAGAGAAAAAAAGGTGACAATGAATATATATATGTTCATGTATGACTGAAAAATTGTGCTCTACACTGGAATTTGACACAACATTGTAAAATGATTATAAATCAATAAAAAATTTAAAGAAAAAAAAACAGTATGAGCTCTGGGGCAGAGTGCCTGAATCCAAATATATCACCTTCAGGTCATGTACCCTTCTGGCTCCTCAGCTTCCTCATCAGTGAGTGGGGTGATATAGTATCATCCATCATTCACATACGGTCGTGGTGAGATTAAATTGAGCAAATACGTGGGAAAAGTCCAGCAAAGGTTGACATCAGGTGAGCACTTCCTGTGATTCAGTTATTATCGGCCACATTCTGCCCGCCCTCTGGTCTCAGGGTACCTCTTCTTCTTGGCCCTCTTTCCAGCCTTAGCTGAGCTGGCCTGTTCCTCTGTCTTGAATGTCCCTGCCACCTTGCTTCACCTCTTCAAATATTGCCACATTAAGGATGAGAGAAGTATCTATTTTTCTGTCGTCTAATACTGAGTTCACAAACTAATTTTATTTCCTGAAAACCCAAAATGAGTGATGAGCAAACAGAGACAGAGTACAAGATACTTAATTTTGTCTTAGACCTGGTTTCTGTTCTAACTGTAGTATAATTCCCTTACAAGCCACCTGACTTTTTTTTTTTCCCCCTCAGGCCTTGGGCATGTGAACCAGTACTTATTTTCATGGCTGGTATAATTGATCTGTGGATGGATGGGAGTGTATTTTCACCCTGTCTTCAGTGATGAATCATTCTTGTTTGTTCTAGATGCTTCTGGACTTGTTATCCTGTGTCATTTCTAACGGGTGCCAGTTTTTGACAAATGACAGCGGCATGGCGTGGTGTGCTACCTCAGGTTCCTATTTTCCCTGAGAATTTGAATGTAATAATTTTAGAGACGGCCACATGGCTAATGAGTCTTGCCCTCAGGAGCTCAGCACAGAGGCAACCCTCGACAGCCTATCAGAGCCTCCTTCGAAAATGTTGGAAGGCGTGAGAGAGCGAGATGAATGGACATTTAATGTATCATATACTTTGAGAATTGAAGAGAGGATTTATGGTGCTTCCTGACTTGACACACTTCCCACTCGTCATGTTGGCACATTGCATTATACTCTCCTGCCCACGGGGCTTTTGATGATGTTTCAGAAAGAGGTGATAGATGTCTCTCTGCTGTAGCCATACATTTGCGGAGAAAGATCCAATATGAAAAACAAAAAGGTACGATAGGAACCATCCCTATCAACCAAACACAATAGCATATCTCTGTTTTCTGTTGTTTTGTTAGTCCCAGTTTCCTACCTAGACAGATACACCTTTCTCCAGCTAGAGATGGTCCACCCAAAGTAACCAAGTAGCGCATAATCGGTGCTATTTCTATACGAGCATTTTAATCTCTACTGGGGTCTAACAATTGGTGATGACTATTACGGCAGCCACAGTGCAATATAAAGACCATTGCATGAAGTATCATGAACTCTTCCTTCTAACCCTGACTCGATGGTGGACCTGCTGTGTGTGTATGTTTGGATGAACCTCTTACGGCAATGTCCTAACTGCTTCATCTATCACATGAGCACAAGACTAGCCCACCTCCAGGGAGGAATGCATGAGAACTCATTTCAAAAAGTACAGAAGTGAGAGAAAACCACCTATGTGCCTCTTGATGAGGCAGTTGGAGTACAAATGTGTTTGTCCTCGGTTTTAAAGAAAGAGAAACAGAGCCTTGAAAAGGGTGAGTGAGTTCTTTGAGGAACACTGTAAATGGTAGACAAAGAAGGTCTGGATTCTTGTCTTCTGCTCCTTAGATGAGGAACCCTGAGATGACTACCCACACCCCATGTTCAAAGGGCCACCGCACGTCTGGACAATAAAGAATCAGCAACAGCTCCACTGTATCTGAAGTTAAAGGCCTTTGGTCCATCTTGCAGGTGGAATTCCGGAGCAATCCTCGAATTCTCTTTCCCAAATAATGGCCCCAACGAATGGCTGTTATCAAATTTCCCACAAGCCAGGCAGGAGAGAGGCTGCAGATGGATTTGTTTTTTATTAAGGATAAGTTTTAATTGGTCATTTCTTGGGCAAATGAGTTAGTGACCTGAGAGTCGACTGGATGCATGGAAGTAAGGAGCACTGTATGTTGACTACCTCCTGTGAACTCAGGACACCCTGTTCAATTATCTGCAGAGCTTTCTTGTGCATGTTCTGTTTGCACCATGAGAGTGTCATTAAGAGCAGAAACTTTGCTTTGTACTTCTTTGTCATCTTCTCAAATCCCCGAGGTCAGTGCTCATTAAATATAGGCTAATCAATTTCAAGTGAAGTTGAACACATCTGGAATGAAAGGAAGAGGAAAATCTCCAAGCCGATGCTATCTCATCTCATCTTACTTCCCAAATAAATTAGAATTCCTTTAAGACATTCTCTGTTAGAATCAACGGTATATATTCCCCAGCTTCCATTTTTTTTCATTTCCATTGAGGGCTTTTGTAGGGCTGCCTAAGTGTCACGTTGAACCCAGCCATGCTGGAGTCGCTGGCAGCTTTGCCTTTGTGGGATGTGCCTGTAAGCATGCAGTCTCATCTCTCTTCTTGTCTGATGATGTCTGAAACCAAGTATTTGCAATGTTGGTAACTTAGTGATACTTTGTGTTACTCCAGAGTCTTTAAAGGAATTCTGAGCATCAGAACAAAAAAAAAATTCTCTTTTATTTTCTAGGAGCTCTTAGATCATTATTTTACTTAGCTGGTGCAGTAACGGATTCATGGTTCTTGGCAAAGGTTGCCTACTTACTGAGCTGGTGGCTTGGGACCACTAAGACGCTAGAGGTAGGATATTCAGGAGACAGATTGTTAGACCCAGAACTGGACCTAATCGTGTCTTTCTACTTCCTTGTCTGTTTAATCCACAAATTGTAAGCTTGAAGATCTTTTCTCAGCTGGGGATTGAATGGAGATGCTCTGAGCTCTTTACAAGGAGGCACTAGATAAACATTGGAGGTTATTATTTGATGAAAAGAGCTATTTTTAAAGTCTTCCTTTTCTCTCCATTGTATTTCTACTACCTTATATCAGAAACTGGTTATTTCTTGCCCTGTTCTTTTCCCCATCTATTCCATACACTCCAGTTATAGTAATATTTATAAGGTGCTAATCTGATCATATCATTCCTCTGCTTAAAACTCTGCAGTAGTATGCAAGGGTCATCATGCACAAAGCAGGGCTATACACACATATTTTCTTATATAGACAGAGCGTCTTTCCTGAAGGATACTCGGGAACCTTGTGTCAGTGGTTTTCATGGCTAGGAGGAGGAGGAGAGAGACTTTCTTTTTAATTGTGAACCACTTGTACTTTTAAATTTTGCACCATGTAACTATATGACTTAATTACAAAACAAAACAAAACTCTTCGATGGCTCTGAACACCCTTAGGAAAAATTCACATTCTTAACCTGAAAGACTCTCAAGATTGGTCCCTGTGCCCATTTTGCATCATCTTTGGCTTCTCTCTCTCCCCCCAACTCTTTCCCCACACACCCGCTATGGTCCAAGCACCTCACAGGCATGCATACCTGCGGTCATATGCCACAACTCTCTGTTGCGGAGCCAGGTGTAGGCTCCCACACATTGTGACACAAATTTGTCCTTCCTTTCCCTTCTTCTTAGCATGACTCTCATCACTCCTCACCCCGAAGATTTCTTCTCATCCTCCATGAAGCTCTGACTGATTCCTCCACACTGGCCCATGAGCCACTTCTCTGTGAAAATTGTGATTGTAGCATTTCCCACATTATCTTTGCACCAAGTACTGGGCTCAGGGATGCAAAAAGTAAAATTGTTTCTTGTAACTTAGCTTACTTTTTAGCACAATTGCCCATCTTAGATCAGGTTCCTCAGAAACAGACCTTGACAGGAAGACCTTGTGCAAGGAAGTGTTAAGGAAGTGCTCCTGGAAGAAACCAAGAAAGGGGGGGGGGGGGTGTGGCGAGCAGAAGCAGTAGAGAGAAGACGTCAAGAAGGGGTCCAGTTTCAGGCAAAGCCCCAGAGAGGATGCCTTCAGCCTGATCTTTCAGGGAAAATTATCTACAGTAGACTCATAATTCTAGTTCAGGGCTTATTATCTGTCTCCTTTCACAAAATACAAGATGTAAGAGGGCAGGAAACTTTTCTCTCTCATTCATGGATATATTCCAAGCCATTAGAACCATGCCTGCACACAGCAGTCATTTGTTGAATGAGTTAATAAACTACAAACCTCTCCTTGTTGTTGAACAAAACTTGTGAAGAGTGTTCGTTTATTCATTACACAAATTAGGAGCACCTACTATATCCTAGGCTCTATTTTAGGTCCTGGGATTACAATAGTGGAGAAAGCGGTTTAATAGCTCTGCTCTCATGGAGTGTCCAGTGGGAAATTTGGGAACTGCATCACACTGGGTGCAGAGAAAATCTGCAAGGACATCTCAGCCCCATCTGTACGGATAGTTCTAAAGGGTCCATCCTGGGATCAGAGGGTTACCTGAGACCCACCACCTCCCATGGCTTTGCCTCGTGATCTCATCCAGCCTCATGCTGTAAACCCCAGCTACATGCTGATGGC
This sequence comes from Camelus dromedarius, assembly GCF_036321535.1. NCBI lineage: Eukaryota > Metazoa > Chordata > Mammalia > Artiodactyla > Camelidae > Camelus > Camelus dromedarius. The sequence continues at coordinate 15,244,592 of NC_087450.1, forward strand.
ACCAACGTCATTTCTCCCACTCGGACCTCTCTCCCAAATGCCAGACTCATATAAGCCAGTTGTCCACGGAACAAGGTGCAGTCTTCACTGCCCTTGGATCTTTCCAAAGTATCTGTCACGGGGATGCACCTCAGGGACTCACGCTAGCCTCCAACTCTTCTGCTTTTGTCCTCTCCTGCTCGTCTCCTGCACGAGGGCATCGTCCTCTCATTGAGAGGGCGGTGGTTGGGTGGGTGGAAGGAAGAGGGCTACACCGGACCTTGTATCATGCTGAGTCCTTCCAAATCTACGATTTATGGCACACCCTTTATGCCCTGGGTCCTTCAAACCCTGGAGTTTGCTCTTCAAAAAAGCCTCTCTTCTGCTTTTTTGCTTTAGCAATCCTGAGATCTGGTTTGGATGGGAAAAGAGCCACAGAGTGAAAAGGAATTACAGGATTTAAGTGCTTGGGGGCTGAGAACTGAGCCTTCTTCATATTCATAGCATGGGAATCCCTTTCCTCCAGGTTAAGGTGAGTGCTGTCCCCTGCACTTCCTTCTTCAGCTGTGTGTTCTTCCGCCTTTAAAAGACGCATCCGATTGTATTATAAAGGGGACAGTCCCGCATCCCTTCTGGACTGCCCTGTCCCTCGTTATTCATCTTTCTATCCCCAGCATTTATCACAGTGCCTGGAACATAACAGATGCCAAACAAACGGCATTCAGGGAAGCGGGATTTGTCTGCTCTGACAGCTAGCTTGAAGGCGAAGCCTTGTGTCTGCCCAGTGACTCCGTTTCCTATACCTGGGATCGGTCTTGCCCACAATGAATGGGATTCTGAGCTCTTGCAATAAGCTCAGAGAATGTGGCTCACCGGAGGCAGGATGCCTTTGAAGGAGATATGTGTTCTGGCCGCCTCTTTGTACTCTAGTATAGAGTGATTCATCTTCCATGAACCGCATAACCTCAAATCAGGGCTCCCAACCTCCCCCCACCTCCCCATCTTTCATTCCTTCTTCGGTTGCCCATTTTCCCTCCCCGCTTCCTGTTCCATCCATCTCCCCTCCTGCCAGGCCCGTGCAGACGCACAGACGTGCGCGCACAAGCTTTGATCCTGCTGACACCAACGACACTCAGGAAAGAAGTTCAATATGTCCACTGGCGTCAAGATACAGTAATAACGATTCTTCAAAATGACAATCACCGGCAGCCTAGGGGCGTTCGGGGGCGCTTCGGCTTTGTGCTGTCTGTAGTCTTCAGCCTTGCTCCTCGGTGTTCAGAAGCGAAGGTAACGGCACTTTGCTCTACCTGAGGGGTGCTGCTGAGCTGGGGTTCCACACACAGCTAGTTTGGGGCGCCCCCGTGGTGAGGGACAGGCGGAGCCACGGAGTGTTTTGTGCCCCAACTCACAGACACCAGCGGAGCCCGATCTCCCTTTTGCAACGTTACTCAGCTGCACTTCATATTTGTGATTGTGTTGACAAGGAACAACGTTGCGGTTTCTGGCAGCATCTCGTAGTTTCCCGAGCAGCCTCGGGCGCGTCGAGAACGCAGGAGGCACACACTGACTTGGTTGCCACCTGACACCTCTTCTGCTCATCTAAACCCAGAGTGCCCATCGGGAGTGCGCCAGCGGCATCCTCCAGCATCCTAACTAGGCAGCTGTTCCCGGATCGCCGTTCATTTTCCAGTAGCTCCTGCTCCTCCCCTCCTGCCAAGGACAATCCAACATCCACAGGCGGGAAAAAACAGACTGTCTGCCCTACGGACTCCCAGGACAAGCCATTTCCCAACTCCCCTAGTAGAGAACCGAGGCAGACACCATTGATGTTACTTTATTCTGTTTTTAAAAAAAAATTTTATTTTTTTGTGATTTTCTTTTCCTCTGTCAGCAGGAGCAAGAAAAACCTGGACCTCAAAGTCAAAGGCCACCTTGAGCTGCACTGAACTGGCCCTGTCTAACTGATTCAAAATTTAATGTTCTGTTTTGTTTACGGCAGGCAAAACAGAGGTTTCTGTTTTGGGGTGGTGGCTGGTGAAAGGAATCATAAAACAACTTAGATGTTTCTTGGTGATATACCAGCTATGTTAAATAAATATCTGATGCTTTATAAAAGAATGAGGCACATACAGATGAGATTTTCCTCTGCATACACACTGGCAGAGACAGTTCTGATGTTGTGCTGTCTAGGGCCCCTGAAACACAGGTTGCCACACCTGAGGATGTGACATTTCTAGATGGTCTGACATATCACCTCCTCTAATTGTGTCGAATGACATTTTTTCTTGCTCTCTTGACTGGACTTGGGAGTGAAGGTAGTTTCTATGTGTTTCCATCCCATTTTCAAAGATGAGCACTTAACCATCTTGTTATGGTAACCAACCAAATGGGAAAAAAAAAAAATCAAAAGCATGAATCTAGAGGTTATAAAACTCAGCTTCTATATAATTAAACAAAATTTCTTTCCTATTTTGTTTTTTGTGGAAACATACGTTGTAGGCTTGGGGAGGAAAGCTTATGTTGAAGCTGGTATCAATTTTCAGCAGAGTGACATTAAAAATATTAGGCTTTTCTTGAACTTTCAAAACTGCCTTGCCAATGATTTAGGTGACAGGAAACTAGCAATACACTTAGAGCTTAAAATTGTCCAAAATGGTTAGAAAAAAAAACTATCAAAAAATGATACGTATATGCCATTTTTTGACAATTATTTTTAATACAGGAATTTTGAAAATGGAGGTTCTCTTGATATTATACCAACCTATAGGTTATTTGGAAAGCTAACCACAAGCTAAGGATAATGATCTATGTTTGTCATTTGACAATTAATTGGCCAAGCTATTGCTTTCAAACAGCCAGTTAGCTGAACTTTGGCCATCCACTTCATTTGTAGAAGGGCTCAATGTTTTGGCTCCAAACCAGTAACAGAATATAGTCATAGCCAACATGTGTTGAATGCTTCTCCTAAACCCGTCAGATTATCCCCCCAGTTAATCATTATAAGAACCCTATGAATCAAGTTACTGTTGTTATCATCAAGGTACAGATAAGGAAATTAAGATACATAAAAGTTAAATAACTTGCCCCAGTGATAGCGTGGAGCTTTGAACTCACTGCTATGCTAAAGAAATAGCAGAGCTGACTGACTTCTTGGAAGCACTTGTCCCGGAGATGGGAATACTGAGGTCCCAGATGGAAGGAGCTTGCTTAGACAGATATAATGAACAGGAAGGACAGGGGCTGTGGGGAGAAAAGCACCCAACAATTCAACAGAGATTCCAGGCAAGAGTGGAGTTTTACTTCATGTGGCCTTATTTCTTGCTGTATGATCTGAGCAAGTCACTTTTTACTAGTGTTATTCAGTGTCTGTTCATGCAAATAGGAGATCATTCAATAGTCAACACGTACGTGGCAGATACGCAGCATGTGCAATGCAAGGTTGTATGTAACACACTCCAAAGGGAAAGAAGAAAGTCAGAAAAGAATACACAGAGTGAGGCTGGCATGGGGTGCCCTCATTCCATCCCTTCGGCTTCTGTGAATTCAGGCAGCTGTGATGGACACCAGCTGTGCCTGCTGCCACCTCAATATCACAATTAGGGGGTCCCTGCTTTTCTGCCTCAGGCTTTTCTCAGAACCACGGGATGCCACTTGGCCTGAATGCGCAAAGAAGGTAAGCCCCTGAGAGCAAATTTTAAGTAGTGGACATTGATTGGTGAATACCGTCCAGTCTGCCTTCCCCTGGTCTGGTGGGCGTGTTCTGAAAGGTGTTTCACACATTATCTCAGGGAGTGCGTGGCAGATCTGCCTCCGCTGTTTGTTTTCTTGTTGAATTTTGAGTTCTTTATATATTTTGCATAACAGTTCTTTACCAGATGTGCTGTTTGCAAATATTTTCCCCCAGTCTAAGGCTTGTCTTCTCAATCTCTTGAGATTGTCTTTCACAGAGAAAGTTTTCAATTTTAATGAAGTCCAACTTATCCATGATTTCTTTTGCAGACTGTGCCTTTGATGTGGTACCTAAAAAGTGATCGCCATACCCAAGGCCAGTTAGGTCTTCTCCTACGTTATCTTCTGGGAGTTTTATAGTTTTGTGTTTTACGTTAGGTCTGTGATCCATTTTGAGCTCCTTTTTGTGAAGGGTATAAAGTCTGTGTCTAGCTTCATTTCTATTTTGTATGCAGATGTCCAGTTGTTCCTGCACCATTTGTTGAAAAGTCTATCTTTGTTCTATTGTATTGCCTTTGCTCCTTTTATTTCTCTATTTCTGAACTCTCCATTCTGTTCCATTGGTCCATTTGTCTCTTCTTTTGCCAATATGATACTGTCTTGTTCACTGCGGTTTTGTAGTAGTTCTTGAAGTTGCGTAGTAGAGTTCTCCAGCTTTATTCTTGTTCTCCAGTAATGAACTGGCTTTTCTGGGTCTTGCACCTTTTCACGTAAATTTTGGAATTCGTTTCTCAACATGCACAAAATAGCTTGCTGGGTTTTGATTAGGACTGTATATTTCATTTACTCCACAGGTCAAGTCATCTTGACCACATTGTCTTCTTATCAATGAATGTGCAATATTTCCCCATTTATTTAGTTCTTTGACATCTTTTATCAGAGTTGTCTTCCGCATACAGATTTTATACATGTTTTGTTAAATGGCATCAGGCTTTTATACTCTGTAAAGGTTTGTACCTTTTCAATCCAGACATTCTGATGCCATCATTTTGACTTGGGGACATTCTGACAAAGTTTGAAATCCAAGTTACTATACTTCAGAGTTTCAGATTCCAAATGAAGTTTTTAGCAGCTGCCTTCACAACATATTTACCAAGGAGATGTCAAAGTCTGGAGAGTCATCTTATAAATGGGCTGAGGAACGAAATGATGGTCAGGGATGTCTATCAAGCACATTCCTATTTTAACTTAACCACTTTGAAATGTTGATAACGACATGGCCCTTGTCAAAAGCTGTCCTGATTGGGTTACTACTGCTATCAAAATGCTAGTTGGCAGCTAGAATCAAGTCCAATGGCAAAATCCAGTGCAGTGCAAGTATTTCAGCTGATAAACCCTAGAACATATAAATATGATTCTTGGGTCCCCCATTCATGAGAACTTCATTTCCTTTTGTGCCGTGAGTCAGAAGCTGCAGTCATTTCCACCCTGGTTTCTTTTTTTTTCTCTGGTGGTGCCTGACTCTCAAGTAATCCTGGCACTATTTATGCTCATCCAGCTCATGCATTTCATACCCCCCATTTGTTTCTAGAGTGAATATTTCATGTGGATTTCTACTATCATCTTTAGTGATTCATAATCATAACCTACCAGCCAACATTTTCCATGCTTGGTTTCAGCTCCAGTGTAGAATTTTTGGAGAGCTAGTGCTCCAAGCTAGTTTTGGCTTTCCATGAAGCCAAAAAATAATCCAACAAACCCACAAACCAAAATAATAATAAATTGGTGAGTAGATGCTATAATTTAACCATGTGTTTTGTTCTGAGGAAAATCTCTTGGGTAATTTTGGAAAACAAATTCCAAAGTAATGAATTTCTAAGTGATTAAGGATTGCATTTGTATATGCAACTATTCTGTTTTACCATGATATTTCCAGTGTACTTAGGCATTTTTGCCCTGATTTTTAAGTGTAAAACCTCATAGTATTATTTACAATAAGAATGTAGTTCTATAAATTTCCTTCTATGACTGTAGTATTTTTCAACACATGAGGTTAGATTTTAGCCAAAGGTATTCATTATAGATAATCGTGTGTGGCTGGCTTTTAACATTGTAATTTTAGAGTTGCAGAGCAGTGGTTTAATGTACCTAATTCCTTTCTTATTGTTTTTGTTTGTGGATCATGTCCATTTTTGTAGTACCTCCTGCCTTCCTTTTACAGTGATCCCTCACTGTTTTAGGAAACACATCTGGAAACCTAACAAAAAGTTCCTGTTAATGGACATTTGCTATTCATAACTTGTTTTCCATGAATTCTGCAATGATGCTGTGACTTAATACGGACTAGCAGGCAGCTCACAGAATATTCTGATTCTGCAGGAATTCAGCAAAGGGATCGAGGCTCCATCTCCATGATATTCTGACACCTGTCAAAGAATGCACGAGTCAGTGAAACTAGCAATATTTTTCAAAGAAGATATTTCACCCCTCGAACAGTGGTTTTGCTGAATATGAATGCCAAAAAAATTATTTCACTTTATCAATTTTATGACAACAGCTAGATTCTAGAAGTGACTAGGTTTTGTACCTCTCTTGCCTCTTAATGAAAAACCAAGAGTTTTACAAGATTGGAAGGTAGCAGTGGCATGGGAAGGACCTCAGTTTGAAGTAAGAAGTCCCAACTTTAAATTCCATTTCTGCACCATACTAGCTGTTTGACCATGAGCAAATTGTTTAACCTACACTTCGATTTCTGTCAAATGGGTCTCTTTGGCTTTATACGACCATTGTGAAGATCAAATATCAGTTATTGTACAGTGGAATTAGTGCTGACACTAATCTTGGCACACGATTCACAGTGCAAAGCTGGCTAGCTCTGATAGCCTCTTGTGTCTTTTCTTCCCAATGAGGTTTACATCTTTTCATGAGCAGGCCCTCTGTCATCTGTCTCCTGCTGTCCCACAGCACCCAGATCACCCAGGGTTAGCATATGTCAGACAGAAGTCACATATTTCCTGAGTTTTACTAAGGCAATTCCACAAAGAGAAAGGACCCAACCAGGGGCATCGTGAGTTGTCGCCACTGTTTTGCCATTAATTTTGAATATGTTCATTTGTCACTCAAAGCCCAATTTTTCTTGTTTAGAAAACAACATTGGGTCAACTGGCTAGAGGACCCCTAAGACTTAGTCTTAATACTGTATTTACATCAGCCTGATGAGCTTTCTTTGGAAATCTCCAACCAGCTCACTTCCTGTTGCAGAAGTAGAAAGAGTTTGCTTCAAAGGAAACGTGTCTGTGAACCTTCTGGCCCTCCACTTCTTGCAGAGAACGTCAGTATCTGGATGTGACAGTTCTTCACCCTTATCTATCAAATGCTGAAGTCTGCTTTTCTTGCCAAATTAAAGGCAATTAACCAATTCTGCCTCCTTTCTACGTCAGTTATAGCCTTGCAGAAGGCAGTGGAGGAACTTGCCTCTGATCCTGTGTGAATTTCCATCCTAGCTCTCAAGAGAATACAATGGAATACAAATCAGACCTTTTCTGTTCAACTCAGAAGCTTACTGGATTTTGCCTGCTTTAAGGTTGCCATGAGGCTGTCTTCCTATAAGTATAAATCACATCCATTGAACTCTGTCTTGGGAATATGGCAAATGCTCAGTACGAAATTCCCTGTCTTTTCCATGGCCGTCTGTAGTAAAATTCTGGCAAGTTCCTCTTTCTCTCAGTCCGATCAGTTTCTTGGGTGTTCATCCTCTTGTACGATTTCTTCTTGGAAAAGCTACCCATGTATTCCTTTCCACCAGGTTCTGGTGCCCTGAGGTGGTGCACCCAGGAGATGCGGAACACATGCTGTGCAAGGGGTTCCCACTCAAACTCAATTTTTACCTGACTCAGATTTCTCTACTTCCCTACCCTTTCCTGACACCGGACATGTGCTGGAGTCCTCAGGGAAATTTTCTGAGATGTTCAGATACATCTTGAAGATCAATTATCCCTAATCAAAGTTTGATAAGGACTGACATCTGGTTCTCAGTCTTCATTCATTCAGTCAACAAATGTTACTGAGTGGCTGCAACATCTTAGGCCCTGTGAAAACATCTTCTCCCCTCTTTAATCTCTTGTTCCTCCTTCACAGTATCTCAGGTTCCTACTCTTCTCTCCCCCTAAGTGGTATCTCACCAAGTTCCCACTCACATAGTATCTTACCTTGGAGATTTCACCCTTGAAATTTTTTTTTTTTTTTTTTTATTCTAGGGTAGACATAAGAATGGGTGTTCTGGATATACTTGATGAAAAAGTTCTGGAGATGGATGGTGGTGATGGTTGTACAACAATCTGAATGGACTTAATCCCCTGAACTGTACTTTAAAAATGGCGAAAATAGTAAATTTCATGTTATGTATATTTCGCTGCAATAAAAATGTACATACTTTAAAAAAAAAAAGAATGAGTGTTTTATTTCAAAGTTTGATAAGACAAGGAGAGTTTATGTTAAGAATGGACAAAAGGGACTGGACCTTGGCACTAGGTCCCCCAGAAAGGGAGTGGACAGAGCTGAAATGGCCCAGCCGCCTTGGCTAATGGAGAAGTGTCCAGTTGTCTACAGAGAATGCCCAAGGGTCAGGGTGATTTCTGTTCTCAAACCAGATAAACCAAGACCTGGCACTCTCTGGCTCTGAAGTCCTCGCTCATAAACTTCATGCCCACCCTCCACAGCAGAGGGAGAGGAAAGTGTCCCTGAAGGTTTTCACTTTGGTAAGAATGCTAAACATGAGATCTCCGGTCTTAACAGATTTTTAAGTGTACAAAACAGCATTGTTAGGCATAGGCCCAGGGCAGTACAGAAGATCCCCAGAACTTATTAATTTTGCATAACTGGAATTTTATACCCGTTGATTCGCCAGTGCCCCTCATTCTACATGTAGACATCTCGCCACTGCACCCCCTCCACAACTACTGGCTCAGCTTTTTGCCGTCTTTCATGTTGGTCCTGCCATCGTTGAAGTCCCAAGAGCTCCAAACCCTGCTTCAAGAAAAATCTGGACACATTGAGGAAATTAGTAGACTTTCATGGTAGTAAGAGTTTACCCCAATCAGAATGCGAGCACGTGCTACGGGAGCGCAGATGAGCTCCCAAACATTTCCTACGATCAGGGCAAGATGCCCTCCTATGCACCAAAACCTAAAGTGAAAAATAGAAATCCACTGGCAAACCAAGCTGTCCCCAGGCTCCGCGGTGAACGTGGCAGGAGCACCGCCCCCGGTTCCGTCCGGGAGGTTGCGCTGCTGGTAGCAGCCTCCTAGCCTCCATTTTTCTGCAGGTGGGCAAGCTCCCTCCTCTCCAGCCAGCAGCAGGTGACAGGGTGTGTGTGTGTGTGTGGGGGGGGTGCTTCTTTCCTTGGTAACCCACTGTAACATCCAGCTGGCTGGGCCGTCACCAAGTAATATCATGAAATGCTTCTCAGCCTCAAGAATTTAATTTTCTTTACATAAAATATAGAGTTGGGTTCTCGCTCTCCTTCCCCTCTTGTTTTCCTTTTTTAGCATATATATAAAAAAGACCGAAATGGAGGAAGCCTTTGGATATGAGTCTGTGGGTGGGTGATGGAGACAAGCTGAAGCAGATCCGCTTCACCTTCTCTAGTTATCCTACCTGTTTGAAGATGGGTTTAAAGCTGCCTGGAACTGCATTTGACAAACAAAGGGACTTTGGGCTACAGTCATCTCTAAGGTGTCCCCATTTCAAGCTCCATCAAGGCAAGGCTCTGCTTTGGTCATCTCTGAATCCCCAGGGCCCAGAACAATTCTGGCACATGGTAAGTAAGCACACACTGTATATATAAAATAAGTGGGTGAAAACAAGATTTTCCAGATGCCGTGAGACATGTCTATTTTAGATTTTAGCTCCTTGCCGGCCAACACTGCTGGGTGTTCAGCGTTAACTTCCCCGTCTACCCTCCACCTGCCGCCTACCGTTCTCTTCATGTGTATAAAAGCTCTGTAGGATTGCACCTAATGCACGGAACTGGATGTCCCCCAAGTGGGGAGACAACTTGTTTAGACACAGGAAGAATTGCTTCCCCACAGTGTCCTCCTTTACAGCAAAACCAGGAGAAAATGCTGACTCAGTGGATTCCTTGCCTTTGCATTAAGAAGCCATTTAGAACCCATTTCAGTCCTTTCTTTGGTCTCATGTAAAAATACCGCTTTTCTTTCCAAGCTTTCCAAGATTAAGCAAAAAAAAAAAAAAAAAAAGAAAAAAAATCTAACCCTGACCTATATTTTCCCGGAGCTCCCAAAGAAACCCAGGTGATTTTGAAATGTATTTTTCTCCCTCGTTTTCTTAAACTGGGGCCAGAGATGAGTGGATAGTCACGAGCCAGTTTGAAACTGCTGGGAAAGATGTTAACAATACATCTTCTCATGGTTCCCTTCCCTCCTCCCCATCTGCATCTTCCAGAGAGGCTGATGCAAAGTGTGGGTCCTGCCAAGGAAGATAAGGCTGGAGGCTTTGCCTGGATGCCGGAGCGAGCCGTCAGGTGGCAGATTCACCAAGGAGCCCGCCAGCTGCTTGACTTCATTACCATGTATCATTATGTCTACGTCTTAAATTTTTTTTTTTAATCACCTGATACTATTTTTACTGGCCTGTCTGAATGTGGGGGAGAGTGGAAGGGAATTCATTTCATGTGTTGTGGAACATTATTATGGGAAAATATTAGGACAAGTCTCTACTTTCCTCCTTTGAAAAATAAGATACAAAACCAATTAAAGTTAAGTGATTACTGAAATGCATGTAATTAGTTATTAACTTACACACGTCAAACCACGACGGCAGCTTCTGCAGCAAAAACCCTGTTGGGTGTTGATACAGAAGATAATTGATATCATGGAGGTCCCTGTTCCGTCGACAATTGCTTAAAGAAGCACCTTCACAGCTCAGAGCCCCTTGGGTGGGGGTACACTTTCGTCAGCCTGCCAAGATCTGTCACATATTATCAGACAACTGATCACCGACTGCTGGCAAGTCTTAATCCATCGTTTGATCACGCATCAAGAAAAAGTGCCTTTTATGTCATACATCCTGGCCCTGAGAAAGGGCGGGGGGAGCAGAGACTCAGGCTTCTGGCTCCAGCTCATTACTTTTTTGCAAATGATAGATGGGTTCGCTAGGCAATTTAACTTTAAAATGATCTTTTCCCTCTTCTCAAATAAGCAGATAGAAGGCGTTTCGCGGCACCAGCTGAGTGGAAGAGGAGTCGGCCTGCTGGTCCTTTTGTGTCTCTATAATAGGCGCCCGTGTGTGGGCAGAGGCATGGATGGTTGGTAAATATGTATTTACTCAGTGTTACTGCAGCTACTTCTAAATAAGAGGATTTAAAGTGGACACATACAGAGAGACTAACTTGCACTCTCCAGGACATTGCCATAATCATTTTACACGTTCCTTTTAGAGCACTTACGTTTTATACATAGTCATTTGAAATGACTTCTAATTTACCAAAAAAAAAAAAAAAAAGTAGGTATTGTATAATAATACGGTAAAACCAGTTCAAAAAACAAAAATCACTACCATGAATCTTGTTGTGTTATTGTCAAAATTTTGACCTTATGCGTAGAGCAATATTCATTCTAGCTTTCTCGGAATGGGGCAAAACCTAACAATGCAGAAATTAATCCTGTTTCTAAGAGGTGGTTGCTACTTAATACCAAAAATTTCAACTTTCTGTGATTACCAAGAAAAGAAGAGCTAAAACCTCAACATTTTTGAGGGGTTTGATTCAAGTCACTAACACACACACACATATACATATACCCTGGTGATTTCTAAATAGTACTTCCAAAGTTCACAGCGTTCTTTGAGGCCAGGAAGGAAAATTCCCAACTCCCACCTCTCCCCCACTGAAAACCTCCCTGGGAGTCCTTCACGGTCGTACCTCCTCCGTGGTTTGAAGACGCAGAGACCCGCGATGCAGTCTTCGCGTGCTTAAGTAAAATAAAAGGCGCTCAGAGATATGTAATTATGTCATGTTTTCCCTGTGTCATGGCAACTGGATGAGATAAAAGATTTTTCCAAATACTAACCACCGAATTATATGGTGAACCGTAGGTGGCTGGCCTGTTGCTTTTGTCAATAAACTGAAAACACTCGGAGGCCAGGGACTGTACACCAATCCCTAGCACAGTGTGTGTCGGGCCCAAAAGGACTGCTCCAAACAATATTATTCTGGCGAGATGCAAAGGTCTGTAGCCTGGTTAACAGTGTTGTACTGATGCCAGTTTCCTGGTTTTGATCATCACACTTGTGTGAGATGTTATCCTTGAGGGGGAAGCGGAGAAAGGAGACACGGGAACCCTCTGTTCTCTTTTTGCAACTTCTAGGTGAATCCAAAATTATTTCAAAATAAAGTTGTAAAAACATATTTATTGAAAAGAGGATGAATCTCTGATCCTTTAAGCCAGCTGAAGGTGCTACCCGCTTGACGCCCTGAGGCCTGAGGACGACACCCCGCAGTCGCACGTACCATTTTCATCTTGGTTTTCTTGTACCTCCTTCCCGTTAGACCCCTTTGCCCCGTGCCCAGGTTCTGGTTCTGCCTGTGGTCCTCTGGGTGCGCTCCTTGTAGGTCATCTTTCCCAAAGTTTGGCTGTTAGCCCTCCATGAGGACTTTGGCTCAGGCTTAGCTTACCTCTTGTGTTATCTCTTTCCACCACCACGCATCATTCTCCTTGGTCTTCTAAGCACCCAGTTTCCCTTTGCCCAGATAGTGTGTGTGTGTGTGTGTGTGTGTGTGTGTGTGTGTGTGTGTGTGTGTGTTTGCAGAAGGATGTGCAGAGTGGCAATGATGAGGAGTGAGGTTAAGGTTTAGTCCATGGTAACCCACATCTCCAAAATAGCTTTCTTTTTATAAAGAATGGCTTCTTGCTGGGGAGAGACTCTACCTAGTGCATCAGATCCATCAAATTGACCTCTTCTGCTTCACCAGGTAGTTCTTCCTCCATCTCTGTCCTCCACCCTGGGCATCAAGAGCACGCTCCTTGCCATCATAAATGACAGAGAGAACGGCCTTAGACCACGTCCTGAGGCCAAACAGCACGCTCCGTGCATTTATCTCAAACTTGATACGCCATTGGGGAATGGTCTGGGAGCTTCAACGCCTTCTCCCCCACACTATTCATACAAAAGGCAGGAGACTGTAGTAGTTAACAGCACAGGCACTGGAGTTATTTTCTGTTTGTTTTTTTTTTTTTTTTAAATTTAAACTGTATGTTTTGTTGAAGTATAGTTGACTTGCAATGTTGTGTTAGTTTCAGGTACATAGCAAAGTGATTCAATTATACATATACATATATATATATATTCTTTTTCAGATTCTTTTCCATCATAGGTTATTATAAGATATTATAAATATAGTTCCTTGTGCTATACAGTAGGTCCTTGTTGTTTATCTATTTTATATATAGTAGTGTGTATCTGTTAATTCTGGATTCCTAATTTATCCCTTCTACCCACCCCTTTCCACTTTGGTAACCATAGTTTGTTTTCTACGTCTGTGAGTCTTTTTCTGGTTTGTAAATTGTTTGTATCATTTTTTAAAGATTTCAGATATAACTGATATGATATTTGTCTTTCTCTGCCTGACTTATTTCACTTAATATGATAATCTCTAGGTCCATCCAAGTTGCTGCAAATGACATTATTTCATTCTTTTTTATGGCTGAGTAGTATTCCACTGCATATATATACAACACATTTTCTTTATCCATTTGTCTGTCAATGGACATTTATTTTGCTTCTATGTCTTGCCTGTTGTAAACAGTGCTGCTGTGAACAGTGGAGTGCATGTGTATTTTTGAGTTAGAGTTTCGTTTGGATATATGCCCAGAAATGGGATTGCTAGAGGGGTCATATTGTTTTGAATACAGCTCTGTTTATTAGCTATGTGACTGAACAAGTTCCTTCATCTCTCTGTACCTTGGTATTCATCATCTGTAAAATGGGAATGATGGTTGTGCCTAACTCATAGGGATCTTGTGAGAATTATGAGGGTTAGGACTTTGAGAAACACTAGGCTTGCCCACAGTCAGCACTCAGTGACCATAATTCCTCTTCTCTCATGCCTATTCCGCTTCTTTTCCCTGGATGCCCCTCTGCTGCCTCCTAACAGTTCAGTATGGTGAACTTTTTTTTTTTTTTAAATAAGCATTTTGGAAAAAAATTTTAGGGGGGAGTATTTTTCTAAACTTCTGGAAATAGTAGAAGGTTATCAATGGAATCTCAGAAAAAAAGTTTGGAAGTTAATTGATATCAAAGAAGAAATTTGATATAGAGTTTAAATTCCTGAAGCTACTGATCAGATCACTGTTTGGACGAGGGCTATGGTGGAGACGCGGGTGAACTCTGTGGAGACACAGCCATAAACTTGGAACTTCTTGGGCTGGCTTCCTCCTTAAAACTTACAGTGCTCTGACGTGGGGGAGGCTGGGCTGGGTTTGGATTAAGCTAGACGTCACACTGCTGAGAAAGATAGGCTTAGAAGTTTCAGTGAATACATCCTTTTCTTTTTTTTTTTTAAAGCAAAAACAAGCTGAATGTTGACACTGGCTGACCCTAGATCCCACGTTTTAAATGTGGTGTTTAGGGCCACAAAAGAGTGTGGTGTGGCCATGTCTGAAGAGTGGAGTTGTGTTTTCAAAAGTCACTCTGTTTTCCTGATATTTTCAGGGGTGAGTACTTTCTCCCAACACTTGAACTAATGGCCTCCCAATCCCAGACGAATGGCGTCCGTCCAATCCATCCCACCCTTTCCAATCAGCCACACAAAGTCATGAAAACGTGTGACCTGGTCCTCTCTCATTAGCGCCAGAGATGAAGATTAAAAATCATCCTTTGGTAGCATTGATTGAGTTTGCACGATCTGCTTTGCAAGAAGCGTTTAGAACAAACAATGAGTTATGGCGAAAACCAATGTGAGCGAGCCATAGCCTCAAATTAGAAGAGATCAAATTAAATTTTCATGTATCATAAATGAAATATCCGCGAGGGACTTCTCAGATGACCTTCAGGTTCGGAAAAAATTCAGGATGAAAACCTCCAACCTGAAAGAGATGAATTCAGGGCTAGATGACACACATTTCAGGTGCTGCGGAAGAAAAGGCCCGGCCAGGCACAGCAAACAAACGTAACTAGTTTTGGAGAAAAGCAATTGACAGTAAAATTCTAATTTTACTCCAGTTCCCAGAACAGATGTACAGCCGAGTCCGTGGACTGCAATACTTAACTGCAGCTACTCAGCTGTGACCTTCAGCCCCAGGCTCACAGCAATAAAATTTTCATGCAACCATATGGAAGAATATTTTAATAGAGATTTACTGTCAGTAACTGTCCCAAAGGAGCAAATAAGGAAGCTGTAACATATTGCGTACAGTAAGTCAAGGGGACTTCAATGGAAAAACGAAACCTCCCGGAGGCAAGCATCTTTAAAATTACAGGCAACACTTTGCACAAATATGTGTACAAAGGACTAGATATGCACTCAGTTAAGTAGCTCAAAATGGTTTCGATTTGCAGATATATTTATTTAGAATTTATTTATTGGATTTTGTAAGTGGCAAGCAGTTACCTGTCAGGGCTGAATGCCAATGGATCTCCCTTCCCTGGGGCAAAACGGAAGTGAGGGAGGGGTGATCGTAACTGAAAATCTTAACCAGGGAATGTGGCAGGCAGCATAAATTGCACCCTCTCGATAGCCAGGTTTCCTTCAATTCAGGGGGAGGCATTAACCACGGGGACAAAATAGTCCCTTAGCCAGTATATCAAGAGAACTGGATGAGTTAGTGGAAGGGGGAAAAATTCAGCTTAAAGGATAATTGGGGAGATATGTTGATTAAAAATCCCAGTGGGGCAGAATGCATTCAGAGTACCCCCAGGAAGGTTAGTTAGGTTCTCCCCAACATTGTTTTGCATGTAAAAATGCCTCCTGTTTTGCAGGAAGCTATAAAATACGTATCTTTGTCTAAATGGGTCTTGGGCTGGTTGGAATCAGTAAACTAGATCTCAAGTTCACCTGCTCCTGACCCTGTGTTTATTTGGGGACACAAGCCCCTGGCACAGGGTCACGGGTGAGCTGAAGGAGGGCTGGTGTCTGAGCGTGTCCCCTACCCAGCTCCACACTTCCATTCTCCTGGTTACCATCACTACTCCCATCCCTTGCTCGGCTGCCGCCCTTGCTGTTAAGAGCATTTCAGCTTCACATATTTGTTTCCTGGGGGCAAACAAACAGCCATCTCTCCCCCTCCCCTCCACTGATGGAAACTCAAATGTGAGGGGCAGTAATTCAGAGATAAATAGACCGAACACTGCCCATGACAGTTCTATTTTACGGCAGAGAGAAGACCTAAAGCCTGAAAAACTCATGTGTAGAGAGACACAGCATGAATGCCTCATCCACGGCACGTAACGAAGGAAGACGTCTTGACCTCAGACCAAAAATCGAAGTATCCAAGTGCCCATGAACAGGGGACTCGAGTGATAAATCTTTATGCTTTGCTAACGTGCCCGTGGGTTGTCACATTTGACAGAGAGTCATAATAGTAGAAGAATGGTCGGATCTGCTAAAGGGATCTTAAGTATCCCATCCTTCTGTTGAAGGGGTCCCAATTACTGCAAAACACAGGTAACGTGCACCCACAAAACAGGGTGTGCACACACAGGTTAGGTTACACACTAAAAGTGGATTATCTTGACTAATCAGAACCTGGCTGGAAATTGTAATACAATAAGAAAAACGCTTGAGATGTTAGTTCATGAAATTAGATTAACGCAGAAATCGTGTTACATGGTCAGCGACGAGTCCGTTACCCACCAAGCTTTCCTAGTGTTTCATCGAATGTCCTTTTTTCACAGTTGAATATTATATTCCCCCAGCCCTTTAACTGGACTGTATTTCCCATCGAAATTGAAGTTGAAAGTAAAAGGGCTATTCAAAAAAGTGTTTGTTTGGGGACATGAAAGTATGCTTGATACGTGTAGTTTGTTCCTTTGAGAGAAAGGCTCTTTGGGGTAAAACTGCAGAGTCTTTGCATTATTTGGCCATGACCACGTTTAGAAACATTCTTTTTGTCTTTATAAGGAATAGAATGGGCATGTAAAGACGATTCTCGTCTGTGTTTAATTTTGTGAATTTACCAAGAAGGGTGAGTCATGTCTTACTTTTCTGATCCCATCTCTAAAACAAGTGATGTCAGAATGCTCACTCACGAAAGGCATTTCCCCTCCATCACGTCAAGGTTCGGTGACCTCGGCTAGCTCTGTACCCAGAGCAACCTGGCCAGTCCAGCTGGTCCCTCTGCTCTTCAACCCACTCTGTTCTGGCACATTGGTTTCCTCTCTGTCCTCCGCAGGGTCTATATTCCATTGCTCACACCCTGGAGACACGCGACTGCAGAATAGAATTGTTTTCCTTCCTTCAAACCTCTCCAGACTGTCACTGTCTTTCAAGACTCAGTTCAGAGCTCCGGGTACCCCAACAACCCTACGCAACCATTCTAGACCCATCATCAAATGCTAAATAAAGGTCAAGTCATTTTCCACTGAGCATTTAATACATTCTGAGACCATTAAGAATTGTTTAATAAATACCCATTGATAATTGATGGGTTGATCTTTGATCTTCTTCTCTTTCTTTTCACCACTTTGCCACGTACTTGGACTTCCCCAGAGAACAGCAAAGAATGTGTTCTGAAGAAATTTTGTATTCTTATTCCTTCCACGGGGAGCAGGCTGGAAAGTAGTCATTCTTTAATGCAATTTCCCTCCACCTGTAGACGTCATTTTACAAGCTACAAATGATGTGAGCAAAATGTAACAATACACCGACCGACCCAACAAAATCTCCCAAATTAAAAGCAATATACAGCTGGAATGAGTAAAATAATTTGCTAATTAGAAAAGTATTCATGATATAGAGTAAGCTCCTCACAGCTGGAAGTTATCAAACAGATCTAACTCAAGAATCTGGGAGAAATGATTTTTATAAAGGATCGGAGGTTAGGTTCAATAATTTCAGGATCTTTTCCAAATCTGAGATTCTATGATAACTGTCCGAATTTAACCAACTGAAAATGACTTTATTCATTCTATGAGGTGGGTTTTTTATATTCCAAATATTTAAAAATTACAGTCAGAGTTAGGAAATTAATTTGAAAGAAATGTGAAAATAACTGGGCCTTAATTGATTGACTAAAGTCAAAAGAATGTTTTTTCAGAGTGGTTTGGGTGGCCATGAAGCGCTTTGGAATCACTCTTGTTCTTAGAAAGTGCATCTACAATTTGATTAACCTGTACATGTAAATGGGATGGTCACTGTGCACATTTTAATAAACCAATATTTATGTGCCCATCGGTCTTGTCCATTTTCTGGTCTGTGATTTGTTAACCTTGGGTACATGAAGGGAAGCAATGGATGTATTGCCCCCTTGGGCATCTGAGGGAGCTGTGCCACTGCTGTGGTTGCCTGTCAAGGTTAGAAACTAGGTCGTGTCTTTGCATGGTCATAGTTCCAGATACATGGAACCGATATTTTGCAAGTGGGCACCAATGCAGACACACCAGCCACAGCCTAGTTAATACCTGTAACATCGTTTATTACCTCGATTTTCTTGGCTGCTAAACATCTCGAGAGACACCTCTGAAGACAGAGTCCATGATGCAGAATTCTTGGACACCAGATGCTTGGGGTAAGTAAACCAAACATCTGATGACCATAATTTTTTTTTTCATTTTCATATAATCTTTTGATAGATGTTCAGAGAAACCACAGAATTTTGTCTTTTCATTATTTGAGTCTCAGCATGGTCAGGCTATGAAGAGATTTTGAGGTGGAGGCTGACAGCAGACTCAGCTGAAAACAGTGCAGTTGTGTACAGATGCCACTCATACATACGTGAGACTTGGTAAAACTTTATTAATCTGTAACAATGTAGGCAAGTTTTAATTATAGAATCCTTATAAATTAATGTAGTGCTGCTCCTTTCAAGTGAATAGTTTTTTTCTAGTGAATAGAATGTTTTCTACTTTATGAATGTCTTCTAAGCAGGCGTATGTGTTATTTACAAACAAATAGGTGCTTTGATGAATGTGTTTGATGAATTTATTCACTAAGGTCTTGGAATTATTTTTGCTCTTCTAATTGGGGAAGCAAACTTTTCCCCCTCAGGGGAAAAAAAAAAAGCCTGCTTTCCCTGAAAAAACACACAATGTTTGAATTAGCAGTGTCTGAATCAAAACTTTTTATAGATTAAGAAATGCTATAAACCCAGAGGTATATTGTGATTAAAGTGAGTGTGTTTGGTAAAAATCATTCTGATTCCTCCAGACTGAGTAACATATATCTACTTAATTAGTTAGGCTAAAGTTTCCTGACTCACAGTTCAACAATGAGTTTTTTGTGAACTTGTTGAGTATTTTGACCCATTATTTTTTAGCCAGGATCATACCTAAACATCCAAAGCTGCAGCAGAGAGCAGAGAACTGGATGGTAAGCCAGAGATGGTGGTTCTGAGGCCACAAGTGGATTTCTGTTTGGACATTAAGAAGTAATGATATCAAGAACTACAAGCCAAACTACCCCGCTTGTCTACAGCGAGGGGGACTCCAGCCGTAAGTATGAAAAATCCTTGGCCTCTCTTGGAGTAAGAGTTTTGGATCAGTCCAGTATTGTTATTCACATCCTTGATGTAATTATAATTATTTGACATAATTATATGAACTAAAGTCACTCATGCACAACTCCCTTGTGTGTGGGAAGCACAGAGTAAAACCAAACATGACATAGTTGATCTGTTGTATGGTTTTAGTTCTTCTCCATACCTTCTCAGCGTTAGCTGCCTGAATCTGGGTCAGTGTGACGGAACGTCATTCCAGAGGCTGGGAAGAAGCACTGAGATAAACTGACAAGGTCATGATGAGGTATGAAGGGTCCTGGCACATTTCAGGGTGAAATTGATCTTAACAAGACCTCCCCTGCACCCTCCCCACCTCTACCATTTCACAACCTATATTCCCAGAACATGAGTATCAAGATTTCATTTGCCTTGGAGCCCTTCCAGAAATTAACAGCGTTAAGAAGGACCATTCTATTAAGTCAGGATGGTGTCCAATAAAAGCAATGAATGATTGGAAAATGGACTGTTTTAATGCTGCTCAGTAAAACCATCGTGAATGTTCTTAATTATGCAATTCCATCCTTCCTGTGTAATTGGCTTTTTTTTTCTCTCTCATGGTATAGAATAAACTGAACTGGGAGTCAGAGCCTTTTTAATATTGTTATATTTGACTAGTATTTGTAGATGATGAGATGAAATATTTAAGTGTGTAGAATGATTTGGACTTCCCTAGACAAGCAAAGAGCATGAAGTTTCATAGGACTGGCAAGAACAAAAAAATAATTGTACCCTTCAGAGATAGTCAAACTGTTTGCAAGACCAGAGCACTCCATTTTTTACCTTATTTTATTATTTTTTTAATTGAAGCACAGTTAATTTACAATATTGTGTTAATTTTAAGTGTACAGCAAAATGTTTCTTATATATGCATAGATATTCTTTTTCAGATTCTTTTCCATTATGGATTATTACAAGGTATTGAATATAGTTCCCTGTAATATACAGTAGGTCCTTGTTGTTTATCTATTTTATATTCAGTAGTGTGTATCTGTTAATTTCAAATTCCTAATAACCTCCCCCCCTTTCCCCTTTGGTAACCGTAAGTTTGTTTTCTGTGTCTGTAAGTCTATTTTTGTTTTGCAAATAAGTTTGTTTGTATCATTAAAAAAAAGTTCCACATATAAGTGATACCATATATTTGTCTTTCTCTGTCTGACTTGACTTAGTATGATAATCTCTAGAATAGAGACATAGAATAGAAAACAGCCAACTTCTGTTTGCAAGAATAGAGCACTCCATTTTAAATGTTTATTCCTTTGGTTCTGAGTAGTTATTGAAGAACATAAGTCAAAATTCAAAAGGTACAAAAGGGTGTATAGTGAAAAATCTCCCTCCTTCCTGGCATTCGAAGCAACTAATGTTATCAAATGTGTGTGGAGCTCTCAGAGGTATTTTATGCATATTCAGGCAAATACGTGTAAACCTCATCTGTTTTTCTATTTGCAAGCATGGCAGCGTTCTCTACTGGGATTCTATACCTGAGCACTCAGTTCAGGTACTGGGGATACAGGTGAGCAAAACCTAGCCCTGTTGGGAAGTTTACCTTTCCATGGTGGGAAGCAGGCAAAAAGCAAAAAAAAAAAAAGAACAAAATAGTTGCAGATCGTGAGTGTTTGCTCTGACTCCCCCACAGAACACATATGCGGAGACATGGGAGTTGACACAGAATTCATGAACATGCTGACCTTCCATTGTAATTTGGTGACCCCAAATTTCAGATGCATGCTCAGTCCTGCCTGACAATGTTTGAAACCACTGTGCAACGTTCATCTGACGTGGCAAAAGCTGTAGATACAAGAGGCCCACAGAGAGTCACACCCAGATATGATGTTTAATGGAATGTCTACAAAGAGTCTGGGGCCATGATGTAGACAGCTGCTTCTCATCTGTACTCACTGTTCTGATTATATTTTAGTCATTCTGCAAAGCCAGCAAGTTGGGTACAGAGAACTAGACTGTTCTCTTATTGTGGTCAGTATGCCAAGAAAATTGGAACGGCAAGGAGAGGACGGATTGCTAAAATAAGAACTCTGAAGGGCAGAGAGAAATAATTAGGAATTTGGGATTAACATATACACGCTACTATATAAAAAAATAGACAAATGACAAAGATCTACTGTGTTGCACAGGGAACTATATTCAAGATCTTATAATAACCTATAATAGAAAAGAAGCTGAAAAAGAATATATACATATATGTATAATTGAGTCACTTTGCGGTACACTTGAAACTAACACAACATTGTAAATCAGCTATACGTCCATAAAAACAAACAAACAAACAAATAAATAAACAAATAAATAAATAAATACAAACTCTGAAGGACACTTGGCATGACAGTAAAATCTGTAGAAATTCACTGACCAATGATTTAAACTGGATACATAGATTAAAAAGTTTAAAAAAAAATCTGTGCACATTCAGATATTTGCAAAAATCCTAACTTTTGTCATCAGCTGTCTCATTTACTATCACTGGCCACTGGATTAACTTTTTCAACTTTCTTCCAGGTGTATGATGTGATGTAGAACTATCCCAAGATAGCTACTTGTAGTTTTCTTACAAGTGTGCAAAGATGTCTATTTCCATTTCTCTAATATAATTGAGGGGTTTTCCAGGTAGCTTAGATATGTTGATTACTTCTAAGACTGACAAAATACATACCAACTGAGGTGTGGATTTATGCCAAATGCTGAAACCATCTTAAAAGTAATTCACTCTTTGATGGTGCAGAAATGACCTTAGATCTCTGTTGGAATTCTGTCCTCATTATGGACATCAATTATCATCAGATTGTAAAATAGATGGAAAGGGGTAAGGGGATTGGGTACATTTTCTCCCCCTTCTTCCCACCACACAATGTGTGCAGGAGGTTGTCATTTTTAAGGATTCTCACAGCAACTTATATCTTTCTGTTTCTCATACTGGATGGACGGAGGAAAGAGTCCGTTCCCTCCTCGTGTGTCAGAGTCTATTCTGGCTGCTATAACAAAATGCCACAAACAGAGGAGCTTTGCAAACCACAGAAGTTTCTTTCTTTCAGTTCTGGCGGCTGAGAAGTAAAAGATCATGGCGCCGACAGACTGGGTGTCTGTTGAGGACCCGCTTTCTGGTTCAAGCTGGCACCTTCTTTTTGTGCCTTTGCTAGATTGGAAGGAGCTAGAGAACTCTCTGGAGCCTTTTTAATAAGACATCAATCCTATTCATGAGGTCTCCACTCTTATGATGTGAGCACCTCCCAAAGACCCCACGTCCAAATACTATCATCTTTAGGGGAGCACAAACATTCAGACCATAGCATTCCACCATGCCAATCAATTATTTGTGCTTTCTAGTTGTTTAAATCTCAGATATATGGGGTTCCCCACCTTTGGCCTCCTCTGAAATACTATTGAAGTTGCTTGCTCTGATTCCAAATGATACTCCTATTAGACCTTCCTCAGTTGACTCCACCTTGGATGTGGGCCCTTTCAGGTAAAAGCAAGTGGACTTTTATGTCATGTCACTTTTACATCTATTATTAGATACCCCCATCAGAAATCTAAATGGAGAGTGACAGCTCCAACAATTGTACAGATGGAGACATGGAAGCACCAATACATTAGATTAGATCTACCCAAGGCTGCTCAGAGCTGGAGGAATAAAAACCACCTGCAGCCCCTGACACTGACTTCGAGTTCCTTCCACAGGATCCGATGGTCTTCCGGGAGCTGGGCTGGAAAGTGAACTCCTAGAGAACTTGAATTCCCCGATGATGTGATGAAATGCCTGTGGATTCCATCTTCATGCCAGAGTCCCAGTTCTCTGTAAAAGAGGCAGTGAAGGGTGGAAACTTTGAGGGTTAGTCACTTTCCTCTTCTCCTGGATGCTGCTTCTCCTGAGAATGTAATAGGGAAGAACAAATCTGACTCCATCTTAGATCTGTTCCTTTAACTCTAACCCTGTGCTGTTGCCTGTGCTGAGTCACGCTGGTTCTGCACCTTTTGTAAAAGAATGTTGCCTACAGCCCGAAACAGACAGGACAGCCCGTTCTCAAGGCTCTGACCTTCAAAGGTATAACACTTTTCCATTCATATAGAGATAAAAAGTTGCAAAACAGAGAGTAACATTTGTCTTGTTGGAGGTTTACAGGAACATCATGACCTGACCTAACGGACCTAACAAAGGATTCTGACACCAAGAAGTTGGCAACAAGCACCCACACGTCCTGCCCTTTGTAGCAACAAGGAGCCTGAATGCTGACTTGGGTAGGGTGCTTCTCCAGGACGTTAGTCTGCCATCCTCTCAGTCTGCTGGCTTTCCTAATAAAGTCGCTATTCCTTGCCCCAACACCTCGTCTCCCAATTTATTAGCCTGTTGTGTGGCGAGCAGAACGAGTTTGGACTTGGTAACAAGAAGGGGATCTCCTCTCCTGGGATCCTCTTCCTCCGTCAGGGCCTAAGATGGGGGGTGGGGTGTACTCAAGAGCAGCACTGGAGCTGACCTTGCGTCTGTGTTTCTCTGTGGGGTGAACTGGGTTACTGGCATCCCAGGCCACGTTCTGATTCCCCCGTGTGACAGCAGCAGGTTCTTCTCCCCACCGCCACTCAATGGAGCTGGCCTGAGACCAATTCCAAAATTAAACATTCGTTTGCCAAACACGCGCAGCTGTAATCGGCCTGCTGCTGGTTTGCTGTGTAGCATGCCACCTGCTAACTCCCTTTCCAGAGAAAAAGAGCTGGGAGAGGAGTTTACTGAGGACAAAGTTCAGAAAACAAGTTGAGATCTCTTTCCATCTCTATGCTACCTTCTGCCAGAGTCTCCGGTTTGCCCCCAAAAGGGCACTGCAAATTTGCTTATGGTTTGGCTATCCATTGGAGCAGAGAAACTGCTTTATGTTTTCCAAATGACAGAAAGTGATATATCAGTTTCTTTTCAAAGCCTTTGGGGTTTTTTTGTTGTTGTTTTGTTTTTGTTTTTGGCTAGGGGTAGGGATTTGTTTAAAGAAGATGGGGTCAAACCATCCTTGTTATGACAGTTATCTGGGTGACAAAGGAACAGACTTGCTGTCATTCAGGATGATAAATGTTAGATGAGAAATAAACCGTCCCCTAATTTTGCTGCCTGAAGGTGGAGAAAGGAAAGCCTAAATGTGGTTGAAGTTGGACAGAACCCAAAAATCTAGAGATACTTCTGAAAAGTTTTCTTACAGCTTTGGCAGTACTTTTCAACTTGCCTGAGGCCATTTCCTCTGATCTTATAATGTATTGTTTTCTAAGAGAAATTTCATAAAAGAAATCTTTTTTAATAGCCCAACTGAAGTTAGTGTGATGAAAACAATAAAAATTCTTGTTTCATGTGATTTTTTTTTTTTCTCCACTTCTAGGACAACCAGGGGAATAAGATCACAAAATGGACAGCAGCCCAGAGCTTATGATTGCCAAGGTCAAGTGACCTTTAAAGGTCCAGAGGTTCAAAATCATCACACCAAGGTTTAAAGCCAGGACACTTGCTTCGGTGGGGTCCTTCTGGAGTGGAATCTCCATCTAGTTGGAGGGGCAACTTTGTGCCATCCAGCATGTGTTTACATATTTTTAAAGCTTACAATATCTATCCCACTTCCTTTTTCTGTCTTCAGATGCTACACTTTTTTCTTCACTGTTGTCTCCAGGTTCTAGAGTGTCCATGGTTTGCTTTGTTCAGTAGATGATTATTTTTTGGTGGGGAGAAAAATGAATAAAAGCCAAGAGGAAGATTGAGAGATAAAAATCTGGGCAGAAAAAAATGGATTTTTATATATAATCTTTAATATTTTATGACTTAAATGAAGAATAAAGACTATTGTCAGAAACTACTATATCTAAAATAGATAAACAACAAAGTCCTACTGTATAACACAATACAATTCAATATCTTATAACCTACTATGAAAAAGAATGTGTATATATGTATATAACTGAATCACTATGTCGTACACAGAAATTGACACAATATTGTAAATTGACTACATTTCAATAATAAAGGACTATTGTCAGAATTCTAAAATTTCTGTTTTGAAGCCACCCCTTCTGGACAGACAGCAGGGTATTGATTTTTTTTTTTCAGCTTTGTGCACATGGAGCAGAATGAATTAGTAGGGGATGATCTTGTATAGTTCCCTGACCAAACTCCCTGGGACACTGAGTCCTTCGTGTTTAGAGGGATCTCTTTATAAATTGACAGCCACTACTAGCTAAATGATTAGAAGGAGAGGAGAAATCTCTAGTCTCCTTAGGTCAGCTGGATACACTGTAGCAGAATAATTGGGTGATTATTATTCTTTCAGGGTTTTATTACTATTATCCCTTCAGGATAGTGTTACTAGCATAAGGCTTCCTATCTTTCCAGGATGTGCACCAGGCTAGTTGGACTTTTCTCTACACCACAGCTTAAGACCCTTCTAGAACTCCGATTCTTAAGTCCCTTATTTAACCTGCAAGTGCTCTTTGGGCTCTAACTTATCCTCCCAGGCTCATTTTTGACTAAGGCTCCCAGACATTCCCCATCCACAAGAGATGACTTGTCATTTCCAAAATACATCCCGGGTTCTCTTGCCCAATTGTCTCTCTCCACCACTTCCTTTTTCTGCTGGGCACGCTATTCTCCAACCAGCCCCTTTACTGGTAAAATTCTGATCTATTGTTGAGATGAAATGTTACCTTTTCCTTTTTAATTGAGATATCATTGACATATAATAATGTGTTAGTTTTAGGTGTACACCATAATGATGTGATGTATGAATATTTATTTCAAATTTTTAACTCATAAAACAACCTGCAGTCCTTTCGAATGGACATAACCCCTTGTTTTTGGTGTCACTGAGCCTTCCATGGCGCTCATGCTATCGCGGGATGTTAGGCTGCAGCTAGCGACGTGCATGGTTATCTTCTCTTGCTAAGCAGGTGGCTCCCTGAGAGAAGGCTCCGGAGAGACCTCACTCACCTTGTATCTCCCACTCTTCCTACCACCAAGCCCGCCATGCCACACACACTCCACATGTTTGTTAAAATTAAATTGAAAGTGATAAAAAAAAAAACATTGTTAATGATCAGGTAGGTCTATTAAAAGAGCATAATACAGAAATATACTAAAAGGAGAATAGGATATAAAAAACAGCAAGACCCTTGGGAGACTCAAGAGACACAGAAAGCAACTCTCCCAAGAGAGAGCAGGAAAAAAAAAAAAAAAAAAGAAGAAAACAAAAAGAGGAAGAAAATGATGAGTTTAAAAAAAAGTAAAGTGAGTTTCTCTAGCTTTTCAATAGGCTTGGCCATGATTTTTTGATGGGGAATTACAGGCTGGACTCTAGGTGAGAAGGACTCACATCCTCTGCCATGAAAAGAGGATGGTCCATAGAACCAGCAGGAGGTATAAACACCCCGGCTCTCAGCTGGTGACGGTGAGGTTGCCAACCACAGGTGGTGGGCTTCTCATGGAAAGGAAACGGCAAAGCATGAATGGGAGCAGGCAACAGCACCTCCCTAGGCTTTTCAAGTACGTTAAGTAAGTAGCTTTATAGACTGAGATGGGCCAGGAATGTTCAGGCATCAGCTGTATACTATATATAAATATTTATGGAACCACAAATGCAGCGGGGGTAGAAACAGTGAAGAAGATGGACACTTCTGCTGGGTACATTTGCCCCGTAATATTTTGTACTAATCAAACATCCTATTATAGACTTATGGTAAGAAAATTATATTTCAGATATTCCCAAGAGTGCCAGGAAAGAAAATATGCCACCAGTCAGAATTCTGCAAAATTAATCACTTAGGGAAATTAATGAAACTGTGCTTGAATGAAAGTATTACATATAAAAAAACAAATCTACAACTCCTGCCCCAGTCTTTGAAAATTAGGTCTGTATTTGAACATCTTTCTGGGACGTACAGCTGGGGGTGGGGGTAAGTGAGTTCTACCACCAAAGTTGAGTGGCTTCAAAAGTCTTCCACGGAGGGGTTGGGACGGGGCACCAGAGCCTTCGACCAGGTGGTCTATGTCTTGAGCCTGAGGAAGAAAGACAAGCCACGGTCGGCTGTTTTCCACACTGTGATTTATTCCTTCATCTACAGGAGTCCCAGCACAGGACCTGACCGATAGCAGGTACACAATAAATATTGACTGTGTTCATGAATAAGTGGCAGCCATTTAATTGAGAGCGCAGGAATGTGAAGTCTATAAATGCGCACCGTTGTTGGGCGTGGTTATGGGCTGTCTGTCCTCAGGTGAGAAACCCATAGGTCTTTAGCACCTGAATACTGTGGGAAGGAGAGATTCCTGCTTTCAGAATTTATATTTCAGAGCCTTATTGCTCAAAGTGAGCCAAGGTTAGGACATCGCAGGAGAATTAATCACCATATGCTCAAAAATCGGAGCGGGGAATGGGGAAGACATTTTGGATGCACATGGATATAAAGTAGAGTAAAATGCAAAATTCATGAGAAAATCAAACCTGAGACCTCAGGGAAATCTGACTTGTCTGTAAACCCCCAACTTTTGCATTCAGAGTGCCTTTAAGGAGCATCTACTGGAAACTCATGAAAGAGGTCTACTCGGGCATATAATCCATGCTGGGAGGGCAGCAGGCTTTGTTTTCTAGGCTCGTGGGTCTTTTGGAGAAATTGCCCTTTTTCCAGATCACCAGAACCCTTCAAATCTTCTCAAGTTCTCATCTTCTGTCATTCTCACTTCCGCCCAACCAATGCACAGAGGGAGGAAGGCAAAATTTGGAGGGTATTATCTGGATGTTTCAAACCTCAACCACACGGATCAGAATAATCCTGGCAGAACTGCCTTTTTGCACTTAGAATCAAGACAAATGCCTATGATGAGGTGATACATTTTGGAGACAGAAGACATTCAAAAGAAAACACTAGTTTCCTTGTATTTAGCAAGTATCTCCTGGGTGGATCTTTGTGCATCTCAAGCCTTCAGGCACCACACCCTCCAAGCCTTTTTTCCCTTTTATTCTACCTGAGACATAACTGTGTTAGTTCAACCTACACTTCCGTGTTTCTAAAGCGTTTCCGATACTGCTCCAGGACGAACGGATACAAAAACGCATAAAATTATCCCTGCCAAATGGCAACTTCCATTTTAACTGGGTGACGGTTATATTCTCAAATGATTTCAACATAGTAAGCCCTGAGGTAAAGGTATGAACCTGGTGTTATTTCTTTACTGTTGAGGCTACAAACTTCTGCCTCTAGATCGGTGGCGTTAGATGTTTTCTTCCCTGTGTTTCTTTTCTCCCTAGGTGCTTTTAAACTCCCTAAAGGCGGTGCCCATGTGGTTGCAACTTCCCCATTTCTCTTCCAGATGACATTCTCAATAAATGCTGATTGAAATGGTTCTAGACCCACTGTTGACAACGCAGTCACTTCCTTATTGGCTTTTTATACAGTTCTCACAGTTTAGACCTTGGATTCACTAGAAGAAAGAAAAGGAGACTCCAAATTCAGATTGGCTAGCAGATTTGTCATTTGGCATCATCTGAAAGACCAGAATGATCTTTTGAGTTCCACGGGGACTTAATTGAGGCGTTCTGTTGACTGTTCATTACCACGGGGTTGTTCAAGTGGCAAGGAGCATGTATAGTGTTTAATGTGATCTTAAACATTACTCTGTACGGTAAACCAGAAGGGGGGCACCAGCGTTAGAGCTGCTGTTTAATGATGTATGAAAGAGCTGCGTGGAAAAGCGCACCATTAAGAAAAGCTGAAACCAGCGCCAAACAATGACCCGATGATATCATTGAGAACTTCGTGGCCAAAGCCACGTCTCCTGATTTGGAAAGTGATGGGTGTCAAGGGCCCTTGCAGAGTGAAGAAACTAAGGTGAATCCAGGAAGCAGAGGAGCGGAGGCATGTTGGGTTGGAAAAGGAAGTGATTGGATGAGACGGGGCTTGTGCGCGCATGCGTCCATGAAGTCTCTTGCCATCCAGTCCGGTCCCGGCTCTTTTTCAAATCTCCTTTCTTATTAATCCAAAAAAGCAAGCCCACAAACTTAAAGAACAAACCGAGACCCTGGTCAACAAAAATAATCTGTATTATTTTAAATGGCATATGGTAAGCAATCTTGGTTCCTTCAAAGAGATGCCCAAAGCAAAACTACTATTACTATTAGTTTTCTGCTTTTACAAACACAGGCTGGTGATTGCACTCATATCTTTGGCTCAAAAATGCTTCCTGCAACGTGAGACAGCAGATTTATCTATATGGTTCTAATAGGTGGCTTATAAACAGCTGTAAGTTTAGAAACTACAATGGATTTCATGTCCTCCCAAGACGATTTGACTGGTCTTAAAAAAAAAAAAAAAAAAAGAAAAAGAAAACTGTTAAAGAATTATCAAGTCTGCATCCGCTTGTTTAGTGGAAGGAGAGTTCCAAGGTCTGTCCCTTCATAATTTCTGTCTATTGAGTGTGCTTACTCTTTGCTGAATTATAGTCTCATGGATCGCCAATTATAAGTACTTCCTGATAGGGCAGGAGTGTAAGTCCATAACAGGATATTCTCCAGATTTTACCTGAACATCTCTTAGACTCTTTCTGCTGCTTTGTATAGATTCAGCCAGTCAATTGAATTGAACCCAGCAAGGAAACATGTTTCCTCATCTTGAAACGCTGAGAACAGGGTTGGTGAGACTCCACATAGAATGATGTTTAGAAAGATATGGCAAGAAAGTAAATGTTTTCTTCTCTTTTCTTTTTCCAAGTGAGTTATACTTAAGAGAAATATATTGGCTTGGAAGGTAGGAGATCTAACTTTACTTTGAGTCTGTCAGGGAAGGTACAGGATGTGAAGTTGGCACTAGATCTGAAGGAGCCGATTTTAAAGGCAGAGAGGGAAACAGAAGGGGGTGCTGGGTGAGGATAAGCCTGAGCAAGTGAGCAGAGGGAGGGGAGCTCCAGATGGGTTCTGGAAACAGGAAACCTACACAAACCAGATTGCCTGGAGCAGATGCTATGTGCGCGTTGCAGGCTTGTTTACCACAGAGGGAGGCATAGGTTAGGGCATGATGTATCAGGCTAAGGAGTTAGCATTTTACCCGAAGTCCAAGCTATGGTCTATTGCTAAGGTATTTCAAGACGGCATTGGTGAATAACAATGGAGTGTTTATAATTTTTCACCCCAGAGTTTGAAAATTGGCCCCTATTTCAAATATTTCTCCTTTAGGCAGATGGAACATTTGAATCTTTACACTTTTTGTCACTGTTTATACAGAGTGCATTATTTATTATTTATTTATGTATTTATTTATTTTATTAGGTTGATTTTTAAATATAGTCCTACTATATACTAAGTCTGGTCAAATCTGTTGGTAGAGATGGATAAGTCAGTGCTTCTGGGATGAGGAAATTTATTTGGAGGTGGGAAGAAATCTCAAGAGGAAAAGGACTTGGGTATTACTGAGTTTATTTTCCATTTTTCTTTTCTATTTTGTATTTTTTTTTTAATTTTTTTTTTTATTGAAGTATGGTCAGTTTGCAACGTTGTGTCAGTTTTTGGTGTACAGCACAGTGCTTCAGTCATACATGAACATACATATATTCATTTTCATAGTCTTTTTCACCATAAGTTACTACAGGATATTTAATGTTTATTTTTTAATGGAGGTGGAGAGGCAGTTAGGTTCGTTTGTTTGTTTAATGGAGGTACTGGGGATTGAACCCAAGATGTCTAGCATGCACTCGACCACTGAGCTGTACCTTCCTCCCTTTCTTTTATTTTCTGTTGAGACATAAAGAAAAAATCTGATTGTATTGTATTCCATGGAGGAGTGTTTATGTTCTGGCCAAGCTGAATGGACCCCAAAGTACCCTATCCTTTGTGTGTGAGACTCAGAAGCACAATGAATCAAATCCTCATCTTGCTCTCAACTTCCATCATCCCTACGAAGATGTTTACTTTAAAGGAAGAGCTAGTTTATTTTACTCTGAATATCTAAATCAAGCCAAATTGTCAGAGCATAGTAGGTTAGAAAGGAGCTGATAGACATCAAAGAATATATAGCATTGCATAATCAAAGAGCTTGACTTATCTCATTCTTAAAATTAGTTGGACGCTTTATATCCTCGCTCCAAGCATAAGGGATTGAGGCACCCACAGTTGCGCAGATAACACTTGAACAAAGTGCAGAAGGCCTAGAAATCTGGCAGATATTGGACAAATTCAGCCTGTCCAGGTTTTGCCTCGTATTTGCTACCCCTGTCAGTCATCTTTTATGTACTTGGATCTAAAGGATCCAATGCTTGCTCCCTGTGAAATAGTTATTTCAGAACTAAGACTATTTTTGTATCTCCCTAGGATGCCTATGAGAGCTAAAAATAGTGGCTAACGTGCGCACTTGAAATTCCAAAACCATAAACCTGAAATCCCTATTTTGCCTTATTTCCCTTTTCTTGTCAAGTTCATGTCTCTCTTCCTCTGCTCTCCACCCCTGCCCCTCCCTTCTTTTCATTCCATTGTTTCTCCATTTATTCAAACCCCACGCCTTTATGTACTTTACCTCAGAAGAGAGAAAAATGAGCCCCAATTTTTTTAACGGGGGGGGGGGCGCAAATGTTAGCTTTTTGGTATAGAGCCACCAAAGGAAAAGTTTGCACCTTGCTCTCTGCCCATAAAAGCATCCACATTAGGCAATTTTCACATTCCAAAGGTTGTCACGTAATGTTTCTTGCCTTCTGATTCCATCTAAATTCATAGAAATCAGAAGTCTACATATTCCTTGGACTAAAGAATGAGTTTTTGACCTTTACTATCTTCCAGAAAATCCTTAGTTCTAAGGAACTAACAGCCAATAGTTAATATATTATCCCTCCAGAAGTAGATGAACTTTAGACAATATTTCTTGAGAGTTTTCAGGAAAGGCTCTAGGAATCACTCAGTTAGTGGGCTCAGATCAGGAGGAGAGAGTTTTTTAGGACAATCATACTTCATGATCCTTCCGGGGAGCTTCCTGACTCGTGATTTGGGCCAGAAAGGATACTTCTCTCCTAGGGTCCTCCGTTCTCAGATACAGGGAGATGAGCTCAAATCCTCACTTAGAACAGGCAAGATGGGGTGACTGCTGAGAGGAGAGATGGATCACCACCCAAAGCCAAGAGCTCAGGTTATAATCCCTGTTCTGCTACATGTAAGCAGCGTGTATTTGGGACCTAAGTGTGTATTTCTGGACCTCAGTCCTGACATCAGGAAACTGTTCGAAGCAGAGGTTCCGGACAATGTAACCTTGAGCTCCTCTGTCATTCTAGGTCAGGGTCATAGTTTGGTGACATCAGTGTTGCTGTGCACTGGGGGGTCCAACTTAGGGATGGTGCCTGCGTTAGACCTCACTTGGTACGTGCCCCTTTGGGGTCTGTGCCAAATGGCTGTACCTTTCAATTTGGATTTAATCTCACAAACAATTTTCTTTTTACTCAATGAATCCCTGATGCACATGTGTTTCTACACAGGAATTTTTAAAGTCTTTCCCAAGGGCAAGTTCTGGTCTGCCCATCCAGCCCTGAACTAAATGAATAATTATCCATATATAATGATCTGTATATTAACCCCTGAATCATATGATTGAGAACATCCTTAAGAGGCCTGTATTTTTCTACTGACACTCTTGCTTTCATATTTAAAATTTTCTTTATTGAGGACATGATCGCTTTAGCTCTGGTCAATATCCTCGCCATCCTTCTGTTACCGTGTCCAAACTCGTTCTGCTCACTGTGCAACACGCCAATCAATCGGGAGACGAGGTGTTGAGGCAAGGAATAGCGACTTTATTCAGAAAACTGGCAAGCCAAGAAGATGGCAGACTAATGTCTTGGAGAACCATCTTCCCCAAGTCAGAATTCAGGCTCCTTTTATACTAAAAAGGGGAGGGGTTACTCCTGGTTGCTGCAAACTTCTTAGTGTAGGAATCTTTTGTTCTTGCAACTGTCCGCTTAGGTCAGGTCATGGTGTCCCTCTAAAACCTCCAACAAAAGAAACATTATTTTCTATTCTGCAACTTGCTATCTTTATATGAGTGGAAAAGTGCTAATATCCTTAAAGGACAGAGCCTTGAGAGTGGGCTGTCCTGTCTATTTCAGGTTCAAGGCAACATTCTTTGACAAAAGCAAGACTAAGCCTGGGAAGCAGAGCACAGGGGTGAAGTCAAAGGAACAGATCTAATATGGAGTCAGGTTTGTTCTTTTCTATTACACTTCAAAGGCAACACTTAAATGCCACGGGCCCCGTAAAGGCTGCTGGGATTTACCTAATCATACCCACCTTCTCCTTACGTGTCAGACTTCTTGTAAGGAACCCTCTTCCCCCTTGGGGCATCATTGTTTTTGGACATTGCTGCTCCCTCCCTAATATCACATGCCTTTGCTTATTCATCTTCATCGGCCCTTCCTCTTGTTAGTGTGCTCTCTCTCCCCCTCCCTCTCTTACTTCCTCCCACCTCTCACAAATTCCCAGGCATCCATCATCCCCCAGTGTTAGAATCTGAACTCCTTCTTAGACTCATTAGGGAGGACATATTTAATGTATTATTCTTCAAACACGTTCATGTGGTATATTTTTCTGTGTAAATAGATAGCACATGTCACTGAAGGCCCCCTAGTGTCCCTCCTGGGAAAAACCCACCTGTTGTGCCCAAATGTACTTGCCCGATGCCCTCTGAATCACTGAGCACCAAACTCAGTCATGCTCACTGCCAAACCAAGAAATCCGAGCCTCTTTCCTGTCTACAGGTCATTTGACAGGATGTGAGGTTGGAATTTAACTTCCCCTGAGAGAGTATTTTGAAGATAAATAATAAAAGGGGTCACTGAGATAACAGATGCAGCTCTAAGACACTGTCTACAGAGGCCCTGAAGGAAAGCTGGGGACGAGGGGCGCTAGCTACCTAAGATGATAATTAATTCGCAAAGTGCAGGCGATGGGCGGATCTGCCTGTGCCATTTCCTCTCCTGTGCTTAAAGAAAGGCAAGCTTGAAGAATGCTCTGGAGGCTGGAATAGTCCTTCCCTAGAACCTGCATGGAAGATGAGGCCACCGCAACCCAGAGATCCTTTGTCCTGTTCATGTCCCCACCCCAGGAACTGGGCAGCCAGCCATGGAAGCTTGTGGCTGATTATGAATTGTAGTCAAAGGAGGTACTTAGTGCTTTGAATGAGCTCCATGGAAAAGCAACAGAAGGATTATCACTTGATCCAAATCATGATTTGTTACAACAGCCACAGGAACCTAATACAGTCACATATATGTGATGTGTGAAAACACTCTAGGGAGAAGTTTGAGATGCACTAGCTTATGAGGCCTCCCATCTCAGAACAGAAACATTCACACATTTTACAAGGACCTTTTGGAAACTCAAAGCCTTAACCCAAATGGGTGACCTCAGAGGGAAGGATTGCAGAGCCATGTCAGGTGAGGGAAGAGATATTGCTTTAAGCAGTAGAGTAGGCCCAGGGTGGAATTGAGGGAGGAAACGCAGGGCCCAAGGGGGAACAAAGTTAGCATCTGCTTCCGTTTATTGAGTGCCTACTATATGCCAGGACTGTGTAAGCGCCTGCAAAATAAAAATCATTCTTTAGTAAAATGGGAGTTATAGTGTCTACCCCTGAGAGTTGTTCTAAGGATCAAGTGGGTTATTTCATACTATTTTTGTCATCTGATAGGCCTTCATAAGTGACAGCAACTACTTTGTCCCTGTTTCATCTTCACCAACGCACAGGGAGGTAAGTAGGATGTCATTTGTCTCCTCAACCTGAAATCTTCAAGGTCTCATGCACAAAAAAATTATAATAAATCTCCTGAATTCATAACACATTACGATTTACATAATGCATTCACATATATTATCTCCCTTAATATTCAAATCCTACTTTTAGGGTGAGAATTCATTTCTCAGTTTTAGAGGTGACTATTCAAGATGGAGAGTCCTCAAATGACTTGTTCAAGGTCACGTGGTAAAGATGGGCTCCAACTCAGCAGAACACGTTGGTGGAAAAGGCAGTGTCTGGAGAGTCATCATGGTAATGGCACTAAATTAGCCTTCTGCTCCCAGCTCAAAAGATCTCTTCCCTCACCTGACATGGCCCTGTAATCCCTCCCTCTAAAGTCACACATTTGGGTTAAGGTTTTGAGTTTCCAAAAGGTCCTCGTAAAATGTGCGAACATTTTTCCTGAGCTGGGAGGCCTCATAAGCCAGTGCATCTCAAACTTCTCCCTGGAGTGTTTTTGCATATCACGTATATGTGACTGTATTAGGTTCCTGTGGCTGTTGTAACAAGTAACTACGAACACGGTAGCCCAAAACAACATACATTTATTAGCTCATAGTTGCGAAGTCAGGGATTAGCAATCAATGTGAGTGTGCTGGAGTCAGAGTGTCAACAGGGCCATCTTTCCTCCGAGGCTGTAGGGGACAATCTGTCTGTGCCTCTTCCAGCTTCTGGTGGCTGCCAGCCTCCCTGGGCTCGAGGCCCAGTCCCTGCCTCCGTGTTCACATTGCCTTCTTCTCTCTCTGTCTCTGTATGTCTATCTCAGTCTCTGCCTCCCCTGATAAGGATACAGATGATGACATTTCGGGTCTACCTGGATAATCCAGGGAAAGCTCCTCCTCTTGAGATCCTTAATCACATCTTTTGCCATACTGATATTGGTTGATACTCTTTTGGCATATGAGGCAATATTCACAGGTTCTGGGAATTAGCAAGTGATGGTACCCTTGAGGGCTACCAATTCAGCCCCCTACAGTGACTCAGTGGAATATCTCACTTGTCAAAGAGAATGACAGGGGGACCCAAAGCCTGGGCATTAGCCACCGTCCCTAGATCTCCAGTC
This sequence comes from Camelus dromedarius, assembly GCF_036321535.1. Lineage (NCBI taxonomy): Eukaryota > Metazoa > Chordata > Mammalia > Artiodactyla > Camelidae > Camelus > Camelus dromedarius. Next base: position 15,280,814 of record NC_087450.1, read on the forward strand.
TGAGGCCGGGCTCTTCTCACTTCAAATGGCCCCGAGGAGCCCCTGGCACCTAAGGAATAAGGAATAAATATTATAGATTATAAAGAGCACTTTCTCCTTGAATGCCTCTATCTGCCGGCCAACCTTTCCCATTCCTCCACTTCCGGAAGCCCTTTTCTATTCATTCTTTGAGGCCAACTACAATCCGTAGTCACAAAGCCATTCCTGATCTCCATTGCTAGAAATAATCCCTTCCACCACTGAATTTCAAGAGCATTTTATGTGACTGTTTTATGTGATTGTTTTATGACATACACCACTTTTTAGCTTGCATCACAGTAATTCACATATACTTTATCTCTCCTCCTAAATTCTGGGTTCCCTGAGGCTGAAGGCATCTCTCACCAGAACCATTGCATACCTTCCAACTGATGTCCCGCCTTCACTCTTCCTTAGCTGCTGTCAGTTCCCCACACAGCAACCAGGTTGATCTCTGTAAAATAAAAATCAGAGCATCCTATTTCCCTGCCTAAAAGATTGTGGTGACTTGCGGTCACACTCAGCATAAAATCCAAACTCCTTACCACGGCCTGCAAGACCCTGCTGCAGCAGAAATCCTCCCCAACCCCTCAACCAGCTGATGCTGCTTTAAATAATGTTTCCCGCCCCTCTCCAGCCCCGACAAGCCTTGCCTTCGTGGAACTGGAAGGCGATCTGTCATGGCAGACCTACCATCAGCGACAGAGCACTCCTCTGGGTAGACAGACGTGTTACCCAAAGGCATCCCTTCCCTGGGCTCACACGGCCGGGGCCAGATCACACACCTTCCTTGGCAGGTAGACCCCAAGCTGCCTCCAATCCCACTTGGATACTGTCCCTGTCCCTGTCCCTAATGGCCTCTCTGTGGGCCATGACCTGCATCTCCTAGTGGAAATAGATTCCTCCCCCTGGTTCTAAAGATGCAGTATGTACAAATAGAAAAGTTAAGCAACGTAATAAAATGAGAAAGAGGAAGTACACAAGGAGAGTCACCACAGAATTGTCTGTTATAGGGAAAAACTGCCAATGATCAGTAAAGAAATGGCTGAATTAAGTTTAAGTGCAACTCCAGGAAACGAAGCCAGTGCAAAAGAATAAGACCATGGTTGCCTCAGGTCAGAGGACGGCGGGGGGGAAACGAGAAGGGACTGCTGGTGGTCACGGGGTTTTCCTGAGGGTGGGGAGGGTGATGGGAGTGTTCAAAACTCAGTTGTCACAATGGTCGCGCAACTCTGCGTATATGAAAAAACCCTGAATTAGACACTTTAAATAGGAGAATCACGTGATATGTGAATTACAGATCAATAACGCTGTTTAAAAAAGCGACAGAGATGTATAAACCAACAAAAAAGGTAACCTCGCTATTACCTTCTGCTTTAAATAAAAGCATGTTATGGAACAACTTACATGTTTACATTTAAAGATTTGAATAATTATATTTAAATAATTTAGATATATAATATATAAATGCAGTTTAAGAAAACAAGGTATCTACACACACAGAAGCAAACTTATTAATGTGTATTCACATGCGTATGTGTGTGTGTGTGTGTGCGTGTGTGTACATGTGCAAGCAGAAAGACTGAGAGAGAAATGAGAGACAGTGCTGCCCTGGGTGTAAACTCTAGGCAGCGGGGTTGGTGGAAGGATTGAAAGGTGATTTCGTTTTTTTCCTTTAACCAGTTAGGCATGATTTCACCTGCAAGAGCTTGAATATCTGACAAACCGAAAACAAAGACAGGTTAGTTGTTCTCTCCTAACAAGAAGGCTGGAGGGAGAGGGCTGATTGCCTGGATTACAAGGCTTAATGCTGTCTGGCATCTGAGTGATCTTGGCTTCCCCTTAGGCCTGTTACGTAGTGAGCGGACCTCAAAGTCAAAAGTTTCTTAGGTTTCCCTGGGTCCCAATGCATCTTTACTTTTGCCTTATCACCAGGACTATGTCCCATGGCCATTCCTAGTTACAGGGCAAGCTGGGAGGTATTTCTTTTCCAGGTTCTAAGGGACAAGGGGGCTGGGAATAAAGGCTGGGTCAGCAACCAGCAAACCAACCACATATTTACCCCAGTGTGCCCCAAGTGGACCCCAACTGGTATCCTTTGCACTTTTTCAAGAAACTTTCCTTTCTTTTGTAGCTACCAAAATAATAATAACAAACTAAATTCCGCCACCCAAAAGTAGGCAGTATGACCATTTTGGAATCTATCCTCTCAAATTTCTCTCTCTTTCTATATGTGTGGGCACGTGTGTGTGTGTGTGTGTATGTGTATATATATATATATGTGTGTGCAAATGTGTGTATGTATGCAGAGATATATTTGTAATTTTATATAAATAGGACCACATGCTACTTCTTATTTCCTGTCTGCTTTTCTCCACCCAAAAAATCATAGAGATTCAATGTCAATGAATATAAATGACAGCATCCTTTTAATTGTTGCATTGTTATTTCATCATTTCTATTTAACCAGTTCTCTATTAATAGACATACATGTTGTTTAAATTTTTTCACTGCTTTAAACAATATGGCAGTCAACATCTCTATTTTTGTGCTGTAGTATTAATACCTGTCGCCCTTGGATATACTGACATTATTATTTAAGTGTAAAAAGAAATCCACCAGTGATATGAGATGCTTAAAGTAATCATAAATAAAATTTGGATTCATCTTGGTTTTTTTCTGTGAATATATTTCCTCTTCCTCAAAATAATAAAGACCATTAAAAGAGTAAAGAGTATCTCAAAATATCAAAAGTCACAGTATTTCAGAAAGATCTCTTAAATATTCCCTTGAAATAAAGGAAGAACTGAAACTGTGAATTCAAAAGAAATATTAAGAAAAGAAGCTCTTCTTCCTGATACTCATTTCTTGAATTAAAAAAAAAAGAGAAGTCCATTCTGTTAGTTGTTTTAAAAGGAAAAACTTCCATATTATTTATCCTGAAAAGGGGAAGATTACATTAAGGTCTGACACAAATTGACAGAAGCCAGAGGATTCAAACTGAACGCTATCCCTCTATCCCAGTCTCAAGCATTTTAAAGCCAAAATGGTTTGAACAGGAGAACTGTGCTTCAATCAATCAAATTATGTCTTTAAGAGACTGAGTGGTGACATTGTAGGACAGTCAGAGCCATATCTTGCATTACATTCTCCCATTCCTGGGACCCAAAACATCTTCATGAACGCTCCAAAGGAGGATAATGGGAGAGACCTCACCGAAGTAATGGCTGAGGGGAATAAGATTCTGGAAAATCCGACCCAGAGAACAATCCTGCAGCTGCAGAGGCAGATAAAAGGGAGACATAAAACAACCTTGCAAATAACCTGCCCAGACGCGTCTGCATTGTCCTGTCTGCAAAGCCTCCGGAAGTAGGCACATGTAGGAGGGAACAGACGGCCTGTGCGCGTGCTTATACTGACTACCTGTAAAAGCAACACACATCTTTTGTTCTCTGAGAGCCATACACATTCCAAATGAGTCCTTCCTATTGGAATTTGCTCTTATTCAGTGCTATTGTCCACCACCCGATCTTTGCCAGTTGCCTTCTAAATCCACCTTGTCTGTAAGGGGACTACTCAGATGCACCATAGTTTCCTCTTCAAAAGATTCCCCACCTTCCATTGCTTCTGTCCTTCAACCCTACCGAGTCCACCCCCCAACCCAATGCCCACCCCCCACCACCCCCACCCAGAACTGAAGACCACAACGTCTTCCCTGGGATCCTGCCAAGATGGTAGATTTAAGAGGAGTGGAAGTGCCCTCTTATCAGACACGATAAGGCCACTTGTTAATCAGTTCATCCAAAGTTAGTTTAAGTAGGAAATAATGTGAAGTGATCTTATACTTAAACATTTATTTTAACACACATTCACTTCTCTACTGTGGATGTGGGAGTGAGGCTGCTTCCTTCTGCCACAGTCCTCTTTGGAGTTCCAGGCGTCTCTCTTGTACAAACTGCAACCAGAGTGTGTTTCCACAATTTCCAATTTGGGGTTTCTCTGAGAAAACGTCATGATACTTGCAACACAATTTGACTGCCAAAAAGCCATCCACGTTTTTTTGCAGCTTTTTCTAATCTTTTACAGTTGGCTTACCAAGTCCTATTAAAACAACTTAAAATGAAAAACAAATCACCTATAGCAAGTCGTTCCAAAGCACTTAGCTTAATTTTTCATAGATTTAACCATTTTTACCTGAGTATGTTGTTTCGTTATGTAATATTATATGACATGGCATAATTATATTAAAAAATGCAATCACATACGTGTGATTGGAAACAAACTACAGATGCAGTTGGTTCTTGGTAAGCATTCAGTTCTACATGGAGGAGACAATGACATTCATCCTGCAGCGGATATTATGCAGTGAGCAGAGAGCAGTGGCCAACCAGTGGGTCTAATGTGGCCACGCGGTTAAATGGGGCTGGTCAGGAAAGCGTCTGCTGTCTACATGTCAGCCTACACATGTTAGAGTGAGCGATTCCTGATAACTGGTAGAGAAACCCAGGACTTAGCTGTTTGCCACAAAGTCACTAAGTGACCATAGGCAGGGGTGACGTTCAAAAATATCCAAGAACCAGGGACCGGGATAGCTCAGGCTCTGTGCAATTGGAACGAATGCTGGCCATGAGCAGCCTGCAAGGATGTACTGTGTGTTCTCGCTAGATTTAGCTCTGACCCTGGATGCGTTGACATTTTAGGCCTTATTCGCTTGCAAACGAGGGAGGTTGGTCAATCAAAGCCGTACAGTTCCTTCCAACTCGGAATCTCTTTCCTGCACTCTGTACAGTTGTAATTAATTTCCTCCCATGGGTTTCATCAATTCTTTGATTCAATCGTTGTTTCTTTCTTTGGCGAGGTGCCATCTCAGAATTGTCACTGAGACATCGACTTTCATGGCAATAACAGAAAGACAATAGCCAGGGAAGCCTGCCTGATAAGATACATATTGCATATAATATATAGTAAATATTATATATTTTGGATCCACGACATTAAAAAAAAGACAGATCTGTACGTACTCACAGCCTCCTGCCTGATTCTCCAGGGGCCTGCATTCCGCACGTTCTGTTTTGCTTTTAACCTGGGGATGATGCTTGTTTTTGATGCCTGCTTCGTTTACACAGATTGGAACGTGTCTTCCACATGCAGTTTCTTGTTTGCCAACAAGTCCAGCTGTTGGGGGGCACTGAAGATCACCCAGTGATGGAAAACAACCTCACATACCTTTCCACGTCTCCCTCTCCAGCTCTACAGGGTCTTTCCCAACAACTGCGACTTTAAGAGCCTCCTTCATTTACAGGAAACATTTACCCCTGTATTGCTTTGTTTTTTTCCTTTCCAAACCAGCTTAAAAGAGTTTACCAGAGAGTAGGTGGGGGGGCCCTTTCCAACTGCCTCTGCCGTACAGAGTAAAGGGAGCCAAGTCCATCCGATCGGACTTTTATTTTGAACTCCCTCTAAAGGGAGACAGGACACACAGATTCCAACAATGGCTTGGGGAAAAAAAAAAAAAAGCTCTCCACACTATTTTACGGTGTTAGCCCAGGCTCCTGCACACCAAGTCCCGGCCTATAATAAATTTTATTGCAATGTTATAAACTCCTGAAAAGAGGAACTTGGACAGGAAGTGCTGACATAGGCTGCCAGAGCCAAGCCCTTCATTCTTGCGGGCTCTGTCCTAACATCAGCACACATCGCACACGGAGGGCAAAACCCAAGACACTCTTATTACCAAAATAACGTCTGGCCTATCAGATAGATTTTTTGCTTTTTTTTTTCCCCCTCAAATTCATTTTAATAAAAAGAATTAGGGGGTCTCCTCGAAAGAAAATGAGGACTTCTGCAAACAATACATGACTTCGTGTGGAGGCCGGTGGCTTAAAGCTTGGGGAGTTATTCAACCAGAGTTAAATTCTTCTTGCAAATAAGGCCAGCCTTTTTTGGGGGGAGGGTGCGGGGAGGGGGTTCACATAAATGACAGCTTTATGTACTATAATTACAGTCATTAATGAAGGCACAATTACTTTAGCATACATTACCAGGATCAAAGAAGGTCTCTTAAGAATCAGTTGTCAGCACAGAGGGTCAATACAGAAATTAGACCAGATACAAATACGAACTGGAAAATTTTGCTTAAATAATGCCCTGGAGGTTAAAGAAACAGTGAGTTGAACTTGCAGAGTGAGAAAATTAAAAAGACACACTAGAGGTCACTGTTGCTACTTGAGCTGAAGTATCTGTATATACATATATCTGTCTGTGTATATATCTATCTATGCATATATAAATGTGCCCGCAGATTTCCAAAATACATTCATATATACACTTATAAATGCATTTAGTCTGCATGCATATTGGAAAAACTCTAAAAAGACTAGTTATCTTTATTAAGTAATAATTAAAAACCCCATAATAGTGTGTTTTTTCCCCCATCTGGTCATATATGGACAATTTGGGTAACCAAAGGTGGAATTTAAACAGAAAACTCAATTTGGAGGAAGGTTTTCACGATCGTATCGAATACTTCACCTTTGAAGAAAAATCCTACATTGATTCAGTTTACTTTGAAATACACCTTTCACGTATCCCTTCACTTGGATCCAAAAGTAAAAGTAATTGAAGAATTCTGGTTGGCATGCCTCTTTTATTAGGGGAAAATGGTTCCATCTCTTAGCACTGTGCAAAAATGTGAGATGGTTAAATATGGACAATATATCTAGTCCCATCTTTGAAACTAAGACGGCATCTCTTAGGTTTGTTGAGTCTGAAAAAATCTTGGAACAGGCCACGTTAGTAAACAGGTCCAATTTCACATACATAAAAGGAAAATGTTTGTTTTTTAGGAGAACAACCAATGTCCCAGGTGGGCCGTTAATTAGCCTAATAGGAAGGTGTCCCTTATTTACAGCTCCCGAAGGAGACTCAGGATCTCTGTCTCCCACCAAGATGGCCAGTGCTTCCTAAGACCGTATTGTTGATAGAAGCCAGTCCACCCCAGAGGCCTGGAGCCTGGCTGCTGAGTGCATCGCAGAAAAGCAAAACACTGAATGGTCTACCCCCAACATGAGCATCATGTTGCTGCCAAGGAGGAGATTCAGTACTCCTTTTCTTAAGAGTGTTGGCCGTAGATGTCTGCGCTGGGAACACAGGCGTAACCTGCAGGCAAATGGGAACACTCAACTCTAGGCCTCCGAACAACACTGTCAGAACAATGTCCTCCCCAGCTCTCCTGCTTTCTATTCTTTACACGTGAGACAGATCTCTGCCCCTCATTTGATGATGCAAGGCCTAGGAGAAGGGAAGCAGGAGGAAGAGGAGAGAAAGTTACGTTATCTCTTTCCTCGGCTGAACATCTATGTAGCCTTCAGTTTCATTATTTGCTTTGTCCATGTGGCTCTGAGTCCTGGGAGTAATTAAAGTTCAAAGAGACTGGTGTAGTAACTCCTCAGTAACTGAGTCCTTTCTACAAGTTTTGTGGGTGGGGGTAAAATAGACTTTGAATTTAATCGGAGAATCTTAATGGAGAATTCCGTATTTTTAACAGTATTTTCCAAATGGCCTTTGTTAAACAAGGGGTTGAGGGGAGACTATTCAGAGACTCACAACCTCAGTGTGAGTCAGAAGTAAGTGCCCTGCCCAGGCAGCCTGGAGGAAAGACCAGAAACCCCAGATACGCTGCTGCTTCCACGGTCCAGCAACGGTGAACTTGGGCAAATTCTTGACCTTCCTAAGCCTAATTTTTTTTTTACTTGGAAAAAGGCAACCATCATTTCTGCCTCTCTAGGCAAGATTACGTAAATGAATGGCTGTAAAGAGCTAGGTACAGGGCTTGGCACAAGGTACACATTCAGGAAATGTTAGATGTCATCCTTGTCAGAGCTGAAGTTCATTGAATGCCTTGGTGTTATGGAACCCAGGTTTGGCTATTCACTGCTCAAAAGCCAATAATTTGAGAGGGAAGTGTCAGCAGAAAGGAAAGGTGCTTCAATCAGAAAAGCTGGCAATCTGGGGAGACGGTGGACTCATGTCCCAAGACCAATTCTGAAGAGTCTGCTTAGCCATGACAGTTTTAAAAGGGGGAAATGAGGGGAAGAATCTCAGTGAATCATCAAGGCAGGAGGTTGGGTTCTGCATGATTCTCCACTGTGTGCAGACTGGCTGACTCTCTCTTCAGATGTTATCTTGCCCCCATGATCTGCCTGCAGGATGGCTAAGGGGGCTGTTGGGAGTAGAGAGCTAGTCATTCTTTAAACTGCTTAATTCCTCATTCTTACTTCTTTTTATAGAGGAAAAGAATCAGGCATGGTGTGCACTCAGGAGCGCGTACGACAGGAGTTAGTTTCAGTTGCTTAGTGATCTCATTCCTATAATTAGGTTCTTTTAAGGTTAGAGGGACAGGAATGGGTGAACAAGACAGGGGCAAAAGAGCTGCTTCTTTTGCACCGATCAAGGAGAGATCAGAAGTGGTGTTTACATCCACAAGCAGGTTTGAAACAACAACAACATACAAAAATAGCGGTAGAATTTAGCAGCTTGTTGTTTGGGAGAAAAAAATTTTAAAAAACACAGGTTTTAATTGACAGTTGCGTTTTTTGTTTTTCCAAACAGGTTTGCATACGCAAACTCAAACTTGGACTTTAGGGAGAACAGACCACTTTACTATTGTAACACTAGGACTCTGAGCATAATTGTTTTTGGTTAAGGCAATTACGTACATTTTGTTAACTAAAAGAAATAGATATGAAATGTGTTTGTGTTTTGTGCAGCGTAACTATTTTTCGAAAATGCCCTGTAATTCACAGGCTGGGTGGAGGACAGGGTTCACTGAAGTCGGCCGCATTACAGAGCAACCCTACAGTTCTCACAAGGTTGAAAACCACTGCCCTTCCTGGTTCTGGTTGCAATTAGAATGTGCAATACGTTTTGTTTTAATAGAAGCTTTTATAATGAAATTTGGAAGCCAGCGTCATTTCCCTTCCTTGCTTACTACAAAAAGAGGATTTGAGGGCAGACAATAAAGGAAATGGTAGGGAACTATTATGTGACCTTGGGCAAATCTCTTCAGTGGTTCAGCCTTGTGTGTGTGCACACACACACATGCCCACACGCACACACACATTTGTTAAATTTTTTCACAAAGCTATGCCAAGCAAATAGTGGGATAGAGATTTGGCAATTCCATGGTTACTTTGATTAGTGAATATTTTTATAAAATTGAATGAATAATTGCTACGAAATTTTCTAATTAACCAAGTAATTACTAAGTCTTCAGAGTAATCTTACTTAAAAAGTATTTCCTGGAATAGCAGTAAATGAAGAGTTTCTCAGTTATAATACAGTGAGAATTTATAAGAGCTCTGGGTACTTCAGCTGACAAATGGTCCTGGAGTAGAAAACGTCATAGTTTCATCTTCTTGTCTTCCTGCAAGGGAAGTCCTGGAATGGCCTTGTAGACTCAATTAGAATGTTTTTAATATTCTTGTCCTCAGCCACACCCTGGAACATCACTTCAGAATCATCTTTATTTTACTAATATTCTGGGTTAAAACGGGGCTTGGGCAGAAACACTTACAGACAAGAGTCCCAGGACCCTTCCCTAAATGCTCCAAAATGGGCCACATTACCTCCCCCCAGCCAGCACGTCTGCAGTGCCAGATGAGCCGTTGACAGCGGGTATCCATTGGGTGCCAGTTGGGTTGTGTTTACAGAGCATGAAAGATAGAGGTTGTGCAAGGGCAGCTGAGGGACTAGAGGGAGGTCCCACCTGAGGTGGCAGCTGCACTGTGAATGCCTTCAGGTTCTTGTTTTTCCCTTTGTTGATGCAGTGTGGCCACATTAGGGACTCTAAACACTGCAGTCTGACTTTAGGGATAAAGAGAATGTCACAGGCCTGCTAGGGAAGGAGACACCAAATGGTGACAAGATGGTGAGCAGGAGGGGTTTTTGCAGACAGATTTTTAACATGGGCTGCAGCTGGAGAACAGTGAGCAGGCACAGAGTGAGAAGAGAGTGACAGAAAGGGACTGAAGAGGTGACACCCCCATCCCCTTTCGCCTCACTCAGTCATTTAGCGTGTGCCTTCAACTGGAGAACTTATGCACAAACCCTCCTGCTAAAGGGAGATGTCTGTGCTTTGTACAGAGGCATGGATTCCTCAACTGGCTCTGCCCCTTCTGACTTCCTGGCTTCAAGCAAGTCCCTTCTCTCTGGAGTTTAGAACTTTTCAGTGCAACAAGGAAAATGCGTTCAAATGCCATTGGGTGTACTGGGGTGCTGTGGGATGTATGAGGAACTGAGTTCTGGGACCTCAAACACAATGATGCAGGGCCAGGGCAAAGCCTTTCACTGAAGTATTTCTCCCCAGTGCGTCTCAAAGTTCAGGTCACTGATATTGTCAGCAGCCTCACCCAGGAGGCGGTTTTTAAAGGTACAGAGCCCTGGGCACTCCCCAGGACCCACTGAATCAGCATCTCTAGGCTTGGAGCCTGGAGATCTACATTCCAGCCAGCTCCCAGGTTACTTCTTTTTTACCTCCTTGCACATCATGTGAAAATATTGCTGGCTGGTCATCGGATTTTAGTCTTGATAAGGGCTAAGTTCTTAGTTTGGTATAGACCCTCTCTCGATGGCTAATGGGTTGAGCAGTTCCACGTTCCACTCATTAAAGGCCTTCAGGAGAGGACAGTGAATTCCATGATTTACTCCACATACGTGGTTTTGAGAGAGTGGAGGGAAGAGAGTTAGGGGTATCGAGAAATTTTTAATCAGTTGAGTGAGACGTAGGGACGACACCCCGATCTTGGCCACAATGGCCACCCTGAGGACCCCGTCACTTCTGTAATCACACGTTTAATTAGACGCACAACCTTCACGGCCAGGGAAGCAGGATTAGAAGGTAGAGTGTTGTGGGCTTCTTGTTCTCCTTTAAGTTACTCTACACATCTTGAATGACTGCTTTGAAAGGATGACTTTTTGAGTATAAGTTAGCTGTTTTAACTGCCATTGTTCTTGGGGTTCCTGGAAACACAGGACTCTCCGCTCCCTTGAGATTGTCCAGACATCAGCAGCAGTTGGATTGTATAATTATGTGTGCCAAAGGGCATGAAGGAAGACACCTCAAATTCTAAATATCTCAGTTGCTCACTTCATACTACACACCTTTTGGACCGTGTGTCCAAAAGTATATCATATAAAAGAATAAAATTTTAAAATAAATATAGGTCCAGGTTAAGGAAAAGGCATACTGCACAAAAATGTCTTTGTATAAATACTGAATATGGTAGGGTAAAGGAATATTTATAGTTCTGCAGATGACTTAATACTTGCTGTGCTAGGAATTCATCCATCCTTCCAACTAGCTTGAGAGGCGTTTGAAACCAATAAAGCCTATTTGTGTCCAAGCTGGGAGTGGAGTCCAGGCCCCACAGAACAGACCTGAGATGCGCTACTCCAGGGAGCTTAACTGATGTCAAGTGTAAACCACTTTTCAAAAGCATGTTATCAAGTCCACACCAGACTATCCATTTTGATAATCTCGTTCCATTTCTCATGTTATTGTTGAAAGGAGCAATAGATTAATGAGAGTCCAAATCCCCCTAGAAAGAAAACCTTCCTTATAAGGCATGCCTGAAGAGAGATTTGGAAAAATTACTTAGTCTGCCTTTGTTTTGCCAAGTCAAGTAATATTTAGACCATTTATATTTGAAAAATTCTTAACCCAGGTCAGCATGGCCTGCCAGATTAAATCTGGAGGGGAAAAAAATGAAGAAGAAATGAAGATGATGATGAAGATATAGATGATACACTTAGGTAAGTTATAAATCTCCCAAACCTTGGCTTGCTTGTATGTAGGATGGGGACCGGGAGGGGTGGCAAACCCCTGTGATCCACCTGAGATCCAACAAGAAAAATTGGCTCCAAATGGCATTGGCAGATCCCTCGCCAGTTAAAAGAAACATTTGTCTAAAAAGAATTTTAAAGGTTCAGCTTCTAAATATACAAGACACATTCTTTCAAGTATCTGAAAACAAGAAGAGAAAGTCTCACTGAGCATGGTCGTCAGAGTCACTGCGCGGTCTGGGTTGGAGCAGGACAAGCCTTAGAAACCATCTTGTCTTGTTGGTGACATCATTTGACAGATGAATAAACTGGATGGAGGTGATCTTCATGATTTCAAAACACTTGTGTCTGGGGGTCTTCACGGTGCTGCGGGACCGTCGCTGCTGCAGCAGCTTCAGGAAGAAACACTAGGGTTTGGAAACGCTTGAGCCGCCATTGTTGGAACAAGAGCCCGACTTCCCAGATTCCCAGACCAGAGGGCTGTGCTGGAAAGGATGGGGGGCTTTATTTTGAATAATTCCATTTTGTCAACCAACTGGAGGACACTTTTACTTAGATGTTCAATGCAGATGTAATAAAATGCTGTTTCTGACCAAATGCTCCTGCCCTCACCGAAGTCAATGGTACCCCCAAGTCAGGTAACCCCCCCGAGTGTCATTTTTCAACTTTACTACCCCCAAACCCCAATGTGATTCTCAGGGCTGTCACTGCCATTGATAATCTAAACCTTCCACAAAGTATGCCTCCAGTTGGCTGGTGACAGGGTCACAACACTGGATCCTGCCTGTCACCCTCCGCCAAGGCCATCACAACGTGCCAGGCTCTTACCAGCTGAATTGGGAGCCCTGGGTATAGACAGATCATCAGTGTCACAGGAGTTCAGAAGAGAGAAACTTTATTGCTTTTGAAGGAGAGATTAGATTACACATCGCTTACCTGTTTACCATAAATAATTAGGGGACAGGCCCATAAGTGAAGAGCTGCACCCCACCTGATGGACGGTGTTCTATGCATTTTATTAGCAACGCTCTTTTTAGGCATTTTGATGTCTGCATTTAGAACCATCAGACGTATGTCACTTCCATTCCCCCAGGACATGGGGCAAAGGGCTGATTCTTTGTTCCTGACAGTTCAAGAAAACCTAGAGCCAGCAGTCACGGAGAACACGGTCTGTTGTGTTTCAGCTTCAGACCTGTCTGGGTTGCGACAAGGCGCAGCACAAGGAGCAGTCTTGACCAAGCACGCTACGTCAAGCAAGCTGGGGAAGCCCCTTCAGAACCGGCAAGGGCGGGGCGTGAAGGGAAGGCGGAGCCTCCAGGTGCTTTGCGTGAAAAGAGGGACCACATGTGCTTCCAGAAGGGTAAGGGCTTTGCCCTGCGGCTCGGGGAGTGGAGGTGTTGCCCACCAAGGCTCTCCCACTAAGCTGCCTCCCAGCAAATGCTGCGCCACACTGCGACACAGACACCCCGGCAGAAGGAAATTAATTAAGACCCTGCGCTGCCATCCCCTTCTGAGCTCCCGCCACCCTCCAGCTAGGGCCGCACATCACTCGGCGCGACAGCAGACGCAGCTGTGGGAGCTGTCTAGACCTGCTGTGATTAAGAAGGACTCCGCTGCCTTTATGCCGGGTGTGTTTTCTTATGTCAGCATCGCGTCCTAATTTTAACATGACTGAATTGTCAAAGATTTCTTTCTTTCTTTCTTTTTTTTTGCCTTGCCTATGAAATGACACAAGTCCTCGACTTTTCTGGTTTCCATTATATTCCATTGTGTGGCCATGCCCAGAGTCAACATTTTTTATTTATTTATTTATTTATTTGAGTTTGTGTGTTTTCCATCTAATGCCATGCAGTAACTATTAACGCGTAAACATGTGTTTAGGCACTTTGGAAAACATTTTTTTAAATTGAAGTGCCTGATGTCAATCAGCGGCATGCGGAATTGGAGATGTGGGTTATATGTTCAGGGGAAAACATACTGTCGTTATTTTGCATGCTCTGTAGCCACTTTCCAAAGTAAAACGTCTCTGCCATTAAAATAGCATTTTTATTTTGTGAAGACGGTAGAAGCATTTAGAGGCCAGTGTTGATTGATCACTTGCCAATTTTCAATTTTTAAATCAAAGCTGCTTGGGACTTGTTATGTGTGAGCTCCCCAAACATTCACAGTCACTCTATTTGCATTTTACATGCATTCAAAATAATTACTTTCTCCTTAAAAAAAAAAAAAAGATTGAAGAAATATTTGCTCTTGAGTTGAAAAACATTATACCCCAAAGCAATCTGTTATAGCTGAACGATGAGGGTCCTTAATGAAAATTGCGAGGAATTTTCTGCTCTAAAAGCCTCCAGGGGGCTGGGTGTGGAGGGCATCCCTCCCCAACACTCCCATCCCAGACAGTAAGAACACCCACCCTGAGAGGCAATGGTATGTGCCTGGTCTCCAGTCCTCGAAGCTTGCTTGCTTCTCAATCAGTGTTTTGGACATTCTCTGTTTCTCCAAATAAGAAAAAAAGTCACTTGCACAAAATACAGGACGTTGCCAAAGGATAGGACCGTAGCGATTTTCCAAACGGAGGGACTGAGCCGCTTAAGACTTGAAAGGCTCAAAGCTTATAATTCTTTGTCATTATCAACATTATTTTTAAAGCTTGCAAGTGCACACACCAATTCAATAACCAAGATTCTGTCTATTCAATTAAGGTTTGATGCCGTATGGAATTTTGGGGGATGGTAAGCAAATAGCACTTGGGTGGCGTTGTCAGAAGCATCAGGTGAAGAATCGTTCCAATCTAAAGCACGCTTCTCACGAAGGGCTTCATTTGCCCACGCTGGAACTTTTATTCCCATACAATTTTACTGATCACACATAGTTGTTTAGCTGAGTCCTTGAATAACTATGAACCCATTAAGAGCTCTAAAGACGATGACAATGATTGGCGATTCAAAGATGAATGAAATGACTCTGCTTTCAAAGACTTCTGTCCAGAAAAGGAAACATGTAAAACAAAGAAGTGCCATAGAGGTTAACACGTCCGTAATCTTGTTTACAGCTGTACAAAAATAGCCTGGAGGATGGAGGCCAAGGAAGAGGGAAATCTAAGCAGGATCTTAAAATATGAATAATAGGATACTGGGGTCACAAGAGGAAGGTGATTTGTACACAGAGAATCACATTTAGAAGAGCAAGGGGAGATGAGCCATGGAAAGCGCCCAGGAAGGGAGGTCTATACATAGATGCAGGTGTCAGAGCAATCTGAATTTTTTAAAATTATTCATCACTAGATATGACAAATGTTTTGATGAATACTCAGATTCTGCCCATGCGGTCTACTTTATTCCAGAGATAGGGAAGTGGCCGGGTCTCTCATGTACCACTGCACTTGGCAGATTCTTGGAAAAAAACTGCTGACTCCCCTGGAGGCTTCATGAAAGCAGCCCAGAAATTACAGTCAACAGATTTGGGCCAGAACTGTCTCTGGCCAAGATAATCAGTTGGAAAGGGGAACATTCAGTAAATCATTTAGCTGCTTACCGCCTCCTACTGTCTCCAGACCTACAGGAAACCCATACATACACACAAACACACAGAGGGTTGCGGGCAAGCACATCAGAAGAATTTGAGTCTTTTCACGGACGTGCTTGGACATTTTGACTGTAAATGTCATGTTCGTGGAAACTGAGATGCTCTCACTACTGAAGGGACCCACTCATCTCAAGAGCAAGCACTCGTTTCAGGTATGTTCTGAAATGCCAGCATTTATTAGAGGAGAATTTGCTTCTGGGTATCTCATTTCTGCCCTCGCTCTCTCTGATCTAAGATCCCGGAGATCTTAGCCTTTTGCAATATAATTATTCTCTAAAAATAAGAATCTGTATACCTAGCTCTGTTTCAGGCCGGGTGATGTGTTTCACATACTGTGTGTCATTACTCATCACAGCAAATTCACAGGTTAATATGGTCCTACCCCAATTTTCAGATAAAGAAACAGAAGCAGAGAAGTTAAATGACTTGCCCAAGGTCACAAAACTGGTAAATGGATAGACAGGATTCAACTCCACGGAGTCTGACTGCTTCTCCCAATGATCTTTGCCACTTTCCATGGCTGCTTCATTCAGATGTACAGATGAAACAGGTTTTCTCGTACACACTGCAACTCAACCTTTATGGCCAATTATTATCATCATTTTACCACCTGGAAGTTCAAATCTGGGGGCCTGTGATTCCCCTGAAAACCCAGGAAAATTCTAAAATGATGAAATGACATGGCCCTTGCCCTGTCTGGTGACTTTACACTAAGATCCAGATGAACCGCATGTATTGTCAAGGCTAAAACTGGGACTTGCATGTTAGCTAACACCTGCCTCTCTCTCTCTGCTGAAATATATTATAATTAGCTGCTCTTCCTGGGAGAGACTGTAAAACAGAATGTAATTAAACAAAAAGAGAGACACCAGATTTTATAGGCAAAAAAAAAAAAAAAGTGATTTGGCCAGCCTACTCGATGGATGCATATTCAAAAGGCAGCGCTGTCAAGGCAGATCCCCCCTTTTTTTTTTTTTCAGTAATATAGTGAATGGCACCTACCACAGCCTTCTGCACATGCTTGGGATTCTATGCTTACTCACTGGTGCTCACAAAATGGTTTTGACTGAATTAGGACCTTAACAGGGTAGCCATCCTCTCTGGCTGCGGTTCCATAAGGGTCGAGGACCAGAATAAGCAGGTGATCTGGGCATTAGAGTCCATGGTCCTTACCAGCCAAAGAAGCCACTGGAAAGACCCCCCTGGTGTCAAGGGGAGGGGGGCCTCGGACGCTCCCAGAGGCTCTGGCCAGCTAGAGGTGTGTGAAACAGGGACCAGCTGTCTTGCTTCCCTCGGTCCAGTTGCTCTAG
Source organism: Camelus dromedarius (assembly GCF_036321535.1). NCBI lineage: Eukaryota > Metazoa > Chordata > Mammalia > Artiodactyla > Camelidae > Camelus > Camelus dromedarius. The sequence goes on from NC_087450.1 coordinate 15,297,568, forward strand.
CTGCAAAATAGCCGTGCGTGTCAGCCCACCCTGTTTCTTGAGGAGAATACGGTAAGACTCAGAAAGGGCTAAAAACAAACCGGCTGTTTGATTCACATTTGGCTAGTGAAATGCCTATCATACAACTGTTTGTAGCAATAAGTTCATAGTTGCAGAGGAAATACTAGCCCCTGAGCAAACTTCTAAGGGAAGACCCAATTATTTAGTATAATGACTCATCTCTTTCCTGAATCTGCACGTAGGCATCAGTAGGGATCATGGCTGACCCAAAGGTAGACCACAAAAAAAAAAAAAAAAAAAAGCCAGGCAAGATCAAGTCACTAAAAATTGAAAAGATTTATAAGTGCATCAGAGAAGAGCAAATCTTAATTGGAGAGAAGAAAGTACTCAAAGCAGATGTGCAAAAGATGACTGCTGGCTGGGTAAAAGCAGCCTTGGGGAGAAGAAACAGTGGGGAAAAAGAAAGCTAAGTGGCAGCTTCGTGCTAGAACAGACCCGCCCGGAGGTACCCTGGGTCGTACTGAACAGTACAAGGCTGCTTTAATTTAGCAACGCTTATTTTGGAAGGTTGGCTCCACCAGTCCTCTTTGCAATCTATCGCATTTGCCGGTGCGATTTTGGCTGTACCTCGCGGCTCACTGTGGGCTGACAGATGTCCAGGTGTGGAAAAGCACGTTAGCCATTTGTCTGCACCGGGGATCGATTTCTATACACTTTCTTTGTTCCTCTTAATTGAACCTGTAAACATGACTGTACTCAAAACTTCAGTAGTTCCCGGACATCTGAGTCTTAGGAATTAATAATTAGAAATATAAATCCTTTCGTATATTTCTTCCTCAGTGCCCATCCTTCAAAGGCAAAGCCAGTTTGGAATAAGAATCTGAGAAATGTAAGTAAGTTCATTTATGTCTTTTATTTTTTTTAAAGAAATAGACTCACAGACATAGAAAACAAAATTATGATTACCAGGGGACAAGGGAGTGGGAAGGGATAAATTGGGAACTCCAGATTTGCAGATGCTAGTTACTATATATAAAATAGATAAACAAGTTTCTACTGTATAGCACAGGGAACTATATTCAAAATCTTGTAGGAACCTATAATGAAACAGAATATAAAAAGGAATATATGTATGTATATGTATGACTGAAACATTATGCTGTACACCAGAAATTGGCACACTGTAAACTGACTATAATTCAATAAAAAAATGGGAAAAAATAAATTAAATGATAGGTCCCGCCCCCCCAAAAAAAGAATCAGAAAAATGTGAAAGGTGGCCTGAATTTGAAGATGAAACCAAACAAACTGTCACAAAATAAAAGCATCCTAGCAAGCAGAAAAAAGAAAAGAGAATTTTGAAAACCATCTTCCCCGGGCGTCCTGAAACCCCAGTGCTCTATTTTTCCAGTTAACAAAACTCAGGCTCTTCTGGATGTTCTGAACTAGGTGACTGACTAGCCAGCTGTAGCAGGCCTGCTCCTGTATGTCACGCCCCCCGTTAATGGAATCAGGACTTGCACTCGTCAACGGACTTGGTGAACGGTAGATGTCAGCCGCTGTGTGACGGGCAATCATCAATCATCCATTGTCAGTTATTTCTGTCCCAGTGAGGGAGCCTTTATTCAAAGCATAAAGTAAGAATGTTGCCAGACCTCAGGAACAAGCCCTGAGCTGTTTGCAGGTGCTGCTACTCACAGCTGCCAATTAAACCCCTAACATTTCCATATTGGCCATGAGGCATAGCATATGCTTTGGACATACCAAATCTTAAAGAAAAAAACAAAAAACAAAAAACAAAAAACCCCCATCAATCTCAGATCATCAATACGTGTGTCTTTTTGTTGTCCCGTGCTTGCAACATGAGGGCTTTAAAAATAGTTTATTTTAGACATAGAGGAAGGAGAAAAAAAAAAAAAACCAAAAACTCCAGTGAACTGAATTATTAAGATGTACATGCAGCATTCTTTCTTGTAGCTGGAAAGTAGCCAGCATTTCAGATGTGGGAAGTCTTTTCTGATGCCTAAATCCACATGGCAGAGTCTCCTTTCAGGATTTCAACTTTTAAAAAATCTTTTTCCTACCTTTCTTTCTTAAATGTTTTCTTACTTTTTGATAACCAGATGCTACTGCTCATCTCATGTAATCCAGTCCTATTAAAACGAGATACTAAAATTCAGATGGATGGTGCAACTACATTCTGTTCCTTTCATTGGGTTTCAGACATAAGTGTGCCTTGTGTTGGAAGAATTTCATGAAACTTGCCAGAGACATTTTATTTAGTCTTGAAATGTAAGTTCATGAAAGGATGTATTCCTCTGCAGAGTTTACATGGTGCCTTCACTTCCACGTCTGTTCAGATCGGAGGATAAAAGGATTCAGTCACTCTTGGAAGATTACAGATCCTGTGGATTACAGATCATTTATAAATACTATACACAGGCAGAAAAAAATGTCCACGTTCAATTTTCAGAAGTATTTCACCATTTTTAACTGATTTTCTAAACTCTCTAGACATGGGTAGCTCTTGTTAAGAAATTCATTGTGGTCACAGATACAGTAATTTTAACTGAATTATTCTTTCTGATCATCTTCAGAAAATGAAGATAAATTCTGCATGGTTTTACATGGTTTCACCAAGAATTAGATCAGAATCATCTGTGATCATAACTGTAAGTCTTTGTTTTCTATGTTGAACAACACTCTTTGATCTGAGGTGCCCCTGCCTTTTTCTGTCCCTTCTCCCATTCATCTGAGCTGAAGAGTTACTTCCATGTCCTTTGAAATCCTGATTCCCACTGATTTCAGAGCTATCTGTTGGGGAAAGTAAAGTTGCCAAAGCCAGGATCTCTTTCAAATAAACTTAACTGATGATTCTAGCAGGTGACTCTCTCTCTCTCTCTCTCCTTTTAACGTTGGTAATTTTATAATATGTTCTCACTTCCAAGAAGGGTAAAATTTGCTGTCCTCTTCGAGAGAAGCTCGGATTTCCATTTTTAACAAGAGAGAAAACGTATTATCCCCATCTACGTAATGAAGGACATCTAAAAGAACTTTTAATAAAAAGATGTTTTTCCTCTATGAAATTAATTTTTCAGTAAAAGATGCCCTAATACACGTTGAATGGTGAAGATCTTAACACGAGCGAACATTCTAACATGATAGCAAGAGTACCTGAGTATCTGAAATGAGGAAGAGAAAACACGACGGCTTACAGCAGCCTCGAGCCCTCGGGCTACGTGAATTTATCGCTTAACAGAACTGAGGATGCGGTGCTGTGGCATTGGCTTTGGGCTGCTCATTCTGGATGATGTGTGTCCACAGGCTTTGAGATAAGAGTGAAGGGGAAGGACCAACCTTGCCTAAGTAATACTGCTCTATCCAACACCATATGGACCACTTATCTCCACTGATACCGGGTCTTCCGTGTGCCTCCGGTTGTGGTAATAATGACAGTAATAGCCATGATGGCAGTGACGATGGTGATGGTGATGGTGATGATGATGATGATAATAGCAGTGGCAGCTACTGTTATAGAAGACAGCTTTGTAGGGTAGCTGAGAGCACAAATCCTGTAACTAGCTTGACTAGATTTTGATTCTGGCTCTGCTACTTACCAGTAGTATGACCCTGGTCTAATTATTTAACTTTTTCGTGTTTCGGTTGCTGCCTCTGTAAAAAGGGGCAGGAGCTACCTCATCGGTAAATCGAATGCCTAGAGCTGTACCTGGCCAGAACTGCAGAAAGTGCCACCGTTACCCGGTCCAAGTTCACATTGCTCGCAGCGAGACAGGTCAATAAATTGAGAGATGAGGTGTTGAGGCAAGGAATAGCGACTTTATTCAGAAAGCCAGCTCACCAAGAAGATGGTGGCCTAGTCTCCCAAGACTCCATCTTACCCAAGTCAGAATTTAGGCTTCTTTTATACTAAAAAGGGCAGGAGGTGTGGCTGCTTGTTGCAACCTTCTTAGTGTCAGCATCCTTTGTTCTTGCAGCCGTCCATGTAGGTCAGGTCAGGCTGTTCCTGTAAACCGCCAACAAGACAAATGTTATTCTCTGTTGTGCAACTTTTTATCTCTGTATGAATGGAAAAGTGTTACACCTTTGAAGGTCAGAGCCTTGAGAACGGGCTGTCCTGTCTGTTTCGGGCTGTAGGCAACATTCTTTTACAAAAGCTGCAGAACCAGCGTGACTCAGCACAGGGGACAGAGCACAAAGGTTAGAGCTAAAGGAACAGATCTAACATGGAGTCAGATTTGTTCTTCCTTATTAGACTACCAAAACATCAAATAAAATAAATGAATGTTCCTAGAACATGTACACAGACACTATTGTTAGTCCCATTTTCCAGATGGGGAAACTAAGGCTGTGTGAGGTTCAGTAGTTCTCCCAAGGCTGCCAGCCAGAAATTTGCCAAATTTTAACCTGGGCTGGTGTGACATCAAGACCCACTCTCTTTCCATTTACCTCCCTAGGCTTCCCGTTACAGACATCATTTCACAACTACACACCATTGGTCCATAGAGAGAAAGCAAGGGGTGGAAGAAAATGGAGACAGTATCAAAGACTTCAGAGGACGCAAGAACTCCAGGGTGTCAGGGCAGCAGAAATCCTCTAAGGACAGGGGAAAATCAACACCTTCCCCAGGTCGGGGGGCCAGATAGTCACCACACAGACTGCTCCTGAATGAATGCACTCATTCATTCACTCCACAGATACGGGTGTCCCTCCTCTTCCCGTGTGAGGGTAGCAGCTTCTTGGGTAGCCGCTTGATCAGTAAGAGGATTTGTTTGCTGTCATTTTGTCAAAGAAAGAAGACCACAATAACCTTAGGAAAAGATACTGATGAGAAGATGCTAGTATTTTCCCGGCAGGTGAGTCCAATGTGGTAAATTCCGGGGCTTCCTCCTCTCTCCTGCTTGGATGTCTCAAGTCAGAGCAAGCTGGCCATAGAACAAGGCAAAGACTGGCTGCCCAGGGCTGGGTGTCCTCAGTACATTCACCCCTCCTGTCGTGGTCTTTATCTAGCCTAACCGGGATTGTTTTTGGCACTCTTACATCGTGATGTGATGTTTCAAATGTTTCCCTAACTGAAACACGCAAGCTCTTTCATTTCCTTTCTACCTACTAAGATTATCTGAGCCCCGCACATGCAAAGCAGAGTATTATGCAAGAAATTAATCATATGGGAGCAAAAGTAGCTACTGAAAAATTGCCAAACACCATAAACATTGGTCAAAATGGAGTCCAGCCATTTGCACAGAGAATAATTGAAGCTATGGATTCACTTGGAGTAACTAAGCAACTTTTCATTATGAATTATAAAGCTTTCCAAACTTAAAATGATATCTGAGAGGAGTGCATTACCTAAAAGGTTTCGATAAGCAATGAAAGGCTCTTTAAAATATGCAGCCGGGATCAATCATCCGGCTGTATAGCGTTACTTATACTTTGTGGCGTCACCTACATTCCTTGATAAACAATGTCCCATAACCTCTGAGCATTCCCATTACTTTCGTCAGCACCCAGACATAAGTGACAAAAATGTCAGATGATGTTTTATTTACAAATATGAAACAAGTTCTCGTGGAAGTAGACGTCTACAACAACGGAGGTTTATGAAGCGCATTTCCCAGCACCAAGAATGATTCATGGTATCCAAGAAAGATACCAAGCCTGCTGTTCATGATGAATTTTAATTGGACTTTTACTCATCACGGGCATGAATTTCTTTCATCTGGGAGATGACATGTCCTGTTCCCATGGCTGAAGGAGAGTTGAGTCTCCCTTAAAAAAAAAAAAAAAGGTGGGTAGTTAAAACAGACCTTTTGACATACAAAAGGTAGAGATAACCTGGTGTCACCCGCTGCAGCAAGCACTCGGATGTCTTTTAGCGTCATCATTTTGCAGGGGACATTTGCATCAATTTCATGAGAAAGCAACCCCATTATTCTGACTCAGAAGGAGGGCAGTTCTGCCTTCATCTACCCTACAAATGAAAAAAAAAAAGATGAAATGGGGATGTTAGCTGGGAAAATAACTTGACGGTAGGGAAGAGTGCCCGACTTGGAAGTGGCTGTAGCGTTCTACCCCAGACGCAGCAGGATAGGATATTAAGCAGCAGAGTAGAAAGATCATTGACAATTATGAATTCTCTTCCTTTGGACAGGAGAGGTCCTAAAAATGTGGTCCATCAGTGTTGATGAATGCTAGGTTGTGGGGAAGGGGAACTAGTGAAAGGGCAAGATAAGTGGAGTTAAAGAGAATGAGGTGCATGGCAGCTGGAAAGTTTAAAAAAAAAAAAAAGGAAGAAGAAAGGTTGGATATATGAAAACATAGTTTCAGACCTCATGTCTTTTGCTAAAAGGAAATCACGTACCAACCTTTATGTGATTCAGGAAATATTTTGATTTAGTGAAAAACTAATGCAATGGACGTCGGTCTCATCATGGGGGTAAACTACCTCTCTTGACTAAGGTGAATAGGGCGCCTGTAGCCATCTCCTTTGGAACTCAGTATGAGAACGTGGATTTGCATCATGGAATCTTGGCCAGCTTGACTCGCGGAGGTGGTACAAAGCAATCAGTGCTCTAAAGATACACAAATTGATTACTTCAGTTCCTAAACTCAGTTTTCCAGAATAGAGTGAAATATATGGAAATGTATTTCAAAAGGCCATCAGTTGCCCAAAAGACCCATGAGGCCCTCACTCATAAGAGCATCCTACCGCAGTTGCAACTCTCCCTCCCCTGTATCTTTGCCTTGGGGGTCTGTGGTCCAAGGCACCCAACAGGCATCTGGTAAAGCAACTGCATTGCATCACTCCCTCTGCTCTCAGGCATCTCTTACAAGCTCACCTCATACAGCTCTTAGTACAGAACTAGAGTTTCCTGCTGTAAGTAAAACGGTCAGATCTATTCATGTTTGTTTGTTTGTTTGTTTTAATTCAATAGGAGATTTTGAATTGTGGCTCTCTTTTTTCCCACTGGCCTGCCATGTGTGTTTTTACACATGCTGTGTAGACACATGGACTTTTCTCCGTTCAGGTATGATATACATGTACACCCAACACCATTTTCTACATATGCAATATCTCAAACAAGTACATAAAAATGCAGTGGGGACGTTTTGCCCTCCTCAAATCCTTTCAAATTGCTTGAATGACTTTCTTTACATGTTTTCAGCTTACCTAACGGCAAAGCTCACTTCATTCTACACTAGTCTAATTAATTTGACAGGACTGGAAACTTGTCCATCCTGTTCACACTTATTATTCACCTCTTGGAATGCCCCATAGGGGGGATGAAGCACAAGAAAGCAGTGTTTACCAAATGCCTCGACGCTAAATGCCCTTTTAGGCTGACTCCGCACAATAGTGGCAGTGAGAAGATCTGACTTTAGGGCAGCCTAAGAAAAATGACATTTTCTAGAACATCGTCTATTTAAACAGGTCTTGAAGAAGAATACTGTGTCCATTTTTCCCCAGAGTTTTTTTGCAGGGGGAGCTTTGGGGACTCCAGTTTATTCCTGCTGCATCTGAAATCTTTGCTAAAGAAATGACAGAGGTATCAGATTTTGCAAGATAAGCCCTCAGTCGGCATTGGCGAATGTGGAGATAATTCCGGGTTTGTTTAAGGACCGAGAACGTAACCTGAAACATCAAGATATTTTGTGAAGGGGTGGGTGGAAATGCGGCACTGATCAATGTCACCAGGAAGAAGGGCTTTTCCCTTCCGGTTAACTTTCCAAGTTTCCTCGGAGAGCAAACTTTTGATAGGGGGCAAAGATTCTTACAAGGTTGGTACAGGTGGGTAATTAAAAAAAGAAGAGTGAATTTATCTGCATACATTATTTAAATACCTAAAGCATTCCTCTGCTTTAATGATAAATTACGTCAGTAAAATATGTTGGCTGCCTTCAAGCTAACTAATGGATCGCTAATCAGCAACAGTCAAATCATCCTAGCTTAGGTGGAATAAATACTTCCAAGAAAGCTGCAGCTAATTTTAATGGTTTAAGCCTGTAAAGATGCTTGCGTTTACATGTGTGTTCTTGGGCTACAGACGTGTGTATGGCTGTGCGCATGCGCACACATAAGTGTTCGTGCACGTGTTAAAAACCTGTTCCTATCACGTTCTTGTCCATCCAACGGGGCTCTCTTCTCCTTGGTATGTCCTACAAGAAAGATTTTCCTGCACCTAATTAGTCCTTAAAGACATCAGCCGATAGATCTCACTGTTTAGCAATACATTTTTAATTGTTCGTTTTACTCAAGCACCATTTGAACACAAGTCAATTTGCAGTTTCATTAGAGAACAGAAAAGGCCTGAGGTCTAGTCCTCTGTGGTTTTTAAATTTTTTTTTTAAAGGAAAGGATAAAAAGCGGGCAGAATTTCATCAGAAATGTTAATTCTCTGATTAATTTTATGTATCACGCAAGAATTAATGCATCCTGCTATTTGAGAAGTCTTGCCAAGAAGTGTGTTTTGTTATACCTTCCCCTCCAGAGAAATCTCTTTACAAGCCTCGTGGCCAAATTCCCTGGCAACAAATGACGAGCTTTGAAGCAACATTCACAGACCATTTGCTTTGATGACTTTTGGAGGCTTTTTTCTCCCCCTCATTCCAATTCTATTGTGAGGAGAGTACACATGCCAGGCAGCCTTTGAAAACTAATCAATACAGTAAGAATTGTCAGGGTGCAGCTGACTAATATCACATCTTTAAACTCTTTTTTTTTTTTTTTTTTTTTTTTTGCTGACTCGTACACATTTTTAAGTTAAACCTTATGAAGGCAGTTGGGTGGATTACCCTTAACCACATTCGCCGGCACGCTGGTGTGCCCCAGCTCTTTCTTCCATATTTTAACATCAAAAGCTCATAATCTATGTAAGTTAACCTTCCATAAAACTAAAATTATATGGTCATCATCCATAATCTGATGATTGATTACAGCTGCCAAAAAGGTCACAAATTGTGACTGTTTACAACAGTGGCACCGTGAAAATTATTACGTACCTTAAAAAAATTCATCCAGAGACAAGAGACGGCTCCCATTCATAGGTTGCAGAACTAAAGCATATACGTTTTCTCTGTGATTTTTCGCTCTCTTAAAATCGATGTTAAAACCCTTAGGTCTGATTTTTCATTTCAATGTCTTTGTGTAATGCGCCTCAACCATACCTCATCTAATTTAATAAGATGCAAGCTAAGGAAGTACTTAAGTTACTTATCAAGGGTTTCAGATGACACATTATTATTGTATTCAAAAGTCAATATTTGCTAATCATGTTAGTACAGGAACTGTTCCAGGCCTACAATTCTTAAATTGCAGAGATATTTAAGATTAATTAAACCTATCTCCCCTGGTCCTCTCTCTCCACCTCTGTGGAAGGAGTAAATCAATGACATCCCAAGCAAGTCCAGGGAACCAGAGTTTCCAGCCTGACAGCCACGAACATCTTTAAGCCTCTGTTTGCATCAGGGCCCCGGAGTTGAGCTTTGCCATTTCTCCATGGTTTCAGGAAGAGTTGCATGTTTTGAAAGCAAAGTTCACCAGTTCGCTTGACGGAATTAGAGAGGTCTGACCATTCTCGAACCTGCAACATGGACTTCAATATTTTTTTTAAGTCAGGAGAATGCTGAAATAACACATGGCCTGATTTCTTTTTATCTTTTTATATGACAACTTGTGGATAAATTGGTGGCAAATAAAGTTGAAAGGTCATGTCCCCTTTCTAAAGCCAGACATAATGAGAGCAGGTGACTGGGTCCGCATCCCTCAAGGGGTTACGCTTGTACCGTGCGATTCCAGTGAACCCCTGACCTCTCAGTTATCCCCTGGAGCCGAAACAACCAACTGTTCAAAAGTCAAGGTTCCCTTTACTTTTTTTTAAAATTTATTTATTTTTTGAATTGAGTTATAGTTGATTCACAATGTTGTGTTAGTTTCTGATGTACAGCATAGTGATTCAGTTGTACATTTGTATATATTCTTTTCACTGTAGGTTATTATGAGATACTGAATATAATTCCCTGGGCTATACAGTAGGTCCTTGTTGTTTATCTATTTTATATACAGTAGTGTGTATCTGCTAATCCCGAACTCCTAGTTCATCCCTCCCTTACCCCTATCCCCCTGGTAACCATAAATCTGTTCTCTATGTCTGTGAGTCTGTTTCTGTTCTGCAAATAAGTTCATTTGCATCATTTTTTAGATTCCACTCATAGTGATATCATATGGCATTGGTCTTTCTCTGTCTGACTTACTTCACTTAGTATGATCATCTCTAGGTCGATCTCCTTTACTTCTAGACCATAAACCCATTACATCAGAACCATTTCTAATCCAACGTTATGTAAAGAGCCCAGAACTGGGCTGAGATTAGTGCCAAATAAGTTTGAAGTCTTATTAACGTGCATTGACCAGGAGAAAACCGGACAACGCAGTACTTCAGTGATGACTTACAATACTTGCTAGTTCAGTTCCCTCAGGGAGAGAGACTATTGCATTAACCCCACATGCCACCCAGGATATATTTACAGGTAGTTAGCGAAAACAGTAATGCTATGCAAACTGAGTATCTGGAACACGGATCAATAGAGACCAGCTAATTAGGTTATAAATGCATTGATTTTATTTTGAATATGTCCTCAAACTGAGTCGGCGAGTAAGCATTCTGAAATGGGGCTCTTATCCTGAGAGGAGTGACAATCAGATTATTCTCTGCCGCTCTCCAATCAATCCTGAGGAGTTAGGTAAAACACTCTGATGCATATGCTATATAATCAGACTGACACATCCTATTAATATTCCAATTACTGTTGAACTATTAGCAGTGCCTGAATCTGGTGTCTTAGAGCCTTCCAGCAGTGATCTGGGAACCTAGTATCATCTTTTGTATTCATTCTTTCAGTTTCAAATGAGACAATTTTCCCTTTAAAGCATTTTTATTAAACGTTATTTTATGCATGGATTTAACATCCTAATTGATTTAGGTGGACTCTCGGAATGAGTTGCTAACTCCTTTTGTTCTTTTCTTCACTCAAAGAGGTCAGCAGCCTTGATCTTATTTATAAATTTAAATGCCAAATTCTAGCACAGTGAGTTATTATTGAATAATAGTCACTCATGTTCATAAAAAGTCTCTTTCACACTGTAAAAACCAGGAATCCAGTAATTTAATAAACTAGTCTAGAGTAAGGATAAGCCAGAATTGTCAACCTCATCTTAGAACACATAAAAAATCATAGAATCATGCACATGGAAGTGGTTTTGGAAAAAAGCAATGAGATGTTTCAACTCTTCTGAATATTTTCGGAGCCTAAAATTTGCTTCTTATTTTGAAACTCATGGAGGAATATATCCAGCGTCACAGCTGAAATACAGTTCCATCAGCTAAATACAAACTACTAGTTGAAAACGTCAAACTTGCCATCCCATTCATATATGTCTCGTCAGCCTTTTAAAAGGTTGGCTTTATCTCAGATTGAATTCAGTTAAAAGGGTTTGTGTGGTGATACAGTTTAGATCCCCTCTACTATCTTGTGTCATGTAGCTGCTACTGACCAGGAATAGCATGTCTATGGTGTTCAATGCCGGTGCCTTGGCACAGCTTGTGAGGAGTGGAGCCAGAAAGAGGTGGATGGATTTGAGAGATGTTTTGGGGGTCAAGTCTAAAAGACTGGTGAACTAAACTTGGGATAGAAGTAAAACAGGAATCAAGGAGGATACTAGACTTATAGCTTGAGAAATTGGATGGCTGTTTCCAAAGATGGCAAATATCGGGGAGAATGTGGCTGAGTTTTAGGGGTGTTGGTGTCATAAAGTGTTCTTGTTCGTGGTAAGTTTGAGATGCCCAAGTAGAGATGTCAAGGGTGCGGCTGGACATTTAAATCTGAAGCTCAGAAGCATGGTCTTCTTGAACATTTTCAGCATATAGAGAGATGGCATTGAAAGCTCTGGAAATGAATGAGCTCACCCTCGGCAGAAAGAAAAGAGGGACTAAATTTGAACCCTGCAGAATTAACATTTCAAAGATGGGTGGCAGTAAGGGGCCTTTTGTGTAGGGCTCAGAGGTGGCACTCCAGAAGCCTTGACCAGGTGATCCAACATGAGATGTCAAAGCCATTTCTTTCCTCATACCCCAATAAACTGGGCCAAATTAATAAGATATTTGTGAAGGCTGGCTTTATTGTTCTTGTTTTGTTTTAATTGAACTTTTAATATAAAAAGCTAAGCAATTGATCTGAAAATGAGTATAGTAAAAGAAAAAGAAAAGAAAAAGAGGCCCAGGGACATGCTAACCACACTCCCGAATGAGGGCTTTGTCGTTGCTGTTGGTGTGGTTTGGGACACTTCACCAGCAGAGAGCCGTCTGGCTCACTCCCTCGTGTTCTTCTGGTGTCTGTACCAATGTCACCCATTCAGTGAGGGCCTCCCTGACCGCCTTTTCTAAAACAGTAACACCAAACCCATCTTTAGCCCTCTCACCCTTCCTCTGCATTATTTTTCTCCATAGAACTTATCACCATGTGATGGATGTTTACATATTCAAGTGCCTATTTTCTGTCTCCTCCCGCTCAAACATAAGCCCTACAAGGGCAAGCATTTTGGCTCGTGTCACTGCTGTGACCATAACACCCCTTCCAACCCCGCCAAATACTTGACATGTAGTCAGTGTGCAAGAGATTTTTTTAAATAAATAAGTGAAAGAAAGACCCAGCAAAGGAGATAAAAGGGAACAGCCAAAGAAGCAGGAAGGAAAGCTGGAGGTATCACAGAAGCTAAAAGAAAAAAGGGTTTGAAAATGGAGAACAGACGGTCCAAGAGGTTGGAGGCTGCCGAAGCCTCCTGGAATATGACAGAGCAAGAAGGTTTGGCCTCGTGGGAGTAAATGCTGATGTTTAAGAGAGGAGTTTGGGTGTAGTAGTGGGGGCGGGAGGAAGCTGAGGGTTAAGGAGGGACGAGGAGGTAAGGAAGTAGAAATAAAGTGAGTACGTAACCAGACTGAAAACTTTCGCTGTGAAGGAAGGTGTTGATGTCAGACAGTTAAGAAAGTGGATCATGAGACTGACAGAGGGTGCATTCATGATTTCTGCTTTGGGTTTTTAAAGTGGTGGGTTGGTTGGTTGTCTCCTGATGCAATGATGCTGTTTAACCAACAACGATGGAACCTTAGTGGCATTTGACAACACACATTATTTTTGCTTCTCTGCCTGGAGCCGTTAGGTAGCGGGGCGGCTTTATGTCTGGATCTGGGCTGGTGGTTGGCTGGTCTGGGCCGGCCTCAGCTGGGGTGACTCAAAAATGCTCCAGATGTCTCTCATCCTCCAGCAGGCGAGTCTAGGTATGTTCTCATCGTGATGGCTGAGGCTCAACACAGCAATGGAAACAGGCAAGTCCCCTTGAGCCCAAGTTCAGACCAGGCACACTTCATTTTCTCTCCATTCTGTTGACTACAGCAAGTCCAGAGGCCAGCTAGATTCAAAGGAGGCAGGCAGGTGTATTGCTGTGAAACAAACTGCACCAAAACTTAGCCAAAGCGTAAAATAACCATTTTACTGGCCTTACAGTTTCTCTGGTTCAGGAATTCAGACAGGGTCCAGCAGTGGGGTTGGCTCGCCTCTGCTCCGTCTCGACTGGTGCCTCAGTTGGTAAAGATGCAAAGGCCAGGGGCTGAAATCACGGGACGGCATCCTGACTTACATTTGACAGTGATGTTGGTTGTCAACTCGGACTGCAGCCGGAGCTGTTGGCTGGAACCAGCAGTGGCTTTCTCCATGTGGGTGAGGCTCCCTCACAGCCGGACAGAATAATTAGATCTCTGACTTGGCAGTTCAGAGCTCTGAAGTCTGCTTCCCAGTGTACAAGGCGTAAGCTATGTCTCCTTTTATCACCGAGCCTCAGAAGTCATGCACTGTCACTTCTGACACATTCAATTGGTCACAAACCAATTCTCAAGCCTTCCCCAGGTTCAAGGAGAGAGGAATTATACTCCACTGCTTAACCTGTCCACTCATTCTACCTGAGAGCAGCTGACACAGACTAGAAGGCTCTTTACCCTAATAGGAAAGAAAAAAATATTTTTAACACGAGACCTGGAGCCTCAGAATAAAGAGTTTGTCCAAACTGACTCCACCTAGTTGATTTCGAGGTTAAATCCCTGAAGATCTGGGGGTGTGGCTACTATGGAACTTTACATTTAAAAGCCATAACAAAGAAAATATAAATGCCGAGTCCCAACAAGTGTGTATTATAGGGGCTGGTTCTGGATATTTGACTCAGTAACACCCAGGACCTTCTCCTGAGGCATTTCTAGAGTGGCTTTGGTGTCCAGAAATTCCAGTATAACAGTGTCTCACAGACCATACTGACTGCAGAGTAATTTTGTAAAAACCTATAAGATGTTGCGTGTCTTTGCAGTTATTTGATTATTTAATTTAATTTCAGCTGCAGAGAGTTGTATGGGATTTCTCTGATTATTTTATTTGTCATATTTCCTTACAACATGCCATGATTTCAACAAATCACATTTTGGATATGCTAACCCTAAGCAACTGGGGAATAAATGAAACTTTTAAGTGAATTTTGCCTTTTCTTGTGGGTTTTCTGGACTAAAACACTGAAAATAAATTGACATCTGTTGTCAATTTGTACTTTAAATTTGTGTTCTCTGAAACTGTGTACAACTATTTACAATAACCACATACAATGCATATATATTATATGTTGCCATACAAAATATCCAAAAACAAATGGCTGATTTTTAAAAGAGAAAGTGTCAATTCTTTTGTATTACCTACTGGTGATAAATGAAAAAAACTGATGCCAAGTTATTGACAAAATATACTATTTGAAGAAGATGGGATTTTTTCGTAAGTAGAAGAGGAGTGTTTGTGTAAATATCATCAAATAGTATCAATATTTATATATATATTTTTTAAATACAAAAGGAGTGTATTAGGTTATGCTGCCATTGACAGCAGCAGGCCACAGAGAGGAGAGGTGCCCGTGTGACCCTAAAGTACTTTGTAGTTTAAACAATTGTTGAGTGAGTCTCTGTGTAGCCCTCTGTGGTACGTAAGGCAGGTATTATTGTCTTATATTCATTTTACGGATGTGAAAACTGAGGGTTAGAATATTTAAATGACCTAGTTTCATAAAGTAAGAAAATGGTGGAACTAGCATCTGAACCCTGTTCCTGTTGTTTCCCACTAAATGGATTACGTGTGTTTATTAACGTACGCCTGAATGTGCACAAGGTCACATACACGCGTGCAATCATAGAGGTCAATTTTATGTAATCCACAATCACATAGCTAATTGTGTATATGTCTATAGAAATGAATATACTAGTACTTAGTTGGATTTTAAGCAAAATCTCTCACATATTTTGAATAGAAACAAGTGGATCCTTACACCTATTTTTCCATCTCCCTATCAAACTTCCATTAGGTATCTGAAAATATATTTGCAGCCAGTAAGTGCATTGATAAAAAAAATCGAAAAGAGGATAGCTACTAAAGATGCCTTTTGATTTTTGATGGTTGAGCAAACATAGAACCCTAGTGTTTAAACTTGGCATTTTACCCAGTCTCTTTGAGGGTAAGGGGATTCAGCAGTTAAAATTCCATGAAAATGTATGAGGAGGAGCTGGGACTGAGGAAACAGTGTTTACACATAATCCACCCTTGACCTCAACAAAGCTTTTGATAAAGTGCAACATGGAAGACTTGTTCATAGACTCAAGGGCAAAGAATTTAGGGGAAAAAAAAAAAAAAACAAATGGTCAGGAGTTTACAAGAAAGCACATGTGTGTAAGTGAAAAGGAGATGATAGATGTAGGGAGGGTCTCCAGGATTAGTTACTTGTAATACAGATCCAGGAGGAGGCAAAGAGGAAAGAGTCAAAAAGATCAAATTATAAAATTCTAATTACAAAAATTATAAAATTATAAAAGCTCAGGACTAAATCCACAAAAACCATACACACATTTATATATATTTATTTATATATATATTTATATATACATTTATATAAGATATGTATTTATATAAATAAATATATAATATAAATATATATTATATTTATATATAATGTCATAGTTGTATATAATACACATATATATTTTTTAACCCAAAGAATCTTGCAATCTGAGGAATAAAACTTTATAAAAAAGGAGTTCTGGTATTGATCAGTGTCTCAGATCCACAACAGAGTCTCATGTACCTTTGACTCACTGTACCTCCAGGATTCTAAGAAGCCTCTCTTTGTTTGGCAAAGAACAAAGGAAGTTTTAGTAACAGTCTTTTTGCAGAAAAACACATTAAATGTTCGTGATAAATTTAGGACATATTCTGGTTGCAGAAATGTGAACATGTATGCGTGGTGGGAGGGGTAGTCCATTTTTAAAATCAAGGAAATAAGGTAAATATTTGACTTGAACCACTTAGATGAAGAGAAAGATGTATTTAGTGGGTAGCACTCACATGATAACAAGGTTTAACAAAGAGCAGAACTCTCCGTGAGGTACAATTAAACAAGAAGTTAAATAATCTAGCGTACAAATGCAAACAATCACAGGCTGCCTGTGCGCAGAGCATGAGTCAGAAGAAATTACGCCAGCATCATTGAAGGGAAAAGCCATGTGGTGCTCAATTCTGGCTGACTTCCTGCAAATAAGGATATCAGAGAAAATGAGAAGTTTATGGCAGAAGGTAGATGAAGTTATTCGGTGATTCAAGGAAATTACTTATGGAGGAAAGATACAAAAGCTGGGTGTGCCTGCGATGACCTCATTGAGGGATGTGAGGATGACGGGCTTGGCAAGGGTGGATTCCCTGAAGGGATCAGTGTTCATCACAACTAAAAAGAGAAGCCTCAGATCCCCGAGAGAGCCAAGCACGGGCAAAACTGAACTGATATCTCACGTCCGTTCCTTGGTATTAGTTAATACTGGAAAGAAAGAGTTCTGAGAAGTGATTACGTTGGATGCCAATGGTCCAAATAGGGGCCTGATTAAGAATTCAGAGGGAGAAAAATAAACTCTTTTGAAGGCGCATCTTTTAAAATTGTACTGTAAAATTGTTTGCTGACCCTCAATGAACACTTTACTTAGGGAGGAAAAAAAAAATGCCCATCTGTGTTGTCTGAAACTGGCATGTGAATGCAGGCTCTAAGTAGATTTTAATCTCTAAGTTTTTTTTTTCTTTCTTTTTTTTTTGAAGTCTAGTCAGTTTACAATGTTGTGTCAATTTCTGGTGTGCAGCATAATGTTTCAGTCATACTATCTCTAAGTTTTAATATCAGGCAAGTTATTGTTCTTTGTTTATCCTTGGGATTAAATGAAATACTGAGGCCTAAGTCGTTTGTTACGGCTGCTGTTCAGACACCACAGTTCGGCTGTTACACACCTGTCTTTATGACTCTCAGAATCAGCCCCAGCATCACCTTTGAGCTGAGACCTGTGTGAGACCCCTGAGGTGTCAGCTCCTTCTCTTACTTAAGTCGTTTGCATCTGGATCACAGTGATTTCAGCTTTGAGTGAAGGAGAACAGAAGGGGAAAAAGTGCTCACACTTTGCAAATTCAGAACAAAAATGAACAATAGCCAAAGGAAACACTCATTTGATGCAAAACGTTGATCAGGACATCTCTTCACAATATGTCTACACTATCCTTCAAGAAGGATTTCCCGCATTCAAGAAGCAGATTTGGATTCTATTAAAAAGAACCCTCAAGAAAGCCCAGAATTTACCTGGAAAATAACTAATGAACCCTGAGTGCTCTTAAGCCTTAGCATTCTGTAATCGCAGGTAAGGTCACATTATCAGAAATGGCCATTATTCCTGGAAAGGCTAGAAAGGTTTTACTTAAACAGGGTTACACCCAGAACCCTCAAGGAGAGGAATGCATATTCTATTTCCTAAAATTTTAAATTTTTATATAACCAAAGGCAATATCAACAGAGTTGAGAGAAAAATAATAAAATTCTAAAATACAGTTTAAACCTACATAAAAAGTTGGTATCTTAATATAAGGGCTACTGTCTTAAGATACAGAAGCTCTTGAAAGTCAAAAAAAGAAAAGAGTGGTAACTGGGGGAGAAAACGGACAAGTGATGGGGAGGAAACAGATGTTCAACTACTGATCAGAGCAACGCAAAATGAACTAACAAAGCAGTGTTTTGCCTCTCGCAGTAATCAGGTGTTAGTGATCTGAACTGAGCAGGGTGTGGGGGAAATGAACTTTCTTAAATGAGAGATGAGATTTTTAAATTGGAATATTTCTAGAGGGCAATTTAGTAAGATAAATGCAAAATTTAAATATATACATTTTGCCTTACCAATTCCATTCTCAGGAATATGTTCCAAGGAAATAATTGGACAAGCACACAAAGATTGTGTGTACATATGTAGGAAGTTTATAATGAAATAATACAGAAAGATTGAAAATACCTTTAATGTCTACCAGTGAAGTGTGGTTAAATGAAGTATGGTGGAGTTATAAAATGGAATGCTATAAAGGCGTCAAAAGGATAAAGTGATTATTATGTAGAATGCAAGAATGGCTGAACGCTAGGAAACTGAGTAATTGTTCTGAGAAAGATACTATTAGAAATTCCATTTGATAGAGAAGCAAATTGAGCGTCAGAGAGGCCATGTAAATTCCCCAAGGTCCGTATAGCGAATAAAGCGACAGAACTTGGATTCCCGCCAGGTGGTCTGACTTGAGAATGTCCGTGTTCATAGACACAGGGCAGTAAGAATTTGAGGTTCAACTGACTGGCATCTGTTTAGTGAGCATCTATGTGTGTGTCACACACCAAGCAAGCCCTGCCCTTGGGAAAGATAATCATTTCTTAGATGTGTATATACATGGTAAATATATTTAAAAATATATGTATATATGGAAATAACTTTCCTTTTTATTTACTCTATAAGCATTTATTGAGCACTTACTTATGCCAGATGTTATGTTAGATGCTGGGATGCGACAATAAACAAGAAAGGGGAGGTCTCTGCACTCCCAGAGCTTAGAGGAGGAGACAGTGAATTCCTGAGGATCACAAGTGTAACTGATTACATGTATGCATTCAAAGAGAAGCTCTGTGTTTTCTGGGAAAAAATAAATATCCATCTATCTATCTACCTATCTATCTATTCTAGGGTGCTAGGGTGGCATCAGGGGAGTGGACTGGGGAAGGAGTCTTCGAGGATCAAAAATTTGAATCAAGACCTGAGAGATGAGCTGATCTCAGCCAAGCAAAGAGGTGAGCCCAGAGCATGCCAGGCAGCAGGAATGGCATGGGCGTCAGGCAGGAATGGTGTGCATTTATCCAGCAAATCCCTGCACATCACAGGGCTGTCTCCTTGAAGAGGAAATAAATAGAGAAAGCTTTGAGCTCCCATGGGGTGGAACAAAAATCCCACAAATTCTTACTCAACATATCCCATTTTAGTGATTAGTTTCACGAGGTCAATCTCTTAATAAAGAGGACTATGAAATATTCCTTTGTTATAACACTAGTTTGTCATCATGAGATTATTTTGATTAAAGGACTTGATTAAAACTTAATCATTAAGTGTTTAATTAAGGTATTTGATTCAAATCATGTCAAAGAAATCAGATTTCTCTAACGTTCTTCAAATACAAACACACACACACACGCTGACACACGGACAGGAACACACCCTCACTCACACCCGTATTCACGGCCCCACATGCACACACGTTCGACCTTCTCATGCATATTCATAGGCAGTAGTGCCCAGTCACGCTTACACAATCACATAAACACACCACCCCACTCTCACATACACACAGGCTCACGTTCTAAGGGGACGGGGTTTATACACATGCACTTTGCCCCTAGGAGTACAGCTCATTTATTTATTCAATATTTTGCCAAATCATCTACCAAGTGCCAAGCCCTAGAGATACAACAGAAATCAGGAATCGTCTCTGCCCTCCCGGGGCTGACATTCCAGCGGAAGGTACAGGGGCTCAACACGATAACTAGAAATGCAGATTATGATTCCAGGTTGTGATGAATGCCTTGGAGAAACCCAGCCAGGAGATGAGCTCACAGTTACTGGAGGCGGCCCTCGGGTGGGACAGATGGAGAAGGCTTCCCTGGAAGGCAACACCCGCACTGAGGCCCAAATGACAATGAGCCAACCGTCCAGAGAAAGGGAGGGAGAGCAGGGCAGGCTGAGGGAAGAGCGAGGGCCTGGGGAAAGGGCTCCAAGTCGACTGGGAACCAAAATGCGGGCACAGGGCTGAGCGTCAGGGAGCAAGGACCACAGCAGAACAGGGAAGAGCTGGGAAGAGAGACAGGAGCCAAGTTCAGCCAGGCCTTGTAGGCCACAGGGCCAAGTTTGGATTTCTTTTAAGAGCAGAGGGAAGTAACAGTTTATAGGTGCCCCAGCCTGATGGCATCTGTAGTTTTCTAGGTCTGGCCTGCCTACAATTTCGGGAATGGCCGGGAAAGGGCGAGAGTGGAGGCGTGGGACCCATAAGGAGGTGGACGGAGTTAACCAGGAGGGAGATGGGGGAGGTCTGGGCACGAGTGGTCACAGTGGATGCGGGGAGAAGAGCGGGGATTTAGGACTTATCTTGAGAGTGAGAAAGGTAGGGTTTTGTCAAAGATTTGAAGAAGCCGTGAGATGGGGTCAGGTTAGGATGCCCCCAGGCCTTTTGCTTGAGCCCCTGAGAAGATGTGGTCATGAGCCTTTATGTCATCGCCACCTGGGTCACAGTCGTGGCTTGTATGTGTCCCGGGCTTAGCAGGTGTGTGTGTTCTATGTATTATCTCATTTGCCTCTTGATGAGAAAAGTTAGGTTCACTGAGGTTGGCTTCCTCAGCTTCAAGGACTTGTATGTAAGTGGTGGCACTGGAAATTACAAACAAGAACTCCGAACCCAGAGCCACGTCGGTGAGACACGGGAAAATCATGCTTCAGGAACCCATGACCCCACATCTGAATTGTTGAGCTCCTCCTTGCCAGCTTCTTTCCTGTCCTCAAGTTGACTCAAATGGTGAGCAGTTCACTGCAGTTTGTATCTTCCCCCCCACCCCCAGACAGGGAAAAGTAAGAGGACTGACAATTCCTTTTTCTTTTTTGCACTGGAAAAAAGGCAGTGCAGGTGGCTTGGGGTTATAAACGGAAATGAAGTTGGAGGGTTCTGTTTGGGTTTTATTTTGTCTCCGATGAAGATATAGCTGTGTATAAATTATACTTAAATCGAATGAGGAAGTTCAGAGAGGAGAGCTCTGGGTGCAGTTTCCCCCCATTGCTGATCAGTGTTGGGGGCACACTGTCAGCAGGAATCATGCTTCATGGGATGGTCCCTTTCTGATGCTTCTAGGGCTTCCCTCCTCCCATTCAGCGACGCACACACACATCCTTGAGTGAGGACCCTCCCTTCTTCAAACTTACTCCTGATGCCGTCTGCCTCTGTGACTTCAGTTCTCACCACCCGGCCGGTCCTGACACCCTCTATGCCCTTGACCCCTCTCAGAGCTCCGTGGGGCATCTCTTGTCCACCGGCTCCAGGCAGGGGAGAGAGAGGAGGAAGCGCGCTCTCTAGAAGGCAGAGTGGTGAGAGGTGATGAGGATGACGAAGGTGATGACAATGATGATGACAAGCCAGATCCAAAGTCCCATTTAAGACGCTTAAGGAAAGTCTTGTCTGCACTGTCCACACAGGCCCTGTGACCCTGGAGACAAATCAACACTCAGATTCTGAACACTGAACTGTTACTGTTTGTAGAGAGAGAGCAGTCACTATTCTGCGCTCAGTTTAATACGTGTAATTCACACACAGTACATAGGGACCGTAATCCCTATATCTGATGCACTAAATGTAAGTCCCGTCTCTTGTATAGAAGGAAGACAAACGTAACCTAATCAGAGGCAGTTCTGAGAGGCCAGTGGAAGCCACAGAGGAATGTGTGGCTGAAGGGTTTACAGGACAAGATGGGGGAAAGAATTCCGAACCCACTACACACTGTTCAGACAATTTCTAAACAAACTAGAAATTGGACGAGTGCCTAAGGGAAAGGATGACTGCCTTCTTCACACTATGCCCAAACCTCCCATCTCCCACCCCCATACCTTGATGTCTCTCTTAGCGAATAAAACAGGCAGCAGAAACATAAGGCAAGAGTACGGAGGAAATTAAAAACAGGGGAGAGGGAGGAGGTGAAAGATGCTGATCAATTAACCCTCCGGTTTTTCAAATCGGAGACCACCTTGGCATTCAGGGATGACGAATCAATGCTGCTGGCAGATGCATCATGTCAGGATCCCGATGATCTAATTCTTCCATCAACCAAAAAGGCAGGTAATTACTGCATCATCAGAAGGCTCAAAAAACACAGGAGGGAATGCCACACAAGTTCTAGTGCAGCATTATCTGACTCATCCTGTTAAAGACTCAGGACTATGTTCTAAAGGGATCAGCAGTCCGGGAGAGGGATGGGAGCAGGGCTGGGAGTAAGATCTGGCAGGGCAAAATCCTTCTGAGGACAGACATGTCTTTTGATTAGAAAAATGAACACATTGGAAGGGTCATTTCTACTGTGGAAAGATAGGCATTAGGACAGGGCCAGTTGTGGGATGAGGATAAATAAAGGGAGCATTGAATTGCTCTGCATGATAAAATGGGAAGAATTTTGAATTTTCAGGGACAGGCATGAGAGAGGGACATCTCATCTCTGGACAGGACAGAGATGAAAGGAGAAGGGGGAAAACAATGTTCAAGGAAAAGGCGCACAATGACTACTTCTTAATAGCACAAGCGGCCAAAGGACTTTCAAGAACATGCATGTCTCATATTAATCTTATCAACTGTGCTATAATTCAGTGTGGCTACTCCCCAAATCAACAATAAAAGTCTATTACACGTAACTATCTTTGAACATTGCCTTGTTTGGATTGTGCTTTGGAGGATTTAAAAAAAAAAAAAAAAAGGAGGGGGGTGGGTTCTGATCTTTGTTGAGTCAACAAAAGAAAGAAAAGGGAACTTCCACAAGAAGTCAGAGATATATGAGATCAAAATTCATCAGAAGCCAAAAATCTGAACTAGATGTAACTATAAGAAATAAGTCCCAGATGATCCTCAAAGACACACCCTGGGGTACACACTGGATTTTCCACCATAGGGAGTTGGACACTCAAATTATTTGAATTTAAATGTTAAAACCCTCAAGGCTACAAGACCGAGGTGTACGTGAATTATATCGCATATGTCAGAAAATTGTTTCATCTGTTCCCCGTTGCTTAGAATAGCTTGAAATGGAAATAAGTTAAATACTCAATAATAGAATGATGCTTAAGAAGATAATAGTAATGCAGCTGCTAGGTAGAAAATTATGCAGCCAATAAAATAATATTTACAGAGGATTTAAAATAAAACAATAAAAGATTTTGTTATGCTGTCTAAGATAAAAATAAATGATTCAAATTGTTTACACAGTATGATTGGAACTCTATATACTGCCTAAACTCATCCCAGGAATATAGAGACCACTCGATTCTAAGGAATTTATTAATATACTCCCACCAACTAATCAAAGGGGAAAAATGCATTCATTTCCATAGATACTAAAAATACATCCTTCTGGATTTTTGTAATTTATTAATGTAATAATAGATGGATAATTCCTCAACAAGATTTTCTATCTGAACCCGAAAGCCAAGGTCTTGCTTAACGTTAGATAACTAGATACATTCCTATCAAAGTGAGGAAGAATTTAACATTGTTCAAGCTATACTAACTAGCCAATGCAATAGGCTAGAGAAGTAGAAAAAATATATAACCTAGGTTTATGTCAGTAGAGAACTGATTAAGTAAATAATATTAAGTATTGGAACTGATTAAGTAAATAATAATTTACTTAAGGCACCTGCAGATAAGGGACTAATTCTATGTAGTTAAGATAAAAATGAAAAACAAGGTATAAAGCACTGAAAACATTGTATATAGCATGCTTCTATTCGTAGAGGAAAGAAAGGAAGTTTCTATATACACAGACTGTTTTAAAAGAAAGAGATGTGAAACAGATAATGAGGGAAAGACTAGGAACCTGGAGGTCTGGGAAGGAAGGGAAACTTTTCGTAGGAACACTTTTTCACTGTTTGGAATTAAGATTTGTATGTATTATTTTTCCAAACAAAGGAAACTAAGAATTAAAAGAAAAAAAAAGTTTACAGATCAAAAAGTAATGGGAAACTAAATACCCAGTAATAGAAAATTAGTTAAATAAACTATGGTAAAAATACCTTATGGGATTTTATGCAGCCATTAAAAATTATGTGTGTAAAATTAAAATAAGAATATATGCTACCTCGCTCAATGAATATGTGTCGAATGAATAAAACGATGGATTCCAAGGAAAAGGAGAAACAGGATAAAAACTGTGAATCCTGTATAATCATAATTATATAATCCCACCCAAATATATAGACAAGAAAAATAACGTCAGAAGGAAAGAAAGAAAAAGAGTGATTATCTCCTGCTTGTGATATTAGACACTGAAAACAATTCCTTCTATTTTTATGATTTTCAGAAATGTATATAATAAATGTGCATTTTTTTTTAAAATGGAAAAAAATTCTTCTAATTTAGGAAGCGAGGTGCTCTATCTGCTTTTCTGAAGAAATGTGGAAAATAGCGAATAAACTACTCCCCAAAGGTGGTTCATACAGACCCTGCAGTGTGGGCACAATTTCCTTAATGTTCACCCTAAACTCAACTGTTGATTTCGAGTTTTACTTGCAAAATAAACAGTGAGCCAAAAGTAAAACACTGATAAAATTGAACTTGATCTGATTTATTCTAAAACCAGAAACTTGCCTAAGGCAAAATTATTTAGGAAAACATTCCAACAGCTAAAAGAAGATTGTGAGCCTGTACTTAAACCAGGTGAATTTTCATTCATAAAATTCTTTCCTGTTCCTGTTATAACATCATGAAAAAATTAAAAGCTGCTGCCCTTGGATTTTCAATTTATTATGTATATGCTCTGTAGGAAGTAAGAAGCTATGTGAAAAACGTCTAAGACATTCAATTAACGTTTGTTAACGAGATGAGATTTAGTGAATATATTTGAAGCCAATTGGAATCAATGTTGGAAATCAAGTCTTAGTGAAGAAAAGGATTTTGTTGTCTCACACATATTTAGATTTTTTTTAGATTAAAGGCCAGGCTACTGATCTATGGTATATAAATGTGTTGTTAGCTTCAGTGTTCACTACTGACTGATGAATTTCACTTCATACACCAAATCTCCCGCTCGACTCAAATCCTTTGCACATATAAACTTTTTTTTTTTTTCCACAAGAGTGGTGGTCATCTTTCTTTACATAAAACAGTGATCTGATTTTTCTTTTGCTAATTTACAAACAACAAAATATGTCCCCCTCTCCATTTGAATGAATTATTATGTTTTTAAAAATGTTTACAAAGTTTTGAGAAGAGAAATAAAACAAAAGCCCCATGGTTTCTTATTCCCTCTCACTTTTAAGTATTTAGCAAATCTTTCAAAATCCTCATTAATCTAGGTCTCTCCCTCAACATACACACATATACCCAGGCAACATACCTGCGTCTCCAGCCAGAAGACCACAACACTACCATTTCTGTTCCTCCTCATTCCTTTGCTCATTGTGCTCTTCCTAGAGCCTTGTCTTCTGTTCTTGGCCTGAACTGCTCCTGCTCAAGGACTCTCACCAGGTGACAGTCGAGTTGTCAGCTGATGCTGCAGTCATTTCAAGACGGATTGACATTAGAGAATCCATTTATAAGCTCACCCCTATGGTTGCTATCTGTTGGCCAGGGCCAACTCCGCCACACACAGGCCTCTCCATGAGCTGACTGAGTGTCCTCACTACTGGCTTCCTCCAGAGTTATTCATGAGAGCGAGAGAGGGAGAGTAAGATGAAAGCCACAAGGATGTGAATACCAGAAGTGGGGATCATTGGGAGTCAGCTTGGAGGCTGACTTACCCTCGAGAGCTATCACACTTACAAGCCCAGACTTGTTACTGAACCAAATTTGAATTCCCTCTCCCGTGCACAGTAAAGCTAATCTGCTGACCCTGGGTCGTGGTGAAGGAAAGTGCAGTGTTTATTGCAGGGCACTAAACAGGGAGTCCGGGTGGCTAACTCTCAAAAGACCTGAACTCCCTGATGGCTTTCAGGGAAACGTTTTTAAAGAATGAGGAAGAGGGGCTGCAGGGTGCATGATCAGGCTGCTTGACTGCTCTCCATTGTTTCTGCTTTTTCTCACTTCGCTAATTAAATTTGTTCTTTGGAACTCAGGGAAGGCCTAGAAGGCTACAGTTTTTCTACAAACAAGAGGTGGGCAGAGGAAATGGTGGGAGTGGGGGCTGGGGGCTGGGGGTAGGGGGTGGGGTGGATTCTGTCCTGGGAAGACCCCATAGGGTCTTGCTCAGTTACAGGCTGACTCCCAGCTTCTCCTAGAAGCTCTCTTTAATCACTACTCCTTCATTATTTCTTTCTTCTCAGATCACCTTTAGAACAAATTCTCTACCATGCTTGGCCCTTAATAATGCTGTTTTTGAAATTTTTGATTTGTTTCATTTTAAATAATCCTCCCAGTGCAATGAAGCTCCTTAAATGCAGTAACTAAGACTCAATGCATTTTATTTCATAATTCCTGTCTCAGTTTTAGCAACAGTGGGCTTAGCAAATATGGGGTTGACTCTAATTGAGGACAACCTAGTTTGGTGGTTCTGAATACCGGGTAGAGATGAAAACTGCCGGAGGAGCTTTGTAAAAACACCAAGGCCTGGGTGATTTCCCCTTAAAGACACTGGTATTTATTTAAATATATCCAATGGGCAGTCAGTGGCTCAGGATACTTCCTGCCTTGGTCATAGACTAAGAAGAACCTATTTTGAATTGTAGGGTTTTTTAAATGGTTTTTACTGTCCTGTGATTCCACCAAACAAAACATCTGCTATTCTTGGTGCAGTTCTCTTCATTAAAACAGACTGGGACACTGATTAAGCAGCTAAAACCTTGTTAGTGAATCTAGTTCTTTCACATACATAGTTTTTACCTCATACTCTGTCCAAAATAGAAATATGCATAATCATTTTTTCAAAATGTGCAATTATCATGTCATCTAATAGAAAAATCAGCCCTAAATGTAACTAATTAAAACTTGTCCATGACTCATGAATGTCAACTGAAATGGCTACTACTGCAGGTCATAAAATTACTTCCAATAGACAAAGTTAAAACTGGTAGTTTGAAGACTGCTTTCAACACAGCTGTTTGGCCTGTGTCAGGAGAGGAAGTGTCTATTTCACTTGAAGTCCTTAAATCTCTTCCCCTCTCACACTGTCCATGTGGTTTTAAAATCCCCTACCCATTCTGCACTACCCTTCCCTTTGCCCCAACCACAATTCCCAGCCCTGAAAAGGATGGAGTGAAAAAGCCTTTCCGATATGAAAGTTTTTCAAAGACATGGCTTCTGTGACTTGAGATGTCACAGGGAAAAGGGACTCATTACTGCCTGGTTAGGAAAATCAACCATTTTCAATTGCTGATGCAATGGTGTTAACTTTAGTTCTTCTGCCACTCTAATTCCTATCCCCTAATTTGGAGGAATGAGTAGTGATCTCATTTACCTCTTAAGAATAAGATGCTTCTTAGCAGAGGCTCTTTTGAAAAGGTTAACTAATTCAAGTCAGTGGCTAGGGTTTGGAACAGTGATTCTCAAACATGGTGCACAGCCCTTACATTTTTTTGGTAAAGTACTTATCTGGGACCTATACCATATTTAATCAGCACCTTACAACACAAAATTTGCACTGATGGGCGCTGAAAGAGATCAAGACAGAACCAAGCCTTGTTGAAAGCCTCGGCACTCAAGAATATTTCTGGAATCCTCCTCCACGTCCAGCATAAATGGATCAGACTAACAAACAAAAAGTTCATGATCGTTAAAAGTAAACGGAGGGCGGGTAAAATTGCAACATCTGAAGACAAAACAGAAATTGCAGTTATCACTGGTATTCCTGATTAATAGATGAAATAATGCAGAATTATAGAGGGCATAATAGTGCTAGTAGCAGCCCCAAACAGAACCTTTCCCCCTACCACCATATAAAAACAAGAAATCCAGAATATCTCCTCCATGCTAAACAGCTTAAAGGCTAAATTTCTACCCAACAGATGGAAATGAACCAGATTTGACAACGTGCATTTTGTCCCCTAACCTTACTCCTGGCTTCACGTCAAACTAGGTCCCATTTTCCTCATATATTAGGCCAGAGTCCTTTGGTTCCAAGTTATAGAGAGCTTAATATCTAAAAAAGGACTTTATATACTTCCTCAAAAATCATAGTTTAGCAATTTCATTCTTTTGCTTGCCACCAAATTTTATAGAAGAGAACAAAGGGCAATATGTTGTTTATACAATTGTCCAAGCATTATTAAATGGAAATGCATTCAGAATAAAACTATGGCCTGCAAACAGGTCCAGAAAGCAGATGCTTTAAGTGTCCACTCAGCTGATGAGTCAGAATCTGAGTTGGCCAATAAAGTTCCAGGAGTATTGATGTCAAATACATGAAAGATGAGAAAGATTTTAAATCTCTACCTTCCAGAGAAGTCTTTCCAAAAATAGCGGAAATATAACTTGCTACAGTAACACAGCTATCAAGTTATCTAAATTCATTTATTATGTATTTTAGGTCTAAACATCTGACTGGTTAAGAAAACTCAGAGGAAACAGTTGTGACTCAGATTGTGAGAAGTCAGGGATACAACACTTTCTCAAACAGGCAAAAAACAAACAGAAACTTGGAGTTGTGTTTGAAAACTGTATTCTCTGAAATATGCTTTAATAATCTCTGTAAATCAGAACAAATCAATGGAGATAAGCTCTGTAGTGTTGAATATAATGTCTCAAATGAACTGGCATCAAAAATGAAGGCGATGCTGTAAAGTTAGAATTTCCCCATTTTCTTCCTGGAAATCACGCCAATCAACACAGAGGAAGAGATACAATAACAGAAACTTTCTTTTTTTTTTTTTTTGCAAAACAAGTACTAAAACAATAAACTAAAAAATAAGTGTAGGGTTCCCACAAGAGGGGAGGTCAAGCAGGGTTTATGTAGAAGGAACAAGGGGAATAACACTGTAGCTTCAGATGCAGAAAGAGTCTGCAAAACACGCTTCTTAAAAATAAGGGTCACTGAGATGCAAAATGCAAATGCCTTGTGTGAGACAATGGAATAGGATGCATGTGCTGGAGGCAGGAACTGCTCTAGACCAGGTTTGCTCCTGAGGATCAGAAGGATCGCAGCAAACAAGGAATCATGAAAATTAGCGATATTTACAAGAAGTCTTTCTTGCAGAAAGTGAGAGCAGAGGTTTGGCATTGTGAAAACCCTCCAAACGGCCTATCCTCGTTGACTTGAGAAAATTTAAAGACTAGACAAACTCATATACAAAATTCTGGGTCCTCAAGATGATAATTCCAGCTAATCTGGAATATTGCCATGAACTCTTCCATACAGAAAACTTCTGAAAATAATTGATCCTGGAGAAACTCATCTGCATTAAAGATGAGTAATGAAAAAAGGCAGTATCACCTTATACTTATTTTTAGAGTATATTTAGAGCCACATAAATTTAGTATATTTAGAGCCACATAAAGATACCACAAGGAAAAAAAGGGAAACAAACAAGAGGAGACAAGTAAGAATACCTTAAAACCAAAGCATATTAGGGAGAAAAAGTTTCTACTGTAGCAGATCAGTTAGGACCAATTTTTCAACAGAAATTTAAATAGCTCATTGAAGCAATACCTTTTTATGAGGAAAGAGTGTAAAAATGTACTTAAGAGCTCAAGGAACAAATCGTAAGAAAATAGGGAGAGATAAAATATAAGTTTACATATAATGTGAAAGAAAAAAAAATAACAAAACCATTGCAAAAATAAAGGCAAAATCGGAAGAAGCACAGTGAATAAAAGATTGCAGAAAACAGTAAAAATAAGTGGAAGATAGATACAAGGAAGGTAAGGAAAATAAAACCGAAATAAAGTGGTAAAATGGAATAGAGGCAAATTGACTCCAGATTTGCACAGAGTTCTAAGAGAAAAAAAAAAAAAAGCTGAAAAAGAACAAACAATCTACAATATAGCTCAAGTGTATTTCTCTGAAATAAAAGGTTTGGATTCATATAGTGAAAGAACCAATCTGTCAAAGAATGAGAATCGGAAGGCCTTATGGCAATTCAAAATAATAAACAATAAGGCATATTTAGTAGGACATTTTATACATTGATACCAATGTAGTATAAACTAGATTTCACACACACAAAAGGAAATCAATTTCATTAAAAAAAAAATCCCAGAGTATTAGCAAGCAGAATTCACTGGAACATTCCAAGAATCATACAAGAATAAGACTGAATGGGGCTGGATTATCCTAGTACCACAAGGATGGCTTCATGTTAGGAAACCTAATATAAAATCAAAAGCAGAAAAACAAGAAAGAAAACTCACATAGTCATCTTATTAATTAGGCAACAATTTCACTTGCTGTAAAAATACGCCAAATAACAGTAGCTTAAACAAAATAAATTTAGTAGCTCCATTTAAGGACTTCAGGATGAGACACATAAACTACTAATAGTGTTTATTATATTTACTCTATTATTTATTTTTTTAATTTAATATTATTATTATTATTTTTTGCTTCTCTCTCTTGAAATAGACTGCACATAAGCAGTTCAGAAATGATATAGTGACACGCTAGTGTTGGCAGGCTTATGGACCCCAATTCTTTAACTAAAAGAGAATTCTATTAATTATTGAAGGAAGGGAAAATAGGTATTGGCTATCAAGTAGTGTCTACCATAGTCACCTCTGTTAATGATGATAATAAAACATTTTTTAAACATCCAGAAATCTTTGATTTAAAAAAAATAGATAAATAATAGAGTAAACATAATAAACACTGTTAGTAGCTTGTGTGTCTCATCCTAAAGTCCTTAAACGTAGTTAATAAAAAATACAAGATAGGATGCCCACACTGACCATAAGTATTCAACAATTTTCTTACAGTTACCAGTCATTGCAAATAAAAATACGTGAATAAAAGAAGTCAAATTTTAAAGGATGAAAATAATTTACCAGTTGTTTTGGTTATCTGTTGATGTACATCACACAAACCAAAAAATTATGGACTTAAAATAATATTTATTATCACTCATGATTATGAGTTGATTAGGCAGTTTTTTACTCTCTAAAGTAATTCAAAGCCTATATTAAACGTGTTTAATTAGTTAACAATTCTAATATAAGATTTTAATATTACATAATGTTACTGTTGGGAGAAACATTTTCAATTCTGGGTACATTTTATCTGTAGGTCTTTGAAGAATTTTGCTCACATGTTCCCTCCTTAACGTGGTTACCTAAAGAAGACGAGTATTTCGTTTGTCTTCTTTTAACTAATTGATGAATATGTTTCAAACCCATGATTTCTGTGGTTTTTAGACTGACTTTTTGGACTTGGTTCACAGAGTAGTATTATGATTCATGTATTTATAGTTCCAGACACAGTGCAGAAGCAAAAGCTAGACTGGGAGCTGAGCATCAAGAAAGAAAATGGTGTATAGATGGATAACCAAGGTTGACATGGCAGGAAAAATGTAGGTGTTCTATGTGTAAACATTCACTGGGAAGTTTCTGGGCCCATTTAAATATTTTCTGGATGTCACATGACAGCATCTGAATTGATTATTTGTTGTTATTTTAAGCTTGGCTCATCAATTTTAGAGCTTTTTCCAGACACATTGCTGTTCCTATGTTATATCCCATAACTTGCTGAGTGTATGTGGCTCTCTTTGATGTGGAATATATCCAACTTGGAACCAAAAATTTAAGAGTTATGTGAGATTTCAATAGTACTGTCCTAAGGTAATCCACTCCTTTCATTGGCAGTGTTCTGTCTTCTCTCAAATATGAATACTACATCCAACATTTTAAAAAGAGGCAAATAAGTGTGACATTGTGCATTTCCCTAGTGTTGGAAGGAACTATATTTCTTGCTATCTCAGAAAACAAAAGACAGTAAGTCTAGAATAATGATAAATAACATTTTAAGGGGATAGACAAGGGCCAACTCAAGAAAAAAATAATGCTACTTTTCTTTTCTATCTGCCTCACATTTCTCCCTTTTGGAAAATGCCCCTCTTGTGTGTCACATGATTCTGGTAGGGTTATTAATTAAGCGGTCACTTCCCGGCCCCAAATTTTGCATGTGACCATGCAGGGATAACCGGAGCTTCTGTCTGTGATTGAGATGAAAACTGGGAGGAGGGGCGAGGAGCCTGTTTCCTTGCAGAGCTTCAGATTAAAAAGCACGTAAAAGTGAAAATGTTAGAATCCATTTTTCTCACCATGTAGAGAGAGCTTGGCTGAAGATGAAGCCATCAGACAGGGACATAGAGAGGGACACAGAGATAGAGAACAGAGAGACAGACTGACCTCAAGATATCACTGGAGGTCTTGGATCAAGCTATACCTAAAGCATGAAAAGAATAAACGAAGTTACGTAACATCAGCATAGAATTGAAAATCAGGGCATAAGCAAATATTAGTAAATTAAACAATAATGAAACAAATGATTGGCAATGCCTGTATAACCTCTTTCTAGTTGAGTAAAAGACTGAAAATCTTTTAAATTTTCAGTCCTTTCTGATATATGTACCAGTTAATTAAAATTATACAGGTACTTCATTCAACAAAAATAATATGCTGGTAAAAGCCAACAATTCTATACAACAAAGTTTATAGATTATTGCTACCTCAAATCTCAGCAATATATTCTATGGGTATTTCCAATATTTTTAACATAAAGCATGTATCTGTAACCAGTCTTTTGTCGGAATTTACATTTATACAAAAGTTAAATTAGGAAGTGATTATTTTAACAAAAGGGATCTTTACAAAAAATAATCCACACAATTTCAGTAAATGACAGGCATCCATTAGGTACTGTCAATATTGTTTGATATTAATTTGTATAGTCTTTCCCAGAACCATCTATTACATGAAGTTACATAATTAAAACCTCCTAATTAAAATTTTGATATTGCATTGAAGCATTATGATTTTCCAAATATATTAGAAATAGTAACACACAAACATAAGACCTCAAATGAATGTACTTCTTTTAGAATCATAGAAACTTGAGGGGATCTTAGATATCCAGTTTAATCTTTTCATTTTTATAGTGTTAACAGATGTCCAGAGAAATTTATTTAGGCAATTAAGTAATGACAAGAACAGGAGTAGAAACTTGGCCTCCTAGCTCGTTTAGATGGTAAAATATGGATTTCTGTATCTAGATGTTTGGTGGTGTTTTGGTCTTGTGAAATATGACACACTCATGCCCAGTTTGGGAGCTTCTCATGAGCAAAATCTATATACCATTTCTTTCTATTCAAAATATCTAAAATTGGTAAAGAGAGTATCAGCCAGGAGAGGGCTAGATAAGGCAAATTCAAAATTCTGTGTATAAACTCTGCCCAAGGCTGACCCTAGAACCATGCATGTGCTAGGCTTGAAGGAGGATTAATAAAATGGCCGCACTTAGGCTAACAGATTGCTTGTTCTTATGCTTGCCCTTAAAACGGTCAACTGACCTGACTGAGCGGTTGCTACTCACAGCTCCAGACTTGTTGTTAAAATAAAGCTATTAATTTTACTGTTTTTGCTTTTTTCCAGTAATTGAAAATACTAATCATACTTGTTTTTTGAGTTGTTCTCCAGAGAGAAGGTTACAAAACTGTAACCTTACAAAGTAGGCTAAATACCAAGAAGACCACGCCTTGGGCTCTTACGAGATAAAGAGATTGAAAAAGTGACAACTACTAGCTTCTGTAGAATTGGTCTCCTGGAGGCATCATGACAACACTCTAAGTCTTATGACAAGAAAATGATTCTGTTGCTTGTTTATTGTTTGAGCCATGGTTAATCACCCCACCCCATCCCCAAGATGGGTTCACAGTTTTGAAGGCACCAGCCTGCTGTGAGTCCCCTCTGCCTAGCAAAGTAATAGAGCTGCCTCTTTTCTTCTAAGCTTCCAGACCCTGTCTCTGAGTTTCAATTTGGGTCCTCTGAGAAGGGGGCCCATCTTTCGGCACCAGGCTGATTGAAAGGAGTGTAAATTGAGATCTGAGCTGCTACCCACCACAGGCAAGCAAGAGGTGGCTGTTTGAGTCTAACCAAACTAACTGCCTGCAAAAACAAAATCATCAAGGGTCTTCAGAGTAATATACCCAAATTTAGAGTCTCTGCAGCATAACCAACACAATTTTCAGGTACAATCCAAAAATTATCTGACATATGAAGAGTAAGGACATGTAACTTAATCTCCAGGGAAAAGGTAATCTGCTTCAGAAGCCAGTTCTAAGATGGTCAACATGGTAGAATAATCAAACAAGGAATTTAAAGCAGCTATTAAAACTATGTTTGATGATATAAATAAAAATGTGCTTGCAGTGAATAAAATGATACAAAAATTAGCAGAGAAACCATTTTTAAAAAAAAGAAACAAAAGAAAGTTTTAGAACCAAAAAGTGCAGTATCTGAAAATTTTAAAAATTTATATGAGGGGTTAAATAGCTACATGAAGATGAATGTGAAAAAATTCAGTTAACTTAAAGCTAGAGCAATAAAAAACAGTCATTCTAAAGAAGAGAGAGGAAGAAAAGGTGGAAATAAAGTATAAAGAACCTCAGGTATTTATAGAACAATATCAAAAGAGTAACTGGAGTTCCAGAAGGAAAGGAGAGTAAAAAGAGAATGGGAAAAAGATTATGAAGAAATAATGACCAAAAACTTTCCAAATTTGCCAAGACAAAAATTTACTATCCAAGCACCTCAGTAAATCTGAAACAAGATACACATGAAGAAAACCAAGACCAGAGATACCACAGTCGAACTGCTGAAGACCAAAGTCAAAATACCCTCCAACAGTTTTGACCACGTTAAGTTCCTAATAATTGTTTGTTGATTTTAAAAATAAATAATGCTGAAAATAGAATTCTGGAAACCTTTGTTATCTTGAGTTCTTATTACATATTTATGTATGTATAGGTATATATAGGAAATTTTATTAGAGGATGCCAATAGAATTATGAAAAACTGAGGAAAAATTTTTAGTCATGGGTTTACTAAAATTAATAATTTTTTAAACTATACAGAAGTAAAAAGAAACCCACAAAAGATATTTTTATTTTAGGTAGTATTTTAGAACATAGAAGTTATATTCCAGGCTTTTGAATATAGTCAAATTATTTATATTATTTATTGCATATTTTAGTTAAATATATGTTTAAATAGACTCTTCAGAATCTTATATACAAGCAATTTTTAAATTTCCTAACGCTAAACAGAAAAGAGATTCAGACCAACAGCATGATCTAGTGCAAAATTAAGTAGGATGAGATTGGGAAGGTCTGGGTTCTAGTACTGATTCTAGCCTTGAACATAACCTTGACTGAGTCGCTTAACCTCTTCTGAGTCTCTATTTCCTCATATATAAGATGTGGTGTCACATTTTCCATGATAAATAACAGAGTACTAGAGAGAGAGTGAACACTTGCGCCAGGCTGGTTTGAATTCTGGCTCTATCACGTATAAGCTATGTGATCTTCAACTAGTTAACCAGTTTATGTTCCCTTATGTTTATGTATTTCCTTATCTACAAAATGGGACAGTATCTTTTTCACTGAATTAAATGAAACAATGCATGTAAAATGCGTATGCCAGTGCCCAGTAAGTTGTTTTTAAAAATGACCCTGAAATGTGAGGTACCAATGAAAGTACTAATTAAGCGAATAATAAATATAGTTCTCTTTGTGTGTATTAGAATTCTGAGGCAGGAAAATACTAAGGGTATGCCTAGGAAGACAGAGTAAGTCAGTAATGGGAGCAGAAATAATAGCAAATTAGATTTTATTTCATATATTGGTGACAATTCACAAAGATAAAATTTAAGACATTTAAACATCAGTTAATATTTTATCCACTTATTTAATTCTGATTTAAAAATACTTGGAAATATTCAAATAACTAGTTGAGCGCTTCTACCTGAATATTTTTTTCTCTACAAACATCTTGTTAATAAGTAATAGGAATACTTCCTCAGCTTCCCACCCTTCAAAAATGTGCTTTTTAAAAATTGCTGCCAACACTTTCAACATCACAAAACGTACACTGGAAGAACTAATGAAAAAATGTAATTATTAACATAAATCTTTGCGTTTCTAAGTGCGCTATGACACATTGTGGGGAAATTATCATTGTCAGTTGAAATTTACAGCAGCAGGTTAAGTTTGATGAATTACCTGCACAAGCACATCGGTAAAGGACATATTCCCGGGTGCTGAGACTGTCCAGATACCTAGAACTACGGTTCTCTTTCTGGAGAACACACTGCCAAGAAATGCCATTTCAACAGTTTTGGCAATAATTACAGCCTAGAGATATGGAGTTTCTCTTTAACAGGAGCTTAGAGCTCTGTGTCCCCAGGCTTACGTTTCCCTTTTTCTCTGAGTACTGGGATATAGAGACAATGATTTGTGTGATTCATATCTTAAAGCTATAAAATGTGTATTAAAATGTCTATTTTCCCCCTAAATTTAATATTCTTTACTCAAATATTACACATATTTTCCTAGATCCTTTACTTCCTCTCCCTGAATGTATTTTAAATACTGCTTGATAAAAACAAAAACAATGTTAGGGAGTCAGGCAAGTAATTAGGTGGTATTTTTAAGACTAAATTCCATGTTTAAATATTCCTAAATGTCTTATCATATGAAAACACCCCCCTTTTTAACCTCATTTTCAATGTTCCTCCCTTAGAATTCTTTCTTTCTTGTCTTTTGGAAGCTGAAATTGCAGTACACCGCAAAGAAATCTGAGCTAACTGAAAAGCGCCAAGGAGTTTTCTGCATCTGTCTCACGCTGTCCTACAGAGCGTACGCTCAGACTTGGAGATGTAATCAATGGTCCAGGATATCTTGGGCACTTAAACAATGTTGTCTGTGTTTGCGTTTAGCAGGGAGTACTAAATTCTTCATACCAAAGAAGGAAATGTTTTCTATTAGACAGTTAAAATGTCCATCCTTTTAATATAATGGTCCAGTTGTATTGAAAAGAAAAGAGAAGGCCTATCCAATACCATAAACAAATCACAGGAAAAAGAATGGATGGATTTTAAAAGAAGAATAATGGTGACTGTGGAAAATATGAAACAGAAGATAATTACTGTAGAAAGAGCATGAGATTTGGGGTCGGCCTGAACTGGTCTTAAAACTGATGGTAGTTCGGGAAGTAAAACTGAGCCTGTCTCTTCGTCTCTGACCTGGGAATAATGCCACTGTGCAGTTGTGACAATTAAATGACATTAAGCTTGTGAAGTACACAGCAAAAGTATCTGACAAACAGTAATTACTCAAATGTTCCCCACTCTCGCCAATGTACGGAGTCTGCCTTCTGTACTCAGTACACTAATACTTACGATTGATGCTGGTTGCACCTGGGGTGCTCCATCTGGAAGGACTTAACATAGCAAGAGGGTTCAGGGAGGTAAAAAAGGATGTAAAAATATTAGAAAGCAGAACTGTCTATGGGTAAAAAATTATAGAGTTAGACTTCTTACTAAAGAAAGGATTAGAGGTAAGGATTTATTCAATCATCAGACAGTCACAAAAAGCGTATTTGAAAGCTTCATGTTAGCTGTTGGGAACCTCCAGGATCTCTGAGGGTTCCCTGTCTCGAAATGCAGATTGCAGACAGTCATGAGAAAAAGGATTAATCCTTCACTCACCATCAGTTTGGTCCAAATATAAGCTATGGTATCAAGAAAAGAAAGATGTTCTGGAGTTCTCCCACTCAGGCTCCCATTATGCGACAGAGAATGATGGTCCAGGTAAGCTGGCAATCCCCCTCAGAAGGGAAGTTTGGGTGGGAGCTATAAAGCAACAGACCCTGGGGCTGTCCTCAAAAAGAATGAGCTGAGCACAGAGGTCTCTCACATGTGAAAACATGTAATAACAACAGACAAAAAGAGTAAAGCCTATTAGATTTCATTACTGGTACTACTCAAGTACCAGAGCAAGAAAACAAGTACTTAGGATTTTGTTTTTGACTCACATTCCCAAAGTTCATCTCCTACCTCTTCTTGACTTTTTTCTGTTCATAAGTGTTCCTTTCCATTGCCAGATTTGCATCACTATTTAGGAAATACTATATATAACTATTTCAAAACTCCTTAGACAGTAATGTAAAAATGCAAAATTGGCCTGATATATTAAAAAACATAAAAATTGACCTAGCGGCTGCCTTTGTTGGAAAGAAGCAATTTTCTCAACCCCTCGCAGCCATTCTAATGTGTTTGAGATGCATTCTTCAATGTTCTTTTAAACATGTACTATGTACATATCTTTTTAATGGATCCATGAAGTATCATATAATAGGTCTTCATCTACTCCCCCCACCTCCTGGAACCAGTAATGCCTCTTCATGTTTCTGAATGTAATTCTGGTCTGTTCCTTCTAACAGTGGCATGGTGTACTCTGTAGCAGTAGTTCTCAAAGTGTGGTCTTCAGAACCCATGGGATCCCCAAGAGACCTTTCCAGAGTGTCTGTGAAGTCAACATTTTTTTTTCATAATAGAATGAATACATTACTTCCTCTTTCACAGTATTTGCATTTAGACTAGTGGTTCAAAGGCAAAGGTGGGTTAGCACCATAGTAGAAATCAAAAAAGTAGCAACAAAATGTGTTAGTAGTCGTTATATCTGTCCTTGCCACACACTTGCAGTTAAAAACAAAAGGCACTTCGCTTAATGCCCAAGAGGAAGCACTAATCATTAGTTTTATCAAATTTCAACTCGAGTGTATGTATTTTTAACATTCTGTGAGACCGACCAAATGGCAAGCACACAGGAAGCCCTGCGGCCACATATCCACGTGTAATATGGCCTCAACTAATAGTCCAGGCTGGATGAGTTGCTTTTTCACAAGGAAAACCATTTTCACTAGAAAGAATGACAAAGTCTGGTTATTCAGACTTAAGTATTTGGCAGACTCTGTCTCAAAACAGAACAAAGTTAGTCTGTTACTTCAAGGAAAACAATGGACATTATTTTTTGTTGTCAATGACAAAATTCAAGCTTTCAAGCGAAATTTAGAATCTTGGAAAACTTGTATCAGCCATCATGAGCTTGACAGCTTTTCAACACATGAAAGACATTTCTTGAGATGAGTGATGACGGAACAGAAAGGTGACCGTATAATGATGTGCCAGCTCTTTGAAGATCTGCAGGTCTCAGTGAGCTGGCATTTTCCAGATGACCACTGCATGACATATTACACATGTGTAAACAATCTATTCAAAGTATTGTTCAGACCAATCGATTATAATATACCAGAGTATAGAAAATTCATTGATTTGGATTCAGATTCTACACTGCAACTCATTTATTATTTCCACTTTTCCTATTGTGGTAAATTATACATAAAATGTACCATCTGAATCACTTTTAGTGGTAAGTCCAGTGGTATCAAATGCATTCATATTGTGCAGCCAATTTAAGATATGCAGATCATGATCTGCTGAATGAGGAAGCACAAGCCACTCACACACGGGAGCCGGCAGGTAGCTCCATCAGCATCCCAGCTCCCGCTCTGGGGAAGTGAAAGCCCCACCGTCCTTTTGCTTGAAGGTGCAGTTTCAATATTCACACAAGATTTATTACTTACAGATTCCAGAAATGGGGGAGGGATGGGGAGAGTGCAGTGAGCCAGGGGAAGGGCAGTCCTCCGTCCCAGGTTCCAAGCATGCAGGAGACAGAGAACAGATAACATACACTGGTCATGATGTGGCTTGGTAGTTTTTCTTCGTTATTTCTCATGCCTGGAGTTGACTGAATTCTTCTATTTGTGGGTTAATAGTTTTCATAAAGCTTGGAAATTTTTAGGCCATTACTTATTCAAACACTTTGTATACACTCCACCTCTCCCTCCTTCAGGGACTTTAATTAACCACATACCAGGATATGAGAATTTGTTCCACAATTCACTGTTCTTTTCATGTTTTTTTCCCTCCACATTTCATTTTGGATGATGCCTATTGATCTGTCAAGTTTGCTAGTCCCTTCTTCTGCAATGTCTAACTTGTCATTCATCCCATCCAGTGTATTTTTCACCTCAGAAATTAGTTTTCATCTCTAGGAGTTTGGTCTTTTTAATACCCACCATGTTTCTAAACATTTTGAACACACATATATTAACAGTTTTAACTTTGAACATCTTCATCCGCTGAGTATAACATCTGTAAAAGACCTAGGTTGGTTTCAACTGATGATTCTTTTTATGGGCCGTGTTTTCTTGCTTCTTTGCATGCCTACTGACCTTTAATTAGATGACAGCCACTATGAATTTTCTCTGGGCATTTGTGTTTTTCTAAGAACATGTCTGAGCTTTGTTCTGGGATGAGCTGTGTTACTTGGGATGGTCTGATCCTCTTCAGTCTTACTTTTACGACTTGTTGGGGAGAGCCAGAGGAGTGACATCTAGGGCTAATTACTCGCCATCATGAAGGCAAGTGCTGCCCAGTGACCCGCGGCTGGTGTGAACAGACCCTGTGACTGGGCCCACGAGAGCCCTCCAGTCGTCTCAGATGGTTCTCCTGCCTGCTCCCTCACATCCACGTGCTGAGCAGGACTGTGCTGAATTCTCAAGGCAGACTATCTTATCTCACTGGAGTTCTGTGTTCTCTCCTTACTGGCTCTCTGTCCCGTGAACTCTAGCTATCTCGGGGTCTTCCTAAACTCTCATCTCCATTTCCTCAACTCTGGGAGCCTTCCTGAGCAAGCCCCTCCCGCTCCCCCTCCTCGCCTCGTGGCCTGCAGTTTCCCTCAAGGCAGCAAGCTGGCGTGACTGCAGGGCTCCATTTCTTTGTTTCCCAATTTTCCTCATTGTTTGAGGCCCAGTGTCTTGAAATCCACTTTTCCATGTAGTTTGGCTGTTTATTTGGTTGTTGCAGCAGGAAGGAACACGCGTCCCTTGTTTTCCATCATGGCTAGAAACAGAAATAGAAATTACAGCTAATCTTTAAGAAACTGCCACTTCTTGAGTTTTTGTGTAGTATCTACAATCACCTGAAAAGAATATTACAGGGCTTCTCTGCCCAACTACGTACCTGTGTGATACTGGACTTTGCTCATGTACACTGATCGTAACAATATACTGTAACAAATTAAACTGCAGAATACTACTATTCTATATACTGTGCATCTACCCAGAAACCTTCATTTTACTACTTGGATCGGAGTTTTACTAGAAGCTTGCGGTATGCCATTACATCTTAGACTAGGCAATTAAGTTTTCCCTGAAAGATTTAAAACCAGAACACCCAGAAGTTACTGAAATAGTGAAGTAAAATAAAGGCATTTAAGTATATTTTAAATAGCTACATATTTTATGTATTTTTCTGTTCTTTTAATAATTGCATGAAAAAAAGTGACTTCTATGTGGATCATATAATCGATGCCCACCCACCCACTCACACCTAAAGTACAGGAGTCATCTGTAACAGCAATTGAGATTGGGGCAAAATTCCCCTGCGCTATAAAAGTTAAACTATAGACATTCTAGTGAGTTTTATGGCACACATGCCTGAAATGCTGTTCTTTCCCCTACATACAGATAATTTCACTGTTTTTTTATGAAGTTTCCATGAATGACAGTATACTCAGTGGTTAAAGTCATATTTGGAAGCACAGTGAGTTCCAACTCCAGCTCCAACACCTTTCTAATTGTGTGACCTTGAGAAAGTCATTTGATAAGCTTACTTCAATTTCCCTGTTTGTAAGATGGTGGTGAAAGTGTTATTTATATTCTTGTTAGTTAAATGCAAACTTCCTAAAACCATGCACGGTAGTAAATAAAATATTTAGCAATTATTGTATAAGTTGAGCAGTTATGATTTCTTTTCAACTCTGGTGGCCTTAGTCAATGGACTTTAAAAGCACACACAAAGAAATCCACCCCTGTATGTACTTTTTTATGAATTCTAAGGGAAGTCATAAAGACACAAATTTGTTGTTTTGTGTTTTGAGTCCCACGAGTGATTCTGATCACATCTTAGCAAGAACTGATCACTTACATTAATCAGGGTTAGGCTAAATTTAAATTGTTTCTAGAAACATCTTCCAATCCTGAAGTTCAGGGGATCAGAGTCAA